>NC_064752.1:51016925-51671925 GCF_011397635.1 Epinephelus fuscoguttatus
AAAGATTTACAAAAAAATGTAGAGAAATATGTTAATATTTAATATTTTTCTGTTGTTCACACCGTTCGAAGGGACAGGTGTGATTTTTATAAGGGCAGGTTTAAAAATACAGGGTTCTTATGAAGGTGGTGTGAGCTTATAATTTGAAACTTGTAGACACAAGCCATGTGACCTAATGAAACTTTGACATGTGTGATGATCAAACTACACATCCATATTCATTTGAAATCATGTGACCTAGTGAAAGCTTGAGTGATATGTACTGGCTGCTTTGAGGATCTAAGTGCAGCAAACAGACACAAATATATACTAAGACCTACAAATGTTGAATTAAAATCTGATTGTATACATATGTGACACTAATCATATGTGTATAATAACACTAGAAGTATGACACACACAGACAGACAGACATAGACGGCCGAGTTCTCAACATGCAGAGAGGGAGAGACGAGAGAAAGAGGACAGAGGGAGGAGAGAGAGAGAGAGAGAGAGAGAGAGAGAGCAGCTTAGCAGCAGCAACATATGTCAGGTTATGCCACAGCCTGAGGGACAACCATCACAACACCCGACACACCTGTCTATATTTACAGTCCTTGTAACTCACAATCTACATTTTTCTTTATTCATTTTTTTTCTATATTATATATTGGTGTATTGTATTGTAGATTGGTGTATTTTGTATTATATATCATATATTTAATCTTTTTTTATAGTTTTCTGACTTACTTTTATTATTGTACTTTATTTGTAAATTTTAATGTCTTTGGCAATATTGTTAATCTACAGTCATGCCAATAAAGCTTATTGAATTGAGAGAGAGAGAGAGAGAGAGAGATAGAGAGAGAGGGGGGGGATAGGGAGTGGAGTGTGTGTGTGTGTGTGTGTGTGTGTGTGTGTCTCTGTGTGTGTCCGTGTCTGTCTGTGTGTGCCATACTTCTCCTGTTATTACACACATATGATTATTGTCACATATGTATACTATCAGATATTAATATATACTTCCCACATGTTGTACCACAATAGCCAGGAATCATAAGTCAAACTCAATTTTAAAAACTGTAAAGGGTTCTTATGAAGGTGGTGTGAATATTTTGAAAGTTATAGACATAAGCCATGTGACCTAATGAAACTTTGACATGTGTGATGATCAAATCAAACCTCTGCTGTTTTTATATTTATTTGTTTTAATAACACTGTGCACAAGGACCAGACTGTCAGTCTGTCAGATCAGCTCTGAAATGTTTAATGCTCATAATATGTAGGTCTTATTGTTTACATTTTAAAAATCTTTATGACGCTTCAAAGACGTACTATCAATGACTAATAATCTCTATCAATGATGTTATTAGTCACACTGATGGAACATAATTCCTATAGCCTAATATTGCAAATTATTTGTTAATATTTCTGAGTGAGCAATGGTGCAACATTGCAGAGTCTTTAAATTTACTACATCTGTAACTGAAATACTGTCACTGAATGCTGTTGAGTCAAGAAACAAATATCGATCAATCAATCAATCAATATCACAAATCACAATTTGCCTCACAGGGCTTTACAGCATACAACATCCCTCTATCCTCAGGACCCCATGAGACAGAAGGGGAGACAGAGAGAGATGCAGGAGAGATGATCATGACAGTAGCTTACAACAACATTAATGAAAGCAATAATATTAAAATTATAATTCTAGCAATTGTGGTACAATATGTTGAATTAATATCTAATAGTATACATATGTGACAATAATCATATGTGTATAATAACAGTAGAAGTATAACACACACAGACATAGACAGTTAGACATGCAGAAAGGGAGAAAAGGGAGAAAGAGGACAGAGAGAGAGAGAGAGAGAGAGACAGAGAAAGAGAGGACAGGAAGTGGAGTGTGTGTACAATATGTTGAATTAATATCTGATTGTATACATATGTGACACTAATCATATGTGTATAATAAAAGGGAGTGGAGTGTGTGTCTGTCTGTCTGTCTGTCTGTGTGTCTCTGTGTGTCCGTGTCTGTCTGTGTGTGCCATAATTCTACTGTTATTATACACATATGATTATTGTCACATATGTATGACAAAGTTTTAGGAATGAGTTTGGTAAATGTTATACTGTCATGTCTGTGTGACCACACACACTTCACTCTGACAGTGTGTCAGAGTGAAGCCTTTGTTATGCTAATTGATGAGAGCTGCATCTCACACACAGAGCAGAATGGCTTGAAACTTTCTCAAACAAATCCTTCCAGATGCCAAACCGTGGGTCCCATCTTCAATCTGAAAACATCACCAGATAGATAAATTTGTTCTGAACGCAAACATATAAAGCTTGTATGTCTATGGACTGAAAAATGTCACCTTAATCACAAGTTTACAGTGTGTTGGCCCTCATCTTTTCTTCCAGAGATCATCATGAGGAGTTGTGTCCTGCACCTTCTAACGCTTCTAAAATCCAAACCGTTCAAGTTATGACAAAGTCCTTCACAAGTAATGTTCAGCAGGGGTAGAGCTGTAATTTGTGCAAGTTTGAAGCAGTTATGATAAACGGTGTAGGAGCAAATAATTTTGTTCGACAGAATTTGTGAAAACGCCTTACATTCAAATAACATCACACACACAAACACACACAGGCTTGTGTCTGTCAGAGTGAAGCCATTGTTATGCTAATTAATGACCATACATTAGGTGATTTGCTCAGTTTGACTAATAAGTAATGATAAAAAAGCATGAGGCATTTCACACTACAGCAGCAACACAACCTCACATGTCACCAGCCAGGCACTGTGATAGAAGTTAACCTGCTGCACATTTCTTTGTTACTCAGGACTGTCTTAAGTTGAATTTTGCAGATCAGTCATTTCTTTGAGCATCACTTTTGTCTTAACGGAAATATTACACTGCACAAATTCATCAGCAAATCAATCTGCTATATTTATTTGATTTAATAACACTGTGCACAAGGATCAGACTGGCAATCTGTCAGCAGCTCCCAAATGTTTATTGCACATAATGTAGCTTACAACAACATTAATAAAAGTAATAATATTATAATTATAATTCTGGCAACTATAGTACAATATGTTGAATTAATATCTGATTGTATACATATGTGACACTAATCATATGTGTATAATAACAGTAGAAGTATGAGAAACACAGACAGACAGACAGACATAGACGCAGTTCTCAACATGCAGAGAGGGAGAGAAAGGGAGAAAGAGGACAGAGAGAGAGAGAGAGAGAGAGAGAGAGAGAGAGAGAGATGAGAGAGAGAGAGAAAATAGGGACTGTGTGTGTGTGTGTGTGTCCGTTGTCTGTGTACATACTTCTGTTATTACACACATATGATTATTGTCACATATGTATACCATCAGATATTAATATATACTTCCACATGTTGTACCACAATAGCCAGAATCATAAGTCAAACTAAATTATAAAAACTGTAAAGGGTTCTTATGAATGTTGTGTGAGCGAATATTTTGCAAATATTAGACAAAAGCCATTTGACAAAATCAAAATTTGACATTTTGTCATAGAAGTTAACCTGCAAGACAGTGGAGCACAAAGGCTCTGAAGAAGTTACTGACATGCAGTAACAGGACATGAGAGAGAGAGAGAGAGAGAGAGAGAGAGAGAGAGAGAGAGAGGGACAGGAGGGAGAGAGAGAGAGTTTGCTGACATATTGACATATCTCACATGTTCACATACTTCCTGTTTGTGGCAGACAGTTACAGATTGCACTAAGTATACATAATGTTGTATGCATCAAACACAGCATTTAATTTTTCTGTCAATTACATCAAAAGAAAGGTGTTTGATGAGACTACTGTGTTGAATGTAACATCAAAGATGTATATTCTTTCCTGATGTTGTAACACTGTTACTAACTTGTACTTGAAATGAGGTGATTTACTGCAACCCTCCAGGTCAGTCTGGGTTCAGAGACATAAAATTGATAAAATACATGGAAATACTTTTAAGGTCATTTTAAAGTAATTTAAAACCTCATGTGTGTGTGACCACATACACACTTCACTCTGACACACAGACTGTCAGAGTGAAGCCTTGTTATGCTAATTAAGGACTGCATGCAGCGCAGACACAGAGCAGAATGGCGTGAAACTTTCGCAAACAAATCCTTCCAGATCCCAAACCGTGGTCCCATCTTCAATCTGAAAACATCACCAGATAGATAAATTTGTTCTGAACGCAAACATATAAAGCTTGTATGTCTATGGACTGAAAATGTCACCTTAATCACAGGTTTACAGTGTGTTGGCCCTCATCTTTTCTTCCAGAGATCATCATGAGGAGTTGTGTCCTGCACCTTCTAACGCTTCTAAAATCCAAACCATTCAAGTTATGACAAAGTCCTTCACAAGTAATGTTCAGCAGGGGTAGAGCTGTAATTTGTGCAAGTTTGAAGCAGTTATGATAAACGGTGTAGGAGCAAATAATTTTGATCGACAGAATTTGTGAAAACGCCATCTTACATTCAAAGACCGACAGCTCACTTCCTGTTGGAGTTAGGTCAGGGTTGCAGCGCGACATTTGTAGGTCTATGAGAAACGAGACAGTTTAGTTTGGTCCTATGGTTCCTGTCAGACGGGCATTTTAGTGTGTCTAGGTGGCACAACAAATCCTCAGGAGGTTTTGACATCACCTGAAACGCGCCATAACATCCAAACCAGTCGAGGATTGAAAAAGTTACGCACAATAATTGATAAGGACACGTTGAAGAATAATGTGTGCGAGTTTGAAGCCGATACAAATGTGGACTAGTTGATTTTTAAAGGAATTTTTTTTTTTGAGGAAAACTCTTATTTTGAAAGGGAAATATCTCACTTCCTGTTGGAGTTAGGTCATGGGTGCGTGATTTGTAGGTCTTGATGAGACGAACGAGGCTGTTTTGGTTTGATCTTCCTACGACGTTCCTACTGGCTGCAGCGGCCATTTTTGTGTTTCTAGGTGGCGCTAGAGAGCCCATTTTGGCACTTTTCAGATTAATTTCGTCAGTTTATAAAATTTTTCGCCAGTCCTGACAGGCATGCCAATTTTGGTGAGTTTTCGAGCATGTTTAGGGGGTCAAATTCCAGTTGAAAGTCGCGTACGCTGAAAGAAAGAAAGAAACAACAATAATAATAATAATAATAATAATAAATAATAATAAACACTACAAGAACAAGAGGGTCCTCGCCCTTTCAGGCCGAGGTCCCTAATTAAAGCTGCAAGCAGGACTGACTCGCCTGCTGAGCTATGTAAAGCCAGTTTAGAAGAGTGCAGTGGAGTTTAGACATGGCCCTGAGAAACATACACTTTAGGTTGAATTTGTTTGATTGTTCAAATGTATGATGTCAGACATATGCAAGTGGTGACTTTTTGAGCATGTTCAGGGCCTGCCTTTGGGCTCTGTCCCTAATAATATTAATAATAACACAAAACAAAAGAAATCTACTGTAAATATGTTCAAAAGGCTTTTTTGCTGATATTTATGAAATCCAATATGGCCGCCGCCTAGTGACCCCACACTATGAAAATTAGATGAGTTAATTTACTCCCATGACAAAATTTGGGTCATGATGAAAAGTTTTCTCATTTACAGTATGTCTTTATCTCAACCACTTTTAAGCCACAGCCTTTGAAATGTTGAATGAAAATGGAATATTTTTCTCAATTAAACTCTGGCACCTCAAGGGTTACAATGGAGATGCAGCTGTCATGTCAGCAGGTAAGTTGTAGAACGCACACACATCATGTTTCTGTGAGTTTGTGACAATAGTTGCCATGATAACTAAGCAGGTGCAGGAGTCAGAGTGAGAGAGACAGAACACAGAGAAGAGAGTTGTAGTGAGGAGATTTAACTGTTTGTCAAGTTCTTCCCATTAAACCGTTGGTCTTACTTTGAATGGTCACTTCCTGTTGGATTTAGACACAGTTTTTGTCACATTACATGCTTACAGGCCACAGTGGCCATTTTAGTACTAGGTGGCGCTAGAGAGCCCATTTTGACACTAGGGTTAATAATGTGTTTGCTGTTTCAAATGAAGATTCTGCTGCTGTAATTCCTTTAAAGATTGTGAGACAGACAGAGAGCCGTGTGCGTGTCTGTGTGTGCATCATGGCATTAATGACTTGTCAGCACCTGTGGCACACAGACAGCTAAGGAGAGCAGCTCACCAAAGGCTGTTATAATGGGTTTTAACTCTCAAACAAGTCCTTCCCATACCCAAACCGTTGGTCCAATCAAGAAAATAAAGTGATTGTGAGACAGCCACTTCTGTGAACACGTCAAGGCTTTTATATTTCTAAGTCAAAAATGTGGTCAGGAGCGAGTTTAAAATGTGTTGCACCTAAGCTGTTTCAGAAATTTCTCCTCTGAGTTTACATGGGAGTGAAAGAAAAAATCGCGCCCTTCGCTTTGGAGCTACTCAGCAAAAATGTGTACGTGAGAGATTCCATGTCAGCATATCTGTGAGCAGGACAAATTTTCCTACGTTTGTGGTATAAATTGTGTCTGTACAGTGAAAATTGTGGCCATGGCAGTGTTAAAGACAAAAGTTTTAGACGATTTTAGAGCCTTCCACTCTAGCTCACATTGTGCAATACACCCATTGTAAACTGAGAATTTCTCACTTTTGCTCATGGTACTTTGAGAGGCACGATCAAAAACGATAAAAGATATGAAAAGATGAAAACATGAGTGAATAGATGAGACCTGTGGCAACATTTGAGAGTTGGAATGGAGTCTGTAGCACAAAGTATGGAGACGCTGTAAATGCTAGAAAAAGCAAGATTGGTCTCTTTCTCCCCTGCTGCCATTCATTTCCTATGGGACAGCTTTGAAGATCGTCAGGACGTTTTTCTGACATCTCACCATGGAGGCCAAACCAAAGCAGTAATGAAAAGTTACACAACTTTGATTAGAAGGAGTTGATCTGTAATCTGTGCAAGTTTGAAGTCGATAGGATAAACGCTGTAAGAAGATGATTTTTAGGAAAGGCAGTTTTAAGGCAAAATCTTACTTTGAAAGGGCAAACACGTCACTGTTGGATTTAGGTGTGTCAGCGTGATTTTAGGTCTTGATTTAACACGCCACTTTGGTTTCATGTTTCACGAGGTTCCTACAGGCCGTGGCTATTTGTGTGCCTAGGTGGCGCTAGAGAGCCCATTTGGCACTTTAGACATCATTTTATAAAATTTTTCACCGGTTCTGATGACAATTTTGGTGAGTTTTTGAGCATGTTTAGGGGTCAAATTCCAGTTCAAAGAGGCAGAAGAAAAAGAAAGAAAGAAAGAAAGAAAAAATAATAATTAAAGCTGCAGCATTTGGACTCACTGTTCATTTCCCTGCATTTACTGAATTATTTAGAAATATCAAACATTACCACAAACATCAGAAAATCCTTACAGAGCTGAAGCTTTTGATGTTTGAATGCTTTCTTGCTGTAGGTATGTACAAGTGATGTCACATTATGCAAATTAGATGAGCGAATTTTTCATCAGATTCCTCTTCCTTTATTTTGAGGAAGAGAGCAAAAAACAACACAAACAAAATAAATCTACTGTGTAAATGTTGGTCCAAACTGTTGGTCCAATCATGAAAATAATGTGATGATGAGAGAGATAAAGTTATACAGAAGATCTGTTTAGTAGCAGTTGAGGTGGCACATCTTAAAACTGATAAAATAAACGGTGTAGGAGGAGATGTGTTTTCTTGAGACCACGTTTGAGGCGAAATCTTACTTTGAAAGGTCAAATAGCTCACTTCCTGTTGGAATCAGGTCCTGGGTGTCAATGTGATTTGTAAGTCAAACACACCAGTTTTGGTTTGATCTTGATACGATTCTACCTGTAGTGGCCATTTTAGTGTCTAGGTGGCGCTAGAGAGCCCATTTTGGCACTGTAGGGTTAATAATGTGTATTTGCTGTTTCAAATGAAGTTTCTGCTGCTGTAATCTGTCCTTTATAGATTGTGAGACACACAGACAGAGAGAGCTGTGTGGTTATGTGTGTGTGCAGCCGTTGTCATGGCGATTAATGACTTGTCAGCACCTGTGGCACAGACAGCTAAGGAGAGCAGCTCACCAAAGGCTGTTTATAATGGGTTTTAACTCCTGAACAGCATGCCCAAACCGTTGGTCCAAGCAAGAAAATAAAGTGATTTTGAGAGACAGCCACTTCTCGTGAACACGTGTCGCGTTTTATATTTCTGAGTCAAAAATGTGGGGAGCGAGTTTAAAATGTGTTGCACCTAAGCTGTTTCCAGAAATTTCTCCTCTGAGTTTACATGGGAGTGAATGAGAGAAAATCGGCGCTCCTTCGCTTTGGAGCCACTCAGCAAAAATGTGTGGTGAGAGATTCCATGTCAACATATCGAGCAGGACAAATTTTCCTACGTTTTGTGGTATAAATTGTGTCTGTACAGTGAAAATTGTGGCCATGGCAGCGAGTTAAAGACAAAGTTTTAGACGATTTTTAGAGCCCTCTCCACTCTAGCTCACAGCCCACATGCACACCCATTGTAAAGTGAGAAGTTCTCCACTTTTGCTCATGGTACTTTGAGAGGCACAGATCAAAAACGGTAAAAGATATGAAAAAGATGAAAACGTGAGTGAATAGATGAGACCTGTGGCAACATTTGAGAGTTGGAATGGAGTCTGTAGCACAAAGTATGGAGATGCTGAAAAAGCCCGAAGATTGGTCTCTTTCTCCCCGCTGCCATTCATTTCCTATGGGACAGCAAGATCGTCAGGACGTTTTCTGACATCTCACCTTATGGAGCAAAATCCAAACGCAGCGTAATGAAAAGTTACGCACAACTTTGATTAGAAGGAGTTGATCTGTAATCTGTGCAAGTTTGAAGTCGAGGATAATGTATGAGAAGATGATTTTTTTAGGAAAGGCAGTTTTAAGGCAAAATCTTACTTTGAAAGGGCAAATATGTCACTTCCTGTTGGATTTAGGTCAGGTGTCAGCGTGATTTTTAGGTCTTGATGAGACGAACACGCCACTTTTGGTTTCATGTTTCACGACGTTCCTACAGGCCGCCATTTTGTGTGCCTAGGTGGCGCTAGAGAGCCCATTTTGGCACTTTAGGGTTAATGTCACCATTTTATAAAATTTTTCACCGGTTCTGATGTGCCAATTTTGGTGAGTTTTGAGCATGTTTAGGGTCAAATTCCAGTTCAAAGAGGCGGCGAAGAAAGAATAAAGAATAAAGAATAAAGAATAATAATAATTAAAGCTGGCAGTTGGGACCTCGACTGCGCCATTTCCGCCCCAGCTTATGTCGACATATTACAAACATCAGAAAATCCTTACAGAGCTGAACGTTTGATGTTTGAATGCTTTCGTAGGTATGTACAAGTGATGTCACATTATGCAAATTAGATGAGCGAATTTCTTCTCATCAGATTCCTCTTCCTTTATTTTGAGGAAGACACGACAAAACAACACAAAACAAAATAAATCTACTGTGTAAATGTTGGTCCAAACTGTTGGTCCAATCATGAAAATAATGTGATGATGAGAGAGATAAAGTTATACAGAAGATCTGTTTAGTAGCAGTTGAGCTGGCATGTGTGCATCTTTAAAACTGATAAAATAAACGGTGTAGGAGGAGATGTGTTTTCTTGAGACCACGTTTGAGGCGAAATCTTACTTTGAAAGGTCAAATAGCTCACTTCCTGTTGGAATCAGGTCATGGGTGTCAATGCGTGATTTGTAAGTCAAACACACCAGTTTTGGTTTGATCTTGATACGACATTCCTACGGGCTGCAGTGGCCATTTTTGTGTGCCTAGGAGGCGCTAGAGAGCCCATTTTGGCACTGTAGGGGTTAATAATGTGTATTTGTTGTTTCAAATGAAGATTCTGCTGCTGTAATCTGTCCTTTAAAGATTGTGAGACACACAGACCAGAGAGCTGTGTGTGCATGTCTGTGTGTGCAGCCGTTGTCATGGCGATTAATGACTTGTCAGCACCTGTGGCACACACAGACAGCTAAGGAGAGCAGCTCACCAAAGGCTGTTTATAATGGGTTTTAACTCCTCAATCAAATGCCGCATGCCCAAACCGTTGGTCCAAGCAAGAAAATAAAGTGATTTTGAGAGACAGCCTCGTGAACGCACGTCGCTTTTATATTTCTAGTCAAAAATGTGGGGAGCGAGTTTAAAATGTGTTGCACCTAAGCTGTTTCCAGAAATTTCTCCTCTGACTTTACATGGGAGTGAATGAGAAAATAATGGGCGCTCCTTCGCTTTGGAGCCTCAGCAAAAATGTGTACGTGTGAGAGATTCCATGTCAACATATCTGTGAGCTGGACAAATTTTCCTACGTTTGTGGTATAAATTGTGTCTGTACAGTGAAAATTGTGGCCATGGCAGGTTAAAGAAGTTTTAGATTTTTAGAGCCCTCTCCACTCTAGCTCACAGCATTCCGCAATACACACCCATTGTAAACTGAGAATTTCTCCACTTTTGCTCATGGTACTTTGAGAGGCACCGATCAAAAACGATAAAAGATATGAAAAGATGAAAACATGAGTGAATAGATGAGACCTGTGGCAACATTTCAGAGTTGGAATAGAGTCTGTAGCACAAAGTATGGAGACGCAAATGCTAGAAAAAGCCCGAAGATTGGTCTCTTTCTCCCCCCCGCTGCCATTCATTTCCTATGGGACAGCTTTGGAAGATCGTCAGGACGTTTTTCTGACATCTCACCTTATGGAGGCCACAAAATCCAAACGCAGAGTAATGAAAAGTTACGCACAACTTTTGATTAGAAGGAGTTGATCTGTAATCTGTGCAAGTTTGAAGTCGATAGGATAAACGCTGTATGAGAAGATGATTTTAGGAGGCAGTTTTAAGGCAAAATCTTACTTTGAAAGGGCAAATATCTCACTTCCTGTTGGATTTAGGTCAGTGTGCCATTTTAGGTCTTGATGAGACAACACGACTTTTGGTTTCATGTTTCACGACGTTCACAGGCCGTGATTTTTGTGTGCTAGGTGGCGCTAGAGAGCCCATTTTGGCACTTTAGCAATGTCACCATTTTATAAAATTTCACGTTCTGATGTGCGAGGTGAGTTTTTGAGCATGTTTAGGGGTCAAATTCCAGTTAGGCTGAAGAAAGAATAAAGAAAAGAATAATAATAAACAGCAAAACAACGTCACTGCTCTGTGAGCAGTCCTCTGCCTAGGGTCCCTAATTCAGTTGCAGCACTAGGTAGAGCTAGATTTGTCACTGTGAATTATTTAGAAATATCAAACATATTGCCACAAACATCAGAAAATCCTTACAGAGCTGGTTTGATGTTTGAATGCTTTCTGTAGTGTAGGTATGTACAAGTGATGTCACATTATGCAAATTAGATGGGCAATTCATCAGATTCCTCTTCCTTCATTTTGAGGAAGACATGACAAAACAACACAAAGAAATAAAGACTGTGTAAATAAAATGTTTTGACTGAGATTTATGAATCCAATATTGCCTGCTGGTGATACAATATGCAAATTAGATGAGTTAATTACTATCACAAACTTTTCATGATGAATAGTTTTCTCATTTACAGTATGCCTTTATCTGTCACCACTTTAAAGTCACAGCCTTTTGAAATGTTGAAATGAAAATGGAATATTTTCAATTAACTCTGCACCTAAAGGGTTAAAATGGAGATGCTGCCCTGTCATGTCTGAATGTAAGATCTAGAAAATCAGATATCATGTTTCTGTGAGTTTGTGTGTGAAGTTGACATGGTAACACACCTGGCAAAACAAAATAAATCTAGTGGAGATTTAACTCAACAAGTTCTTTTCCAAACTGTTGGTCCAATCATGAAAATAATGTGATGATGAGAGAGATAAAGTTATACAGAAGATCTGTTTAGTAGCAGTTGAGGTGGCATGTGTGCATCTTTAAAACTGATAAAATAAACGGTGTAGGAGGAGATGTGTTTTCTTGAGACCACGTGTGAGGCGAAATCTTACTTTGAAAGGTCAAATAGCTCACTTCCTGTTGGAATCAGGTCATGGGTGTCAATGCGTGATTTGTAAGTCAAACACACCAGTTTTGGTTTGATCTTGATACGACATTCCTACAGGCTGTAGTGGCCATTTTAGTGTCTAGGTGGCGCTAGAGAGCCCATTTTGGCACTGTAGGGGTTAATAATGTGTATTTGTTGTTTCAAATGAAGATTCTGCTGCTGTAATCTGTCCTTTAAAGATTGTGAGACACACAGACCAGAGAGCTGTGTGTGCATGTCTGTGTGTGCAGCCGTTGTCATGGCGATTAATGACTTGTCAGCACCTGTGGCACACACAGACAGCTAAGGAGAGCAGCTCACCAAAGGCTGTTTATAATGGGTTTTAACTCCTCAAACAAGTCCTTCCCATGCCCAAACCGTTGGTCCAATCAAGAAAATAAAGTGATTTTGAGAGAGCCAGCCTCGTGAACGCACGTGTCGCGCTTTTATATTTCTCGAGTCAAAAATGTGGTCAGGAGCGAGTTTAAAATGTGTTGCACCTAAGCTGTTTCCAGAAATTTCTCCTCTGAGTTTACATGGGAGTGAATGAGAAAAATCGGGCGCTCCTTCGCTGGAGCCACTCAGCAAAAATGTGTACGTGTGAGAGATTCCATGTCAACATATCTGTGAGCAGGACAAATTTTCCTACGTTTTGTGGTATAAATTGTGTCTGTACAGTGAAAATTGTGGCCATGGCAGCGAGTTAAAGACAAAAGTTTTAGACGATTTTTAGAGCCCTCTCCACTCTAGCTCACAGCATTCCGTGCAATACACACCCATTGTAAACTGAGAATTTCTCCACTTTTGCTCATGGTACTTTGAGAGGCACCGATCAAAAACGATAAAAGATATGAAAAGATGAAAACATGAGTGAATAGATGAGACCTGTGGCAACATTTCAGAGTTGGAATAGAGTCTGTAGCACAAAGTATGGAGACTGTAAATGCTAGAAAAAGCCCGAAGATTGGTCTCTTTCTCCCCTGCTGCCATTCATTTCCTATGGGACAGCTTTCAAGATCGTCAGGACGTTTTTCTGACATCTCACCTTATGGAGGCCACTTGATTTTGAATGTTGATCAAATCTGACAAGTTTGACATCAGGAGGATAAGCTGTAGAAGTGAGTTTAAGATGATTTTACTGAGATTTATTAAATCTGACTTGATGAAAGGGCTCAGTCACTTCTTGGTCATTTTGAGGAAGACATGACAAAAAACATTTAGGTCTTGATAAACACGCCACTTTTGGTTTCATGTTTCTACTGAGATTTACAGGCTGTGGCGAAGAATATGTGCTGCCTAGGTGGCGCTAGAAGCCCATTTTGGCACTTTAGGGTTACAAACGTCACCATTTATAAAATTTTTCACGGTTCTGATGTGCGTGCTAATTTTTGAGTTTTCAGCATGTTTATCAAATTCCAGTTCCAGAAAGACAGCCTTTGAATGTTAAAATGAAAATGAAAAACTAAATCAATTAACTCTTATGCAAAGGTGGAGATGTTAAAATGGAGACGCCTCTGCTTATGTCAAGATGTAACAAACATCACGCACAGAGCTGATCATGTTTGAATGCTTGAAATATGTGAAATGATGGTATTGCAAATTGGCAGATGAGCAATTTCTGAGATCAGATTCAGACACCTTTTTAGTGGAGATTTACAAAAACTACAAAACAAGTTCTTCCCATGTCCAAACTGTTGGTCCAATCATGAAAATAATGTGATGATGAGAGAGATAAAGTTATACAGAAGATCTGTTTAGTAGCAGTTGAGGTGGCATGTGTGCATCTTTAAAACTGATAAAATAAACAGTGTAGGAGGAGATGTGTTTTCTTGAGACCACGTTTGAGGCGAAATCTTACTTTGAAAGGTCAAATAGCTCACTTCCTGTTGGAATCAGGTCATGGGTGTCAATGCGTGATTTGTAAGTCAAACACACCAGTTTTGGTTTGATCTTGATACGACATTCCTATGGGCTGCAGTGGCCATTTTAGTGCGTCTAGGTGGCACTAGAGAGCCCATTTTGGCACTGTAGGGTTTAATAATGTGTATTTGCTGTTTCAAATGAAGTTTCTGCTGCTGTAATCTGTCCTTTAGAGATTGTGAGACACACAGACAGAGAGCCCTGTGTCTGTGTGTGCAGCCGTTGTCATGGCGATTAATGACTTGTCAGCACCTGTGGCACACACAGACAGCTAAGGAGAGCAGCTCACCAAAGGCTGTTTATAATGGGTTTTAACTCCTCGAACAAATGCTTCGCATGCCCAAACCGTTGGTCCAAGCAAGAAAATAAAGTGATTTTGAGAGACAGCCACTTCGTCGTGAGCATGCGTGTCGCGTTTTATATTTCTCGAGTCAAAAATGTGGTCAGGGGAGCGAGTTTAAAATGTGTTGCACCTAAGCTGTTTCCAGAAATTTCTCGTCAGACTTTACATGGGAGTGAATGAGAAAATAATGGGCGCTCCCTTCGCTTTGGAGCCACTCAGCAAAAATGTGTAAATGTGAGAGATTCCATGTCAACATATCTGCGAGCAGGACAAATTTTCCTACGTTTTGTGGTATAAATTGTGTCTGTACAGTGAAAATTGTGGCCATGGCAGCGAGTTAAAGACAAAAGTTTTAGAGATTTTAGAGCCCTCTCCACTCTAGCTCACAGCATTCCATGCAATACACACCCATTGTAAACTGAGAATTTCTCCACTTTTGCTCATGGTACTTTGAGAGGCACCGATCAAAAACGATAAAAGATATGAAAAGATGAAAACATGAGTGAATAGATGAGACCTGTGGCAACATTTCAGAGTTGGAATAGAGTCTGTAGCACAAAGTATGGAGACGCTGTAAATGCTAGAAAAAGCCTGAAGATTGGTCTCTTTCTCCCCCCTGCTGCCATTCATTTCCTATGGGACAGCTTTGGAAGATCGTCAGGGACGTTTTCTGACATCTCACCTTATGGAGGCCACAAAATCCAAAGCAGCGAGTAATGGAAAAGTTACGCACAACTTTTGATTAGAAGGAGTTGATCTGTAATCTGTGCAAGTTTGAAGTCGATAGGATAAACGCTGTATGAGAAGATGATTTTTTAGGAAAGGCAGTTTTAAGGCAAAATCTTACTTTGAAAGGGCAAATATCTCACTTCCTGTTGGATTTAGGTCAGGGGTGTCAGCGTGATTTTTAGGTCTTGATGAGCGAACACGCCACTTTTGGTTTCATGTTTCTCTGACGTTCCTACAGGCGTGGCGGCCATTTTTGTGTGCCTAGGTGGCGCTAGAGAGCCCATTTTGGCACTTTAGGGGTTAATGTCACCATTTTATAAAATTTTTCACCGGTTCTGATGTGCGTGCCAATTTTGGTGAGTTTTTGAGCATGTTTAGGGGGTCAAATTCCAGTTCAAAGAGGCGGCGGAAGAAAGAATAAAGAATAAAGAATAATAATAATAAACACAGCAAAAACAATAGGGTCCTCGCCTTCGGCGAGGACTGCTCTGTGAGCAGTCCTCTGCCTCTTAGGCTCGGTCCCTAATTAAAGCTACAGCTGCGTTTAGAGGACTTAAAGCTTACTTACTTCGCTTCGCCCCAGCTTATGTCGTTACTGTGAATTATTTAGAAATATCAAACATATTGCCACAAACATCAGAAAATCCTTACAGAGCTGAACGTTTTGATGTTTGAATGCTTTCTGTCGCTGTAGGTATGTACAAGTGATGTCACATTATGCAAATTCGATGGGCGAATTTCTTCCCATCAGATTCCTCTTCCTTCATTTTGAGGAAAACATGACAAAAACAACACAAAACAAAATAAATCTACTGTGTAAATGTGTTCAAATGTTGACTGAATATGAAATCCAAATGTGATGATGAGATGAGATAAACTCTATGAGAAATCTTTTTAGTAGCAGTATGCCTTTATCTGTCACCACTTTCAAGCCACAGCCTTTTGAAATGTTGAAATGAAAATGGAATATTTTCCTCAATTAAATCTGGCACCTAAAGGGTTAAAATGGAGATGCTGCCCCTGTCATGTCTGAATGTAAGATGTAGACACACGCACAGACATCATGTTTCTGTGAGTTTGTGTGTGACAGCGGTTGCCATGGTAATTAAGTAGGCGCACCTGGCAGAAGAGCAGAGAGAGACAGACACCTCTTTTAGTGGAGATTTAACTCCTCGAACAAGTTCTTCCCATTCCCAAACTGTTGGTCCAATCATGAAAATAATGTGATGATGAGAGAGATAAAGTTATACAGAAGATCTGTTTAGTAGCAGTTGAGGTGGCATGTGTGCATCTTTAAAACTGATAAAATAAACAGTGTAGGAGGAGATGTGTTTTCTTGAGACCACGTTTGAGGCGAAATCTTACTTTGAAAGGTCAAATAGCTCACTTCCTGTTGGAATCAGGTCATGGGTGTCAATGCGTGATTTGTAAGTCAAACACACCAGTTTTGGTTTGATCTTGATACGACATTCCTACGGGCTGCAGTGGCCATTTTAGTGCGTCTAGGTGGCGCCAGAGAGCCCATTTTGGCACTGTAGGGGTTAATAATGTGTATTTGCTGTTTCAAATGAAGTTTCTGCTGCTGTAATCTGTCCTTTATAGATTGTGAGACACACAGACAGAGAGAGCCGTGTGGCTGTGTCTGTGTGTGCAGCCGTTGTCATGGCGATTAATGAAGTGTCAGCACCTGGGGCACACACAGACAGCTAAGGAGAGCAGCTCACCAAAGGCTGTTTATAATGGGTTTTAACTCCACGAACAAATGCTTCGCATGCCCAAACCGTTGGTCCAAGCAAGAAAATAAAGTGATTTTGAGAGCCAGCCACTTCTAGTGAGCATGCGTGCGCGTTTTATATTTCTCGAGTCAAAAATGTGGTCAGGAGGCGAGTTTAAAATGTGTTGCACCTAAGCTGTTTCCAGAAATTTCTCCGTCAGACTTTACATGGGAGTGAATGAGAAAATAATGGGCGCTCCTTAGCTTTGGAGCCACTCAGCAAAAATGTGTGCGTGTGAGAGATTCCATGTCAACATATCTGTGAGCAGGACAAATTTTCCTACATTTTGTGGTATAAATTGTGTCTGTACAGTGAAAATTGTGGCCATGGCAGCGAGTTAAAGACAAAAGTTTTAGACAATTTTTAGAGCCTCTCCACTCTAGCTCACAGCATTCCTGCAATACACACCCATTGTGAGAATTTCTCCACTTTTGCTCGTGGTACGTTGAGAGGCACAGATCAAAAGCGATAAGAGATATGAAAAAGATGAACACAGGAGTGAAGAGAGGAGACCGGTGGCAACCTTGGAGCGTTGGAATAGAGTCTGTAGCACAAAGTATGGAGACGCTGTAAATGCTAGAAAAAGCCTGAAGATTGGTCTCTTTCTCCCCCCTGCTGCCATTCATTTCCTATGGGACAGCTTT
The DNA here is from genome assembly GCF_011397635.1 of Epinephelus fuscoguttatus. Lineage (NCBI taxonomy): Eukaryota > Metazoa > Chordata > Actinopteri > Perciformes > Serranidae > Epinephelus > Epinephelus fuscoguttatus. Next base: position 51,034,366 of record NC_064752.1, read on the forward strand.
GGAAGATCGTCAGGACATTTTTGTGACATCTCACCTTATGGAGGCCACAAAATCCAAACGAAGCGAGTAATGAAAAAGGTACGCACAACTTTTGATTAGAAGGAGTTGATCTGTAATCTGTGCAAGTTTGAAGTCGATAGGATAAACGCTGTATGAGAAGATGATTTTTTAGGAAAGGCAGTTTTAAGGCAAAATCTTACTTTGAAAGGGCAAATATCTCACTTCCTGTTGGATTTAGGTCAGGGGTGTCAGCGCGTGATTTTTAGGTCTTGATGAGACGAACACGCCACTTTTGGTTTCATGTTTCTATGACGTTCCTACAGGCCGTGGCGACCATTTTTGTGTGCCTAGGTGGCGCTAGAGAGCCCATTTTGGCACTTTAGGGGTTAATGTCACCATTTTATAAAATTTTCACGGTTCTGATGTGCGTGCCAATTTTGGTGAGTTTTTGAGCATGTTTAGGGGGTCAAATTCCAGTTCAAAGAGGCGGCGGAAGAAAGAATAAAGAATAAAGAATAATAATAAACACAGCAAAAACAATAGGGTCCTCGCCTTCGGGCGAGGACTGCTCTGTGAGCAGTCCTCTGCCTTAGGGCTCGGTCCCTAATTAAAGCTGCAAGCAGCATTTGGCGGGACCTCGCACTCGCGCCCATTTCCGCCCCCAGCCCATTTCGTCACTGTGAATTATTTAGAAATATCAAACATATTGCCACAAACATCAGAAAATCCTTACAGAGCTGAACGTTTTGATGTTTGAATGCTTTCTGTAGCTGTAGGTATGTACAAGTGATGTCACATTATGCAAATTAGATGAGCGAATTTCTTCCCATCAGATTCCTCTTCCTTTATTTTGAGGAAGAGGCAACACAACACAAAACAAAATAAATCTACTGTGTAAATGTTGGTCCAAACTGTTGGTCCAATCATGAAAATAATGTGATGATGAGAGAGATAAAGTTATACAGAAGATCTGTTTAGTAGCAGTTGAGGTGGCATGTGTGCATCTTTAAAACTGATAAAATAAACGGTGTAGGAGGAGATGTGTTTTCTTGAGACCACGTTTGAGGCGAAATCTTACTTTGAAAGGTCAAACAGCTCACTTCCTGTTGGAATCAGGTCCTGGGTGTCAATGCGTGATTTGTAAGTCAAACACACCAGTTTTGGTTTGATCTTGATACGACATCCCTACGGGCTGTAGTGGCCATTTTAGTGTGTCTAGGTGGCACTAGAGAGCCCATTTTGGCACTGTAGGGGTTAATAATGTGTATTTGCTGTTTCAAATGAAGTTTCTGCTGCTGTAATCTGTCCTTTAAAGATTGTGAGACACAGACAGAGAGCCGTGTGGTTATGTGTGTGTGTGTGTGTGTGCAGCCGTTGTCATGGCGATTAATGACTTGTCTGCACCTGTGGCACACACAGACAGCTCAGGAGAGCAGCTCACAAAAGGCTTTTTATAATAGGTTTTAACTCCTCGAACAAATGCTTCGCATGCCCAAACCGTTGGTCCAAGCAAGAAAATAAAGTGATTTTGAGAGACAGCCACGTCTCGTGAACGCACGTGTCGCGTTTTATATTTCTCGAGTCAAAAATGTGGTCAGGGGAGCGAGTTTAAAATGTGTTGCACCTAAGCTGTTTCCAGAAATTTCTCCTCTGAGTTTACATGGGAGTGAATGAGAAAAAAATCGGCGCTCCCTTCGCTTTGGAGCCACTCAGCAAAAATGTGTACGTGTGAGAGATTCCATGTCAACATATCTGCGAGCAGGACAAATTTTCCTACGTTTTGTGGCATAAATTGTGTCTGTACAGTGAAAATTGTGGCCATGGCAGCGAGTTAAAGACAAAAGTTTTAGACGATTTTTAGAGCCCTCTCCACTCTAGCTCACAGCATTCCATGCAATACACACCCATTGTAAAGTGAGAATTTCTCCACTTTTGCTCATGGTACTTTGAGAGGCACAGATCAAAAACGGTAAAAGATATGAAAAGATGAAAACATGAGTGAATAGATGAGACCTGTGGCAACATTTGAGAGTTGGAATGGAGTCGGTAGCCCAACGTATGGAGGCGCTGTGACTGCTAGAAAAAGCCCGAAGATTGGTCTCTTTCTCCCCGCTGCCATTCATTTCCTATGGGACAGCTTTGAAGATCGTCAGGGACGTTTTCTGACATCTCACCTTATGGAGGCCACAAAATCCAACTGCAGCGAGTAATGAAAAAGTTACGCACAACTTTTGATTAGAAGGAGTTGATCTGTAATCTGTGCAAGTTTGAAGTCGATAGGATAAACGCTGTATGAGAAGATGATTTTTTTAGGAAAGGCAGTTTTAAGGCAAAATCTTACTTTGAAAGGGCAAATATGTCACTTCCTGTTGGATTTAGGTCGGGGTGTCAGCGCGTGATTTTTAGGTCTTGATGAGACGAACACGCCACTTTTGGTTTCATGTTTCTCACGTTCCTACCGGCCGTGGCGGCCAATTTTGTGTGCCTAGGTGGCGCTAGAGAGCCCATTTTGGCACTTTAGGGGTTAATGTCACCATTTTATAAAATTTTTCACCGGTTCTGATGTGCGTGCCAATTTTGGTGAGTTTTTGAGCATGTTTAGGGGGTCAAATTCCAGTTCAAAGAGGCGGCGGAAGAAAGAATAAAGAATAAAGAATAATAATAAACACAGCAAAAACAATAGGGTCCTCGCCGGACTGCTCTGTGAGCAGTCCTCTGCCTTAGGGCTCGGTCCCTAATTAAAGCTGCAAGCAGCGTTTGGCGGGACCTCGCACTCGCGCCCATTTCCGCCCCCAGCTTATGTCGACATATTGCCACAAACATCAGAAAATCCTTACAGAGCTGAACGTTTTGATGTTTGAATGCTTTCTGTAGCTGTAGGTATGTACAAGTGATGTCACATTATGCAAATTAGATGAGCGAATTTCTTCCCATCAGATTCCTCTTCCTTTATTTTGAGGAAGAGACGACAAAAAACAACACAAAACAAAATAAATCTACTGTGTAAATGTTGGTCCAAACTGTTGGTCCAATCATGAAAATAATGTGATGATGAGAGAGATAAAGTTATACAGAAGATCTGTTTAGTAGCAGTTGAGGTGGCATGTGTGCATCTTTAAAACTGATAAAATAAACAGTGTAGGAGGAGATGTGTTTTCTTGAGACCACGTTTGGCGAAATCTTACTTTGAAAGGTCAAACAGCTCACTTCCTGTTGGAATCAGGTCTTGGGTGTCAATGCGTGATTTGTAAGTCAAACACACCAGTTTTGGTTTGATCTTGATACGACATTCCTATGGGCTGTAGTTGCCATTTTAGTGCGTCTAGGTGGCACTAGAGAGCCCATTTTGGCACTGTAGGGGTTAATAATGTGTATTTGCTGTTTCAAATGAAGTTTCTGCTGCTGTAATCTGTCCTTTATAGATTGTGAGACACACAGACAGAGAGAGCTGTGTGGCTGTGTGTGTGTGTGTGTGTGTGCAGCCGTTGTCGTGGCGATTAATGACTTGTCAGCCAGCACCTGTGGCACACACAGACAGCTAAGGAGAGCAGCTCACCAAAGGCTGTTTATAATGGGTTTTAACTCCTCGAACAAATGCTTCGCATGCCCAAACCGTTGGTCCAAGCAAGAAAATAAAGTGATTTTGAGAGCCAGCCACTTCTCGTGAGCATGCGTGTCGCGTTTTATATTTCTCGAGTCAAAAATGTGGTCAGGGGAGCGAGTTTAAAATGTGTTGCACCTAAGCTGTTTCCAGAAATTTCTCGTCAGACTTTACATGGGAGTGAATCAGAAAATAATGGGCGCTCCCTTCGCTTTGGAGCCGCTCAGCAAAAATGTGTACGTGGGAGAGATTCCATGTCAACATATCTGTGAGCTGGACAAATTTTCCTACGTTTTGTGGTATAAATTGTGTCTGTACAGTGAAAATTGTGGCCATGGCAGCGAGTTAAAGACAAAAGTTTTAGACGATTTTTAGAGCCCTCTCCACTCTAGCTCACAGCATTCTGTGCAATACACACCCATTGTAAACTGAGAATTTCTCCACTTTTGCTCATGGTACTTTGAGAGGCACCGATCAAAAACGATAAAAGATATGAAAAAGATGAAAACATGAGTGAATAGATGAGACCTGTGGCAACATTTGAGAGTTGGAATGGAGTCTGTAGCACAAAGTATGGAGACGCTGTAAATGCTAGAAAAAGCCCGAAGATTGGTCTCTTTCTCCCCCCTGCTGCCATTCATTTCCTATGGGACAGCTTTGGAAGATCGTCAGGGACGTTTTCTGACATCTCACCTTATGGAGGCCACAAAATCCAAAGCAAGCGAGTAATGAAAAGTTACGCACAACTTTTGATTAGAAGGAGTTGATCTGTAATCTGTGCAAGTTTGAAGTCGATAGGATAAACGCTGTATGAGAAGATGATTTTTTAGGAAAGGCAGTTTTAAGGCAAAATCTTACTTTGAAAGGGCAAATATCTCACTTCCTGTTGGATTTAGGTCAGGGGTGTCAGCGCGTGATTTTTAGGTCTTGATGAGACGAACACGCCACTTTTGGTTTCATGTTTCTAGGACGTTCCTACAGGCCATGGCGGCCATTTTTGTGTGCCTAGGTGGCGCTAGAGAGCCCATTTTGGCACTTTAGGGGTTAATGTCATTTTTCACCGGTTCTGATGTGTGTGCCAATTTTGGTGAGTTTTTGAGCATGTTTAGGGGGTCAAATTCCAGTTCAAAGAGGCGGCGGGAGAAAGAATAAAGAATAAAGAATAATATAATAATAAACACAGCAAAAACAATAGTGTCCTCGCCTTCGGCGAGGACTGGTCAGTGAGAAAAAATGCGGCAAAAACTAATGGGAGGGTCCTCGCCTTTGGCGAGGACTTCTTTGTGAGTAGTCCACTACTGTTGGGCCCGGTCACTTATAAACGCACGCAGCAAAAACAAGAGGGTCCTCGCCTTTGGCGAGGACTGCTCCTTGAGCAATCCTCTGCCTCTAGGCTCGGTCCCTAATAATAAACGCAGCAAAAACAATAGGGTCCTCGCCTTCGGCAAGGACTGCTCTGTGAGCAGTCCTCTGCCTTAGGGCTCGGTCCCTAATAATAAATGCAGCAAAAACAATCGGGTCCTCGCCTTTGGCGAGGACTGCTCTGTGAGCAGTCCTCTGCCTTAGGGCTCGGTCCCTAATAATAATAAACACAGCAAAAACAATAGGGACAGAGCAGTCCTCTGCCTTAGGGCTCGGTCCCTAATAATAAAGAATAAACGGAGCAAAAACAATAGTGTCCTCGCCTTCGGCGAGGCTTGGTCTGTAGGAATAAACGCAGCAAAGACTATAGGGAGGGTCCTCGCCTAGTGACACCACAATATGCAAATTAGATGAGTTACTTTACTCCCATCTATCCCACCTCCGTCCCTCCTACCGGCGCAAGAGAGGAGAGAAGGCGTGGAGTGGGTTTTACACACATCACACCAATCAAATGAGTCCCTCTCCTCGCCCTTAAATGCGCCGCGCGAAGGCGTAATGAGAGTTTACTCAATTCGCCATTGCAGAAGAGAGCAGCAGTGTCAGGCAGCCAAACTCCTCCCAGGAGGAAACTTATGTTTTGGTCCGGGAGGTCTGCTCGCAGTGTCCGAATACACAGAACTGCAAGCAGACCTCCACGGGCTGATGATGCAAAGGTAGCCTGGGAGGAGGTCACCACAATTGTAAATCAATGTTGCGTTTCTCTCGCGCGCGCTCTCTCTTTCTCTCTTGCAGTCTCACTCTGTTTCTTTTCATTTGACTTTTCTAAGATGACAGATGCTGAATATATACTCCCTATCTGATGCTGTGGCTGTTTGTGGTTGGCTGAGAGGGATGTGAACTCATTAGTTTGCAGGCTGTGTTAATAAAATCAGGTTCGGTTTCCATTACGCGTGCCAAATGGTGCCAGTCCCCTTTGATCTGACATCAGATGTGACGGGACAGTCGATATAGAGATACATTTATGTGCTGATTGCAGATAGTTGCATTAAATAGTGGTTTTGTGGCTATTTATTGCATTGTTAATGTGCCTGATAGTCTGGAAACCTGCCTGTGAGGTTTTGGTGACATGTGCGCACTGTCCGCCGGTCAGCCAAACTTCGGCTTATACCGGCTGTGCTCCCCCTGCGCTGACAGTAGACCTGGTTTCAGATGCCAAGCTTTTAGCGCACCTTCGGGAAGCCTTTTGGCATGAAACTGTCACTGTGCCAAGCTGGATCTGTCGACACCTCCCCCTGCTGCGCCGCCACACCCATCTCAGCGCACCTCGGTCTGCCACACTACCAAACTGAGCGTGCCTCGGGTTGCGCTGCTCGAAACTAGCTCTGCGCGGGGTTCGCCACCCTGCGCTACCTGCACTGTGCCAGGAAACTAGAGCCCAAAGAGTTACTTCAAGGTAAGAAGAAAGGTGAAATGTAGATCAAGAATGCAAATGCGGGACAAATGAGAGTTTAAAGCGATTTGTTTTGTGTCTGCTGGCTCAGTAACGTTTACCGGATGGAAGAAGTTCATATTCTGGGCGGAGGATGTGTGTTGGGTCATGGAGAATCATGTGTGCCTGTCTCAGTACTTTATCATCATGGGTTGAAGAGAGATGTGATCTTTCTGTTCAGTTATTTTCATTGCAGTTTTCACCTGAGTTATGATTTTGTTTTTTAGTTAGGGTACCATACCAGGATGTCATGCTATTATAATATTTCTAATAATATTTTCCAGAACTGCATAGTAGAATAAAAGCATGTTCTTCTTCTGAACTCCAAACAGTCTCAGCCTCCTGAGAAAATGAATTATTTGAGCCAACTTACTACAAAGAAACTCCACATGGTCACACCATTTTAGTTTGTCATCCATAAAAACTCCAAAGTATTTGTAGGAGCTCACCTGTTCAATTATGTAATTATCCTTGACTGTGTTTACAAGGTCTTTAGTATCCCGGTTTTGAGGCTTATCCCGGCTTTGAGCATATCCGGGATATGATGTTTACATGGAACACAGAGAAACCCGGTTATTCATATCCCTGTATACATGATAAATACCAGTAACCCGTTTTCTGATCACTGCATCCTATCTGCGCAGGCGTCTGCACATTGTTACGTCTTTTACGTCTTTTGTTTACAACAGATTAAGCGGGAAATGTGATATATTTATTATATTTAGAAGTAAGACAAAAATGAGACCTCTGTGGCTTCTAGCGGGCTTAGCGTTAGTAAATACTCACATCGCATTACAGCTATGGCTCATCCACTTCATCTTCAGCAATAGGAAGAGAGAGCGACAACAAATATTGAATACGTCACCAACTTTAATAGGTATTCGGCTGTCCCTGCCACCACGCAGTACAAGGCCACCATGTTGCTTCTATATCTGGTGCGTCACTCTGGCGCCTGCGCACACAGCGGGCAGCCGTCAGAGACCGGGATAAGGCATATACATGCTCCAGTATCCCGGCTTCTATTGGAGTACTCCAGGCGGCAAAACCGGGTTCCTTAAAACCGGGAAAAGGGCACAACCCGATTTCTGAATTCGGGATATGGTCTTTACATGCACAAACACAAAAATGGGATACTTAAAAAACCCAATCAAAACCAGGATACTAAAGACCTTGTAAACACACTCAATTATGACAGGGTCGTGATTAATTTGCCCATAAGGATCAATTATCATTTCTTTGGTTTTGTTTGTATTCAAGATGAGGTGGTGACTGCCACACCATGATTTGAAAAGTGCAATTTCCTCATGGTATTGAGACGGACAATCATCAGTACGCAGCAAGCTGAGAATAACTGTATCATCAGAAAATTTGATAATGTGGTTATCTGGATTCTTGCTTCTGCATTCATCAGTATAGAGTGTAAACAAAATAGGTGAGCTCACACAACCCTGGGGAACACCTACATTGCATAGTTTGAACTCCGAAAGAGAGTTATTGACCCTTGCTTGCTCTAATCTGTTAGATAAAAATGAATAAAACCAATTAATAATCTGGGGATTCACTCCCATGTCACCTAACTTCGGGACAAGCAGATGCGGTTGAACAGTATTAAAAGCCAAACTAAAATCAATAAATAAAACACGGGCATACGATTTGGTATCTTCAAGGTGCTTGCTTATAAGGCGAGTTACGGCCAATTTCCACCAGATGCGTGTTGGCTGCGCCTCCGCTCCGGCACGGCAGCAGAGCCGATTGGATTCAATTCTAGTCAATGTGTGTGTTTCCACCGGCTGCGGCTGTGCTGCGTTCCGGCTCCGTCTCAGCTCTGGCACTCCGGAGCCCTCCAGAACAGATACGCAGGACTTCTGTTTTTGCCGGATGCAGGGGCACAACACAGCAATTTAGCACAGAGCAGATCATGCGGGGCAGGAAGTCGTGCACAGAAACAAAATAAAACATCTGGTTAATTTTCAAAATAAAATACACAGTGTTCACGGTGGATCATATTTCCCTGCACTACACCTTGAAAACTACATAATGGGCAGAGGCAGGCCTGAAGTCAACAGGTCAGAGGTTTTCAGATGTTATTTCACCCGGTTGACACCATGGACGAGGAGATATTATCATGGTGGTGCACTGAGATGTCTTCCGGCGGAGCTGCACCACAGCAAACGCAGCCGGTGGGTATTGACAGACGGTGGAGCAGGCAGCGGACAACCAGCGCTGCTGTTCCACAACGGACACGCATCCAGTGGAAATCCGGCGTTACACTGAGGAGCGCATCCTCTGTACTCTTGCCTTGCCTGTAGGCAAACTGGCAGGGGTCCATACTATCAATAACCTCGGTTTTGAGCATGTTGCTGTTAATTTTCTAAAAACATTTCATAACAACAGATGACAAAGCTATGGATCTGAAATCTGTTAGTAGATGGACAATGTGGTCTGGGTACAGGAGTGATTGTTGACCTTTTCCAGAGGGCAGGAACAGTGCAATTATCAAGGGATTTTTGGAAAATGGGGCACCATGCGACATTTAGTTCAGAGTAATACTTCTTCAACACAAAGGCAGGCAAGCCGTCAGGCCCTTTAGATTTTTGTTACACACTTGGCTGAAAACATACTGTACTTGGTGGGGCTCAATTTTGAGCGGTTTGGAGGTGCTAGTGTGAACTGTTTCCAGGGCCTCAGCTCTCTTTGGAGAAATCAGGTGTCTCAAATCTGTGGAAGAAGTCATTCAGCTCATTAGCTTTAGCTGTGTCATCCAATGTGATGACTTGCTTTCTCTGAGAGCTCATGTTGGTAATGTTCTCACTGACACTGCACTCCCTCCTACTCACCGACTGAGCAAGACACGTGTGCAATATATTTATAACTGTCCATATTTTAAACTTGCTGCATATTTTAAACTGTCTATGTGAATGATGTCTGTGTGAATGATGTGATGTGTGAAGTGAAGGGTATTATTTATTGCATCTGTATTGTGTATTGTTTGTACATGTTGGCACTTTAAAGGAGTAGCTCTCCTATCTCGTTGTACAGAAATGAATAATGACAATCAAGGCTATTCTCTATTCTCTGTTCTTCATGCAGTCCCATAACCTTTTATTGTCCCCTGAGCTGAAGCACTGCTCAATGACAGATCAGTGATGCTCTCTGGATTTTTTCAAGAGGAATTTTAGCTCATTTTGTGCTAAGGCCACACCCGCACGCTCCTTGTTTTTAAAAGCTGTTTTTTTATTGTTTATAAAATAAGATGAGCTTTATTGTCCCACAAGTGGGAAATTTGGGCTTGTTCACCCATGCTGCAGCCACAAAAAGCATTCAATTCCATAAGAACACACAAACAGACATCAACAATCAGAAGCTAGAAAAAGTGCCTCACACATGCGTGATCACAAAAGATCACAAAGGAATAAGATAGAAAAAATGTATAAATATATACAGACAATTTAGAAACAGTAGCCTTTAAAGTGCAGAAGTGTGCAAAAGCTGAGAGCATCCCGGCCTTGAATGCCACTAATAAAGAACAAAAACAAAAACAATGGCCTTTACATGCTACTATTTAAGAGCTTGATGGACATCGGGACAAAAGAATTTTTCAATCTATTGAGTTTGCAGCGAGGAACTCTGAACCTTCTTCCAGAGGGTAGTAACTCATACTCTCTGTGTAGGACATGAGACGAATCATGGATAATCTTATTTGCTTGTCGCAAGGAGGCCTGTTCGTAAATAATATACAGGTTTTTACCTCCTTACTGATGTATGGCTTATTGTTGGGAAAGTGCATAATGTTCTTTTTGGGAACCACATTGTCAATACAAAAGTTTATGTAGTCCGTGATTGTGACAGTTGCCTCATTCAGTTCCAAGTTATGGAAAATATTCCAATCCATACATAGCAGACAGCCTCTCAATGTCTCCACACTGTCCTCCGTCCACTGCAACACAGTGTTGTGGTTTACTGGATTTGAGAGCAGTTTTGTAGGTGGGCATAAGGAAAACAGTAGAATGGTTAGAATTAGAGAGGGGGGCAGGGCCTTGGCTCTATACGCACTTTTAATGTTCCCATAACATTTATCCAGAATTTTATCATTTCTAGTGCCACACTTAACATATTGGTAAAAACCAGATAAGGCCCATTCAAGTTTGCATTGATTAAAATCACAAAGAATGAGAGTGGGAGCTTAGGGTGTGCGCAGGAGCTGGGTGTGCACAACTTCAGCTACTTTCATTGCAGCTGTTTTTGCACATCCACCCGGAGGTACAGCATGTAGGTAGCACAGAGGATAATGTTACCGAACTCACGAGGGAGGTAGAACGGTCTCATAGAGAGGCAGAGCACTTCTAAGTTGGGGTCACATATAGTTCCTCTGACAGTGACTTGATTACACCAGTTGTTATTGACATAAACACATATGCCCCCTCCTCTACTCTTCATGGAAGAGTCCATCCTGTCCGCCCGCACACAGGAGAAGCCCTCCAGCTCCACTAGAGAATCAGGCACAGCCTTACGAAGCCAAGTTTCAGTTTCACCGGGATGGAATAATTTCTGTACTCATAACAGTACCTCCTGTTTGCGTGAAGCTCCTCCATTTTATTCCGAAGAGACCTCACATTGCTTAGGATGATGAAAGGTAGCGGTGGTCTGTTGCCTCTATGACGGTCCAGGCAGTTCGCCTGGATTCACCTGCATTTCCCCTGTGCCGAAGCTCAATCAGGGCATCTCTGGAGTACCAGAGCATCGCTGTGTCTGTAGATGGTGGTGTGTGACAACACAAGCATAGTAGCTTTCCAACAATGCCATGACAAACTGAGTCCACAGACCTCGGTGGGGCCAGCAGTTGGCAAGTTGGCAGCTAATAGCAGTCGGCTAATAGCAGCAGCAGTTGGCAAGTTAGCATAGGCTGACCAAACGTCCTCTTTTGCCCGGACATGTCCACTTTTCACGTCCCGTCCGGGGTGTCCAGGGGTTTTTTTATAAACTGATGATAATGTCCGGTTTTCTTTGTGTGTGTGTGTGAGTGAGTGTGTGTGTGTGTGTGTGTGTTAGAGTGCGGCACGGGCAGCATATTTCTGTCCGAACCCGAACCGAGCCCGACATTATTTAATGACCAAAGCACTGAGTTTGTGTCACACAGTGGTTACAGGCTATTTAACAGGCTGGGCGTGCGCCGTGGGTGCTCAGCTGCGGAGAGGGAGACTTCCGTGTTTGAGACGGGAACGGGAGGCGGGAGGTCTGGCGCTTCTAGCAAGAGGAGAGGGAGAAATAAAACAAAATAAGATAAAATAGGAAAAACCTGTCTCTCTCTTTTATTTTATTTTCAGTGTTTAATCAAGGAGGAGGCGGGCGGCTGGAGGTCCGAGACTTCCAGAGAGGAGAGAGGTAGAAACAAACAGCCAATGTGTGTCTGTGTGTGTTATGTTCAGGTGTTGTCACGTAAATAACAGCGCCCAAGCAATAAACAGGACAGACAATAGGATTTTATTTATTTTTACAGTACATTTTCACTGAAAGCTGACCGAATCCGACCCAAGCCCGAATACAATTTATAGCTACATTTTTGACCAAACCCGGCTCGACCCGTCGGGTACCATCGGCTTGGATTGCCACACTCTAGTGTGTGTATGTGTCCCCTATTGGGGCCTATCTGAATTTCTGTTTTTGAGAGATATTATTTTGTAATATAACTGAATTTTCTATACATACATATAAATTTTATATATATATAAAAATTATAAGGCACCTTTGAGTAAACTGCGAGTATCATTTAAGTAGGCTATGTCGTGGCCGGCCGAGTGTCCTCTTTTTTGGAAATCAAAATATGGTCCCCCTAAGTTAGCAGCTAATAGCTAGCAGAGCTAGTCAGCACAGGATCATCCCTATGTTTACAGGTTTCTATGTTTCCCGGGTTCTATGTTCCCCACTTAACCCTGCAAAAAAGCTTCTATGTTCCCCGCTTACACAAAAAGGGTTCTATGTTTCTATGTTCTATGCTTGGTTGAGCGGGCAACATAGAACCCGGGAAACATAGAACCTTTTTTGTGTAAGCGGGGAACATAGAACCTTTTTTGCAAGGTTAAGTGGGGAACATAGAACCCGGGAACCATAGAACCCTGGAAACATAGATATGCTCCTGTCAGCACGCTGGTGTTCCTCCTAAACCTCAGCTTAGCGAGCAAGGTTCATAACTTGCGTTTAAACTGTAACACGATGTCAAAGATACACAAAAAAAACAGCAGACCAACAAAAGACGTAAAAAACAAAGATTGCAGCTGGGATAGTCTGCCCGGGTCGCCAGTAGAGCAGCGCCACCGGTATGTATAATGTTTTTTTATTTTTTTTATTTTAGGGCGCGATGGCTGCACCGTGAGATACAGTTTAATTTTTGGAACACAGCAGCGCACACACATCCAACAGATATCTTTCCCTTCTTCTGTAAATATCAGTCTGTAATAAATATGAAGAAGTTGATCATTTTAGTACAGGGCTGCCAGAGCTTTATATCTGTCCCACAGACAATAGGCCTCCACAGCAACAGCACCTAGAAGATCAGATCTGCACTCAGGATTTCAGGTAAATAGGCTATGATACAGTGCTTGTTAAGGTTGCATAGCAACCTCAGATGTGACTTGCTGCCACACTCTTAAAAGCTGACACTAGACACAAGAGAAGTGCAGCACCCAGTGCCCAACCTTATGTTTTCCAGTTGGTTAAAGGACAACTTCGGTATTTTTCAACCTGGGCTCTATTTCCCCATGTGTATGTTTGCATATGATTCATGGGTACCACTCGTTCTAAAATTGGTTCAGTATTGAGCCGCGAAAAGAGCTAAAATGGTAATGGGGGCAAATGCATCCTGTATAAACGTAGTTTTTTTTTGCCACTGACCGGTTCAAATCGCCAGTGTTATCTCTGTAGATAGCATATTGTAGCGGCCCTGGGGCAGTGGTGACTGTGAATGAGTGGAGTCAGCTGTCAGTCAGTATTGGAGCAGAGAGGGGGAGGGCGGCCCTGCTTGGTACTGTAAATGAGTATGTGTGTATATCTACCAACACACACACACGCAGTTTGACCTTGATAAGAGCTGTTGCACTTTGTGTGAGGTGTGAACTTTAACAGCCAAATAAAGCACAGAGTAAACAAAGAATAGCAGCCCTACCACAGTGGATCACCTCATAAAGTACACTGTGGTGGGAACGTGTTCTCACTCTATCAAAGCACAAACACTACTCTGAAATCTACTCAAATCTCTTAGCAGCCTTCTCTCACTCACTTCACTCATCGCCTGGAGTGACACAGTGACCTGTCTTGCTGCGTGGACTAACATTATAATGTGTGAGTATGTGTATGTGTCAGCGGGTCTGAGAAGAACACAGCTCCCCCACCGGCCCCCACTCAAGGCCAGGACTGCGTGCTGATTGCAGTCAACACAAAAGAACAGCTGACGTGGCCCAACCGTTGACAGAACACAAGGGACGGGACTCCCTCTCAGCTGTGTGTGCGTGTGTGTGTGTGTGTGTGTGTGTATGCAGAGAAAGTGCTTTTTAACTAAAATCTTGCTAAAAAAAAAGCTTGATCTTTAACCAGAGAGATGAACCATGGTAGGGAAATTCAAACACAAATCTGTCTGCTTTGCCACTCAGGTGTTGGCGAGACGAGCCAGCTCCCAGCCTCTGCCCTGCACTGATTACTATTTATAGCCCAGGACAAACGATGAGTGAGCAAATATGGCAATGATGTCATAGCTTAAAAAAGACTTACAGTATTGCACTTGGCACAAATAAACAGAATCACGTTATTACTGTAAATGTAGCTTTGCTGAGCAAAAACACATTTTGTAAAGGCAGTATTTTCAGCAGCAGGAGCAGCGTAAAGTTTTACGCGCTTATGATGAGCACACAATTTGGCACCAATCACCATTCATTTCCATCACAGCAGTGAACCTTGAATGCATTTAATGAAAATGCATTTGCGTTCCAAATCTAGGTTCAAAGGACAGAGAACCCTTATTTGTTTGGGTCGTGGCTAGACCAGGTAATACTGTGAAGACTAGGTTATATATTCTGTGACCCTATTTTTGTGATATTTAAAAGGTAAACAGTGGCTGGATTAGGCAAGGTATGCACTCTACTAATAAAGGTAAAAAGCTGACATAAGCCTCCAGCTGTCCGTCAACCTCTGGTGGGAAATTTGCAGTCTCAGCAAAACTAGTATCCTGTCAAGCCTCGACCCCCAATACAGTTGCCTGCAAAAGTTTGGGTATTTTAAACATTTCTTCAATTGTTTGAGCAAGATTACTTACGGAATTGATATTACGTTAATCAAGAAAGTCATTGACAGAATTGCAAACCCACTAACTTACATCTGTGACCCATCATTCTCAACCAGTACATTTCCACAAAAATTGACAACTGCTGAAGTTATTCTGTTATTTAAAGCCAGGGGCAAGAAACATTTCACCAAACCACCTTTATCATTGGATCATTTTATTGAAAAGTTTCATTTACTCTAAAGTGCAACACACACTGCCGCGGGCGCAGCGCTGTGACCGTCAAGTGCCGCCCCCCCAACACACATTGGCAGCGACGCGCAGCGGCACCGTCGACACTAAAGTGTATTTCCCACCCCAGCCTGCTAGGTGGCTGTACCTACACTAGTTGCCAACTGCTAGTAACAGAAGAAGAAGAGGAAAAACTTTGAGGCAACAACAACAACTTGGATTTCACGGGTGAGTTTCTTTGAAAGCTGCAAATGAAACCCACAATTGACTAGCTACGGCAGCTGAGACGTACATTAAAGGCTTTTCTGGCAATGCCAGCCGCACTGGAAATAGAGCAGTGGGCTGAAGCAGAGCGGCGCAGCATGTCGGCCAGCGCCAGTGTGGGTTTGTTCATAGAATATAATGGAGGCGGGCGTTTGGATGCGTGGTGTATGGCGACGGTGTGTGTTGCACTTAAGACAGTCAATATGGGTTTAGAGCCAATAGATTGATTGATAATCATGTTTCAAGTGAGAAATAATTCACCTCCAGGCAACATTCAAAAAATGTTTTGTGACAGGGAGGGGGGGTTATATTTTAGGAGGAGAATTTAATCTAAAAAAAATAATGTCTTCATACAACCAAGAAGAGTCTGTGTATTTCAGCCTATGGGGTGGACAATGGGCTGCGCAATGAGTTGAGTTAGTTTGAAATAAAGTCATTCATACATTCATTCAGTCATTTATTAATTTCAATCTTTTCCAGTCAAGTGCCATAAAAGGAAAGAGCCTGAAGCAAAAGTTTTGGGCACCCTGCGTGGTCAATACTTAGTAGTGCCCCCTTTAGTAAGTATCACAGCTTCTTAACACGTTTCGTAACCAGCTAAGGGTCAATTAGTTCTTGTTGGGGGGATTTTCACACATTCTTACTGCAAAAGGCTTCTAGCTCTGTGAGATTCTTGGGCCATCTTGCAGGCACTGCTCTTTTGAGGTCTATCCACAGATTTTTCATGATGTCTGGGTCAGGGGACTGAGAGAGCCATGGCAAAACCTTCAGTTTGCTCATCTTGAGGTAGCCCATTGTGGATTTGGAGGTGTATTTAGGATTATTGTTCTGTTGTAGAAGCCATCCTCTCTTCATCTTCAGCTCTGTCATAGTGGTGTAATGTTTACTTGCAGAATTTGCTGGGATTTAACTGAATCCATTCTTCCCTCTGCCCTTGAAATCTTGTGTCTTGTTCTTTTCATGAAATTCTGCACCATTTTTCTCTAAACATACCTTTGCTCATTGTGTCCAAAAAGCTCTATTTTAACTTCATCAGTCCACAGGACTTGTTTCCAAAAAGCATCCTGCTTTAAAGTTACAATGTGTAATTTACGTGGTTGTTTATTAGCAAATAATGCTTTCATAAATATATATTTACTACAGTGTAATGCAATTCACATACAAATGGAAGCTTTCTCATTAATAGGCTTAGAATGATTTCTCTATATATATACACAGGCAGGGCGCGGTCTGCTGGAGGCTGCCTCCTTGCATCGCCATATTTGAATACAGTGGCTGAAAGGGATATACGAGCTTCGCCTTTCGCGTTTACCTAGAACTTGCCGTCACTGGAGACGGTTAAGGTGAAGATCAATCTGGGGCACTTCTGCGTGAACCTGCTTTGTACTCTTATGATCCTGTCTCACTGTAAATGGAGGACCACATCATATGTTTTGCCCCGTAAGAGGGAAACCACGCCACCAAATAAAAGAAAAAGATCAGATAAGCGAGGACGGGACAAAATGCGAGTGAATATCGGTGTTGCTTATTCCAGGTGGAAAGAACTCCTGAAGGAGAAGGATTTCACAAGGGATGCAGAGGTTGCCTGCTTTCTGCTAGACAGGTAATTCAATCTAATATTTTAAAATCATTTTGGCTTCATGTTTGCAACTACTTTTCCCTCTCGTCTGAGTTCGAGTGACAGCTACGTGTACGTGCTAACATTATCCTAGCCTTGGCTATCGTTATCCCAGAGCTACAACTAAATGGTTAGCCTAGCCTACAGCCTAATCTGTTGATTGCTCTTGCCCTGCTGCGAAGGCTGCCACCCTCTCCTCCTCCTCTTCCCTCTTCCTGTGTCCTGTGAAAGAACACTCTGGAAACGCATATATTATAATCGTATCAACCTATATTTGCTGCACTGTGCCGTGACTATCACATAAAACGTGTTATTTTAGCATTACTGTGCTAATGCTCGTGTTACCAAAACAATTAGAAATAAAACACTCCTAACATATATCTCACAGATAACCTGTATCTCACTGGTAAGCTATAGCATATCGTTTAGATATGTTATATGTTTAGATTCCTGAATAAATATTCACCTCGTCGCTAGATACTCCTGAAAAACTCGAAAAACTCTGCTGTCTGCGCAAGGCTTTTTGTCGTACGAGGCCACCGCCACTTACCCAACGGGAGGGGTGAGTGAGTGAGCGCGAGTGAGCGCTGCAATCTAGAATACGACTGCTGATGTCACTGTTACTCACCATTTTTACACACTAAAGCTTTAAGCCCTGTGTGAGACTGATTAAGACATGGCCTGAGGGAGTTTCCAGACAACTCCAAGACTGTTTTGAGTGCACACGCTGGGATTTATTTGCTCATCAGGACATAAACTACTTGACAACCACTGTCCTATTTTTTAAGAACTGTATTAACTGTGTCACTGTGGACAAGCGCATCAGGTGCTTCCCTAACAGCAAATCGCGGATGACTAGGGATGACAAATATCTGCTGCCCTATAGGTGAACTGGTGCTGGACCAGCACCAGTTCACCTATAGGACCAGCACCAGTTCACCTATAGGGCAAATAGGTCAACAGAGGACGCCATAAACACAGCCCTGCATACTGCACTGTCCCATCTTGAGCAACCTGGAACATCTGTGAGGCTGCTGTTTTTGGACTTCAGCTCTGCATTTACAGACAGGTGTTGTTTGGGAGCAAACACCTGTCACCTGGGCCCACTGTGTCCTGCCTCTGCTGGAGCCGCTCCCACAGCTGCGCCCACCTGCACTCAAAAGCTAGGACTGCTGAAAGTCAGATCCTTACCAAATAAAAACTTTGTTGTTAATCACATTATATGCAAAAACAAACGTGACTGTATACTCAGGAGAAGACAGTACTTGTGACTCCAGTCACTGAAGGCTTTTATCAGGTCCCTATATTCAGACTCCTGCCCATTCCTGATACACGCCACAACAGCAGTGTTGTCCGAGTATTTCTGGATGTGGCAGGGCTCAGAGTTGTATTTAAAGTCTGCCGTGTACAGTGTGAACAGGAATAGAGCCAGGACTGTCCCTTGTGGAGCCCCCGTGTTGCTCATTAATGTCCCCGAAACACAGTTCCCCAACCTGACATACTGTGGCCTTCCTGTCAGGTAATCTGTGATCCAGGAGATAAAGGAAGGATCCACTGCCATCTCTGTGAGCCTGTCTTTGAGTATGTTGGGTTGGATGGTATTACTGTAAATGCGCTTGAAAAATCAAAGAACATGATTTTCACATAAGCGTCAGGTTCCTCCAGATGAGCTAGGGCACGGTTAAGCATGCAGAGGACAACATCGTTCACTCCAATGTGTTGTTTGTATGCAAACTGCAGGGGGTCGAGTTTGTCTTTGACCTCAAGTCTCAGTAGACGTAGAATCAGCCGCTGACAGTAGTATGTGCAGAACTGCACCATCTCTGGTACACAAATAAAGCCAGGCCCCCACCTTTTTCTTGCCACTAGCTTTAGAATCTCTGCGATCGTATGAGAGTGAAGCCAGGTAGATTCACATTGGAGTCTGAGATGTTTTGATTCAACCACGTTTCTGTAAAACACATGAGACTGCACTCACGGTATTCACCTTATTTTTCCGGAAACACAGAGGCAAAACAGAACGCAGCCAGCTTCCGTTTTTTTGTGCGACACTTCCGGTCCAGCACTCTTGACCACTGTGTAAATGACCCACGGTACTTGCTACAGTGACATTACTGAGCGCATGGAAATATTTACATTACTGAAAGCAATTTTAAGGACTAACTTTAAATATTTGAAGTTAATCGTTAAAGGGGCAAACAGCAAAATCATTTCACCTCTAGGTTGCTGTGCACTGCCTGTAGACCAAAACAAAGTGTGTCATGAGCCACACCTCCCTCTACCTCTGCTGTCCACCCAACACTTCCGGTCCAGCACTCTTGACCACTGTGTAAATGGGAATCACCTTGTTGTTTACCTTGTTGAGTTTATATATATATATATATATATATATATATATATATATATATATAATCACATTTTTCACGTCACTATATCACCATTTAGACTAATCTGATGTTTGTAAAGTCTATAAACACAATGATTAACAAACATTACTATTTCTGTGTGCACGTTCTGTAATAACATGGTTATCATAGATTACCTGGGCTAACCGTTAGCTGTTAGCCGTTAGCCGATAGCAGTGTCTGTATTAACTCAATAAACGGTCCGTGAAAAAAATATTTTTTCCAGCGGATGTCTTAGTTACATGATTGAGCTAACTGGAGTAGTTTCATGTCATATCCGACAACAGGAGGTTTTTAACAAATGACGTCCTGATGTTAGCTTTGCTGCTAGTGTTAGCTGTCCCTGTAAGCTGCAGCCACTGATGCTTTCTAGATATAGTGATTTCCCAAAACTGAATAAATACCACACATAGCAACACAAGACTGTTTTGCTAGCTCAATCACGTTGTAACAGCTGGATGGTTGATGCGTACATGCTGATTCACGTGCTATCAGAGCCGATCCGCGCATCACTATGGCTTAATAATCAACTCAGTCAATAAAAACAATCCGTCCTGTCTGGAGTGTATGTCGCTGACAGAAAGAAAGAAAGAAAAGAAAAAAAAGATAGAAAAGCAGCGTACACCTCACGTATTTATTTCTCACAGTTGCGCACACGTTTGGCTGGCATGCAGAAGCACCATCTGTGTGTCGAGGGTGTGAGCTGCAGCTTCTCTCTAAGAAGCACTGTGTCGATTTTACATGTGAGGTTCAGTTTACTCATCGTGAGTATTCCGCAATCTGTTCTCATTCCAAAGATTCCAAATACTGCTGCTTGGTCAGCGATTTTAATGTCAGACATCAATGAGAAAAGCCATCATTTCGTGGTGGTATGATGCACCAGTGGGTGGCATCAGTTTATAACGCAGCTGGACCGTGTCAGTTTGAAACACCACAGAGAAACAATGTAACTTCAGGAGCTGGAAAGTGGGCAGGAGGGGTGGTGGATGTGTCCAACAGACACCAGACTTTCACTCCGGGGCCTGTTGTTTGCTTCCCGTATGTATCTTTATCAAAACCATGATGTCTTTTTCTAAACCTAACCACATGCTTTTGTTGCCTACATTTCCTGTGAAAACGGAAATGTATTTTGAAAAGACACAGTGCATGTAACAGGCATAAACTTACATGGTGTACCAGAGTGTCAAAAACAGACGCACCCAGGATGTCCAGTGAATCATATGCAGATGTCAAAAGTCCACTGAACAAGTGGCGATATAGAATGAGTTGGAAGTTTTGTATTATGAAGTCTCTGAAAACTGTTTTATGTCTTCACTGGCTCTGAAGGGAGGTTTCCACAGTTTGAAATAATTAAGTTGATGATGTTATAGTTATGTCATCAGGCTTATCTTGGCTTTGGCTTAAGACTTAAAAAAAAAATCTGCATTACAAACAGAAGTTGTCAAAGAAGCCTGATCCATACAATTGACTAAAAGTTAGGATATCTCTGCCTTTGCTGCTTTTATTTTAAACAACAGATTCATAAAACAAATCCTTGGATGTAGGGCTAATGTCAACATATACCTCCTGCATGAATATCTTGTGAAACTCATAGATTTCAGTCACACATCTAGTCATAAAATTTGTTGAGAGAAAAATGTTGAATGAACTCAATGATGTTGTAGACTAACAATGGCCACGTTTCCCAGTTAAGAGCGATCTTAGGACTTAAGAGAGCAGTTAAGAACGTTTTTGGTAAGAAGGGTCGCTAAGATAGGAGTGTTTCTTAGATGCCTTCTTAATGCCCTTCTTAGGACCGCTCTTATGATCGCTCTTAAAGACACTCTTAACAGGAGCTGACCACTACCGCGATGCTGAAACTAAATCAATCGATGTCAGGGACATCGATCACCCACCACTTCATCAGCATATAAGTCACACACAGCGCTGCTACCTAACGCACTAATTCCCTGCTGCTCATGTGTATGTGTGTTCTAATAATTCTAATGGAAAACTAAGATGATAAATATTTGTTAATTACCTATTTTCATGACGAAAACAAGACTATTATATTTATACAAAAATATGAAAGACGGACGAAAGGACAAATGATCCTGACCACATTGTATCCTATTTGCATTCATCAACGCTGTGTCTCTGCTAATGATTATCTTAACGTGACCAGTTCACAGAAGGACAAAACTGACAGATTTATGGACTATATAAATCAACACTGAGAATCAGACAAAACGCCAGGTATAAACTATGAAAACACACAGGCAGCACGCTGACAGTTGTAAAAGAGTTAATGTGAAATATATGTGCGGATGTGTGAAAACACACAGCTGCTACCCAAAGCACTAATTCCCTGTTGCGCGTGTGTGTAATTACAGCTAACAGGTGTATCCAAGTAGCAATTACATCCGTTTACGCAGATATAAAATGACCTGTGGGTATAGGTGCACACATTAAGACAGAATGGCAGAAGCAGGGCGCAAGCGGGCCAAGCGGTCATCTGCATTCACCCCAGAGGAGATGACCATCCTGGTGGACGAAGTATGGCAACAGCGGGACACACTCTTCGGTGGAACAAAAGGGAAAAAAAAATTAATGGCCAAGAACCGCATTTGGCAAGCCATCACTGAAAAAATGGCTGCCTCCAGCCCCTACGGCCTGCAAGACTGGGTGGCTGTGAGAAAGAAGTGGCAGGAGTTTCAGAGCCAAACGAAAAAGAGGGCTGCAAGTACCACGCGAGAGAGCCAGGGCACAGGTGGTGGCGGACCTGGTAACACTACCTTCACCCCTGACGAGGAGAGGGTCACGTCAATAATTGGCAAGACTGCCTCTGAGGGCATCGAGGGCGGGATAGATGTCCTGGGGGACGAGGGCCTCTCATCCCACAGTGACTCGGGTGAGGATGAGCCATCTGGGAGCGGGGCCAGAGCAGCTCAACCAACCTCCCTGCCCCTCAGCATCAGCCTGCCCAGCGAAGACGTCCCCTGCACACTCTCAAGCTCAAGGCCTGTCACCTTGCACCAACCCGCACCAGCAAGGCTCGGCATCGGCATGCGGCTGGCCTCACCTGGCAGCCCTCTATTACCACCTGCACCTGCAGCGAGACACTCGTGGGCCTCGAGAAGGAGAGGCTAGCCGTGCTGCGTCGGATCGAGGGCCAGCTAGAAAGATCCACTGCCCTCCAGCAGGAGATGGTAGAATTAAAGCAAGAGAAGTTGGAGCTGCAGCGGAGACAGCTGGCACTTGCCGAGGCACAGTTCAACCGACCCTCCATCTCCGTGCCAATCATCTTCCCCCAAGATTCAGGTAGGTGACATGTCTTTTTACTCAATATTTCGGTTTGGTCTATAGTTTGTAACTGTTCTATCTTTGTTTTTTTCCCTTTTCCCTTTGTGCTTTTATTATTTTGTTTAATCTCTTTATGCAGCCTACTTGGTTTTATTAACTGTAAAGTGTATTGAGACCATGTGCCATGGTGATTTTGCAGTGATTTATTAACCCACAATGCGCAAACTATCTCGTTCAATTTACTAATCAACTTCCCTTCATTGCAGGTGATGCAGAACCCATGTGACAGGAGGGGTCCCACCGCTTCAGGCTATCTTATGTTTGAATAAACTTAGTTTCCTTTTCAACCATGTGTTGTGTGAATCATTGCACATTATAAAATAAGGGTGTCAAATCTACAAACAGATGGTCTCAGGGAATTGATATAGTTTCATGATTTATTCCAAAAGCAGTCTGGAAATCCATCGGTTAAAAAAAAAAAAACAAAAAAAAAAACAACTTTTTTTTTCTTCCTTTCTACAATGTAAATTGCAGAATCTGTCTTGAGAGATTATTCCGAAAGACTACTCATGACATATGTAAAGCAAACACTTTTGCACTTGACTGAACAGATTGCAGATGTTTTACATTATAAAAAATAAACCTCATTGTTTCTGTGCATTGCCTGTTGGCACCTACGTCCTATCGGACTCAAACTTTGCTTTTGGGCACTACCGTAAAAAACCTCGGAGTAACATTTGATCAAGATTTGTCTTTTAATTCTCATTTAAAACAAACCTCACGGACTGCATTTTTTCATCTGCGTAATATTGCGAAAATTAGGCCTATCCTCCACATTTAAGACTAGACTTAAGACTTTCCTCTTTGATAAAGCTTATAGTTAGGGCTGGCTCAGGCATGCCCTGTACCAGCCCCTAGTTAGGCTGACTAAGGCCTAGTCTGCCGGAGGACCCCCTTTAATACACCGGGCACCTTCTCTCCTTCTCGCTCTCTCTCTCTCTCTCTCTCTCTCTTTCTCTCTCTCTCGTATCCCATTACTGCATCTTGCTAACTTGGCCATTCTGGATGTCACTAACTCAGCTTCTTCTCCGAAGCTTTGTGCTCCACTGTCTCTCAGGTTAACTCATATCGCAGTGGTGCCTGGATAGCATGACGTGTGTGGTTGTGCTGCTGCCGTGGTCCTGCCAGATGCCTCCTGCTGCTGCTACCATCATTAGTCATTAGTCATACTTCTACTGTTATTATACACATATGATTATTGTCACACATGTATACTGCCAGATATTAATATATACTTTCAACATACTGTACCACAGTAGCCAGAATTACAACTATAATATTATTACTTTCATTAATGTAAGCTACTGTCATTACCGTCTGTCCTGCATATCTCTCTCTCTCTCTCTCTCTCTCTCTCTCTGTCTCTCTTTCTGTCTCATTGTGTCATAGTGTCATACGGATTACTGTTAATTTATTATGCTGATCTGTTCTGTACAACATCTGCACGTCTGTCCGTCCTGGAAGAGGGATCCCTCCTCAGTTGCTCTTCCTGAGGTTTCTACCGTTTTTTTCCCCCATTAAAGGGTTTTTTTGGGGGAGTTTTTCCTTATCCGCTGTGAGGGTCCAAAGGACAGAAGGATGTTGTATGCTGTAAAGCCCTGTGAGGCAAATTGTGATTTGTGATATTGGGCTTTATAAATAAAATTGATTGATTGATTGATTTTCTTCTAACTAGATATTGTTTTTGTTGTATTAAGACTCAGATGTACGTCGCTTTGGATAAAAGCATCTGCTAAATGAAATTGTAACATTGTAAAGTGTGCGTAATGTGCGCCTCAAGCATGACGCACGTGCCTCTTCCAGCCTGATGTGCACAGCACATACAGGAACACCCTAGTTATTCCTCATACTTATTTTTCTTATTATTTTTCTTCCGCCAGATTTCGGTGCGTAACTTGTGCCACAGCTTTGAGCGCACACAGTGTCTTCGTAAAACATATAGATTCAAGATTCAATATGCACAGTAAGGACATGCGTTTCCCTGCAGAATGAAATTTGTTCTTTTCTGTCACCAATTAATGCTAAACAATATAAATATGAAGTATGAAATAGATCAAAATATATACAGTGTGCACTGTTTTAATGTCTCCTTGCTCAGTGTAATATTAATGTGCCTGCCGCGGCTGGATCTGTGAGCATTTGGTCGCTAAGAAGACTGTTAAGAGTGGGTCAGCTTGATCTTAAAACTCCTTCTTAGTGAAAGATTTTCTTAGCGCTAAGAGCAATCTGGGAAACACGTTTTTCTTTGACGGGAGGATTAAGAGCATTCTTAAGAAGCTCTTAGCGCTAAGAGTGATCTGGGAAACGTGGCCAATGTCAGGTAGGTGGAAAGTAATATAAACATTATATATTTTTATACAAAACAGTCCTTTCCACTAAAATCGATACAAACCAAAATGAAAGATGGTGCTAACCAACTGACAAGCTGCTTAGCAGCTAATTGCTCAGTATTGCCATGGTGGCCACCATCACTGATTTTTCATTGTTTGTATTGACTTCAATAGAAAAGACCCAATTCTGTCTGAATAAATCATGTGTTGTGTTTGGAGCCACCTTAAAGTCAGTTTTTCACAGCTCGTAGATTTGCACAATGTCCAGTGAGTTTGTACTCTCAACATTTATACCATAACAAAAATGTTGTATGGCCATGTGACTAAATGTGTCTGAGTTCTGGCCAATACCACACAAACCATAGATTTACTGTCATTGGAGTTGCATGTGTTTAGTCAATAAATGTCAGAAAATACTACAAAATGCTCATCAAAATACTTCCAGAGCACAAGATAATGTCTGAAGTCTGTAATCCTGAAGGCCCATTTAAATGCCCTTTTCATACGAAAATAGATATACATCCATTTCAAACGTCGGAAACGTTACTGCCCTCATACCGCCGTGTGTCCTTTATGTTGGCATAGATACAGCCAATAGATGGCACTAGAGGGCAGAGTCAAAAGTCTGACACAGTAAAAACGAGGCAACAGTGGAGGAGGTCATAATAATGTACTTTAAAAAATAAGCGGAGGTTGTAGATAGCAGTGGTCTGTGAGGCCATATAATGTTATATTCCAACATTTAAACAGAGAATTCTTTTCACTGTTTTACAAATTCATTTGTGGTCTCCTATGGTCATACCTTGCTTAAACTACACTGCACTGCCTGCACCATCTCCAGTGGTACTGCTCCGTTTTGTCTGTATCCACAAGCTTTCAGGAAACGTGCACAAATTGGGACAAAATTAACATCTCCATATCTTACGTAGAGCATAAATGAACCCTTAGACATTCAGCTGATACTAACATAAAACTGAGAAAAGCAGCAGATCCTCTCATGAAAGAAGTTATACCCATTTTTGGTAGACTGCTGTCTCAGACCCACTCTACAGACAGACTGAAAAAGTCTTTTCTCCCCCAGGGCAAGTAAATACAGGGGGCAACCAAATTCAAAGGCCTTGTTCACACTGTGTAAAACGGTTAGATAATCATCCATGACATTGAAATCATTTGCTAAACACTAGACTATGTATTCTGTAAACTACTCAAGTTACTATACCCTCTCCAAATCTCTCTCACTTCCACTGTTGTTTTCCTGCAACAAGTCACATATCGCAATATTTCAGAATGAGACCTCCACTTGATGAGGCAATAACAAACAGACCAGATCAAGTTAAAGGTAAAGACACCAGTGGCGTATCCAGGACATTTTTACTGGTGTGGCCAAGATGGGACACAAAGCTAGTGTGGGGTGGCCATGGCATAACGAAGTATAATGCCACGTACGCAGCCAACCCCGGTTTGAATCCTGGACGGACGACCTTTGCTGCATGTCACATCCCCTCTCTCTCCCATGATTTCCTGTCTCTATCTGTCAAATAAAGGTGTCTATGCAGGTAAAAAAAAAAAAATTTGAAAAAAAAAAAAGAGTCATTTTTTTTATTCCATTACCACCTATCACAGTCCTCAGGAATCTCTGGTTATTTTAACATGTCGATTTTTAATCAGTAATTATGTTCAAGAT
Organism: Epinephelus fuscoguttatus; assembly: GCF_011397635.1. Classification (NCBI taxonomy): domain Eukaryota; kingdom Metazoa; phylum Chordata; class Actinopteri; order Perciformes; family Serranidae; genus Epinephelus; species Epinephelus fuscoguttatus. Next base: position 51,060,961 of record NC_064752.1, read on the forward strand.
AGGGTACAAATCAGTCATCAGCTCATCATCTGTGTCACCTGTATTGTTACCTGTGTTTGCTCTACTAATTGAGGCGCCATCTTGTGGTTACATAAAAACACAGCAATCCAGGCAACAAAACAAACCAAAAAATTCAAATCAAAGCTTAATACTTAAAGATAGGCCTTATTAAAAAGTTTATCTGTAAGCAAAAGATAAAATTTATTTAAAAGATAAATAAAAAAGCTTGTAAAGAAAAAAGGAATATTTGTTGTTCTTTACATGCTTAGTTCATGCTATTATTTAGCTTAGATATAATTTGTTGGAGATACTGGAATTTGATTTTTATGACTTGATCTTTGCCAGGTGTGTTTTTATTAGGGTTAGGAAAAGATCATGGTGTGGGTTAAAATGAAAAAGAAAGTGGCAAACACATAAGCCGTGAGCCTGCTTTGCCTCAAGCCTTTCCCAGCTGACCCAGAGCAGGTCGCAGCGCACCATCAAGGTAGAAATACACCCGCCGGGAGCCGTTCAGCATCGCGGAAAGCTCCCCACACAACTGGGACCCCAGAATTAATAACAGGAGGTTATGGTGTTTCACTCTTTCCTCTCTATGCCACTTGTATCTCGACCAGTAGCCTACTTTTGTTGCGTTGCTGATCCTCTATGGTACACAAATACAGTAATAATCACATATCGGAACAATGGGACGTCGGACTAATGAGAAGTCGAAACAATGCTACGGCACCGTATGAAAATATGCAAAAAGTGGTTTTCAACCCAGACAGTATTCATGTCCAGGGCCCTGATGAAGGCATAAATTGAAACGTTGGCTTTGATTCAGCGTGCCGTTTTTATCCAGCAGAGGGGTATTCCAGGTAGGAGGTTCAACAAACTCTGAGTCTAACGTTGAACTCTGAGTTGATTTACCCTGAGATGGAAAACTCTACCGGTTCCAGAACAGCTGATTTGAGTTAGTTCAGTCAACTCTGAGTATGTTCACTCTGAGTTAAGCTGACAATAAAAAGTCATCATCAATGGAGCTCCGACTCCACGATTCACCATGGCAACAGGTAAATAAAAGACAGCGCCTCCATTTTAATCCAGTGGATGCAGAGATATTAATGCACATGTAGCAGACGGTGCACGTTTATCTTTAAAAGAAGAGCCTGAGTCAGAGCGAGGAAAGTGAAAATAAGTTAACCATAAAGTTAATAAAAAAAAGTTTATTCAGTGTTTACTCATCATTTATCAGACTTACATTTCCTTAATGAAGATGAAGTGGCTGTGTATCAGGCTGTAGATACATTACATTATATTAATAATATAGGCCTATTTGTTGAGATTTAATCTGATGGGGAAAAACACAGGAGGCAGAAGATTTAAAACATATAAGCTAGGCTATAGATCAAAGACATAAAGACATGACTGTAAACTCACGGTCTGACCCAGTAATAATATGTTTGGTGATATGCACCTGAAAAGACGTTGAGGTTAAAATACAGTAGATCTGAAAATGTTGCACATCTATTTGTATCTTGACTCAACAGCATTCAGTGACTTTATTTCAGCTACAAATGTAGTAAGTTTAAAGACAGTAAAATGCTGTACCATTGCTCACTCAGAAATATTAACATATAATCCCCAATATTAGGCTATAGGAATTATGTTCCATCAGTGCGACCAATGACATCAGTGATAGAGATCATTAGTCATTGATTTTACGTGTCTAAAGCTTCATACCGATTTTTAAAATTTAAATGATTAGACCTACACATTATGTGCAATAAACATTTCGGAGCTGCTCTAACAGACTGACAGTCTTATCCTTGTGCACAGTGTTATAAAAAATAATAAATATAAAAAGGACAGAGGTTTGATTCTGAGCTGAGGGTGAATTCTCGCTGTGTAATATTTGAATGTAAAGACAAAAAACGATGTCCAAAGAAATGATTGATGTGCATAAATTCAGTAATTTAAGACAGTCCTGAGTAACAAACTAATATCCAGCAGGATTTAGACTGTGACAGACGGTAAATCTCCGCTAATTATGCGCTTCGATACAAGCTTTGACACGGACTGAATGAATGAGGAAACAAAACAGCGTGTAAGAGGGAGGAGACAGAGGAAAAACTCAGGGTTTATTGAAGAAAACCTGTCAGCGAGCAGGTTAGGTTCACAGACTCAGTTGCCATGGTGATTGACTCAGAGTTTGATTTACCTCTCTTTCTGGAACTGAAAACCCAGAGTTTCCCTCATTTCAGGGTTAACATACTCAGAGTTTTCACTAAACCCGCTTTCTGGAATACCCCTCAGTTCTGCAGTTGACGTTGTCACTGTGACCATCCTCCTGTTTCATTAGCAGCAGCAGCAGCAGATGCGGCATGCTCATCTCATAGCTGATGGCTCACCTACCGGCGTGGCCATTGGCCAAACGTCAGCTGAGCAGAAATCAGCTCTCACAGCCTCAGTACGACCATTACTGTGTTAGTTAAAAATGTAAAACTGGCCCTAAATCAGCTGATTACCTGTCATCATTGATTGGCAGCATTTCTCTTGTTTCTTTTGTTGACGGACTTGACCAACTACCTATCAGATCTGGGGTGGCCACAGGGGTGGCCAATGAGTTTTCAGGGGTGGCCAGGCCACCCCTCAAAATCGCCATTGAAAGAGACACTTCAGACACTTGTAATAAAAAATCTGAGTCTGTCTGTATCCAAAATAACCACTTTTAGTGTTTCCCCCAAAATTACAATCTATGTGTGGCAGTAGTTGAAGACAGGAAAAAGGGGTGAGGCAAACTTTTTTTTTGTCTTGCTTGTGTTTCTAAATTCTGAGGTTTTTGCAGGTCCCTGAATGCAGCATAGACATAACTCTTCTTTTTTGTCCTTTAGCAGCAGTTTGTGGAGTTTTGAGTCACAGGGTGGATGACTGATAAGTCTATCTGATCAGAGCTTATCAGATCGATCAGTGGATGAGAGGAGCAGCTGTATGTGAATGAGAGCAAACTTTAAACCCATCACAATGGATGCTAAAGTTTCAGTTTCACTGTGCCTGGCATTCTGATGCTCCGCCTGTGGAGCAAATCATAATGTGGTGGCAGAGGTTTAAATTGTGGTGGTCCACTACAAATAAATGAATGTGTGAGAAACCCTGATGTTTAATGGACATACGGTGACCATGTTCAGTTGCCCCATATGCTTACATTGTGCAGCTGTCAGCAGCCCTCTCGCTAAATACTGAACCAAATTCAAAAACTGTAGTCACCAAAATCGTCCTTGAAACGTCTCACGCCAATGTCATCTTGGTATATATTAAGGCATTTAGTCGTAAGGTACAACAAACAACACCCAATGTCTGCAAAACATCATACTACTAACGTCCACACAATGTGAAATTATAACATTGTTAGACGTTTAAAATATCGTCCACCCAATTTTCATTCCAACCAAAATTAAATGTCTGTCTGACGCAAGAGTCCGATGTCTTTCTGACGTCATATTGATGTCCGGTGCCAGCTGGGGTTATCATGCTGTTGGACTATAAGTCACTTACTGACTAATTTACATTTGGCACAGTTTGCATTTGTATGTGTTTGTTAGTTTATACATTTACCTTTTAATCATATTTTAACATTTTCACAATAATTTGCACAGTTTCTATTTTTCAATCAGGGCATGTTATACTTATGTACAATCAGCATTGTTTTTTGTTAATTCATTGATTTTCAATTTGTTTGTTATTTTATCCATAATACTCATAACTGTTACATTTTCAGCTCCTCTTTTGGCACATACTCTTCTTTAGTGACAGCTCTAGTTCTGTCAATTATCATTTCACTGCTGTGGTTCTATTCTTATCTTTCTATTATTTACTGTGTTTATCGTGTTTGTAGTATAAGCAACTAGGGGTAGGGGGAAAATATTGACACAGCATAGTACCTAGATATTTTGTGTGTCAATACTGAATCGATACATGGATGCCAAGTAGGCTATCTATTTTTCATTATATAACTGATTAATATTGCAAATACAAATCAAACTTTTGGTACACTACTAAACCAATTGCTTTTCAGTCCACTGGATACATTTTGCTGCAATAAAAATGAATGAAGTGAGAAACTTTGTCGATGAAACCTAATTTTGTAAGTTAAAACAGATAACATACAAATAAAAAAAATCCTTTGGGGACATAATTCATAGTCAAATAAGGGTAATCAATCACAATATATTGCAATATATGTTATAACAATACTGAGGACATCACAGAAAAATCAATCTTTTATTGTGTCTAGACTATCTATCTATCTATCTATCTATCTATCTATCTATTAGATACTTGCATTCATGAGACAATTAACCTTAAATGTTTTGGCAGCCTCGATGGAACATTTCTGAATCAACTGTGATAGTAGCCCTGGTCAGCTCTGCAAAGCAACTACGTCGTTTCAAATTCAGGGATCGTGCATGAGGAAATGAAGTCGGTCAACTCTGCTGTTCACATTAAATGTAGCCTATATCACGCCATCATTCTCTGGGGATGTCTTCAGAAAATCTCCACCTAAGTTGTCGCCTCAGCAACCACCAAGACGCGTAAACTTGGTTTCTTCGATCGCCACGGCCGGCGATATGCTCTCCGGTCCTCATCAAAACAAAGTCACGCCCACTGCTCTGGACTTTTACTACGATGGTCTCATACCGTTTACAGAATATTATGCTTTGACATTTACTCTAGAGCGCTCCTAACGGAATCCATATTACGTAATACGCGTGTAAAGCGTGCATAGCCTGTGAGCCTGGAATAATCCTGACAGTGTAGACATTTTGCGAATCATTAAAAAACAAACGTACGTCATGACAAAGTAGCACAGAAATGTGCATTTGATTCGGTTACGTGGTTCCACCTGACAGATGATACAGATAGATACACACACACACACACACACACACACACACACACACACACACACATCTCCAGCCACGGAGGAAGCAATTTGGTGACACATAGGAGGACTGTCAACTTTGATAGCGCCATGCTCAAACAGACCATGTGGCATAGATTAACAGCTAACTTACTTTTCTTGCATGACATTCTCCTTGATGGCTACCAGGGTGCAATGGTTCCCCTGCTGGAGTCTGCAGGTGTCCAGGTGCCGCTGGTGCTGATCTTTAAGACAGACGTTTTCCTTGCAAAGATCGGTCACCTGAAGCTCCAGCTCTTCAATCCGGACTCTCTGCTTCTCCAGTAGTCCCTGCTGGGTCTCGATGATTTTATTCAACTCCTTCAGATACTCCGCCGCCTTGCTGGGGTTCTCTGTCGGTTTCTCCATCTCGTAAAAGCCCCGTTGCCCGTCCATGGAAGCGATATCCACACAACCAGAAAAAGCAGCCCTCTCCCTCGCGCATACAGGCTCAGTAGTAGTAAGACTGAGCGCTGTCAAATCCAGAGATCCTCCTTCGCTCCGACATGACTGTGTAGTCGTGTAGTAGTAGTAGTGGCAGCTTACTGTGAAGTTGGAAGCTTCTGGTGCGCTGCTGCACGCCGTCGCCGCGTCCACGAGCTCTGCGCCGCAACAACCTAACTAAGCGCAAGTCAGCCGCTCCGTACATGGGAAAAGCGTTTAACCCTTTCAGGCCTGGAGGTTCAGCGCTCCGGCTGGGCGTTCCGCCGTTCCTAACCCTTACTCAACACGTCTGTGTTTTCTGGAAAAAAGGAGAGACGCTGACTTCCTTCAATTCATGTGCATCCTCTCAACAGGTAGGTCGAGTTTCACTGCACACACATCTCAACGGCCGTGAAGACTACTACATCCGTGCATGGTGTCAGCTGTATGTTCATGCAGGAGATAGTACTACCCCCCTCCCTTAGCATACAAATAGCAGGTCCACTTGTCAGAGATGGCTCATAGGCTACAATAAAGAGTTCTGAATAATGTACTTAGAAAACTTCAAACTATATTAGGTGAACTCGTTTTGAAAAGCTGAATGGTCCTATACAGTTTGATGGTGATGTCAAAAGCCCAGTGGCTATCCTAGCACACATTTAAGAAAAAAAAAAAACACGTTTTGATTTGCTGCAGCTCAACAGTCAAAGTACGCATGAATGCAAACACACTAAAATATACATATTATAATATTGACCCAATGTTCTGTCAGAGGTCACATTGCATAGAATTACAGTGTGGCTTCATAACAAACATAAATGGTAAACAACTGATTATTTTTTTAATGGAGCTCATTTAAATTACTTTATATACACTGTAAAAAAAAACGGTAAAAGCACTGGCAGCAAAGTTTCCAAACTGATACCGTAAAATGACAGTAAATAACTATCACAGAACTACGTACAATAACTGTAAAAATACAGAGTAGATTTTTACAGTCAAAATTAATTAAAATACAGTATATTATAGTTGATAAATACCCATTATACTGTAAAATAACATACATATTATGTCAAAAAACATTAAAAATCAGATAGCCTTAGGTTAATCTCTGTAATTTTACAGTATTTAAAAATCTGTAAAAAACAAAAAAAACCAAAAAAAACCCAGTAAAAACACTGGCAGCAAAGTTTCCAAACGGATACCATAAAATTACAGTAAATAACTGTATCACAGAACTACATACAATAACTGTAAAAATACAGAGTAGATGTTAGTCAAAATTAATTAAAATACAGTATATTATAGTTGATAAATGCCCATTATACTGTAAAATAACATACATATTATGTCAAAAAACATTAAAATCAGATACCTTTCACATTAATCTCTGTAATTTCACAGTATACATTATTTATTTTAGGAAACAGCCAAGTCTATCTACAGTAATTTCATGTTAAAATACTATTTTATGTTATAACGTATAAAAACGAAGTAGGTTCATAAAACTTAAGATAAATACCTGCAAATTTACAGTATTAATCTGTCATTTTAGAGAATTAGTATATTAAAAAACAACCATTGGACAGTGGAAAAATAAGCTAAATACATTACAAATACATCAAAAATAGCTACATTTAAGGCCAATCCCTGTAAATTAAGGGTATTTAGCCTAGTAGTCATTTCATGAAACCGTCTTGTCCATCTACACTGATTTGCTGCATAATTGTGGTTTCCCCAAGTAAAAAAAACAATGACACAATGTATAAACAAAATATGTACCTTTAATCAAATAGGAATTTCTGCACATTTACAGTATTAGTTATTTTAGAGAATTGGACAATGGAAAATTAAACACTGTACATCAAAATACATTAATAAGTATATTTAAGATAATATCTGTAAATTTAGGGTATTAAACAATCATTTTAGTAATCTGAACAAATATTGTTCAAAACTTTCATTTGACAGAAAAAGAAGGATAGTAAGTCATTACACATTAAAACAGCTAAGGCTATCTCTGGTATTCAGGTAACAGTTACTTTATATAATTGTTCAATATAGTAGTGACTTCTAAAATATTGTTTTTATATGGAAAAAAAAGAAAAAGTTGGAATATTTCAATATTTTAAACCCTGGACCCAAATGACATGTTTTCAGTCACAATCCCTAATAGCAGAAACTGGATAGCCCCCTGCCCCTCCCATCCAGTAACACTGGAAAGCCCCCTCCTATTCTACTGCATGGGCATGAGCAACAATATATGATAAACTTTTTCAAAAACATGACACTCGCAGTATAATCATACAGTAATCATCAGTATGTTATCTTGAAAAATATTGTTTAAAAAAAGCTGTGCAGACCAAAGAAAAATTGCAAATCTGTGACTTGTTTTACTTTTGAATACCATGGAGTTCAAATAGTTACATGATACGAAATACAGTACAGGCCAAAAGTTTGGACACACCTTCTCATTCAATGTGTTTTCTTTATTTTCATGACTATTTACATTGTAGATTCTCACTGAAGGCATCAAAACTATGAATGAACACATGTGGAGTTATGTACTCAACAAAAAAAGGTGAAATAACTGAAAACATGTTTTATATTCTAGTTTCTTCAAAATAGCCACCCTTTGCTCTGATTACTGCTTTGCACACTCTTGACATTCTCTCGATGAGCTTCAAGAGGTAGTCACCTGAAATGGTTTTCCAACAGTCTTGAAGGAGTTCCCAGAGGTGTTTAGCACTTGTTGGCCCCTTTGCCTTCACTCTGCGGTCCAGCTCACCCCAAACCATCTCGATTGGGTTCAGGTCCGGTGACTGTGGAGACCAGGTCATCTGCCGCAGCACTCCATCACTCTCCTTCTTGGTCAAATAGCCCTTACACAGCCTGGAGGTGTGTTTGGGGTCATTGTCCTGTTGAAAAATAAATGATCATCCAACTAAACGCAAACCGGGTGGGATGGCATGTCGCTGCAGGATGCTGTGGTAGCCATGCTGGTTCAGTGTGCCTTCAATTTTGAATAAATCCCCAATAGTGTCACCAGCAAAACACCCCCACACCATCACACCTCCTCCTCCATGCTTCACAGTGGGAACCAGGCATGTGGAATCCATCCGTTCACCTTTTCTGCGTCTCACAAAGACACGGCGATTGGAACCAAAGATCTCAAATTTGGACTCATCAGACCAAAGCACAGATTTCCACTGGTCTAATGTCCATTCCTTGTGTTTCTTGGCCCAAACAAATCTCTTCTGCTTGTTGCCTCTCCTTAGCAGTGGTTTCCTAGCAGCTATTTGACCATGAAGGCCTGATTCGCGCAGTCTCCTCTTAACAGTTGTTCTAGAGATGGGTCTGCTGCTAGAACTCTGTGTGGCATTCATCTGGTCTCTGATCTGAGCTGCTGTTAACTTGCAATTTCTGAGGCTGGTGACTCAGATGAACTTATCCTCAGAAGCAGAGGTGACTCTTGGTCTTCCTTTCCTGGGTCGGTCCTCATGTGTGCCAGTTTCGTTGTAGCGCTTGATGGTTTTTGCGACTCCACTTGGGGACACATTTAAAGTTTTTGCAATTTTCCGGACTGACTGACCTTCATTTCTTAAAGTAATGATGGCCACTCGTTTTTCTTTAGTTAGCTGATTGGTTCTTGCCATAATATGAATTTTAACAGTTGTCCAATAGGGCTGTCGGCTGTGTATTAACCTGACTTCTGTACAACACAACTGATGGTCCCAACCCCATTGATAAAGCAAGAAATTCCACTAATTAACCCTGATAAGGCACACCTGTGAAGTGGAAACCATTTCAGGTGACTACCTCTTGAATTTGAATTGTCATCGAGAGAATGCCAAGAGTGTGCAAAGCAGTAATCAGAGCAAAGGGTGGCTATTTTGAAGAAACTAGAATATAAAACATGTTTTCAGTTATTTCACCTTTTTTTGTTAAGTACATAACTCCACATGTGTTCATTCATAGTTTTGATGCCTTCAGTGAGAATCTACAATGTAAATAGTCATGAAAATAAAGAAAACACATTGAATGAGAAGGTGTGTCCAAACTTTTGGCCTGTACTGTATATATATATACATATGTGTGTGTGTGTGTGTGTGTGTGTGTAAGGGCATTATCCTGCTTATACCATGGTCACTTAAGAAAGACATAAATATTAAATCAATTATTAATACGTTAATGTTGTTTTTTACCCTTAAAATCGTAAGTTTTTCACAAGAAGCGGCTGAGTAGACTATTTAATATCTCTTGTTGTGATGCGTTGCCAAGGTAACCGGCTCTGGCCACAGAACCTGCAGCTCGGTCGGCCGCAGCTGTTATATTAGGCCTAATCAGTGGAGGGAAGTAAGATGATTGCTTAACGTTATGTTACATGATACAAAGTATCATTTCAGAGGGCAAGGGCCTAATCAGTGGAGGGAAGTGAGATGATTGCTTAACGTTATGTTAAGTGATACAAAGTATCATTTCAGAGAAGTGCCCTCTTACCGCTTGTGTGTGTCCAGAGGATGATGCGAAATTTTGTTTCAAATAATCAAAGTCCACAGATAGTTTCCTAAATCGTTTTTATTGCAATAAATATTATCCACCATTCACTCTGATCAAGCAAGTAAGTCTATCCTAAATTGTTTTTATAAATATTATCCACCATTCACACTGTATCAAGTGAGTAAGTCTATCCTAAATCGTTTTTATAAATATTATCCACCATTCACTCTGTATCAAGCAAGTAAGTAGCCTAAGTAAGGTAAGCAAGACAGAAAGACAGGCGACGAACTATTTAAAATCTATCCATCCCACTCTGGGGTTGAGGTGAATAAAATAACTGTGTTATGACCTAAATAACATGCTGCTGCTATCTGCAGAAAGTATTAAAGCATGAAATCCCGCATTTTTAATGTATGAAAGCATCCTGTATCATAACTACATGTGTGCCGTTTGTAACAAACCAAACCGCGTGAAAATCAGTTGAAAATTCAGTGAGTTATTCTATTTTACTTGTGCATACAGCTCCTTCCTCAATAGAAGTGAATGCACTGTGGAGGCGAAGCGAGACCCATCCAAGATGGCGGCCGGCGAGGACGCGCTCAGGCAGTCGATGCGGTGTCTATGTATATATGTCTATGGGATTTACAATGAAAGAACGCTATCTTCCTGCTGGGTGGAAGACAGTGGTGCTGTGTTGCTGCCGTCGGTCCTCAGAACCTTTTTGCTGGTCTTGTACAATAATCCGCTGGTAGATGAGAGGCATTCCCCTACCTGAGGTATGTTTACCCCTGATTTGTGTGGTTTGGTGAAGCACACAATTTCCTACATTAACTTATGTTTACAACAAGCCCCAACTCCCGGGGTAGACGAGTGAGGCCAATGCGGAAGTGCCAAAAACTGCAGTTCACTGACTGTCCACTTGAGGCTGGCTCCGGAAGTGAGTCAATCCCTATAGACCCCCATGTTAAAATGCCCAACTTTAGAGCAGAAATAAACATGTTTACAGCCTGGTACAAAAAATGGTTTTGGTCTCTATAGTTAATTTCCCCTTTCATGACAACTGTGGGGGGGTGAATTTTTTTCTAAGTCTTCTGTTTAAATGTTATTAAGGTTTGAAATTGCGCATAATTAAGGGCGTGGTCACTTTGAGTGACATGTGGCACCATCACGGGTGGCTAACTAGCATGCTAACTAGTCGCTGGCTCCGCTGAGCTCAGACTTGGCCGTCTGCTCCATAGACATATATACATAGACGCCGCATCGAGCGCTGAGCTGTACGTCAACGTCGCCGCCATATTGGATGTGGCAAGGCTGCGCTGTAATAGAAGTGAATGGACTTAATTTCATAAAGCGCCTTTCTTCAAAGAATTTTACGTTAATGCCTCTCGTTTATTCATTCACACACACACTAATATACTTGGGAAACAGTTAGGCACCAAAAACAATGTATTTGATCTTCTCAGATGGCTAAGATAAGAACTTTATTGATCCCACACAGGAGTAATTCACCTTACATCAGCTATATTCTTAATATCACATACTGTAATAGAACTTTAAAATAATTCCAGACTGTTTCTGCTACCGAACCAAAGAGTGTAAAAGTAGTTAATGACTGATGAGGTCTATCTGATTGAAATGTTATATTTATAATCACGGGGGCTAATTAACAATGTGGGTTATTTCTTTAATTTTTATTTCCAGTTATCAGGTGTCTCAAGTTATTCTGAGCTGCAGAGTATAAAATCATCTACACTGTCAGCTGTCTCTCTGAGGATAAGTTTACACCATTAAAATGCAGCTAAAATCATCATTAGGATATGTGTTTAGTGTTGTTATAAAGCATCTTTCTGTTTGTTTGAAACTGTATTAAAACCAGAGTGGAAATAGAAAACTTGGAGCAATAAAATATTAATACTGACCTATTAACATATAGCCTATCTTGCTTTTGTTTTTTGTTTTTTAACACTGTCACTTTGTTAAACAAACTGGGGACTTTTGCTCATGACATTCTCTGGCCTTTTTAGCTTGGTTAATGCATATTTTAGATATTTAGCTTACTGTGGCCAAAATTGTTTACAGAAACACGAAGTTCTTCATATATCTAGCCTCCTAAATTTGCTCCCGAAGTGCAACAGATTGATGTATTTTAACTTTAAAATAGTCTTAGGAACACTGTCGTTAACTAGCTAACCAGCCAGCTAACGCTCAGCCTTTGAGCAAGACGCCAGTCCAGGGATGCATCGAAGTCAGAGCCTGACAGAGAAGTGTTAGGATTTAGGCATTTAGGGAGAGAATATTTTGAACAAAAGGCTGAGGCTGTGTGAGGTTTGAAAATAAAGGTCCACCATGTTAGTTAGCTAACGTGATGCAATGTTAACGTTGTCATATGAGCAGTGTAACGTTAACGTAACATTAAGGCTATACTTGTGTATGTAAATTAAAAAGTGGCGAACTGTGTGAAATTACAATAAGGTGTGTAACGTAATTTAAAAAAAAAACTAATGTGACATTTGACTGTCACATATAAAATATTAAGAAGATTAGTGTATGATACAGGCCTGTAGTTATACAACAATAGATAATGCACAGACAGAATATGAGGACTGTGATGGCCACCACCTTTTTGTTTTGCTAAAATAAATTGATTATGATCTGTTGAACATTGAAGTAATTTAAGTTATATTGTTTGCATGTAAAGGAGTCTGTGAAGTAGCTAGCTAACACATATATTACTTTTAATATCTATTTGTCTGTGTAAAGTTTTCCTCTAGGTGACCCAGACAGACTGGACCAGTGGACACTCAACACGAGGAGACAGAACTGGACTCCAAACAAGACTTCCCATCTGTGCAGTGAACACTTTGAGAGTCATCACTTCAGCACTGACTCCAGGATAAAGACACCTTTTCTCATACAGTACCTCACAAAGAGTCAAGAAACTTATTAGTTTAAAATGATGAATTATTGTCCATAATACATTTAAATGCATTACATAAATTACTAATTGTCATACATTACTAAGTACTCGATTAGGGCACAGCTTGCTCTGCACTATTACTGATAAGGTGAAATTACTGCACACCAGTGCAGTTTAGTGTTCCCCTGGTGCAAAAGGCCAAATGAAGATTTTATCAATCAAGGAACATGACACGTATTTACCGACTTTAACATTTTAGTGCCTTTTATGCAAAGACCCTTTATCAAAGTGAGAATTACTACCTTTTCCCCCACACACAGTCTGTGAAGAACCAATGGAAAAAAATATTCTCAAAATGAGACAGCCGAACATAGCACGATTCCACAGTGGCAGTGAGCTTTGAGAACAGTTCAGTTTCCTTTTGATAGCAACAATTATTTTAATGTGGATGTATTGCATACTGTACATTCATACTCCATTTGTCTTGGTAGGACACTGTTAAATTTAAAATCACATTCAAATATAAAGTCGAAAATCTACGGAACTTAAACACAAAACTATTTTATGAATGACAGCCACTTACTCAGCAATAAGATCATTTTGGTGGTGAGTGGGCTTTTAACCAAGACAGGCTGTAGTCAATGTTTTCTACCTGTGTTTTTAACCTGTCATCTTTCTCTCATGTAGTACACTTGAGGAAAGTTACAACGCCTAGGCCAATGTGATGTTTACTCCACAGTAAAGAGGTTGTTTCACAAGAAATTAAGATTTTGCAAATTATGACACTGGGTCCTAATTCATAGGTTTTATAATTACTGTTATAAATCTTTTCATTTATCGCCGAATTTAAGGTTGACACCTAAAGTGTATGTCCACATCTTAACATATGTTCTCATAGGCACGAAAAGTATCCAAGGGACGAGGAAACGGTAAACTATGCGATTTCTTAAGGCACTTTGGCAGCACGCTCTGGAGGACAGACATGTTGCAACTTTTTCTCTGTAAGGCTGGACTCCTCAAGTCTCCAAACCAGCTAACGGAACTGTAACGGAACTGAAAGTTGGACTAACCTGTTTTGAAGTCGGTGTTACTGTCGTGTGTTGTCACATGTCTGTCCTCCAGAGCGTGGTGCCAAAGTGCCTTTAGAAATCGCTTAGTTTACCGTTTCCTCTTCCCTTGGATACTTTTCGTGCCTATGAGAACATATGTTAAGATGTGGACATACACTTTAGGTGTCAGCCTTAAATCCGGCGATGTGCTTTCCATTGATATAAATCTGACGGCACGCACTTATTGGATTGACTTGGTTTACTTCTGCTGGTGGTAAAGACGATCAAAACAGACTTGCCGACAGCATGCCATGAACGTAGGGTGGCCATACGTCCGGATTTAGGCCGGACAGTCCGGAATTTAAATGCCTTGTCCGGAGTCCGGCGCAGCCTTCTTCTTCTTCTTCTTCTTCTTCTTCTCTGGGGTTTAACGGCAGCTTGCATCCTTAACGTTGCATTACCGCCCTCTTCTGGAGTTATTTGACTCCTATATTATCCAGTGTCTCATATCTTCCATATCAGTCCAGTTCTTTTTAAAAAACACATCCAACACTTTCTGCCCTTTGTGCTGGAACCCAAATAAATTTAACTACTATACCTTGTCCTATTATTCTTGAATGCATTTTCAAAATTTCATACAATATATCTTGTCGATTTGTGGAAGTACTTCGCTTTAAACTCCACAAAGCAGATGCTGAGTCATTACATATAAGCGCGTGGTTTGGTCTGGCTTGCTCTATCCACTCTAGCGCCATCACAATAGCAAACAGTTCAACTGTATACACACTTAAATCATTTGACATTCTTTTACCAACTTCCACTCTTCTACTAGGCACTGCAACAGCAGCCCCAGTGCTGCCTGTTGATGGATTTTTGGAACCATCTGTAAATACTTGAACATAACCCATATAACTACTTTCTGTATATCTATAAAATTCATGTACACAATCTACATTTTTATTTCTTGCTTTAACCTGAAGCAGCTCTAAATCCGTCAGTCCCTCTAACATCCACACAGGGGTTGTAGGCCACAATACTGTCGGGCAGAACTCCATTTCATACACCCCCAGGTCTCTTGCTGTTTCATCTCCTGTCCATCCAAAACTTAAATTCATTGCTCTCTCCCTTTCCCAACATTGTTCTAACACTTTTCTGGTTGGGTGATTTTGTTCATGTCCTCTTAAATTCATCCAATAATTAGCTCTTAGCTGCTTCCTACGTAAAGACAGCGGCATTTCTCCTGCTTCAACTTGCAAGGCACACACAGGTGATGTTCTTGTTGCCCCAACACACAGCCTAAGAGCCCGAGCCTGGATCACATCTAATACTGCCAATACAGTTCTTGCAGCAGAACCATACACTACACTTCAATAATCCATCCTTGATCTAATTAATGCAACGTAAATATATTTTAAGGATGCCACATCTGCTCCCCAGTCCAAACCCACAAGGCATCTCATTACATTTATAACTTTTTTACATTTGTCAGCAATATTTTTAATATGTTCCCTCCATGTTAGTCTGGTATCAAAATATACTCCTAAGAATCTAAATGATTCAACTCTTTCTAAATTATTACCATACAATTTCAAAATAGTATTTTCTTGAATCCTCTTTCTGGTGAAAAACATAACCTTTGTTTTCTCAACTGAAAACTTAAAAGCCCATTTATTTCCCCAGTTCTCAACTTGATTTATTCCTTCCTGCAACTTCCTTACAACATGATTTATATTTCTCCCTCTCTTCCACATAGCCCCATCATCTGCAAATAATGATCTTCCCATATCTACTGTTACATTTTCAAATATGTCATTTATCATAATAGAGAATAATATAGGACTAATCACACTCCCCTGTGGTGTTCCATTTTCTATCTCATACTTATTAGAGATTTCTGACCCTATTTTCACCTGTATGGTTCTCTTATTCAAAAAGTCCATTACCCAATTAAAAACTCTGCTCCCAATTCCCATTTTATGTAACTTTATCAAAAGCCCCTCCTTCCATAACATATCATATGCTTTTTCAACATCAAAGAACACTGCTGCTACTATTTCTTTATTGATTTGTGCTTTCCTTACTTCATCCTCTAAACTCACAATTGGATCCAAAGTACTCCTCCCTTTCCTAAATCCACTTTGACATCCTGCAATTAAACCGTGTTTCTCTAAAAAATACATCAGTCTTTCATTTACCATTCTCTCCATGAGTTTGCAGATATTAGATGTTAATGCTATTGGTCTGTAACTTGTTGGTTTACTAGCATCTTTCCCTGGTTTCCTTATGGGAACAATGACTGCCTCCTTCCAACTCTGTGGTATTTCACCTTCCTCCCACACCTTGTTATACAACAATAACAACTTTTCCAAACATTCTTCACTTAAGTGCTTTATCATCACGTAACATATCTCGTCCTTCCCAGGCGCAGTCATACGAGCTTTATCCAGTGCCCTTTTTAACTCTCCCATATTAAATGGTACACTCTGCTCATCTCTGGTATCATCTGTTTCCTTTCTCCTTAAGGCCTCCATGTTTTCAGACTTTGTTTTCTCCCTACCCCTTTTTTCCCTCTTCAGACAAATTGCTTGAACTATGTACCTTCACAAACGTGTTGGCCAACATCTCAGCTTTTTCTTTATTCGTTACTGCTATTTCATTGTCCTCTGTTAACACAGGATAACTCCAGTCCCTTCTATCTCCTCTCATCTTTCTTATCATCCCCCACCTCCCACTGGGGTTGTGTTCCCAATGGAGTCACAAAACTTCCTCCAGTACATTCTTTTTGCCTGTCTTATCGTCCTTCTTACTACAGCCTGAGCTTTTTTATATTCTATCATATGTTGAAAGTTATGAGTTCTTTTCAGTATCTTAAATGCCTTGTTTCTATTTTTAACAGCTTCTTTACATTTCTCATCCCACCATGGAACAGCCCTCTTCTTTACTTTACCTTTACTCTTAGGAATAGATCTCATTGCAGCTACTCTAATACCACTAGCTATTTCCTTTTCCAAAGTTTCTATGTTCATATCAGCATTAATCTGGCTCAGATACTGATCACTTACTTCTTTAAACATCTCCCACTCAGCTTTCCCAAACACCCATTTTCCACCCCTGGTCCCTTCATTCATTTCTGCATTAATGTTTACCTTACATAAAACCGGATAATGATCACTACCAATGGTTCCCTCATTATACACTTTCCAATCACATCTGAGAGCAATATTATTCAATACCATTGTAAGGTCCAGACTCCATTCCTTTCCTGTGTTTACATCTATTCTTGTTTTGCTACCATCATTTAAGCAGATTAGACTCCTCTCATCTAACATTTCCTCCATCACCTGGCCATTAACATCAGTTTTTTCACTCCCCCATAATGTGTTATGTGCATTGAAGTCCCCACACCACACAATGCTTGCTCTATTTTGCCCTTCTATTTCTTCTAGCTTATTTAGTTCTAGTTTCTTACATGGATTATAATAATTTACCACCACTATTTCCTTTCTTCCCGCCCATACTTCCACTACTATATACTCCAGTTCTTTCCCATACCCAACACTCTATAAGGAATACTTTGTTTTATAAATGTTACACAGCCTCCTCCTACCCCATCTTTCCTATCCCTCCTAACTGCCACATATCCATGCATGACGAAATCTAAATTGGGTTTCAGCCATGACTCCTGAATACATAATACATCTGGTTTCTCCCTCCTACTGCCTATAAATTGCTTAAAGTCCTGTCTATTAGCTATCAGACTCCTTGCGTTCCATTGGAGTATTAAAATGATGATTAGTATTAACCCACACATGATGCCTCACTACTTGCTTTTTCACTGAGACTGTCTCTCACTTCCTCCCATTTCAAACCCTTCATTTCAAGATGATGCACAGCTGCTTTCACAATTATTTGAATCCTGTCAGTTTTGGATTTGATCTCTGCTGTGGCATTTATCACTCGTGCTATAAATGTCACCATTCTCATCTTTTCTTCCCACTTCTTCCTTCTATCCTCCTGCTCTGTATTCACTGTAATTTTCCCTTCATTTTGCCCATATGTTCTGCTCTGTTTTCCTGGTCCAGCCCTCTTAACTGCCTCTGCATAAGAGACTTTTTCCTCCACTCTTATCTGTTGCACTTCCACCTCTCTTCTCAACACTTCACTTCCCCAATAGGCCACACTGTGATTTCCTCCACAGTTACAGCACTTGGGTTTCACTCCTTCTCCACACTTCCCATACTCATGTTCCCCTCCACATCTAGCACATCTTTTCTTACCTTTACACGCCATAGCCACATGCCCAAATTCCTGGCAATTAAAACATCTCATTGGCTTTGGAATGAATTCCCTAACTCTGTATTTCATGAATCCACAATGTAGCTCACTTGGAATAACCTTTGTTTTAAATTCTATCAAGATGGTCTCAGTCTCTTTCTTCTCTGCTCCCCAAGTCATTCTTTTAGCACTTTTGATTAGACTATTATGCTCCCCCAAGTTCTCCACCAAATCCTTCATGCTGACTGAAAGAGGTATTCCAGAAATCACCCCCTTACATCCACCCTCAACCCTCTCCTCTCCCACTCTTGTCACTCTGGATACTTTAACTTTTCCAACATTATTCATTTTCTTTGCCTTTTCCATCTGCACTTGATTACTGCATCGTATCAGCAAGTTTCCATCACTCAAAACTCTCGCATACTTCACGTCTCCGACTTGTCCTTTGATGATTTTTTGTTAGTTTCAATGGATCAATTTTCTTTACTCCTCCCTCTCCCTCAAATCTCACTACTACGATTAGTCCTACTCCTGCTTTCGATCCCTCCTCCTCACTCTCACTCCTCTCACTCTCTGTTGCACTTGAGCTTTGATTTTCTTTCCTTCACTTATGGCGACTCTTCCTTTCTCCCCTCTCTTTCGCAAACTCCCAACCCTCCTCTGCCCATTCCTCTCCCTCATTGATTTCCATGTTGTCCCTCTCTGTCTCCCTGTCTGACATCCTGTCAGATTTTGCAAGGAGGAACAGTGCAAGAATACCGTTCCGGACCTATACAGGCCGTCGGTTGATATTCCTACAAAATCCCCCCCACAACTAATTCTATTTCTACCAAGTCCCAATGTCCGCAAATCCGAAGTCAAAAGTCGTTATTCAGTCATACATATATTCCAAAAACCAGTCCGCAAATTCACCGTAACAAAATTCAAACCTCCCGCAACTCTCTCCAACGTGCCTCCTCCTCCGTCCGGCGCAGCCTCAAGCCGGACGCTTATTTGTCCTCCTTTTTGGAGTTTCACCTGAACGCAACGCTGCATATCGTCCAATGGTGTAAGACTTTCGGTTAAAAAAAATGGTTAAAAATGATTGGTTAAAAGCGGTGTCACTCAATTCTCCGATTTCTCATTGGTTGAAAATGTAAACAAGCTGCCCCCTGTTCCCATGTGCTAGCTGTGTCACTCATCTCGTTAACTGAATGTTAACATGCCGAAAAGACGGACCTCATTTAATGCCGAATGGTCAAAAGAGCACACGTTTGTCAGTAAAAGTAGCAAAGACGATTTGCATGCGTATTGCACACTTTGTCGCTGTGATGTGGACGTTAGCACACAAGGAAAGGCGGCCATTGAAAGGCATGCTAGCACGAAGAAACATAAATACAACAGACGGGCTGCAGGCACCTCCTCCTTCCGGTTGTTTTTTCGGGAAGCAACGTCATCGCCTAAAGATGACAAGATATCCGCTGCAGAACTTTGTGAAGTTTATCATGCAGTCAAGCATCACCAGTCATAGTGGAAGCTTCCCTCAGCTCTCCGGAAATGGAAGGTTGCCACAGTGTGGAGCGGTATCTGAAACTGTTTTCCAAAGCAGATGTACCACTTGTGAATCTCAGGAAGGTCAGTGCCTACATTTTCTCCATCCCATGCAGCAACGCATACACAGAACGAGTCTTCTCAATGATGACATCTGCATGGAGAAATGAGAGGAACCGTATGGATGTGGACAGCGTAAAGGCAGAGCTCCAAGTTTGTGTAAACTTCACCTTTCCCTGCACAAGCATGTACCAGAAGTTCCTTGGAAACAAAAAACTCTTGGATGCAGCCAGAAAAGGGCAGAAGTATTGCAGATAGAGAGTCAATTATTTGGTGAGTACAATATTATCATCTTTTGTTTGTTTGTTGTATACTATATTTAATTAAACAAATATACACTTAACACTTCTGCCAAATTGATTGTAATGCAACATTTTGATTTTATGCATGGGCTTTATGAAATGAATATGTACTAGGTTTAAAACAATACAGACTTTTGAAGGTTGATAACAGTATTTATGTTTTATGTGGACTGCCCTCTGCAGGAGATGGAAAGACCCACAGGCAGTGGAGGCTTGCCTATGAGGACCCTGGAGGTGCTGTTGTCTCCTGAGCTGCTGCAGTAGGTGAAGGTGGATTTTGCTGAGGGCTGAGGCCATATTGAAGAACAGGATACTGAGGACAGGGACTTAAATCAGTTAAAATACAGGTGGACTGCAGCTGCACACACACATACATAAACACAAATACACTGCAGACATGTCCCCAAAGGACTGAATCACTGTGGAATACACTGTGGACTTTTCAGTTCAATATTCACCCGTTACATGGTGTTTTTTCTTCTTACTGTCTTTTGTTGTTTACATAAAAAAAGTTCTATATGCTTATTAAGAACTGGAATGTATATTTTTTGCATTTATTTATTTATTTTTATGTAAATTTAATTTGCACATTTAAGGCCATACTGTAAATGTTCTGCTTTGTGGCACTGCACTTTGCAAGACAGATGTATTGAATAAATACAAATACTGTGAACAAATACTTTTCGCCTTCTCAGGAATATTTTTTCCTCTTCTGTTACACATACATCATGATATATCATAGATAAATTGTCTTGTGATGAACAGAGTATCTCAGAATCACTGTATCATGATACCATCGTTATCATGTACAAAATTGTATTGTTGTGGGGAGTACACTAGAGTTGTATGTTGCGATTTTTCTTTCCTCACTAAATGCCGCAAAGTGTCCTCCTTTTTGGTGTTGTGGAAATGGCCACCCTACATGAACGTCATAGATATGTATACATAGATGCCACACCCTGGCTTGTGGGATGCGTCAATACCGCCACCATCTTACCTAGGTGCTCTGACCGGTTCAGACCCGTGTCAGACTCGGCAAAAATGCCACATTTTTGCTCTGCATTTGGGTGTACGAACGAAAGAAGTGTTAAAAACCAAGCAGAAGGGAATAACATTCCACAGGTAAGAAGTTGTTTTACAATATTTTACTGTTACGAACATGTTTAATGAGATATATATCTCAAAAAGTGATCCTTCTTTTAAGCTAATCAAGTAAAGTAACTGTCCTGATCTGGTCCTAATGCCAAATTAAGCTAATGCTATGTCACACAACTTAAAGAAAAAAGGTTAACATTTATATAATAATACTTATAAAATTATGATGCTTTGTCAAACAGCTATGTCGGTGTATGTGTTATTCCAAATTGTCAACTATCTGTTTCATGGCACCAACGTGACATAGGCTAACGCAATATAACGTTAGTAGTTAACTTGTGGCCCAAATTTTAACTACAAATTATGTGGAACTGCGTTTTTCTGACACACTTATTTTGTGTGTAGTTTCCCAAAAAACACAGATAGGAGGAGACGGGCATGGGTAGCAGCAGTGAGGAGAAAGGACTTTGTCCCGAGTGACTCCTCAGTCATCTGCAGCTGTCACTTCAGACCTGAGGACTTCAACAGGACTGGGCAGACTCCTAAAAATAATACTAGCTACTGTACACTGTATTTTTTGTAAATATGACCTAATAGGCCTAATGTAAACAGTTCTGTGTCCAGGCTCCCATGAGCACTGTGGTGTTATACATATGAGATTAAAGCAAAATTCTGTGTAAACATGCAGCTCTAAGTCATTTATTTTCACTTGTACAAAACCAACATTTGTTAATCAGAATCTACACTGCAGCTCGGCACAACCCTGCTGATACACTATTTTTTGCACATTGTGTGAAATGTGAATAAACATTTATAGTCAAAATTAACAATTAAATGACATCATGGTGGGCACTGTACATCTAGTAAGAAAAAAGAATATTTATTACATGGGGAAAGTTTAGTTTAAATGTGTTGTAGAACTATTACTGTTAGCCTACTTTATCGACATAAGATCAAATATTTTGGTATGAAAAGCTGCATTTTTTATTTAACCAAGTATCCTGTATCATAACTTCAATGTCTGACAATTGTAGCAAACCAAACCGCATGAAAATCGGTTGAGAATTCAGCGAGTAATGATGATTTTAATCATAAGTAATCTCCTACCTCAATAGACATACATGCATTAGGCAGCGCGGCTCCACCTGAGCAAGATGGCGGCCGCGTTGATGTATCGCTCCAACGAGGGGCACCGTTGAATGTGGCATCTACATATATATAGGTTCGTTCGAGATGAGCCAGTCCTGCGCAGATTCGATCACCAGCGATCGGCGCACACTGAATGCCAGTTAGTTTTGTGTCCGACTTCATCCTGACTTGCTCTCACGTTTTAGAAAAGTGGACGGCGATAAAGCCGCGAGAGCGAGGCGGCCACAATTTTTAGAGCCAGGTGCTGCAGTTGCTCTCCACCGACTGCACCATAGACATATATATGTAGACGCTGCATCGAGTGGGTTTGCCCGCTGTAGCAATACGTCAGCGTCGCCGCCATATTGGATGTGGCAAGGCTGCATTGTAAACTAATAGAAGTGAATGGACTTAACTTCATAAAACGCCTTTCTACAAAGAAATTTACGTTAGTGCCTCTCATTTATTCATTCACACACACACTAATATACTTGGGAAACAGTTAGGCACCAAAAACAATGTATTTGATCTTCTCAGATGGCTAAGATAAGAACTTTATTGATCCCACACAGGAGTAATTCACCTTACATCAGCTATAGAGAACAAGGTAGTGCCGAAAAACAATACACAGTATATACTGTGTATTTTTTCGGCACTACCTATGTATGTATGTATGTATATATATATATATATATCTCCAAACTTTTGGCCTGTACTGTATATATATGTATGTCTATATATATATATATATATATATATATATATATATATATATATATATATATATATATATATATATATATATATATACAGTACAGGCCAAAAGTTTGGACACACCTTCTCATTCAATGCGTTTTCTTTATTTTCCTGACTATTTACATTGTAGATTCTCACTGAAGGCATCAAAACTATGAATGAACACATGTGGAGTTATGTACTTAACAAAAAAAGGTGAAATAACTGAAAACATGTTTTATATTCTAGTTTCTTCAAAATAGCCACTCTTTGCTCTGATTACTGCTTTGCACACTCTTGACATTCTCTCGATGAGCTTCAAGAGGTAGTCACCTGAAATGGTTTTCCAACAGTCTTGAAGGAGTTCCCAGAGGTGTTTAGCACTTGTTGGCCCCTTTGCCTTCACTCTGCAGTCCAGCTCACCCCAAACCATCTTGATTGGGTTCAGGTCCGGTGACTGTGGAGGCCAGGTCATCTGCCGCAGCACTCCATCACTCTCCTTCTTGGTCAAATAGCCCTTACACAGCCTGGAGGTGTGTTTAGGGTCATTGTCCTGTTGAAAAATAAATGATTGTCCAACTAAACGCAAACCGGATGGGATGGCATGTTGCTGCAGGATGCTGTGATAGCCATGCTGGTTCAGTGTGCCTGCAATTTTGAATAAATCCCCAACAGTGTCACCAGCAAAACACCCCCACACCATCACACCTCCTCCTCCATGCTTCACAGTGGGAACCAGGCATGTGGAATCCATCCGTTCACCTTTTCTGCGTCTCACAAAGACACGCGGTTGGAACCAAAGATCTCAAATTTGGACTCATCAGACCAAAGCACAGATTTCCACTGGTCTAATGTCCATTCCTTGTGTTTCTTGGCCCAAACAAATCTCTTCTGCTTGTTGCCTCTCCTTAGCAGTGGTTTCCTAGCAGCTGTTTGACCATGAAGGCCTGATTTGCGCAGTCTCCTCTTAACAGTTGTTCTAGAGATGGGTCTGCTGCTAGAACTCTGTGTGGCATTCATCTGGTCTCTGATCTGAGCTGCTGTTAACTTGCGATTTCTGAGGCTGGTGACTCGGATGAACTTATCCTCAGAAGCAGAGGTGACTCTTGGTCTTCCTTTCCTGGGTCGGTCCTCATGTGTGCCAGTTTCGTTGTAGCGCTTGATGGTTTTTGCGACTCCACTTGGGGACACATTTAAAGTTTTTGCAATTTTCCAGACTGACTGACCTTCATTTCTTAAAGTAATGATGGCCACTCGTTTTTCTTTAGTTAGCTGATTGATTCTTGTCATAATATGAATTTTAACAGTTGTTCAATAGGGCTGTCGGCTGTGTATTAACCTGACTTCAGAACAACACAACTGATGGTCCCAACCCCATTGATAAAGCAAGAAATTCCACTAATTAACCCTGATAAGGCACACCTGTGAAGTGGAAACCATTTCAGGTGACTACCTCTTGAAGCTCATCGAGAGAATGCCAAAAGTGTGCAAAGACTCCATCCCAACTAGGCTACTTAAGGAGGTCTTTCCTTTAGTTAACACTCATATATTAGATATGATCAATATATCCTTATTAACAGGCTATGTACCACAGTCTTTTAAGGTAGCTGTAATTAAACCTCTACTAAAAAAGCCCACCCTGGATCCAGAGGTGTTAGCCAACTATAGACCAATATCTAATAATCTCTTTATGTCAAAGATCTTTGAGAAAGTAGTCGCAGACCAGCTGTGTGATTATCTCCATGATAATAATCTATTTGAGGAATTTCAGTCAGGATTTAGAGTGCATCATAGCACTGAGACAGCACTAGTTAAAATTACAAATGACCTTCTGATTGCTTCAGACAAAGGACTTGTCTCTGTACTTGTTTTATTAGATCTTAGTGCGGCGTTTGACACAATTGACCATCAAATTCTACTGCAGAGACTGGATCACTTAATTGGCCTAAAAGGTTCTGCACTGAGCTGGTTTAAATCTTATTTATCTGATCGTTTTCAGTTTGTTCACGTTCATAATGAATTGTCCTTACGTACCAAAGTTTGTTTTGGAGTTCCGCAAGGTTCTGTGCTCGGACCAATCCTATTTACTCTATATATGCTTCCTTTAGGTAACATCATTAGAAATCACTCTATAAATTTCCATTGTTATGCGGATGATACACAGTTGTATTTATCGATGAAGCCAGAAGAAAGTAATCAATTAACTAAACTCCATAACTGCCTTAAAGACATAAAAACCTGGATGAGCACCAATTTCCTGATGTTAAATTCAGACAAAACGGAAGTTATTGTTCTTGGCCCCAAACAACTCAGAGACTCTTTATCTGATGACATAGTTTCTCTAGATGGCATTGCTCTGGCCTCTGCCACTACCGTAAGAAACCTCGGAGTAATATTTGATCAAGATTTGTCTTTTAATTCTCATTTAAAACAAACCTCACAGACTGCATTTTTTCATCTGCGTAATATTGCGAAAATTAGGCCTATCCTGACCCGAAAAGATGCAGAAAAATTGGTCCACGCTTTTGTTACCTCAAGGCTGGATTACTGTAACTCTCTATTATCAGGTAGCTCTAGTAAGTCCTTAAAAACTTTCCAGCTAATTCAGAATGCAGCAGCACGTGTACTAACAGGAACTAAGAAACGAGATCATATTTCTCCTGTTTTAGCTTCTCTGCACTGGCTCCCTGTAAAATCCAGAATTGAATTTAAAATCCTACTGTTAACTTGTAAAGCTCTAAATGGTCAAGCTCCGTCATATCTTAGAGAGCTCATAGTGCCTTATTATCCCACCAGAACTCTGTGCTCTGAGAACGCAGGGTTACTCGTGGTCCCTAAAGTCTCCAAAAGTAGATCAGGAGTCAGAGCCTTCAGCTATCAGGCTCCTCTCCTGTGGAATCATCTTCCTGTTACAGTCCGGGAGGCAGACACTGTCTTCACATTTAAGACTAGACTTAAGACTTTCCTCTTTGATAAAGCTTATAGTTAGGGCTGGCTCAGGCTTGCCCTCTCTCTCTCTCTCTCTCTCTCTCTCTCTCTCTCTCTTTCTCTGTCTCATTGTGTTATGTGGATTACTGTTAATTTGTTATGCTGATCTGTTCTGTACGACATCTATTGCACGTCTGTCCGTCCTGGAAGAGGGATCCCTCCTCACCGTTTTTTTTCCCCGTTAAAGGGGTTTTTTTGGGGAGTTTTTCCTTATCCGCTGTGAGGGTCATAAGGACAGAGGGATGTCGTATGCTGTAAAGCCCTGTGAGGCAAATTGTGATTTGTGATATTGGGCTTTATAAATAAAATTGAATTGAATTGAATTGAAATTGAAAGCAGTAATCAGAGCAAAGGGTGGCTATTTTGAAGAAACTAGAATATAAAACATGTTTTCAGTTATTTCACCTTTTTTTGTGAAGTACATAACTCCACATGTGTTCATTCATAGTTTTGATGCCTTCAGTGAGAATCTACAATGTAAATAGTCATGAAAATAAAGAAAATGCATTGAATGAGAAGGTGTGTCCAAACTTTTGGCCTGTACTGTGTATATATATATATATATATATATATATATATATATATATATATATATATATATATACATATATACAGGCCTACTGTAGCGTCCGCCAGGATGTGTGGAAAGGATGACGCAGTTATTCGGCAAACCACCGTTTATTAATGAACAGTACAGAGGGGTATTCCAGAAAGCAGGTTATGTGGAAACTCAGAGTAAGTTAACCCTGAGATGAGGGAAACTCTGAGTTATCCATTCCAGAAAGGGAGGTAGGCCTACATTCATTCAATCCATTCATTCATTCATCTTCTAACCGCTTCATCCTCTTGAGGGTCGCAGGGGGGCTGGAGCCTATCCCAGCTGACATCGGGCGAGAGGCAGGGTACACCCTGGACAGGTCGCCAGACTATCGCAGGGCTGACACATAGAGACAAACAACCATTCACGCTCACATTCACACCTACGGACAATTTAGAGTTACCAATTAACCTAGTCCCCAATCTGCATGTTTTTGGACTGTGGGAGGAAGCCGGAGTGCCCGGAGAGAACCCACGCTGACACGGGGAGAACATGCAAACTCTGCACAGAAGGGCTCCCACGCCCGGGATCGAACCGGCAACCCTCTTGCTGTGAGGCGAGAGTGCTAACCACCATACCACCGTGCCGCCCTTCATTCAATCCAGTACTCTCAAAACCTAAAAGCAATTAGAACTGTGACTGCTTGCACTATGTTAAATATATTTTTGTAGCTCTCTTTATACTGTGTACCCCGTAGCAGTGTTCTGTTACGTTAATGAAAAAGTAATTTTTTACTTAATATTAATCTTACTATGTACTTTTTACCTGTGTTTTATAAATAAAGTTTATTATTTAAAAAAATAAATAAATTTGAAGCTCAAAATACCGGGCTATGGACGTCGCCATCTTGGCAGTGCCTGACTCCGCCCAACTCCCGGACGTAATATTTTTTTTCGTAGGATGGTAGGGGAAGGTACCGCCTTTTCTGCCTCTGATTGGCTAGAAGGGCTGTCCCCTGATTGATTATTTGATTTGGCCGTGAAACGTCATCTCACGTTCATCATAGATAATAGGCTCGTTCGAGATGAACTGCACCTCGCCTGAAAAGTAGACGAGAGCAGGCGGCTGCAGCGGGCGGTGACAAAAAGTTTTCACCATTAGTCACACAACATGTTTTCTGTTCACAGAATAAACCTTCAGGTCAGACAAATACAATCTTAATCTCTAGAATTCAACAAAAATGAGTAGTTTATCTAAAACGTCATCTTGTTGAGTCGACATCTGAACCAATCAGCTGTTAGATCAGGTGAGAGCCAGGCGGTGCAGTCCACAGACATATATACATAGACGCTGCATCGAGCGCTGAGCCGTACGTCAACGTCGCCGCCATATTGGATGTGGCAAGGCTGCGCTGTAAACTAATAGAAGTGAATGGACTTAATTTCATAAAGCGCCTTATATATATATATACATATATATATGTGTATATATATATATATATATATGTATATAGTAGCAACCCTGCAGTAAATGTTCTGTTATAATGTCAGTGTTCTGTGAGTTAATGGCATGTTTGGGATTGAATGAGTATAGGTAGGGGGCGGGGTGCGAGTGTGACGGGAATAAGGGCAATGTGTGAGGGGGCTGGTGTGTGTAGGAGCGAGCTGGAGGAGAGATCATTGATCAATGATCAAGGTTTTTTACTTTCTTACGAAGAATTTTTGTTAAAATTTCAGTTGCCAGTCATGTCGAAGAAATATGCTGTGATTTTTGATGCACTACCACAGGGTGTGCTGCAGTTTCTTAAAGGGACTGAAAGAAATGCTGCTGTTGCAGAAAATTATAGCCTAATTGTGATATTTTTGTGGGCGAAGTAGACATTACAAAAAAATCCTGCTCTAACACATATTTGAGAAGCTGCTTACAAGCAAGGATTCTGCCTAGAGGTCAAATTTACTGGACTGCACAATTTGGAGAGGTTAACCGGCATAAAGCGTGGCTGGTTGGTGACAAATTCTGTCTTTATAACAAGGTGAAAGAAGTTTCGTTTAAAATTTTACATCAAATCTACCCTGCAAAGAAAACACTAGTAAGATTTAAACTGGACATTGAATATGTGTGTGATTTCTGTGAACTTGAAGATGAAACCATCTCTCACTTATTTTATCAATGTACTTACAGTAGAACTTTTTGGAAAGATGTTCAACATTTTGTGCAAGAGAAAACAGGAAGAACGATCAGTTTCCAGGAAAAACACATTTTTCATTTATTTTGAGGACCAAGACAAAGATTTGTGTTTTTTCTGTCAGTTGATCTTGAGTTTGGGGAAATTTCACATCCATAAAAACAAATGGGTTAAATCTAAACCAAACATTGTACCCTTTCGACAAGAACTGCACCGTTATGCTGCCACAATCAAGGACATCAGAAATAAGAAAGCTGCAAAAACATACTCTATTATGGAGAAATTTTGTGGAAGTGATCTGAGGGGTATTCCAGGTAGGAGGTTCAACAAACTCTGAGTCTATCCCTGAACTCTGAGTTGATTTACCCTGAGATGGGAAACTCTGAGTTATCGGTTCCAGAACAGCTGATTTGAGTTAGTTCAGTCAACTCTGAGTATGTTCACTCTGAGTTAAACCAACAATAAAAAGCCATCATCAATGGAGCTCCAACTCCACGATTCACCATGGCAACAGGTAAATAAAAGACAGGCCTCCATTTTAATGGATGCAGAGATATTAATGCATGTGTAGCAGACGGTGCACGTTTATCTTTAAAAGAAGAGCCTGAGTCAGAGCGAGGAAAGTGTAAATAAGTTAACCATAAAGTTAATAAAAAAGTTTTATTCAGTGTTGTCTGTTTATTCATCATTTATCAGACTTATATTTCCTTAATGAAGATAAAATGGTGGAATCTGACTGTGTATCAGGCTGTAGATACATTACATTATATTAATAATATATAATAATATATTTGTTCAGATTTAATCTGATGGGGAAAAACACAGGAGGCAGCAACTGCAAAATAGGAAGATTTAAAACATATAGTCTAGGCTATAGATCAAAGACATAAAGACATGACTGTAAACTCACAGTCTGACCCAGTAATAATATGTTTGGTGATTTGCACTTGAAAAGACGCTGAGGTTAAAATACAGTAGATTTGAAAATGTTGCACATCTATTTGTATCTTGACTCAACAGCATTCAGTGTCTTTATTTCAGCTACAAATATAGTAAATGTAAAGACACTGAAATGCTGCACCATTGCTCACTCAGAAATATGAACATATAACCCCCAATATTAGGTTAGGAATTATGTTCCATCAGTGCGACCAGTGATCAGTGATAGAGATCATTAGTCATTGATACTACGTGTCTATACCGATTTTTAAAATTTAAATAATTAGACCTACACATTATGTGCAATAAACATTTCGGAGCTGCTCTAACAAACTGACAGTCTGATCCTTGTGCACAGTGTTATAAAAAATAATAAATATAAAAAAGGACAGAGGTTTGATTCTGAGCTGAGGGTGAATTCTTGCTGTGTAATATTTGAATGTTAAGACAAAAACCGATGTCCAATGATTGATGTGCATAAATTCAATAACTTAAGACAGTCCTGAGTAACAAACTAATATCCAGCAGGATTTAGACTGTGACGGACGTTAAATCTCCGCTAATTAACGCGCTTCGATACAAGCTTTGACACGGACTGAATGAATGAGGAAATGAAACAGCGTGTAAGAGGGAGGAGACAGAGAAAAACTCAGGGTTTATTGAAGAAAACCTGTCAGCGAGCAGGTTAGGTGTAGGTCTTCCCCTAGCAAAAGAAAGTTAATGTAACTGTGGGCTCACACAAGCTGTGATATCACATGATCAAAATCACATGACATCTGAAATGTCCAATCATAGATTGGGGCGGGGCAGCCCTCAAATAGGAAGCACTCTGTGTGAAGACCACCAAGAGGTTAGTGACATAGTGTTCAGACAAAGTTGATATTAAGGACATACATTTCTTTAAAAAACAACAATATTGCTAATTGTTTATCAGAATGTGTTTATAACATGTTTAGGCATCAGAAAATATCCTATGTGGTGTAAATATTCTCAATATTTAGAATTTCAATCAAAAATTCCTACTGTCCCACTTTAGGAAACATGTCTCCCTAAAGTGGGACAGCATGGTTTGCCTAATGTGGGACAGCTCCAAATGTGCTTCTGTTAGGCAAAACTATGTGTAGTTGAATATACTGAGCAATAGCAATGGTTGTTTATATGATTTTATTGTTATAATGCATTATTTTGGATATTTTAAATAAAGAGCAAACTTTTTTTCAATAACTGGGAGTTGCTGTATCATTGTATCAAATGCTAAAATGGTTTAGGAGTTTTTTGTTTCTAACTATTGACTTTTTTTATAATGTTCATGATAAATGTTTAAGTTCAGAGGTTAGCACAGCATATCACATTATTGATTAATTAAATCAAATGCATTTCAGACCACAATGGCAAAGGCGAGTAAGGCAGGGAGATGAAACAAGGGCAGGAAAGAAAGAAGGGAAAGAAAGCTCAACCAGTGGAGGGAAGACAGAATGAGGGGAGCCATAGCAGAGTTCAGAGAGATTGCTGAGGCTGGTGGAGTCCCACAGCTGAGGTTGCTGGCCAGGGCCTGGAATGTCCCAAAATCTGCGCTACAATGCAGGATTAAAGGTGATGGGAACCATCATCATACCATTGGTAGAAAACCAATGATATCCTCTGAGGATGAAGCAGAGCTAGCGCAGCTTGTGGCAACACTAGGAAGGTACAGCTACAGCTACAAATGGTTCCAGGGATTTTTAAAACGAAATAAACATCTTAGTATAAGGAAACCAGAGGGACTCTCTGTTGCAAGAGCAGCAGGGTTCAACCTCACCGTGGTCAAGAAGTGGTTTGAAACCTACGAAGAAATGGTTCAGACCCTTGGTTTGGAAAATGCCCCAGACCACGTCTGGAACTGTGACGAAACAGGGCTCCAGGATCACTTCCTGTCAACCAGGGTGGTTGCAGAGGTTGGGACACCCTGTTTTGAGGTCACCGGTGGTGAAAAAGGAGCAACAACAACATGTCTGGCCAGCATCAATGCTGCTGGTGGGTATGGATCCACAATGATCATTTTCAAAGGTAAAAGGATGAAGGCAGAGTGGGTCTTTGGGGATCCAAAGAACACATTTGTGAGGATGTCCGACAATGGGTGGATTAATGCTGACTTGTTCACAGAGTGGGGGAAGTGTTTTCTGAGAAGCCTTCCAAAAGACGACTCACATCCTCATCTGCTCCTTCTTGACAGTCATGCCTCTCACACCTACAACATTGACTTTCTGAATATGATGAGAGAGAACAATGTTTATGTATTTAGCCTGCCTCCTCACGCAACTCACTATCTCCAGCCAGCAGACAGAGCTCTGTTCAAGAGCTTGAAACACTACTGGAAGCTTGAGTCACCAGGGAGAATGGAGGGAAACGGCTTGACAGGGCATTGTTCATGCCACTGTTTTCTAAGCCCTGGGAGAGGGCAGCTACATCATCAAATGCCCAAGCTGGCTTTCCGGGGTCTGGGATATATCCATTCAACCCAGCTAAGATTGATGACAATCTTTTCAGCCCATCTCTTACAAGTGAGCGGTCTATCCAAGAGGCCCCAGTGGATCCAGTCATCCCTGCACCAGGAACCTCCATATGCCATGCCTCACATGATAATGGCAATGATGATGAGGATTTCTCCATTCCACTTGAATGGAACCTCCAGCAGAGTCTGTACCACCCTCTGCATGATGCTGTTCAGCCAGCCATCTCCACTCCTCAGTCCTCTCCACCCCACCTTCTTGCATCTTCTAGTGAAGCCCCATCATCTGTGGCAGAGGAGGTTGAAGTGATGGCGCAGCCTGAAGTCTCCTTTCAATCTCTTATCAAACTACCAGTCAGAGAACGGGCAAGCACCAGCCACCAGAGGGTAAAACCTCCTTCCTACAATTTGACAAGTGAGGATCACTTCTCTTTTGTAAGAGAGAAAGAGGGGAAGAAAAAGGGGAGTAAGCAAAAACCAAGGGAGAAAAAAACAAGACAAGGGAGAGAGGAAGCTTGTTCAAACTGCAAGCACTCATATGGGGACAGAAATGATCCAAGGTCCACAGAGGAGTGGCTTTCCTGTGCAGTTTGCTCCCAGTGGTTCCATCAGAGCTGTGCAGAAGATAATGGAGTAATTGATGATGATGACTCCTTCACGTGTAAAGACTGTTTGTTTCATGGAATATGATCTGTTGTTACTTTTTCTGCAGGTTGTTTTGTTGTTATTCAGTCGAATGCAGGCTAACAAATTCTTATTATGGTTGTAGGCTATGTAGGCTATTCTGTGCACAGCAGTTTCATGATTTTCTAGGTGAATTTTTAGAAGACTGTAATTGTGCAGTTTGCTCCCAGTGGTTCCATGAGAGCTGTGCAGAAGATAATGGAGTAATTGATGATGATGACTCCTTCACATGTAAAGACTTCAGGAAATGTGATCAGTTGTTATTTTTCTACAGGTTGTTTTTATTGTTGTCTGATGTAGGCTACCAAGTTCTTGTCATGGTTGTATAAGCTATTCTGTGCACAGCAGTTTCATGATTTTTTAGATGATGACTCCTTCACATGTAAAGACTGCTTGTTTCATGAAATATGATATTTTTTCTGCAGGTTGTTTTTATACACAGTCTGGTGTTTTCTGCAGGTTGTTTTTATACACTGTCTGATGTAGGCTACCAAGTTTCATGATTTTTTGGATGAATTTCTATAAGATAAAAGACGTGTATGCTACTTTGGAATAAAACATGGACCACTATTACAACCCTATCTATTTTCTTTACTGTTGTTTGTTTTACCATTAACAGCAATAACCTTAAAGGTTATATTAGTAAACAGACACGTTTGAAAATTAGCATTTATTATGTGAATTAAGGTGACTTTTAAACACACCTTTCAGTGTCCCACATTAGGGAAATGACTGTCCCACATTAGGAAATGCTGATTGCCCGAGACAACTTGGCAATCAGAATTTTGATATGTATAGCATTTCTTTTAGGAATGTAATATCAGTATTTTTTCTTTTGATTTTATTAGATCACAACCCAGGGATTTCAGAATGGTACTGGATGTATATTGACAGTGTTTGCTTCATATCGCAATATAGACCAGAAGTCTGAATTGCAAAAAATGTCCCACATTAGGCGAATTCACCGGGTGAATTCGACTAATGTGGGACACTGCCTAATGTGGGACACTTAAGCTTAAGCAGGGATAGGTCTTCCCCTAGCAAAAGAAAGTTAATGTAACTGTGGGCTCACACAAGCTGTGATATCACATGATCAAAATTACATGACATCTGAAATGTCCAATCATTTGTTGGGGTGGGGCAGCCCTCAAACAGGAAGCACTCTATGTGAAGACCACCAAGAGGTTAGTGACATAGTGTTCAGACAAAGTTGATATTAAGGGCATACATTTCTTAAAAAAAACAACAATATTGCTAATTGTTTATCAGAATGTGTTTGTAATATGTTTATGCATCACAAAATATCCTAATGTGGTGTAAATATTCTTAATATTTAGAATTTCAATCAAAATTCCTACTGTCCAACTTTAGGAAACATGTCTCCCTAAAGTGGGACAGCATGGTTTGCCTAATGTGGGACAGCTCCAAATGTGCTACTGTTAGGCAAAACTGTGTGTAGTTGAATATACTGAGCAATAGCAATGGTTGTTTACATGATTTTATTGTTATAATGCATTATTTGGGATATTTTAAATAAAGAGCAAACGTTTTTTTAATAACTGGGAGTTGCTGTATCATTGTATCAAATGCTAAAATGGTTTAGGAGTTTTTTGTTTGTAACTTTAGACTTTTTTAATAATGTTCATGATAAATGTTTAAATTCAGAAGTTAGCATAGGATATCACATTATTGATTAATTAAATGGAATGTATTTCAGGTCACAATGGCAAAGGCGAGTAAGGCAGGGAGATGAAATGAGGGAAAGAAAGAAAGAAGGGAAAGAAAGCTCAACCAGTGGAGGGAAGACAGAATGAGGGGAGCCATAGCAGAGTTCAGAGAGATTGCTGGGGCTGGTGGAGTCCCACAACTGAGGTTGCAGGGCCTGGAATGTCCCAAAATCCATGCTACAACTCAGGGTTAAAGGCGTGTAGACTATGGAATAAAACATGGAGCACTATTACAACCCTATCTATTTTCTTTGCTGTTGTTTGATTTGCCATTAACAGCAATAACATTAAAGGTTATTTTAATAAACAGACACATTTGAAAATTAGCATTTATTATGTGAATTAAGGTGACTTTTAAACAGACCTTTCAGTGTCCCACATCAGGAAATGCTGACTGCCCGAGACAACTTGGCAATCAGAATTTTGATATGTATAGCATTTCTTTTAGGAATGTAATATCAGTATTTTTTCTTTTGATTTTATTAGATCACAACCTGGGGGTTTCAGAATGGTACTGGATGTATATTGAAAGTGTTTGCTTCATATCGCAATATAGACCAGAATTCTGAATGCAAAAAATGTCCCACATTAGGTGAATTCACCCTATTGTTTGATCTCTTTATCAAAAGCAACAAAGTAAGGTTTTCTATTTGTGAACTTACAATGATGAATAGGCTATGAAATTTGGCCATTATAATAATAAAATTAATCATGTATGTGTGTGTTTTTTTCTGTGCATTATCATTTTTTAAGAGACCAAACACTACATTCTTCCAAAGCAAAACAAAATCAGCATCAATATTATCACAAACAAAATCACATAAGCGCTGCCAGAATCTTTTAACAACAGGGCAATACCAAAATAAATGAACAACAGTCTCGGGATATTCATCACAGAAACTACAACTCACATCAATTTCCTTTTTAAATCTTTTTTTGATATAGTTTTTAGTTGGATAGAATTTGTGAATGAGTTTAAAAGAGATTTCCTTAACTTTATTTGTAACCAAGTATTGATTAGGTAAAAGCCAGGCCTTCCTCCATGTAATATCACCCACAAATTGATTCCAATATGAAATCACATGTGGTAATGTAGTAATATCTCTTTGGAACAGAGCTCTTATGGAACTGTTGTTGTTACGAGAATACCCAGAAAAACAAACTTTGTCTATGACAGTGTCTACTGGAGATAACAAGGGCATCTGTTGAGTTATTAATCCTTGGTTGAGATTTAAACAGCATACAGATTCCAGAGGAAATTGCACCAAAGACTTTGGCATAATCCGCAGGTGTTACAGGGATATTATATTCTGACATAAACTCTTCATAAGTAAAAAGAAGACCATCCCTATTGAATAACTGATTTACCAATACAGTATTATTGTGAAACCAATATTCCAAAAAAAGAGATTTGTGTTTGAATAAGATGTCCTTGTTATTCCATATAAAGTAGTTATGAGGTGAAAAATTATGTTTGTAGATGAGACACCATGATAAGAAAGCCTGGCGATGAAAGGCAGACATTTTAACAGGGATTTTATCAATATTATAGTTACAAACAAGGAAAAAGTTTAAGCCACCCAGCTTAGTCAATATATGGAGCGGTATGGTATACCAAATGGACGTAGGATTTCTGAAAAAATGTTTCAGCCAATTTATTTTAAATGTATTATTTAATGTAGAGAAATCCAAAAAATTAAGTCCACCATTTTCATATGAATTCATAAGAACTGTTTTTTTCCATCCACTGATTTTTCCATACGAAATCGAAGAGCATTTTGTCAATCTCTTTTAATAATTTATTGTCAAGATGAAGAGCCAAAGCTGCATAGGTCAACCAGGAGATTCCCTCTGCTTTAGTAATTAATATTCTGCCTCTTAGGGAGAGGTCCAGCAAGAGCCATCGGTTTAGTTTTCTTTAAGTTTTTTGTATAATAGAGTTAAAATTCAAAGCACTTCTCCTCTGTTGATCCTTAGTAATTAATATTCCTAAATATAGAATTTAATTTTTTATTGGGATATTGAAAAGGGTAGATTTAGAGCACTCCTTAATGGCCATGAGATCACACGTATTAATATTTAAAGACAGACCAGAGGCCATTGAAAACTCCTGAATAACTTTAATAGCGACAGAAATTTGGTTTTCATTTTTTAAGAACAACGTGGTATCATCTGCCAATTGAGTTATGATTAACTCTCTATCAATAAGAGAGATACCTTTCACAGCACTAGATCTAATATGGTCCGCTAAAAGCTGAGCTACAATCAGGAAGAGATATGGCGAGGCGGGGCAGCCTTGTCTGATTCCTCTCGACAGATTAAATCTAGGGGATGTACCACCCATTAATTTAACAGAACTATTAGTATTTTTATAGAGAGTTTTGTTAGCTGTAGAGAAATAATTACCTAATCAAATTTCTTTAACGATTGTAAAATGAACTGATGCTCCACCGTATCGAAGGCTTTGTAGAAGTCTAAAAATAAAATAAAACTACTATCCTCAAACAAGTCCGGGTAATCCAAGATATCCAGGACTAGTCTGATATTATTTAGTAGATGTCTTTTTGACATGAACCCTGATTGCGTTTCTTCGATAATCAAATCCAACACCATCATAAGTCTTTTAGCCAATATCAGAGCAAATATCTTGTAATCATTATTAAGCAAACAAATCGGACGCCAACTGTCAATAAATAATGTGTCCTTGTTGGGTTTGGGTATTAATGTAGTTAACCCTTGAGTCATAGTGGTTGGGAGATGTTCTCTTTCTATGCTTTCTACAAAGACTTCAAATAAGAAAGGAGCTAGTTTGTTAGTAAATGATTTGTAAAATTCAGAGATCAGTCCATCAGTGCCTGGTGATTTGTTGTTTTTTAAAAGGGATATTGCATTCTTTATCTCCTCTAGTGTGATGGGTTCATCACATAACTCCATGTCACATTTCTCAATAGATTTAACTGTCAGAGAGTTCAAAAAGGAATCAGTTGAGGCTTGGCAAAACTTAGAGTTATATAAATTTTGGTAGAAGTGACTACAGTAATTGGAAATTATACTTTGGTCATCTGTAATAACCCCATTAACGTTTAGTCTACTAATGTTATTAGGGCTCTAACCCCGAAGGGGTAGAACCCTTCTAAGATTGTACCGGTTTATTATTATTATTATTATTATTATTATTATTTTTTGTTGTCTGCCGCTTGAGCTCAAATTCCCGTGAGCTGGAATGAGCCAGAAACCTGAAACTTGGCCCAATGATTGGAAATGATGTGCATCAACTTTTATTAAAATATGAGCCCAGTCGGCCACATGGTGGCGCTGTAATTAAGGCTTAAAAATGACTTTTTTGGGAGGCCACGCCCCTCACACCATAAGTCTGATTGACTTGAAATTTGACACACAGGTCCAGCTCAATGTGCTCTACAAAAAAGCCTCAAGGACCATTAAGCTCCACCTACTAGATTTTTTGGTAATTTGCATAATTTGAAAAACAGTAAAGTGACATAAACTTTTACAATTTTGACTCCATCAACACCAAAGTTGGTACACGGCTTTGGGGGATGACAAGACACATTTCTATTATAAATGAGCAGATTGGTCCAAAAACATGGCCACCACGGACCAATGAATCTTGGCTGTGGGTGGAGCTTAGAATTGATTGGCCATAACTCCCACACCCTTTGACCTATCATCACCAAACTTGGTGGGTAGGTCCACAATGAGACTTGGAAGCTGCCTACCAAAGTATTTTGAGCTCAGCCTATAGGGGGCGTTATAAATGCCACACATCTGTATCTCAAAGACCATTGGATGGAATTTCACCAAATTTGGTATGCATGCTCTAGGGGTGGCTATTAACTAATATCTTGAGTGCCATGTTGATAGGTGAAAGTGGGCGTGGCGTATTTGTCATTAACCGTCATAATTTGCGTTTTTATTAATTTATGACCAGCTGGAAGGACCTAGGGACATGAAACGTGGTACATGGACTATAAATGACATCCAAATACTGCTCAAAAAATTTGGTCCCAATCGGCCTTATGGGGGCGCTATAACATAGAGTGTAAAGCTTGAAAGGCTCTGCCCGCACCACAAGTGCTATTGACTTGAAATTTTACACACACATCCTCCTGATAGTCCTCTACAAAAAAGCCTCTTGCACCATGAATGCCGCCCTTACAGAATTTTTGCTAATTTTAATAATGTTAAAAACAGTAAAATGAATAAGCTTTTGAAATATTTGTGCTATCAACACCAAACTTGGTATGAGGCATCGGGGGACCGAGACACTCATTTCTGTTATAAATGAGCAAGACTGGACGAAAAACACGGCTGCCGTCAAGCAAAGTGTCCTTGGAAAGGGTGGGGCTTAGCGAATATCGGCTGTAAAATGTTAACCGTTTCTCCCATCGTCACAAAACTGGGTAAATATCATCAGAAGGGGACCAAGAACACACCCAAAAAAAGATTTTGAGATTGGCACATAGGGGGCGCCACCGCCATTCCCAGATATTCCCCTTTTTTTCCCAAACCGTTTTCCCATTGAAAATGAATTACGGAATCTTCAAAAATCACAAAATTTCAAACGGTAACTACCGATTCATACTTTCAGCTAGAAACTCCATTCAAACTGGAAAATATTCAGCAATTCCTTGACTTTTTACATATGATTCAACTTTTCAATCCCATTCAAACTTTCCAAAATATTCAGCGTTTTCTGAAACTTGGTTATAATGGAAGTCAATGAGAAAATCCTTCAAACTCACTCATCTTCACCCACACTTCACCAACTCATACATTCACATAGAAACTCCATTCCAACTCTGAAATGTTGACATTGCCATCGACTTTCAGTGACTGATTCATATTTTCCATATCTCTTTTAGTTTTTCTACACCAGCTGTTTAAAAATCATGAAATTTTCAGCCCTTCTCAGAATTTATAATAGGTGTGTATTGCGTGGAATGTTGAGAGTTAGAGTGGGTGATGTCATCGCTAGAGTGCACAGCACCTCTGAAATCATCAAGAAATTTTCTCTTAAACTCGCTGGTGCGGCCACATCATTCACTCTACATACACAAATTGTACACCAAATTGTAGGAAAAGCCGTTCCGGTCGCAGAGGTGCGACCACTGAAGAAAATGGATTCAGGGTTTTGGCTGCAGGTGGTCTAAAAGGACAACAAGTCCAACCAACTGCCCCATTCACTCCCATGTTAAGTGAGAGCCCAAATTTCTGGAAGAAAGCAGACCATTCCACTTATGTCCATCATGGCTCTGACCTCATTTTTCACACCACAGAAATGAAATTTAAACCTTTGTGATCCGCATCCTGTCCTCTCGCTCACGGTGTGCTTTTTGTAGCTGTAGCACTTATGGTTTTTCATTAAACAGTTGGAGTTTGAGAGGAACTTTTGGCTCAGTTTCTGCCTTTTCTTGGTGTATTTAAATTTGACTGTGTCACTGCCAACTGGTGATTGGCTGAATCAACTCCAGCCGTTCGGCCAATCGTCTGTGTGTCACAGCACAGTCAAATTTGAATATTTCAGCAACCTGACTTCTTTGCAGTTAAAGCCTCATCATACAGAGGTAATTACATATGTGTCAGTCTGCCTGTCTGGGTCTATCTGTCTCTGTCTTTCTGTGTCCATCTTGGATATTTTAGACTGCAGTCTTTTTTAGCTGTTAAGTTAAGCTGTTTTTTCTATCTGTAAGTGGACATACACACAGACAGACAAACAGACTCACACATACACAAACGCGCGACAGCACGTGAACATACACACATTCAGGCATGCACACACACACAGACACACAGTGATACATTTACTGCTATTAATAATTAGCATATTGGTATGGGGATACTAGTTGGCAGCGAGGATCAGGCACACTCAAAATTTCATGTGAAATTTTCTAGTTCATTCATTCACTCATTCATTCATTCTTGAAAATGAAAATTTCATTCATGAAAATTTCAAATGCTCTGCAGAGATCAGATGAAGGCCACAGGATTTGTTTAAAGCCAATTTCCCAATTGCATAACTTATATCATCAGGCCTTATGACCACATTATCATGAGATACATCGCCAACAGTAAAAACATCACTTTTAATACAGTTAAAAAGCTCCATGTAATGTCTTCTCCATAATTCCATAATATTTACACTGCCACTTACCCCCTCCATACTGGAGGACAAAGGTATTTTACTATGATTCATAATCTTGACTTCATTCCAAAAATCATTAACATCATTTTGTTGCATCTTCCTAGCCAATGCATTTGCTCTCACATGGAGTCTCTATGTGAAAGTATACCACAAATGTTATTAGCATGTAGGCTAGCTGAAAACCCGATTTCAAGAAATGTGTGACTTGGAAAGAGTATGTATTGCTTGGAGCTTTCAGGGACAGAGTGGGGAACGTCTTGCACTACGGCAGATGAGGGTCACGGTGGGTGGTGAGGGTCACGGTGGCTGGTTTGGGGCGGAACAGGTTAGAACCCGCAGATTGCCGCTCGCGGCTATATTTAGGGTTCTAACCCCGAAGGGGTAGAACCCTTCTAAGATTGTACCGGTTTATTAGGGTTCTAACCCCGAAGGGGTAGAACCCTTCTAAAATTGTACCGGTTTATTATTATTATTATTATTATTATTATTATTATTTTTTGTTGTCTGCCGCTTGAGCTCAAATTCCCGTGAGCTGGAATGAGCCAGAAACCTGAAACTTGGCCCAATGATTGGAAATGATGTGCATCAACTTTTATTAAAATATGAGCCCAGTCGGCCACATGGTGGCACTGTAATTAAGGCTTAAAAATGACTTTTTTGGGAGGCCACGCCCCTCACACCATAAGTCTGATTGACTTGAAATTTGACACACAGGTCCAGCTCAATGTGCTCTACAAAAAAGCCTCAAGGACCATTAAGCTCCGCCTGACTAGATTTTTTGCTAATTTGCATAATTTGAAAAACAGTAAAATGACATAAACTTTTACAATTTTGACTCCATCAACACCAAAGTTGGTACACGGCTTTGGGGGATGACAAGACACATTTCTATTATAAATGAGCCAGATTGGTCAAAAAACGTGGCCGCCACGGACCAATGAATCTTGGCTGTGGGTGGAGCTTAGAATTGATTGGCCATAACTCCCACACCCTTTGACCTATCATCACCAAACTTGGTGGGTAGGTCCACAATGAGACTTGGAAGCTGCCTACCAAAGCATTTTGAGCTCAGCCTATAGGGGGCGCTATAAATGCCACACATCTGTATCTCAAAGACCATTGGATGGAATTTCACCAAATTTGGTATGCATGCTCTAGGGGTGGCTATTAATTACTATCTTGAGTGCCATGTTGCTAGGTGAAAGTGGGCGTGGCCTATTCGTCATTAACCGTCATAATTTGCGTTTTATTAATTTATGACCAGCTGGAAGGACCTAGGGACATGAAACGTGGTACATGGACCATAAAGGACATCCAAATACTGCTCAAACAATTTGGTCCCAATCAGCCTTATGGGGGCGCTATAACATAGAGTGTAAAGTTTGAAAGGCTCTGCCCGCCGCACCACAAGTGCTGTTGACTTGAAACTTTACACACACATCCTCCTGATAGTCCTCTACAAAAAAGCCTCTTGCACCATGAATGCCGCCCTTACAGAATTTTTGCTAATTTTAATAATGTTAAAAACAGTAAAATGAATAAACTTTTGAAATATTTGTGCTATCAACACCAAACTTGGTATGAGGCATCGGGGGACCGAGACACTCATTTCTATTATAAATGAGCCAGATCGGACAAAAAACACGGCTGCCGTCACGCAAAGTGTCCTTGGAAAGGGCGGGGCTTAGCGAATAACGGCTGTAAAATGTTAAGCGTTTTTCCGATCGTCACAAAACTGGGTAAATATCTTCAGAAGGGGACCAAGAACACACCCAAAAAAAGATTTTGAGATCAGCCTATAGGGGGCGCTATAAATGCCACACATCTGTATCTCAAAGACCATTAGATGGGTAAAAAATTAGATGTGACTTGGAAAGAGTATGTATTAATGGGAGCTTTCAGGGACAGAGGGGAGAACGTCTTGAACTACGGCAGATGAGGGTTATGGTGGGTGGTGAGGGTCACGGTGGCTGGTTTGGGGCGGAACGGGTTAGAACCCGCAGATTGCCGCTCGCGGCTATATTTATTATTAGAATGGTGTTTTTCTAAATTAAAAAATAGTGTGAATTTTGCTCCCCTTCTTCAAGCCATCTTGTTCTGGACCTGATAAATGCACCTTTTGCTTTTTGACTATATAATTCATCTAGTTTAATTTGCAGGTTAGCTAGTTCCAATGTTTCCTCCTCAGATAGTGTGTCTGGGTTCTTATGAGATAAACAGGTTATTCTTGTTACTACCTTTTCCTCTTCTGCTCTTCTGTATTTCGCTTTAATACTACCAAATTTTCTAAAGAATTTACCAATCTCAAATTTTAATAGTTCCCAGTTAATCCCAAATTGTTTTTCTTTTCTAGCTTTGGACCAGAAATATAATATCAGCTCTTTGACTTCTTTTTTAGCTTCAACATTAAATAATAAAGAGCTGTTGAGTTTCCAGTATACAGACTGAGAGGCGCATGTTTTAATGGTGGACTGTTTTAGCTTAATCTATATAGCCTTATGATCTGTAAGAGGAGTGGGACATCAATATACATACATACATCAATATTATCTTTATTAAAATTTTCCAAAATTAGCCAGAAATCTATCCTTGATTGACTTGACCCTGTTTTATTGCTCCATGTATATGAACTATTAATAGGATACTTCACTCTCTATATATCTACAAGCTTAAATCTGTCCATAAAGGCTTTAAGATTTGTATTGGATCTATTTGTTTGACTGGGAGGCCATTTATCCAAATTTCCATCCAAAATAGTGTTAAAGTCCCCGCCTAGTAATAAAGTGGGGTTTGAGAATTTATCTAACCAGCTAATCAATATGTTATCTATAGACAAAATAAGATTATCATTTTCCTTTTTTGTGTTATATCCATAAACATTGGTCACTATGAAGACTAGATCATTGCATTTAATTGCTTGACATATAAAGTGACCATTTGGATCACATTCTGTAAGTAGGACATCTCCATTAAACCTATTCTTTAAGGTAGCCACCCCAGCTGAGTGTTCTGTACCATGAGGGAGCCATACAGAGTTTCCCCATTGAGATCTCCAAAAATTGGTATCACCTGAGATAGAATGAGATTCTTGCAAATAAAAAA
This sequence comes from Epinephelus fuscoguttatus, assembly GCF_011397635.1. Taxonomy (NCBI): domain Eukaryota; kingdom Metazoa; phylum Chordata; class Actinopteri; order Perciformes; family Serranidae; genus Epinephelus; species Epinephelus fuscoguttatus. The sequence continues at coordinate 51,104,728 of NC_064752.1, forward strand.
AATCTGATCTAAACTGCTTAGCAAAGAGAAATAGAGCTTTATGTTTAACATTGTTACGTAACCCCCTAGCATTAAGTGATACAAAAGATAAAGAAAACAGATTACTGGGGGACTTCCGGTGAGGCGAGCACCCAAGATGGCCGCGTAGTGCGATGCTCCGTGGGGCTTTACCCAGTTCACCCTCCTATAACGATTTTGGAGATATCTGAGATAGATAAAATAACTACATATTAGAACAAGAGGGGAAGAAATATGCAGGGAGTCCAAAAATCCATCACACAGTACGGTCTGAGAAGCCAAATTAGCCGACCAGCTGCAGAAGACACAGACGACAACATGGCTCCTCCGCAGATAGACACCGCAGCTCAGCTAGCTAGCATTAAAACTTTGCTCCAAACCATCGCGACGGACATGAGTGGGCTGAAAGCAGGCATGGATGCAGTCCAAACTACAGTGGAGACGCTTGGACACCGGGTGACTGAAGCTGAAACACGGATTTCGGCGCTGGAGGATAAAGATGAGGTCAGAGAAACAGCGGTGAACACAGCGATGAGAACCGTCACACAGCTGCAGGAGCGAGTTATCTACCTGGAGGATGCCGGGCGGCGTAATAATGTTCGCATTGTGGGGATAGAGGAAGGCGCCGAAGGACGTGATATACAGGGGTTTGTACAGAAACTCATCTCTGAAACACTGGATGTCGAACTGACACAGGATTTTGAAATCGAGCGCTCCCACAGAACCGGCCAACGAGGAGGCAGAGACCGGCACATTCTGGTACGTTTCCTGAGATTCACAGCCAGGGAGGCTGTTCTACGTGCGGCGAGAGAGAAAGGACGAGCGACGTGGAAGGGTAAACCGGTCTCCTTTTTCCAGGATTTGTCTCAGGACATTATCCAGAAACGCAAGAAGTTTGATGGAGTGAAAAAGAAGCTACAGGAAAAGGGGCTGCGGTACACTATGGTATACCCAGCTATGTTGAGAGTTGTCGCCGACAACATCAGACACACTTTCACTTCACCTGAGGATGCTGGAATTTTTCTTTCATCAAGAGACTGATAAAACAAAGTGGGCGAAATGACCTACTTGACAAGCCGTCTTCAAACCCTGATTTGTTTTTGTTTTTTTGTTGTTTTTTTTTTCCTCCTCATTGAGTCAGCCAGTACGATGGAAGACAGTGTTTACAGACATTGCAGTCCCCTCACTGCACTCGAGGAGATTGGATATTTATTTACTTAATTTTATTTATTTATTTATTATTTTCTTTCTTTACTGGGATGCTGCAAGGTGCGATGAGGGTTGAAAGTCCAGGACAAACCATCTGAACTGGTGAACTATACTTGTGTCATCTTTGAACATACAAACTGAGTTATATCTTAAGTTAATTTACAGGATTATGGGGATTATAAGTGATTTCCTGCAGCATCTGACTTTATTTTTTTATTTATTTATTTTTTTTATGAATAACTTGATAGTGAGGGCTGTGAAAGACTGAATTATTTGCATAAATTACGTACAGGACTCAGTGTTGGGAGCTGCTATATAAAAGAAGGGAAGATTCTAATATTTTACGAGAATGAATCCTAGGTTTGGAAGTTATTTGCCAGATATATCTAGCTATAACTCGCAGGGTTTTCGGATGGACTATAAACCTTATGTCAGTAGGCTATGTCAAAGTAAGGCATGGGGAAGGACTACTATAGTTCTCCACTAAAAATATATATACAGGGATGGAGCTAAAATAGGAAGGGGGAGAGGAGAAAGAAAATAAAAAACTGAGAAAAATTAATGTTAAAAAAAAGGAGGGGTTCAGGGGGAGCGTCCAGCGGGGTTGGGACTTCGAGTTTCACGGACGTATTACTTCATTGTGTTGTTTAGGGGTTAAAGGTATGGCAAACCATTTTGTTTGGTTGCCAGCTGAGTGTTTTCTTTTATATGTAGGTTCTTACTCTTTTTATGTATGTATGTTGAGCACAGGGAAGCAGATAATTAAGAATGTGGCTTACAATGACATGTTTTTATGCAGTTTGGAACAATATTTAGGCCAATGGTCAGGGACACAGATCGAAATAACAGATATAGCTTATTATGACAGAAATACTTAAAGTGCTCTCTTGGAATATTAAAGGGGCAAATTTAGCTATAAAGAGGAAAACACTTCTTCTGTACTTGAAACAAAAAAAGGTCGATCTTTGCTTCTTGCAAGAAACTTATTTAAATAATGAGGAATCCACAAAACTCCAGAGAGACCGGGTTGGTAAAGTATTTTTCAGTGCCTACTCCTCCAAACAGAGGGGAGTGTGCATACTAATCCGTAAGAACCTTAACATTGTTATCCATAAGAAACTTTCTGGTGGGGATGGCAGATGGATTGCATTAGACACAAGTTTTGGTGGCATTAGATGTTCTTTTATTAATATATATGCCCCAAATACTGACTGAAATTTTTTGTTGACATTTGCAATACTGTGAAACAAATTGGGAATACCTATGTGATACTTGGGGGGGATTTTAACCAGGTGAGAAACCTGGTACTTGATAAATCAAATATCCCTAACATAAGAACAACACAGAAATCTCAACTAGAAATAGATGTTCTGGAAGAAGAGCTGGGGTTGGTTGACATCTGGAGGCTCTTACATCCTCAAGAAAGGGAGTATTCTTTCTATTCAAATCCCCACTCTTCCTATTCTAGAATAGACTACTTTTTGATAACTAAGCAATTGGTAGATATGACTGTGAGCGCATCAGTTGGTAATATTGTTATGTCAGACCACGGTCCAGTGGAAATGGTGGTTCGTTTTAACTCATGATCTAAAGTTTTTATAATTAGTTGGCGATTTAATACTTCTCTACTCCACGATGAGAAATCATATAATTTCATCCAAAAAGAAATTTTGGAGTACTGGGAATTTAATGAAGGATCCACTGCTAATCCTGGTCTGGAGTGGGATGCGTTCAAAGCCTGTTTAAGGGGCCGATTAATCCAACATGCTTCTTACCTAAAAAAACAAACTACTATCCGCTTACTCAATTTAGAGAAGGAAATTAAGGAGCTTGAAAAGTCACATGCATCTCAACTTAATCCGGGGGTTCTGTCTCATTTAAATAAACTAAAATACGAATTAAATTCCATCTTGCAGAAGAAAGCAGAATATGCATTGTTTAGGTGTAAACAAAGGTACTACGAACAAGGGGAAACAGCTGGCAGGTTTTTGGCTCAACGAGCAAAACAACAATATAATCAAACACTAATAACATCTGTGTTAAAGGATGATGGGGGCTTAACCACAGATAGTGGGGAGATAAATGAGACATTTAGGACATTTTACCAATTGTTGTATACATCACAGTTCACCAAAACAGAGGAGGATATAGACAATTTTTTGTCAGCGGTACAGTTGCCATCCCTGTCAGAACAAATACAGAAAGAAATTGGGGGAGATATTACATTAGAAGAAATCCAGCAAGCGATAAAAGATCTGAATTCTGGGAGGTCCCCTGGGGAGGATGGCTTCCCCACATATTTTTATAAAGCATTTTCTGACATCTTGGCGCGAAAGCTGCGCACAGTTTTTCAGGATGCACTTATATGCCAGAGAGCATGCAATCCGCTGTGATCACACTCATACATAAAAAAGGCAAGGACCCCCAGCAATGCGGAAGCTATCGACCAGTCTCACTTATTCATGTCGATGCCAAAATACTGGCTAAGGTTCTAGCTTTAAGACTGGAGAAACACTTGCCCAGTCTTATTCACCCGGATCAGGTGGGTTTTATTAGGGGGAGGTCTTCTGCAGACAATGTTCGCAGGTTATTACATTTAATTTGGCATACAAGGAATAACATCGATCCTACTGTCGCTTTCTCGCTTGACGCTGAGAAAGCGTTTGATAGAGTAGAGTGGAAGTATTTATTCAAGTTGTTACATAGGTTTGGATTAGGGTCTTCATTTATAAATAGAAGGATATCTACAAGTTTTGACCTTCATAGAGGCACGAGGCAAGGGTGCCCCCTCAGCCCACTGATTTTTGCGTTAGTATTAGATCACATAGGAAAGAAGCAAGCACTCTCAAAATAAATCCACTCTACAGGTGCACGGCCAAAAGCAGCAGAAAAAAAGAAAAGAAGCCAGCACTCACAAATGTCCTTTTGGTAAATTTAATAAATCGACTTGGGTGGCGTTACCAGAAACACAGACGTTTCGACAGAAAGTCTTCTTCAGTGTGTAACTCAGATTACGGAAGTGGCGTTTAAATACGCTAGAAGCAATCAGTGCAGGTGTGTGGAAAGACAATTTACACTTCCGCCATACAATATAGTGCCAGCTCACAGACAAAGAAAAACACAACAACAATACAACAATCTTAAACACATGTGTCACAACTAAATAGCAGTAGATACACCGAAAATCAATATACATATATGCATAATAAGTTCTGCTCATACAAAAAGGCACTGTGAGCAACAATAAAACATGTGTGCTTGAGGGGGCAACTAAAGTACCCAACTGTCAAATAACAAATAATTAAAATCAATAAATTGTCCCTCAATTAACAGTCAGATCAAAAGTGCACAGTAAAAGGGATGAAGTACCAAAAGACACTGAGTAGTTGTCCCTCAATTAACAATCAGAATACAAATGCACAGTAAGAGAAATAAAGTGCAAAAAAGTCACTGAGTAGCTGTCCCTCAATCAACAATCAGATCACAGATGCACAGTAAGAAAAATAAAGTGCAAAGAAGTCACTGAGTCACTGTCCATCAATTAACAATCAGATCACAAATACACAGTAAGAAAAAATAAAGTGCAGAAAAGTCACTGAGTCGCTGTCCCTCAATTAACAATGACAAATGCACAGTAAGAAAATAAAGTGCAGAAAAGTCACTGAGTCGCTGTCCCTCAATTAACAATGACAAATGCACAGTAAGGAAAATAAAGTGCAAAAAGGTCATAAAGTAACTGTCCCTCAATTATCAAACAGATCACAAGTGCACAGTACAACGGATAACATACTAAGTAGCTGTCCCTCTATTAACAATTAGGCCATAAATGCATAGTAAAGTAAACAACCTGCATCAAAACACTCTAAGTAGCTGTCCCTCGCTCAGAGGCAGATGCCAAAATACATTAAAAATAAACAAAGTGTAAAAATACATACAGTCACTGTCCCTTACTTAATCAGATGATGAGTGCACAGTAAAATGCATAGAGTACTGGAGATCTGCATCTTTACCCCATAAATAACGGTAGGGAAAGAAGTAGAACAAAAGAGAACTTCATTAGAAATAGTCACCCCTCAGTCAACATCCTTTTTTTCTTTTTTTCTGCGTTAGTATTAGAGCCTTTAGCGGCCGCCATTAGATGCAACACAAATATTAGGGGAATTCACGCTGGAAAAACAGAACATAAACTGCTATTATATGCAGATGATGTGTTGTTATTATCATCAAATCCAGAAATAGCTGTTCCTCATATACTGTTGGTGATTGATTCCTTTTCTCTGATCTCAGGCTATAAGATAAATTGGGGGAAATCAGAGGCAATGCCTTTGTCAAAGAGTTGCCCACCAGCGATGAGAAAAAACTGGCAGTTTAATTGGCTTCCTTCAGGCTTGGTTTATCTAGGCATTAAGATTACCCCAGCCTTGAATAATATAATGATGGAAAATCTCCTCCCCCTTATTCAGAAAATTGGGAGTACTTTACAAAATTGGACAAAGCTAGGACTATCCTTATTAGGCAAAATAAACATCTTAAAAATGATAATAGTTCCACAAATCAACTATATCACATGTCTTTTACCGTTGAGATTCCCTCCCCCACTACTATCAAGATTCAATAGGGCAATAAATTCATTTCTATGGGCAGGCAGAAGACCTCTTTTCAATAGAATTAAACTGTGCACAGCTAATGAGGATGGGGGTCTCAGTCTACCAAGAGTTGACTGGTATCATTATGCTTTTTCTTTGAATCAGATGTCCAAACTATATGGCAGAAGACCAAGTCCCAGGATGGGTTTTAATTGAAAAGGAACTTACAGAACCCCTTCCGGTACAGGCTTTTATATCACAAACAAGAGGAGAAATACCATTTAGGAACCCATTGCTTGAGTTTGCAAGGGACACTTGGAAAATGGCACACCAAATTATTGGGGAAAAGCCTTCTTTTACCAGAAAATCGCCTCTTTGGCACAACAAACTCTTAAAAGTGGGCAAGAAGACGTTTTATTGGAGAACTTTATTGATGATGTTTTCGAGGATGATAATTTTATGTCATTTGGACAGATAATGAATAAATATAAAATTCCTAAGAAAGACTTTTGGAAATATCTCCAGCTGAGAAGTTGTATAATGTCCATGAAAAGAAAACTTCCCTTAATACACCAAACTAGTATACAAGAAATGTTACAGAACAGACAACAGGTGAAGAGTGGGGCTTCGAGATTTTACAGCACTATGAGACAGTCTCTCCCACCAAAACTTAATGGTCTCAAACAAGCCTGGGAAGAGGATTTAGAAAGAGAAATAACCGATGAGAGATTCAGAGAAATTGTGGGTTCCTGGTGTAAAACATCGAGAGAAATACAGATGAGATTAATCACTTACAGGATTATTCATAGGAGCTACTGGACTCCATGTAAGATGGCAAGACTCAAGCTAGGGGAATCTGATTTGTGTTGGAGATGTGATAGTGACAAAGGTACATTTAAACACATGTTATACGATTGTCAAATGACCAGGAATTTATGGAATAATATAATATTCTTCCTTAACAAGGTACTTGGTACTGAAATGATACAAAGCCCAGCACTCTGCATACTGGATATAATACCAGAAGGGACAGGTTTGACAGGCCAACAAGTTTTATGGTGTAGATTAGCTCTTATCACTGGCTGTAGGATAGTGCTTAGGCACTGGAAAACAAAAAATGCCATCCCTTTTAATGAATGGTGTGGAGAAATGACTAAAATGGCAAACTATGAACAACTAATTTTTAAACTGAACAACAAACTGGAGATATTCTTTAAAATATGGGGCCCTTACTTAAACATGATATTGAATGATTAATTGACTGACAATACGGTGATGTGATGTGAATAGCGAGGCTTTATAAGGAAAATGTGTCACAGTCCCTGTCTCTCATTCCCCTCCTGTCACTCTGCTGCAGTGATTTTCCACTCTCCCTCCCTCTGCTCCACTCTACCTGCCAGCCACGTCCACCTTATCAGCCCAACTCTGCTCACCTGCCTGCACAGCTGCAGCTCATCATAATCAGCCCTGCATATAAGCCTCTCCAGCACTCTCACTCGTTGCCAGATTGTTCTTCAGCGTCATGTGAGACTTTCCAGCATTCATCTCCTGTCTGATCTCCCGGTGCCGACTCTGCCTGTTCCCGACCTGCTCTCCTTGTCTGCTTCCCGGTAAACTCACCTGCTTTCTGTCCCTGACCTCGTGCTCTACCTCAGCGTTTCTGGTATCTGACTGCTCGGCTGGTAACGACTCCTCCGCCTGGCCTCGTCTATCCTCTTGCCTGCTCCCCATCGGTGCCTCTGCCTTCGCGGACTGCTCATCTGGCTACGACCCCCCCCGCCTGCCTCCGACCACTCCTCTGCTCTCTCCCCGTCGGCACCTCCGCACGTGCAGCCGGCTCTTCGGGCCACGGAGCTTCCTCCTCGTCGTCATCTGCTGAAGTAAGCTACTTCTCTTCCCCTCACACCAAAAGAGAACTGAACTGTTTGGAGCCGGGGGCTAAGGAGCTTCCCCTCGGTTCCACGGCCGACTCCGGTCGCGTCTCTTCCGCTCGTCTGAGCCCCAGAGACTGTGTGAGGGCTTTCAGCCCGAAGAACGAACTTTATTCTGTATTTATTTTATCTGCTCCGTACCTTGTTTGCTGTGGTGAAAATAAAGGTCATTACCAACTGTTCCTGAGCGCCTGTATACTGCATTTGTGTTGAGCTTTTTCACTTGTACGGTGCATTTTGTATCCTGAGTGATATTATTTGTTTGTACTAAAAAAAACAAAGAATTACAAAACAGATTACTACAAATAGTAGTAAATAATCAAATGTAAAGATTAATTTACGTAAACCTTTAGTGAAACTTAGAGAACTTACTGAATCGAGATCAGCACAATTTTAGTGCTTCAATATGAGCACTTCAACAAAAACAGAGTTGGCCTCATTTTTCCTCTTCTTAAAAAGTCAACTGAAAAAAACAATTAAGAAATTTGCAACTAAAAAGCCACTCACTTTTTTTTCCTCCATAAATTCTTAATACATTAAAAATAAACTTCCCCAATGATATAAATGAAAATGTCTCTTAGCAGGATGCATCCTGAAAAACATGCATAAACCCAAGCAAACCTGAGAAATCAGATGATCAAGTCTGTGGTCTCCTCAGGTAGGATGAACTTCTGTACCATTAATAAAACCTCTTCCTCCTACAAAGTAAGCTGATTTTCCCTCCTCACATGCACTCTTTATCTTAGGCCACAGTTTCTGTCTGTTTTCTCTGTCCTCCTTCGTTACTTAAGTGAAGCATAGTCCATTGCTCTGAAGAAAGGCGCACTTCTTAGCAGCTTTCCAAATTGCCTCTCTGTGCCGCCGGGAGACGAACCTCAGGATGATGCCGCGGGCCCGTGGGTCACCATGGCGTTGTTTCCCCACCCAATGAGCGACATCTATGGCATCATGGAGCTTCTCCCTCTCGGATGGCAGTACCTCTCAGCATACCTTGATCGCCTCTGCGCGCACATCTTCCTTTTCAGCTTCTGTAACACCATAGAGCCTTAAATTCCACCGCCGCCCATAACTTTCCAGGTCAGATACGCAATTCAAGCATTTCATAACAGTTTCCTCACTTTTCTCCACTCGTTTTTCAATGCCAACAATCTTCTCAGTCATGTCTTTCATTTTGACACAAACAGCTTCCACCATTTTTTCAGTCGCATCACTTCTGGAGTTGATAAGGACGGCATTTTCAGAGTTAAAATCGTTGTCGATATTAACACGAAAGTGCAGGTTTCTTGGGAAGTGGGGGTTTACTTGGAGTCACCGGCAATGGAGGAAACTCTTCCTCGTTATCCACTTGCACGTTGCAATCCATCCCCCCCATCGTAGTTGTGTTCGCTAGCAAAGTTGCTACTTTTTCCCTCCTTGCCTGGTTCACTCGATCTTTTTTGAGCAGATTTCGGCCTTTTAGCATTGCTGGATCAGTTCAAGCCGGACAGTATTGAGGGACTTTCTTCAGCAAACTTTACCAACTAAACTTTGTCATCTATTGCAGAAAAGTGCTTCAAATATAAGTTTAGTGCTGAGAGCTCGATAATAAGCTGCTTACTCCGTCGCCATCTTGCGTGCCCCCCTTTTTGAGCTTCAAATCCACTCCTCAGAAACGGGTGGGCGACGTCAGGGTGACTACGTCCATTATTTTTATACAGTCTATGGTTTACAAACCTTAGGTACAGAGTCCCCATGACTAAGTGACTTGTGTATGTGTGTGTTTGTAGTTTGCTGTGTGATTAAGGCGGGATCATGTGGTGGCCTAGAGAAGGAGTACCTGCTGGTCCCCCTCCGCCAGTCTTGTTTTTCAAACTTCATGTTTTCTCTTTTTAATAACTATTATCTCATCCTTTTTTTGCAGCACAGTTGTCCAGGGCCAGCATAGCATTGAGGATTGTTGAAATACTTGTTTCACATTTTTAACTTGAACTCATATAAATTGATATAGGCCTATTTTAATTGTGAAATAAACATCTCTACATTTTGAATCTTGAAGCCACATCTCTCATTTTTGTTACACTTATCTGTGTGTCTGTATTTTAAAATTGGTATTACTAAGGGAACCCAGGCTAGGAAAAGCTTAAAGTGTCTTATCCAACTTAGTCAGGTCACACCTGCATTAATTCTAGGGTTGAGTGAGTCAGCTAGTATTGGTTACACAGTAAGCCAGAGGGATGGGGTTCCATATTCAAAGCAGCCGTTAATTCTGTTGTGTGGCGGTGGAGAACTTCGTCTTTCCTTCTAGTTTTGGCCTATTTGTGGTGTGCTGAAATAGTTTCAGTGCTGGAAAAATGCGCCCTAGGTGGTAAAACTGTGAAATGGCTTCAATTTAAGATTTTGTTTAGGCTCCATGTGAGGATTTGCTCAACTCTTACAAAAGAGATCAGCTATTCCAAGTAGCTGACTATTACAGTGTTGAGGTTTCTAAGAAGATGAATAAAGAGGAGTTGTTGGCCATGTTAAAGGCCCACTTGGTGGAGCTGAATATTTTATCTTCGGTGGAAGGTGCAAGTGCTTCGGTAAAAGTGACTAGGTTGTTTGATGTAGTTTTGGCTAGGGTCAGTGGGCCAGGTAAAGTGTTGGCTCCTGTTTTGACTGGGCTTGGGACTGGCTTGACATTTGAGCAACAGAAAGAGCTCCTTCTGCTACAACTCAAGCAGGAACAAAAGAGTGTTCTGGAGGTAGAAAAGTTGCAACAGGAGGCCTGTCTTCGGGAAACTGAACTAGCCCATACCCAGGCAACACAAAGGCTACAGTTGGAGCATTATAAGTTGGATCTTATAAGTGAAGGCAAGTTCCAAGTTTAATGAACGGGACCCTGATATTTTCTTCGTGTTGTTTGAACGTTTAGCCGAAGCATGTAGTTGGTCTGATGCTGAGCGTACTCTGCTGCTTCAATGTGTGCTCACTGGCAAGGCCCATGAGGCTTTCTCAGCCTTGAGTGCTACAGATAGTGGTAGCTATCAGTTGGTTAAAGCTGCTGTACTTAGGGCATTTGAGCTGGTACTGGAAGCTTATCATCAGCGATTCAGATCATTCAAGAAAGAGAAGCAGTCTTACACTGAATTTGCTCGCGATTTAGCCACTCATTTCAACCGCTGGTGTGTTGCTTCTGAGGTAGAAACCTTGGAGGATTTACAGGAACTGATGAGTTTGTCTTGACCCATAAAAGTTGTTTTGGTGAGAGCCGTGGTCGTGGTGACTCTGGCTGCAGGGAGAGCATTGTGGGGGCTTTCCCCAGTAAGTCTTTGGCATAGGGGACAGATAAGTCTTCAACAAAAACAGATCGCAGTTTACGGGGGAAACTGGACCCAACCCGCATCTGTAACTATTGTTTTATAATAGAATAGACTTTATTGTCATTGTACACGGTACAACGAAATTATGGGTGCTCAGCCCACACAGTGCAAAGGAAGACAATAAAAACATAAATGACATAAAACACCTACTGGTATAAAAAACAATAAATAAAACAGACACAGTTGTGCAATTTAGCAATAAATATAAATATAAATATAAATATAAGTGCATGATTGCTGTTCAGCACAGTTGAGGTAGGTATTGGAGTTCCAGAGCAGTAGCAGTAGTTGGGGGATCGTGTTTGTTGGCAGTTCTTATGGCCCAGGGGTAGCGCCGCCTGGAGGGCATCAGTTCAAACAGGTGATGTGCTGGATGTGAGGGGTCTGTTGTGGATGTGATCCTGTTGTGACAGTGGGATTTGGATATGTCATCCAGCGTGGGCAGAGGGCAACCAATTATTTTTTTTGTGCTGAGTTGATCACTCTTTGGAGGGTTTTCCTGTCAGCTGCCTTGGAGCCAGCATACCACACACACAGATAGTATGTGAGGATGCTCTCCACGGAGGAGAGGTAGAAGGCCAGCAGCAGCCTCTTCTCCAAGTTGTTTTTTTTTAGAACTCTCAAGAAGCACAGCTGCTGCTGTGCCTCTTTCACCATAGCTGTGATGTTGGGGGTCCAGGAGAGATCAGCTGAGATGTGGGTGCCCAGGAACTTGAAGGAGGTGACAGTCTCCACACTCTCTCCTCCGATGAAGAGAAGGGTGGGGTCATCTCTGTTTTTCCTGAAGTTTTGGTAAGGGACACTGGCGAATTGAGTGTCCAGTGTTGAAGAAAAGGTCAAAGTCTGGTTATGTTCCCTCAAAACCCTCGGGGTCTTTGTGTGCAGAAGAAAGGGGCCGTGCCATTGCTGCTGTGCAGGCACACACAAAACCCTCTTCCTCAGGGTTGCTGTTCAAGGTTCCTGTGGTGGAGCAAGAACAGGCAAATTTTTCAGTTAATGATGAGACTGATCCTGGTTATGCTGCATTTGTGCCAGATGGTTATGTTTCACTGGTTAGGAGCAATAGGAAAGTACCTGTAAAAATACATAGACACTCAGGGGCACTGGACTCATTTATTGTGAACTCTGTGTTGCCTTATTCTCCAGAGACTGACACTGGGACCACTGGGGATGTCCGGGGAATGGGTTTGACTGTCTTTTCAGCTCCTCAGCATAAATTGACACTGTTTTCAGATCTGGTGCAAGGTGATGTGACCATGGGAATGCGCCCTTCTCTGCCTAATGGGGGGCGCACAGGTCATCTTAGGGAATGACCTGGCTGGCAATCAAGTGTGGCCTGATGCGCCTGTAATGGTGGACACCCCAACTTCTCAGGTAGAAGGTTCTGAGTCTCCCAAAAATCCCCTGTAGTGCTACCCACCTGTGCAGTGACACGTGCCTTGAGTCGTGCTGAAGATAGTTCATGTCTTGATAATTCGGGTAGGAAAAGAAAGCCTGTGTTTCCTGTGTCTGCTTTCCCCTTGCCTGTATCTTGCTGTGACCTTGTGAAAGAGCAAAAAGATGATCCCTCGCTTCAGTCACTGTACAGCCAAGATCTACCAGATGGTGAGGCAGAGAGTGCAGCTTGTGGCTACTTTCTCCAAGACGGCCTGTTGGTGAGAAAAAGGGTTCCCCAGGGGGACTGTGTTTTGGGGTAATGAGATTGTCCAAGTAGTTTTGCCCTCTTTGTTACGTTTAACTATCCTTCAGACCGCTCATGATGGTGTACCTGGTAATTTAGGTGTGAGAAAAACCTATGATCGAGTTATGCGGCATTTTTACTGGCCACGTTTGAAAAGAGACATCTCAGCCTTTATCAAAACTTGCCACACATGTCAGTTGACTGGAAAACCAAATCAGCCATGTGTGTCCAGTAAGTCTTCCCCATGTTTACTAGTTAAAAAGTCTGATGTACTTTAGACCTTGTATTGATCTGGGGAAGTGAACAAAGTAACCAAGCCTGACTCTTTCCCACTCCCACGCTTGGAGGATTGTGTGGATCAGGTCGGTTTGTCAGTGTTTTAGTAAGTTCGACTCACTTAAAGGTTACTGGCAGGTGCCTGTGACTCCTCTAGCTAAAGAGATCCCGGCATTTATCACACCCAGGGGTTTGTATTCTTACACCGTGATGCCATTCGGCTTGCATTGCAGCTTATGCTCCTGCCACCTTCCAGCACCTCATGAACAAGGTTGTGTCTGGTCTGGTGGGCTGCGCTGTGTAGGCTACTTGGATGATGTTGTGATTTACAGTGATCCTTGGGAAGATCATCTTCGGCACATCAGGGCCCTGTTTGACCATATGGCCTGGGCATGTCTCACCATCGAACTGGCAAAATGTGAGCTTGCCAAGGTGACAGTCACCTACCTGGGTAAGGTAGTTGGCCAAGGGCAGGTGTGGCCTGTAAGGGCCAAGGTGTTAGCTGTTGACCAGTTTCCTGTGCGGACAACCAAGAAAGAACTGTCTCGTTCCTTTCGTATGGTGGGCTACTACTGTGGGTTTTGCAAAAATTTCTCCATGGTGGTTGCTCCGCTCACATCTTTTCTTAGCCCAGAGATTAAGTTTGAGTGGTCTCCTCACTGTCAATAAGTTTTTGAGTCTGTGAAGTCGGTCTACAGAGAGGCAGTTAGAGCTACAGGCAACAATGAGGCTAAAAACAGAGTTTACATGACGTTTTTCCAAACAACTTTTTATGTCGGGGCTTCAGGTCACTTGGATCACTACGCACGAGCAGTATGGAGATATTCTGTTGTTTCAGTTATGTGTTTTTTGGACGTTTCAATCTGGGGCGCCCAGCCTCCATTAGGTGGAGATTTATTTCTAGCCCCATCTCCGCAAGGGATGTGAGGACATGGCTGAATTTTCATTTTTGGGTGCACTATCTCTTTAAATTCACTTGTGTGCGTCCTCCTTGCAGTGTCTCTATCTGTTCTGGCTCTCCTCTCTCTTAAACTGCTTCCTAAGATACCAAGGTTGCCGAGGGAGGTGGCCTCGACGGTCACAAGTTGAAAGGATATCCAGTTAATATAGTTAACATAGGCTGAATGATTACTTACATGTTAACGTTAATATAGAGTGTTAATATAGAGTGTTTTTGATTAACGTCCTCAGCTGTTTGAGCTGGTTATTGAGAGTTGAAAGTTATATAGTAGCTGTCATTGACTTTTGGGGATCCTAGTTAGGACCCCCATTTTAAAGGAGGGGGTGTGACGCACTTGTTCAGTCTGCCTGCCCATGTCTGACTTGGCTCTCTCTCTTGCAGTTACTGGGAGTTTGCTGGTAGGGGGAGCTGGGAGGGAGTGCCTGCCCTTTTGGGTTGGGCTTGCAGAGGGCATAGGACCACCCTTTTGGTCACACACTCTCTCCCAGCTGGGCCTGCTGCATCCTCTTCAGCCTGCTTCCTTTGCTTTATATACTGCACCTTACAGCACACATTACACCGTGTTTCACTCATCCACACACTACTAATATGACGGATACCCTTCCTACTTGCACATGCCATCAATTATTTACTGTGTTTGTCTGAGTTAAATAAATTAACTTTCGATTGATATATCTGTGTGTGGCCTCCATTTTGTTGCCGGTCTTGAGCCAGTCGGTAACACAATGTCAAGAAATAAAATTATGAAAATGTGCTTGTGCATTGTGCCAAGTTGACAAATAAATGCTAACATTTTAGGACCCATCCCTAAACTGACTACATCTGAGATTTATAATTTCTTACTGTATGAGGCAGGTTTTCTTTGCCAAAATTACATCATTAGCCAGAAACTGTAAAAATAGTTATTATCACTGGACTATCAAATTTGTGACAGTCCTTGAACACATCAGAATAAAACACAACAAAATCTGAGCTTAAAATAGTGATATTTCATCAAAATCACTTTATTCTACATCTCATTCAAAAATTTGGCCAAAAATAAATCATTTGCTCATTTGCACAAACTAACCAGCATGCATGACACACTTTTTTTTTTCTTTTTTAAGTGAGTTTTCAGGTAAGGTAAAAATCTACTAACTAATTTATGGTGGAGGGAGGGTCGTGCATTTTCAACCAATCACTCAGGGAGGCTCAGGGGGAAATATCTGTAGCTTTGGGAAGGATCAAAATAATAATTAAATTAAAAAAAAGAAGTCACACCCCAGCCACCCTCCTCTGGCAAGTAATGAACAGTCTCTAACCTAGACCTTATATCAGTCTGTTGCAACACAGCGACAAGACAGCGCCTTTTGTCTAATGTCTAGTATATCATGATCAATATACTTTAGAACAGGACAAAAAGAAAGTGTCAAAGAAAGAAAGTGTAGCTTTTTGGAGTTCATGTCACCTCTGTTTTAAATGTACGTGTGTACTGACAACGTAAGTGACGGAGCTCGTATGTATATAATGTACGTATTCTACGTAGCACTGGGTTGGACGCAAACTTTCTTTTCCTGGGATGGCGAAGAAATGACCCGCCCTACACCCCCTTCTGATTGGCCGGTAGTCGTCGCCTTCGTTGGTTGGATTGGTTAGATTTTGACAAGAGGAGTGGGATTGATCAGCGTTGGGAAGATAATATAAAGGTAAGCCAATCAGAGGATGAGTCGAGTAGAGTAGGGCGGGTCATGCCTTCCTCGCCCTCACCATACTAGAAAAAAATTAACTCATGAGCAGGACGGATTTAGCATACTGTCAAAGGCACACCGCCAGGAGAGGCTGTTAGCTGGCAGTTGACAGATAATCCAAGCTAAATCCTGTCGGAATAACTAACAGTGACCATTCCCAGTAACTATTTCCATCAGCTGTTCGGCGATCAGCGTTATTCCACATTCAGTGGCAGGTAAGTAACAGCGGCTGCTGCTAGTAACTGTGGACTGATTGATAATTCATGCAGTAAACGTGGAAACGTTTTAACTTAAACGCTAGAATATGCAGGGCCGAATGCACACAAACGTTTGACGGCTGCTTTGTGCCGTTGCGTCTGTGAAAATGTACACGCCAATACGCATGCGCGAGAAATACTGTTTTTATTCATGTATTTTATTGTCCCACATTCTCACTTGGCCAATATATTTTCCGCTCTTTGGTAAATGAAGGCATTTTAAGAAATCTAATTTACAACAAGGCTTATTAATGTTCTGAGTTACTGTACATATTTAACGTTACAGCACTCAGACCCACAGGTGAATGAACTTAATATTCTTTTGGTTATCTTTATTTTCCCCCCAGACGAAAGTAGCAATGCCCGACAAACATGTCTCACAGAGAAGATAAAGGGAAAGGGAGGTGAGCAGCACAAACAGCGACAGTTCTAAGAATGCTCATTCAGCCATTGAGGTAATCACTGTACATGTAATGCAGCGGCGCTGTATTGAACACCTTTTTAAAACTTTTTTCCAGGTCTTACCACACTGACTTGTACATCAACATCCCTCCAACATGTCTGCCCATTGTGTACCACCCAGACTACAACATCACCTTCATGGGCCTTGAAAAGCTCCACCCATTTGATGCAGGGAAGTGGGGCAAAGTCATTCATTTCTTGAAAGGTAAGAGAATGAGAAGTAGAGTGGTAGATGGGGAGGGCATCTCCCTAAGCTGATGTATACAGAATCACTCAGGGTGGATCAGATAGGCAAAGAGAAGCAGAAAACATAGAAGAGAGGGTGGAGAGGTGAGATGCAGTTGCTTAAGAGGGGAAAGGCTGAGCAATGGAGCACAGATAATTTGAGAAAACTCAATGTAGGAGTGTGTGCAGATACAGTAGTGGCCCAGTACAGAGTTCAAGGCCAAGGGAAAACAGTGGCTGGCCTACTGGCATGACTTCACAAAGTTATTGTCAAACTGCACTATGGACTGTCTTTGCTGTAGAATGTGCCGTCCACAGTTTAGTGGATCCACAAAAGAAAACTTTCATAAGTTAAGAGTGCAAATAAAGAACTGAGCCCCTGCTGACAGAGGAAAACCTTGGACTTTGTAAAAATGTATTCTTGCAATTATTGGAGAAAAAGTGGATGATTTTGAAAATTTTTATCAGTGGGGGTCATTTGGCCACAATTAATAGCTTGCTAATATTTGCACCATTATCTCACTGTCAATACATTGCAATAGTTATTAAATTTCTTAAAAGATCATTATAAAAACTATAATTCATGGTTACTGCATTGATCCAAATGGTCACATTGTATGTTTCTTAATAAAAATGGCTAAAAACTTGAAATATTTGCTGTGATGTAGTTACAGAGTTTGGTATTATTTAACCTGACATCATTTATTGAGACAAAAACGTTTAACCCACCCAATATTTCAATATCAGAATGTTGTCATTGACAAAATATGTAAATAGAGGTGAGGTAATTCTGTTGATCTGTCACCCAGCTCTAGTTTTAGGTCTAATGTAGAGCTGGTTGGCTTTCGTGCACATTATGGTTGCTGCTTCACTGATACGAGATTATTAAGCTTATACTGATATCAGTATTTGAGGAAAATCTGATGTGTTTGATATATTGGCCCATTTATGTTTTTTCAACATTCACACTTTTTGAAAAAGATTGGCTATTAAAAAACAACTCTTTGCAGGACATTTTAGGGTTGAAATTTAAAAGTGTCAGTGTCCTGTCGTGGAAAATGACTCAATGGTGACTCTGGGCACGGTCTAACCTAATGTACTTAGGTGCATTGTTGCATGTTGCTATTTTGAGGCCACAGAAAGTGATTGGTAGGCCTGTCACGATAACAAATTTTGCTGGGTGATTAATTGCGTCAGAAATTATTGTGATAAGCGATAATATTGCGTAATATTGTGCTTTTAAGACCATTTTTGTTATTGTTGTAATTTTGCTGTTTTTAGACCATTTTTTAAACTTATATAATGATAATAAAGGCATAATGACGTAAGTACACCCTTTTAAAGAGAAATAAACATTTATTTAACAAGAATATTTAGGAATGAAAAAAAAAATATATATATATATATATATATATATATATATATATTTCCAATATTCACAAACTGTTTTTATCTAACGAAAGATTCTGCTTCAGTCCATATATGTTGGCGTGTAGTCTGAGGTTAAAAAAATCGTTTGTCGCACATTCTGTAAATGGAGTGGGGTGGTCTAACAGCAATCTAACAGCACTATAAATTACATTTATATAGCAATAGTAATGGTAATATATATTGATATATATATGTTATTATATTTATTACTATATGACATCATCATTACCAAATTCAGCCGCTAAGATTGATGATTCAAACACAGGTTTGTTCTTGCTGTACTATCGCTTGGTTCCCAGCTTTACTTCACTTTAATTTTCATGCAATTCTTTTGAATAACAAAACGCTGAAGCATAATATTTATGACCTATGATATGGTAGCCTGATAATCATTAAATATACTCTGTGTGGGAAGCTCTCTCCCACTATTAGTGTAATAAGAGGCTCAGTAAAGCACTTCAGCTTCCACACTCACTGCTCCTCCTGGTGGATAGATAGACCATTGCAACTGGTTTCTACAAATTAAACTTGGGGGCGTTACTAGTTGGCCCTGTATTCTCTACGTCATGGCGGGGGATCTCATTAGAGCTATGAGCCCGGCCAGGTGACAACAGGGACCTGTCACGGATCGGTCAGGGCTCCACCATGGACCAAACGGAAATTTGAAGTGGCTGCATCTGTAGAAATCAAGACAGTATAATTATAAAAACGGGGCGCAGAGGGTAGGGTGGGGGGTAAGGAGCTCCAGAGCCTGGGAGCAGTGCAGCTGAAAGCCCTGGCTCCCATAGTGCTGAGGCGTGAAGAGGGAATGGTCAGGAGACCAGCAGAGGAAGAGCTCAGGGAGCAGGGGGATGGACTCCTAGAGAAGGGCAGAGAGATAAATCAGGGCCAGGTTGTGGAAGGTGAGGAGAGGATTTTTATAGTCAATCTGGTACTGAACAGCAAGCCATTGTAGTTGGATGAGAATGGGGGTGATGATCCAGGCAGCACAGTTTTAAATTATTTGAAGCCTGTTAAGGAGTTTAGTGGAAAGGCCAGAGAGAACTGCATTACAATAGTCAATACAGGATGTAACAAATGCATGGACCAAGACTTCAGTGCTGGACTGGGACAGCGATTGGCGTAGGTGAGGTTCGAATGAAGGAGTGCTGTCCAGAATGACACTCTTGCTCTTGATTTCAAGAGAGTCTGGCTGCAGTCCCCCACTGTGGGGTGGCTTCCAGTGCAGCCTCCAATCTCAGGCCGGCTCCAGTCTCAGGCCGGGAAGTGCATGCAAGAAACTTCAAAATAAAATTGTTGAGACACAAGAAACTTGAAAATAAAATCATGTAGACACTTGGGTGGAAGCGCTATTGTTGCGCTTTTGTCGCTGATTTATATTTAATTAATCAACACTGTAACGTTAAAACCATTAATTTCTTAAATGTGGCATACATGTTGATCTTGCCAAATCTGTCTATGTAGCATGTAACATTGGTAGGCCTATCTATATCAGTGTAGCAACATATCAATTCAATATGTCTGCCAACAACATTACTGCATTAACATTAATTCTGTCAATAGGGCATAAACTCCGTCCATGTAGCTTAGCGACGTCACTTCATAGAAAAACATTAAGCTTGTTGATTGGACAGTTGGAGCCTAAAGCCTCTCTTCCTGTCTTTATCAAAAAACACACTTTTCATACATAATTGACCTTTGAAGAGTGTAACAGTAGTTTAGTACAAACATCTGAATTTAATATGGAAAATGTATTTCATGACACAAGAAGCTCATGTGTCTGCTTGCACTGTAAACCTGAAGATCTTTTGAAGAGATGAGGCCAGGCCTGGAATTTCGTCATTTCAGGGGCAAGGCCACTTGGCCTTTTGTGTTGTCAATTTTTTGAGGGCACAAAGGCCAAAAGCCAGGGCAGCAAGGCCATACAATAAAACAATGATTTTAAGTCCACGTCCATAATGAATTTAATTTAAGGACTAACAATGTATAACTATCTGTGAAATGAGTAAATAAAACAAGCTCAAGTAATAATGAGAATAATAAGTAATAATGTGATTTATTTAATAGCACTAATAAACCCAATGTGTTTTAAATATAGAACAACCAGGTTTATGTATTTGTAAGCAAACAATCGTAAATATCAGGCCTAAATATTTTTTGAGTGTACATGATAAACTGACTCACTGAACAAAACTGGCTTACAATTATTTTTGATGGGTTGTTAGATAGCTAACAAACAATCTACAGCAGTGCTGTTCAATTACTATTTCAACTGGGCCGCATTTCAAAACCAGATCATGTCGATGAGCCACATACCAACCGATCCACTTGTTTTTTTTGTTTTTTTGCATACATATTTATATATAAGCAGGTATGGCCCTCCTCAACATGATGCAGAAACAGACTAAAAAAGAGCTATCAATGCACAGAAGCGTAATAAGAGACATTAACAGTATCTAATAACACACACTGGGTCTCATTCATGAAACGCGAGCAGAAGGAATTTGTGTGTAAACTGTTCGCAGACGGAAATTTACGTGCATGTCCGCATTCATCAATATTTTAGCAGCTCCGATCTTTTCGTAGCTACTAACAAAATCTACTCCTGCTCCTGACCACTCGTAGTGCTTGTGTAAATTTAGTAAAGCACATAGATATTGCTTGTCACTATTGGAAATTACAATTTTAATTCGTATTGCCCTCTGTTATGCACACAATACACAGATGCCTTTGAAACACGTAATCTAAACATGACAAAAATGTTAAAAATATAACACATTTAGTTAAATTAGTTGGCAATTAGCAGGTTTAAGATCCAGATTAGGTTCATGATTGTGAATTATCTATGTAAATTGACTCAATAGATTACACGTTCTTTCTACATGTTGAATGATGATAATAAAAATATCTGTAAGGACAGCTGGATCACAGCCTCTTCGGCCTTGGTGCCTGGGTTCAGCAGGGACAGCTGAAAGAATTATTTGAGACAACACGTGTTTTTTTTGTTTTGTTTTGTTTTTTGTGGCTTTTTGATCATTTGAATGAATAAATATGATTTGAAAATGTTTAATTTATGTTGTATAAAACAAAGCTTTAGGCTATTAAGATTCAAATAATTTGAAGACTATGCATACAAAACTGCTGTAGGCTATATGTTATCTTTATCATTTGTTAAAATAAATGTTAAATAGCTATACATTCTGACAGCCATCACTGATTTAGAGTTTATCCATTACGCAGAAAACATCTCTGGTTTCAGGTTCCCACTTCATTCAAAACCCCACAAATGAATCTTCTGTTTGTTTGGTGACCACTACGCTATCAGTGGTGATTTTCAGAATGTATTAGGCTTGTCGCTCTCTCCGTCAGGAATAATTCCTGACAGAGAGGTCTCCCCAGTTATGCCAGCGATGCGCTCGTCTGCAGCAGATCGTTGTGACTGTGAGCCTCCTTCTCCTGTGGCTGCTGTATTTTTTTGTGTATGTGCTTATGCGTTTCTATGCCTCCGGTTTCATATCAAACCATTTACGCTTCACCTTCTTTGTACCACGGAGGCAACATTAACAGCATCTGTTACCTCCCTCCAGGCCTTCACTTTGTCTGTCACACCACTACTAACTGAAGAAAATAAAATGTTTTTTCTTAAGTCCACTTCACCCAAAATTATTTCGATCTCCGCTTCAGAAAAATTATTTTTTCTTTCTCTCTCTTTCTTTACGCCATGACTGACAGGTCGACTGGATGCACCTACACCTCCTTATATGGTGGTCATTGGCTATTCATGGGCGGGGATTTATGCTAATTGCTGATTACCGGGAGCGCGCTGTCACTTTACGATGGATTGGCATTCATGATCATACACACGTGTTTACGATCAAATCTGTGTTTCCCACGGCGTTCCTGAATCCGGAGTAGGTTTTTAGTAGAGTAGGCTTTTATGTGCAAATCTACACACAGATTTACTTACTTTTCATGAATGAGACCCACTATCTCTCTACCAGCATCTCCCTCTCCCCTCTCCTCCACACACACATGCACACACCTCACCTCCTGATGGTTTCCTTATAGGTCAGCTACACAGGATATAGTTTTAAACAGTCCATGGCAGCAACAGTCATGTTTACAACAATAAAGTCACTATTTAAAACCCAATAATATCTCACTGGAATATAAATATTCCTCCTGACATCACAATACTGAGTGAAGAAAGTCACGTTATCTCAGCATGAAGACAAACATCAGTATCAGTCATTCATCCTGTTCGCTGTCCCTCCTCTACTGAGGGCACTCACTGTCTGCAGGTCGGCTGCCTCAGGCACATCTTCAGATAAAGTGTTAGCCTACATACTGACAGCTTTTATTTTAGTTTTAAGTCTATAACACTTTGCTGTTAGCACCGCGAGCGCGATGTGCTTGTGTCGACCGTGATCGTAAATAATAATAGTGGTGAATGAGAGACTGTGGACAGAGGGGATTGAAATATTACTTTCTACATGCTGATCACATGTATTGATAAAGTATTGGCTTGGCTGGCAGAGGTTTTATTGCAGTTACTCACAGTATCAAGCGTAGTTGTCGTCAACTAGAGTCATCTTGAAGTTATATTCGCTTCATCTGCACCGCGGCCTCTCTGCTGTTGAGTTTGTGTGTCTGTGTGTGTGTGTGCGCGTGCTGTGAGGGGTGACATGCAGAGAGCAGGAGAGAGGCTGCAGTATGATGATACATGAAACTGAAACTTTAAAAAGTGTCACAGATAATGGCGGAGCTTACTATTATTATGGTGGTTAATATCGGGTCTCGGTACTGATCCCTGCCCGGGCGTTTGATGAAGTCTACTGGTTGGCCGGTGATAGATTGGTGTCAAACTGTCGTTACAGCCCATCCGAGCGGTTCATGCCAGGCTCGAATCAAACCCCCCCACTGGAGATGTACGCATCGTCTCATTTGATGTTGCCCAATAAGACTCCAGAATGTCATCATTTTTTTTCTCAATAGACGCAGGTGTCAAAGCCGTGTTGACAGGAAAGAGGCAGAGGAGAAAACCGCAAAATCACCTGGGGCAGTGCAGGCGGGGCATCAAGGCCACTGTGGCCTTAGGGCAGATATGTTTTTTCAAGGGCACAGGGCCAAATGAGGAGGGAGGGCACGAGGGTCATGGCCCTCGTGGCCCTAGTGAAATTCCTGCCCTGGATGAGGCTATATATTTTAACTATGCAAGCAATCTCAGCACACATGTGGAGGGCAGGAGTATTTACTTAAAACCATATCAACATATAAACATAATTAACCTCTGCTTTTTATATTTTATGTACAATATTTATCATGTTAAATACATTATTTTATTGTGTGCTATTTCTGTATATGGTTTCACCTAACTCTTATACATAATACACCTAAAGGTCTTTAGAAGACATATAGGCCAATCAAATTTTTTTGGTGCTTGATTAAAAAACCACACATAAAATGAAAAAATGATCAATCAGTTGCCCTTTATTCAGCACAGCAGCAACAGTCGTGCCCTACAAGGCCATCAATCATCAATTTGACATTTGCAGTATGTCAAGGGTTATTGTTGGAGTTTTAGTCTCCTGGGCAGTAGGGACCAAAGACATGTCAGCTGAACTTGACACCAGTGGTGAGGAGGCTACAGTTGTTAACCGTGCCGAGGGAACAGCAAGCGCGTTTGTATCTTGTTGGGGAGGCGGAACAGTCAATCCTGGAGGAGGAGACGTGTGGAATGGTGGATGGTGGAGGCAGGGGAGAGGGTGTAGCAGATGTGTCTGATGGACTAGGGTCTGGCTCGCATTGAGCAGCAGCTGAGGATGTTGTGGCACCTTGGCAAGCCTTCAGGTGTCCCTCCATGTCTGTCCTTCTAATAATGCTTCTTTCACACATAGGGCAATGAAAATGTCCTCCACTCCGGCAGTTCAGATTGCATTGGCAGATTTTTTTGTCTAAGAGCAAATCAAGAAAAAAGGTTTAAATTAGCCAATGACTAACGAGGCACAAGAGCACACACAGACACACAAAGATACATACCTTTGAATGTGATGGCGTTTTGATGTTAACATCAAGGTGCCGCTGGAGCTTGGCAGGTTGGCTGGGCTTATATTTAGGGCAAAGGGGGCAGTGGAACAGCTTACAACAAGTTGTGCAGCGTTCCACTGTATGCCTTCCATCTGCTTGAATAATTGAGTGATGCATCTACATATCACAGAAAAACTGATGTTAAGCTCATAGTACATACATTTCATTTTAAATAAGATTAACATTATCTTATTTGGCCTTGACACGCTGGGTGAAAACTTTTGATTCCAGTAAACCCAGCGGCATGACCGATAGCAAAATTTTAAATCTTAATTTTATCTTCATTTGGACATCAACAACATCTTAAGACCTATGCCTGTGCTAAACTCTTAACTAAAAACGTTGAACAAAGCTGAACACACAGTTATATATATAAACAGTTAGCTTATGTTATCCGCAGAAAAAAAGCCACTGCTACAAAACGCTAGCCACTGTTGACGTAACTAACTTTAAAATAACAAACAGCCCATCAACATTTGTAACATTCAGTAATATGCGTGCTTTAGATTTACATGTAAATTAAAACAGCAAACATATGCAAGACCCGTGCATTCAGAACTTTATTTGGATAAATAAAATCAGTCATCTACTGTTGTCACGACGATGATAAAAAGCCGAAAATACCCGAGTCCTTGGGGAGACGCTAAAAAAGTTTGTTCTATTTCATATCAGGTCAACACGCCACTGTATAGGTCACTTTCTCCGGGGGTGAGCTGTTTCAGGAGACAATGTAGCAAATTAATCACATTAACGCCTCCGCTCTGCGGACGCAATCAGAGCCTATATATACAGCTGTGCGATCGCCTGTTCAGCCTCTTTTTCTCCTCCTGGAGCTCATGAGTATGGTTTTCAGATTGCAACATGTTATGTGAAACTATCGATAGCGATACTTATATGCCTTCTTCCTTCAGGAACAGCTTGTTGCTGCAGTAAGGAAGAGTGCGCGGATGATCGGATCGTTTTTGGAGTTATATTTATTGTGTGACACTGTGGGAGCCTCTTTTCCCGTGAGGGAAAACGCTACGTCATGTGTCTGAAATTGTTTGTTGCGGTCTTTGACCAGGTGAGTAGTAAAAATACTTATTTTTTCGAGCTGAGAGGAGCCGCTGTGGCCGTGAGGTCGTACGCTGCCTGAGGCTTTATCCACGCCTGTATTTTCCTGCTAGATCCAAGTGACTGTCTTGGCGTGCCAGACCGTGTCACAGGACATGCATGGCAATATTTTTCTCCCTCCATCAATTCCCCCTGGCCAAGGTGATCGGCGGGCGGAGGATGAGGATGAGCTGGAGACAGAGGCGGCGCGCGTGGAAGAGGAAGCGCCCAGAGGCGGAGTTTGGGCAGCTGCAGGTGCAGGCAATGTAAGATACCTTGCAGGAGCTTGTTCATGCTCAGCGCCCTTTGGGGCTGCGTGACATAAGCAGCCCAACCCCCTAGGTCTGGGATAAGGATCCAGATGTGCTTTCTGTTGCATTCTCTGACAATCTGGACTACCTGCATGACCCCCAGTCCTGGGAGGATGTCCAGTCGCTCTCTGATTTGGGGGATGGTTCTTCACAGGCTTTGGAGCCTGAGCCGATGGACCCTTCTGATAGGGCTGTGGTTGTGAGAGCAGCAGCACGCTTCCAGCTGGTCTGCCAAGCTCTGCTTCCAGCTGCTTCAGTGTTTGACAGGGGCTCACGTCGACGCAGGTCAGACGGGCTCCCTGTCCTCCTTGATTTTATGACAGATCTGCAGTCCTTGTGGAGGGCTCCTAGTTCCCCCAAGTTGGGCCTACCTTTGCTATGCTAGCAGGAGCTGTGGCAAGGGCTGGCAGGGATGCAAATCACCCTAACAGGCGCTGCAGGGCAACTGATAACCAGCTCCGCCGAGCTTATCACGTCTCAGCTTTGGCAGCCAGGCTGGCGTGTACCAATTCCTTGTTGCTGCTTTATTTGGAGGGCCTGCTGCAGGATGTGGCTTCAGCAACCCCGAGTGGTGAGACAGCTGAGATACTCCACGTAGCGGACATGTTGCTGTGGGGAACCAGTGCGCATGCTCAGGCCCTTGGTCAGTCAATGGCCTCAATGGTTCAGGCGCGCCACCAAGTCTGGCTGTTCCAGTCCAATTTGTCCAACCAGGACTGCATTGCTGTCCTGGTGGCTCCAGTGGTGCCAGGAGAGGTCTTTGGTCCACCCTGTGAGACAGCCTTGGAGCAGTCTCATAGGGCGAGGGAGCTGACGCGCTCTGTGAGGGATGTACCAGCCTCACGTTTGCACTGGGGTCGTGGGTCCTTTCCGGCCGTCTCTACGGCCTCCAGGGCACCGCAACCTGCCATCCGAGGGCCCCCGGTCAGGGGTGGCCAGGCTCGCCAGCGTTCCTTTCGCAATGACCGCAGTGGGACCACCCATCTCGGGGGCACCAGACCCCAGTCGGCTGGTGGCTGTTTCCGTCACTGACGGTTATTGGCCTCCGGCTTCATGCTTTACTCCTCAGCACCTTGCTCACTGGCGGCAGTGTACTCGCTGCCCTTGGGTACTGAATACACTGGAGTCAGGGTACAGACTCCAGTTCCGAACCAGACCACCACAATTTTCCAGAATCATTCCTACCCTCCTAAACGACATGACAGATTGTCAGTCCCTTGTGGCAGAGGTCTTGGCCCTTCTGAAGAAGGGGGCAATAACACCCTTTCCCAGCAGCGAGATGTGCCAAGGGTTTTATTCAACCTACTTCCTGGTCCCAAAGAAGGACGGAGGCCTCTGTCCTATCTTGAACCCAAAGGGGTTCAACGGCTTTCTGAAACGCCTGCCCTTCCATATGCTCCATCTATTGTGCCTTCTGTCATCTATAAGGCACGGGGACTGGGTCGCTACAGTGGATCTACGAGACGCATTCTTCCACATTCCTGTACACAGAGACCACAGGAAGTACCTCCGTTTCTTCTTTCAAGGCAAGGCATACGAGTATATTGTCCTCCCATTGGGCCTGTCCTTGTCCCCTTGCACCTTCACAAAGTGCATGGAGGTGGCGCTGGCCCCTCTCCATTGCCACGGTATTCATATCTTGAATTACCTGGACGATTGGTTGGTTCGCTCCCCAACAGAACAGCAGGCCTGGCTCGACACCTTGACGGTGTTGAAACACCTTGAAGACCTGGGGCTGGCCTTGAACAGGGAGAAGAGTTACCTTGTTCTATCCAGGACGGTGGAATATCTAGGTTTGATTCTAGATTCAACCTCAGTAAACGCTGTCCTGACCTTGAAGAGGACAGTGGTGCTGATGGACAGCTTGTCACATTTAACTGTGGGCGAGCACATAACAGTGAAGCATGGCTGGAGGCTGTTAGGCCTCATGGCGGCAGCATCCTAGGTGGTGCCTCTGGGGTTGCTTCATATGCGGCTGCTGCAGCGTTGGCTTGCCGGGCACAAGGTGAGCCCCCACGAGGATGGCCTGAGGGCTATCCCTGTGTCTTTGATTTGCCTCCCAGCAATTGCATGGCGGACCACGGCTCTGGGCCTCAGGGAAGGAGTTCCACTGGGCCCAGTGTGCTCAAGGGTGACCATAACTGTGGACGCCTCAGAAGCAGGCTGTGGGGCTCTATCGGAGCACCACCCAGCCCAGGGCCGGTGGGGTCCCTTTTGGAGGGGGGCTCACATCAACCTGTTCGAACTGAAGCCAGTGTATCGGGCCTTGGTGTATTTCTGTCCCGTGATTCGGGGGAAGCACGTGTTGGTTCGGACAATTCAACCATGGTTGCCTACATCAACCACCAGGGAGGTCTGCGGTCAAGGTCCTTGTACAACCTGGCACACAAATTCCTCCTCTGGGCTCATGCTCAGGGTGTGTCCCTGAAAGCCATCCACTTGCCGGGGGAGGTGAACGTGGCAGCAGATCTCCTGTTCAGGGGCGGCCCCAGGCCAGGGGAGTGGCAACTTCCCATATTGGATAGCGACCTTGCAGAGGCTGCTGACAGGAACCCCATGATGTCTCCCAGTCAGGCCGGACATGCTATCGCAGGTTCGAGGGCAGCTCCGGCACCAGAACCCAGAGATTTACAGGCTGCATGTCTGGCCCCTAGACGGGGCCCGCCTTGCAGCTTGAGTCCTGCTGTTGTGGTTACCCTGTAGGCAGCCAGAGCTCCCTCTATCAGGGTGCTTTATGCTGGTAGATGGAAACGGTTTTTCCAGTGGTGTGCAGGAAAGGGCTGGAACTCGGTCTCCTGTGGGACACGGGGGGTCCTCTTATTTTTACAGAAACTATTGGAGAAAGGGCTGACAGAATCCACCTTGAGGGGCTACGTGGCGGCCATATCTGACCGTCACATCCCTATTGAGGGTAGGACAGTGGACTCACAGACCCTTGTTAGCCGTTTTTTGAAGGGGGCTAGGTATATACGGCCACAAAGGTCCCACATGGTCCCATCATGGGATTTGCAGTTGATGCTGCGGGTTCTGTCGGAGCCTCCTTTTGAGCCTTTGGCCAATTTGGGGCTGGAGCTTCTTTCCCTCAAAACAGCCTTTCTCCTTGCCATGGTCTCAGCGAAGCGGGTCTCTGAACTGCATGCTCTGTCTGTGCGTCCGTCTTGTCTGAGATTAGGAGGAGAGGGATCTGCTATCTCTCTCCTGCCTAATCCAGCTTTTTTTTTACTGAAGGTGCTCCCTCGCTCTTTTGTGTTGAGGCCCTTGGTTCTGGAACCCTTCCATCCTCCTCCCCATGAATCTGCGGAGGCAGCCCAGTTGCACTTGGTCTCTCTGGTCCCTGAGGGTGTACATCGACTATACATGCCCCGTTAGACAGACCGATCAGTGCTTTGTGTGCTATGGGGAAGCTAAGCTGGGCCAAGCTCTGTCCAAGCAGCATTTGGCCCGCTGGGTCGTCGAGGCCATAGCTCTGGCCTATGATGGTGCTGGGGTCCCTCCACCTAGGGGAGTGGTGGCCCACTCCACCAGAGGGATGGCTGCCTCTTGGGCGCTCTTCAAGGGGGCTCCCTTGGAGGACATTTGTGCGGCGGCCGGTTGGGCCTCTTCTGGGACCTTCGCAAGGTTTTACAGACTAAATTTTGCTTCATCAGTGGCCTCTGCCGTTCTGGAAGCAGGCCAGTGAATTGTGCTGTCCCTGCCATGCTGGACCGTGGCTTCAGGCCAGTGAAGTGTGTGGTCCCTGCCCTACTGGACCACGGCTTCAGGCCAGTAAATTGTGTGGTCCCGGCCATGCTGGACCATGGCTTCAGGGTTGGTATTCACCTGGTGGTTGTGTTTCATTGATTAAGGAGGTTCTGTTTATGGGGACCGTTTCCTTCTCAGTTGAAAATGTTTTATTTCACAACAGGTGGCCTTCATCGGCCTTTGACTGTTTTATCACAACCTGAGGCTTTCCTCAATAAACTATGTTCTAAACCAAACTGTTGTTCTGAGTGTTTTTTGCTTCACTACACCTCCTGCCTGACCTTATTTGGTATACTGTTGACCCTTATGGTGGCGTGTTGACCTGATATGAAATAGAACGGATGGTTAACGATGGTAACTGTGGTTCTATGAATAAAGGTCAACACGCCAGCTTGCAGTGTCATTCAGTCGGAGAAAAGAGACTGAACAGGCGATCGCACGGCTGTATATATAGGCTCTGATTGTGCCCGCAGGGCGGAGGTGTTAATGTGATTAATTTACTACATTGTCTCTTGAAACAGCTCACCCTCAGAGAGAGTGACCCATACGGTGGCGTGTTGACCTTAATTCAAAGAACCACGGTTACCTTCTGTACCCTACCGTTTTTTCCGGTCCTGAGACTGGAGCCGGCCTGAGACTGGAGGCTGCACTGGAAGCGACCCCACACTGGAGGTCTGCAGCCAGACCCCTCTCCTTGATTTGGCTGGAGATGGGTACAGGGAAATTATCAATGATGATGTGTTGGACTTGGGTGCTGTGGATTTCAGACAGGGTGTTCTTAGAACCAGTGAGCCTTAGTTTTGCTGCTGTTGGGCTTCAAAAAGTCCGTGCTCCTCCAATTCCTGATGTCCTCAAGGCAGGAGGTGAGGGAGGTGGGAGGAAGAGCAGTTGAGGGTTTAGTGGCGATGTAGCCCTGTGTATCATCTGCGTAGCAATGGAAATGAACCCCATGGGTTGCTCTCAGACTCTTGCTCCCTTTTCCTGGACCCTGACCTGCATGCCTTCAGCAGGGCCAGAACCTGGAAACCAGCGAAATTAGTGTGCAAACACAAGGTTTGCAACTGGCTATCCAGCAACAATGAGAACTAAGTTGGGTTAGAACCCCAGCGTCTAACTCTGCAAGGACCCCAAGCGACTGGCTTCCTCGGATCTGCACCTCCAGAGCAAGGACACAACAAAGACTGCTTGTGGAACCACAGGTCTTTCCAGCCTTCTTCTGCGGGCTAACAAAAGCAGCACACCACAAAGCAACTCTTTCTTCCATCCATTCAAGGATTGGTAACTTAACAACTGGGCATAGCATTATTACAGTTGTACAGGTGAAGCAAGACTGTTTATCTTTTTTATTGTGATTTAATGCTGTTTATTTAGTCATTTTTGTGATTGTTTGCAGCTAGGTTATTGGTTATTTGGCTTCACCAAAGCTAAGTTTTTAGTTTGCTCATGCTTTTCTCAGACAGAGTCTTGCATGCAACTAAACATCCTCTGCACTAACCCAGACCCTTTGCAACACATATCACATTCACATCAACTCACTTACAAATTGGCTTTCGACGTAAAGAACTCTGAAATCCTTCAGCCTTTACTATTAATATAGTAATTTTGGTTATAGTTATTGTAGGAGCAGAATGTGAATTAATTTATTTGTGTATGGTGTACTGGGTATCAGGTGTCACAGGGTAATTGGCGGTCATCATGATATATGGGGGGAACCTTTCTTTGTCTGGTCAGGTGTTCCACCCGGAAGGGTAAACAGTTTTTGACCGGTGAAGCAGCAAGGTGCAAATGGAGTTACACGTGTGGATGTATGAGCGTATTTGGAAACCTGTTCGAGTTTAATGGACACTGACGTTTTGTGAAGGAAAATAAATGGACGAAGTGTTCAACTGGCAAGTTTGACTCCGACTTTGATTCATCAGACACGGTAACAATCAGCGCGTCAATTAGGTTATCCTGGTGCAGCACCTCAGTGGCTTAAAGCGTTGGCTTGGCCTCTACAGTTATTATTTTAATTATCAATCAAAATTTCAAATTAATAGTTGTCATTTTTCCCTTTTTGGGAATTGGAGATCTATTACAAGGTCAGGCCCGTGTTAAGGCTTAAGACCCAGCAAATGGTGCCACCATGTATAACATAGCACTGGTGCCTGGATCACAACATTTTGCTCTCCCCATGTGACACGTAGTATCACAAATTTCAACAAATAGTATCTCTGCTTTTTAAAATACCCAGTAAATTCCCTACACAGTGCAACTGTTTCATTATCAATCCACATGTGCACAAGCTTTGAGGAGACTATGTTTTACCATGAGAAAGAATAACTTTCTTTGGCCTGTTATGATTTTCATGAGCACATAGCAAGCAGCTTCAGGTAGCCAGCTGGAAGCAAACATGTAGCTGTGAGGCAAACTAGCATAGGAGTAAAGTAAAAGGAAAAAAAAGACAAATAGAACAACCCTTGTTTTATTTTTTCCATGTGTTATCATGTATGAAAAGATCCTAAATGAACACAGTAAATGTACTGCTTGATCACTATGAGCATATTATTTAAACAGCATTTGTAAATGAATTTGTTGTGGCAATTTTAAGGGAGTCAGCAAGCAAGACTGGATAGCTTTATGTACGGGAGTTTATTCTCTATCGAGAAGGCGCAACCTCAAGCTCAGAGCTCAGAGGTTGTGCTCAGAACATTGAATACAGGGCATCTTTATACCTGCACTCAGATGAGAAGATGATGAGAAATCAATTGTAGCTTTCTTGTGCTTTCCTGATTTAATTATGTTCTCTTGATTATATCAGGGGAACATACCTGTTGCAACATGTTAGGTAATCGGCTGTATCTGTTAGACAGTCAATGGACTGTTTTTGAAGGCAAGATTATAGTGAATGTAAATCTCTTGATGATGTCAAGTAACAACAGATGTTTACAAAGGGGAATGCAAAGGTCACACACTTACAAACTGAAGAAGAATGAAACAATGTAAGCATAGACAAAATTTCCAGCACATGTCCCCCCTTTTGATCATTAATGACCAACTACTCAAGTATCAGTGATGAAAATGCATCTTAACTTCAGTTCAACACATCAGTAAGAGTTAGGAAAATGAGTGTTTTTACATGGGAATAATCATCTACCTCACTGTCATCGCTGGAAGAATTATAAGAATGTAATGTGAACTGCTTTGTACAATTTTCTGTAGTACTTATTATAGGAATGTAGATGCTATCATAGTAGTTAGGCTTGTCACGATACCAGAATTTCGGTGGTCGATACCAATACCAGCTCAGTGGTAGAGTGTCCACCCTGAGACTGGGAGGTCGTTGGCTCGATCCCCGGCCGGGTCACACCAAAGACTATAAAAATGGGACCCATTGCCTCCCTGCTTGGCACTCAGCATCAGGGGTTGGAAATGGGGGGTTAGATCACCACATGATTCCCGAGTGCGGCACTGCTGCTGCTCACCGCTCCCTCAGTGGATGGGTCAAATGCGTAGAACAAATTTCACACACTCAAGTGTGTGACAATCAGTGGAACTTTAACTTTAACTTTAATACCAGTGATACTCATTCGATAACACAATAAAAATCACAAAACAGAACTCATGTATTTCTAAATTCACTACTTTATTAAAACTGTTTCAAACTTTAACTCTAGGCCTCATTTACACCGCAAGCGATTCATAAGTGTTGCGGCAGCACAGGTGTATTCACACCAACACCGAACAGACGCGTCGCGCAGTGGCCGCTGCTGTCCTGTCAAAAAACAAACCACACCCGAACAGTTGGTGGTGGTAGTGCTCCAATAAACCCCAAAGAAGAAGAAGGGAGTTTGGACCCAAAGCCCAGGGTGGACAGGTTCGCGCGCCAGTGATTATTCCAACGCTTGGATAATTAATATTTATACTACAAATGAGTAAGTACATGAAACATGTGCCTGTCAGGTCTGGCTTGGTCAAGGGGGAGATGTCTGCGGTGGCCGAGAGAGGTCACAACATATGCAATCTCGTGTTTTTTGTTGAATACCGCGACCGTTCGCTCACTACTCGCACAAAAAAATTGGTGTCTCTTCTATTTTCGAGCTTGCTCGCGAAAGCAGCACGACTTGAGCAGAAGGTAGAGCGGATGCAGTGTGAATGCTCTAACCTGATAACATGCTTGCCGAAATGAAATCACGAGTAAACAGCGACCATTTGCGAGGGCTACGCGAATGCATCGCTTGCAATGTAAGTGAGGCCTAAATGAGATCCTCTCCACACACTCTACTTCTACCTGACTTTTTGCCAAGCCGAGGTGTTGTGGCTCCAGCAGCATGTGTAAAAGCCATTGTTTCTAGCAAAGACGATGGAGAACCGGCGTTCTTCTTCGTTGCTTGTTCTCGGCACCGACTGACGTATGTATACTGCCCCTGTCAGTTCCGACAGGAATCAACATGGCCCGTTGAGGGCAAAGTTGTATCCGGTACTTACGGTGCCGAAAAAAACTAGGTACTGATGTATTTTTTTGCGTGTTGGCATTGACTCTGAAGTGTAGGCACCGTGCCGGATTTCCGGCGATCGGCGAGAAAAAAAATAAATAAAAATTGATGTGGGATACATGCGTGTGTCGCAGACAATAGATGGGCTCTGGTAGAAGAGCTTTAAACGGAGACCTCTCGCTCTCAACCTATGGCTTTCGCTTCCAGCCAGACCAAAGTTAGGCTACTAACCAATCAGAAGTAGAGCGGGGGTGGGTCTTGGGGGGAGGAACAAACTTGATTCAGAGCCAACTTCAGATTCAAGTGGAGCTCATGCCGTAGACACTCTCATCTAGATGGATAGCAGGTTAATGAAACCCAGGGAAAACCTTCCAGATAGTCAATAAAGGACTAATAGAGGAAAAATAAATGGCGTTGGGCGTGGGTAAAAGAGATAGGCATGCAACCAGTGGCAAGAAAGTCCTATCACGGCATGAATTAGACCCCGGTCATAAAGCCGCTGCGCGTGCAATAAAGCACGTAACGAATTTACCGGGAGCTGCAGTCACCGCTGACATACCGGCGTCGATGACAGATTGTGTTGTCAACCAGCAGGTAAGCGTGTGCTCCTTCATTGCAGAACATGATTTGTCATTCACCATCTCGCAGCCCCTTGTGAATCTGTGCAAAAAGTTAGTGGTGTAAAGTTAACTTGACTTTAGAGTCATTGTTAAGGCCCTGAAGTCCCTGTGTTATTACATTACTCTGTTGAAAGCTCAGCTCATACTTGTTAATGCCGAGCCCTGAAATGCAGGATGTTGGCTCTGTATGAATGTATTGCCCATCAATAGCCAGGCACCCCAAACTGCACCAGATTTCAGGAAATTATATCAAATAAGTACAAAAATGTAATTAAATTAATTGATTAAAAATCAATTCCTCATGCTTCAACCTGAAAAAAATGTTACGTTTAGGATTTTTTTTTTTGTTGCTATCACCCCTGTGAGAGTTAATTCTTCATAGAGAAGGCACACCCTCTGAGCTCTGAGCCTGAGGTAGCACACACACCGTTGTCTTCCTGCAACAGGTCACATCTCGCAATATTTTGAATGAGACTTCTGCCTAATGAGGCAACAACAAACAGACCAGATCAAGTGAAAGGTAAAGAGACACTTCAGACACTTACATTAACGATGTGAGCCTTTCAGTGGTGAAAATAAGTACTTTTAATGGAGATACACTGACTGTGTTTAGTTGCCCTATATGCTTACATTGCAGCTGTTCCACAGCTGCCAGCTGCTGCCCTCTTGCTAAATATTAGACCAATTTCAAAAACACAATAGGGAAAGAAAGGTGAAAGGAAAAAAAGCCGAAGTTGTCCTATTTTACCTAGCAAAGTGTAGTTGGACACGACCTAATTGTACTTGTTCCATGCACTACAGATCATGCACTATGGATCATTGAAATAGGGTCATCTGACTTTTGGATCACCTCTAAAACATCTTTGCCATTTATGTACTGCAAACACAGGTATATGTTAGTGATAAGCTAAAATAATATTGACTATGGCAATGTATTGGTGGATTTCGATTTGGTGTTTCTCCTTTTGAGTTCATGCAGTTTAAATGAGTGATGGTGGTATTTCAGTAAAACACATGCCCACTCAATACTAAACTGAGGACATGGAATTTTTCTTCTGTTTAAATCCATGAGAGAGAATGGCTTGTTAGTTGCTGTAGGGCTAGACATTGTAGTGCAGTGATACTCAACTCATCCTCAAATCCTACTATGTACCCACCACTATGTACAGCAAACTTCGAAAGGTTGAAAACAGGCATTTATTATACATAGTGATAAATCTTATGAATGTTTAAGTTTATATTATTACAGTATTTTGTTATTTTATCATTGTTATTTTGTAAAAGTGGCCCCTAGGCAAAGCAAGTTGAGTATCCATGGTTCAGTGTTTTTCTTACCTCGAAGTTTTAGATTTTTCAACCTATTTGAAATGCAACGATAGTGTTTTTAAAGTTGTTGAGAAGTAAAATCTCCAATAAAAACAGTATTATCTTTTCAGTCTTAAGCCTGTTTGCCATATGTGAGTCTAATCAAACAATGCTTTTGTCTCAGAGGAGCAGTTTGTCACTGATGGAAACATCGTGGAAGCCCGTGAAGCTACTGAAGAAGATCTGCTGGTGGTTCACACCAAACGTTACCTCAACAGATTAAAGGTTGCTTTGTTTTCCCTCAACACTGCAAACCTCTAGTGAATCTATCATTATGACAGCATGGCATTTTCATCACAGTTCTTCACCTCCTCATTTCTTTTTCTACATCTCCACTGAGTCTAACATGCATGACTCAGGAGCTGAGGCAACCATCAGGATTTTAAAAGGATTTTAGTGCTGGGCAGTATGATGAACAATTTGTAATTTGTTTTTAATATCATCCTACAAGATCAATCACGACTCCCTAAATCCATGGTTGGATTACACTTTGGAAGATCACGGTTCAATTTGATTTTTGATTTAAACATTTTTTTCAGCACTGATGGCTATGTTACTGTTAGACTAACAAGTGTTGATTTGTAAGGATCAGCTGATCTTGTTTAAAAAGTTAGACTGCATGGTACATTGATGTTTTTCAGCACCTTGCCAAGACTGAGCCAGGTGGAGTGATAGGTATTCTACACACTGCATGGTATTTGCCATAGGCTATATTAAATTTTTATATGTAAATGTAAAAAATAATAATTTATGTCACTAGTCAACTGAAAAACTTGAGAACACATAAACAACAGCCACTGAATGACAGAAGGTATTTTACAGTTACAGCTTCCTCAGTGTCCTCTCCTACAAAACGCTATTTTGACTTTTGTTTCACTAGCATAGCTGGCACACTGTAGTACTTCTGTCAGGCACCGTTGTTGTTTACGTGACTTGTTTATGTAACATGTTGCAACACCACTGACTTCAGGGAAGCAGGAGGATCTGTTGTGTCTCTGTCATCTCTGACTCTAGCAGTAACCTTTATGGGTGGGGGAAAAAAATCAGTACAGCATAGTATCATGATATTTTGCATGGCAATATGTATCAATACTGCCATGTACATGCATACATACATACATACATACATACATACATACGTACATGCCATGTATCGATTTTTTAAATAATATAAGTTATTAATATTGAAAATGCAAATTAAACTTAACCAATAGAATAATAATGTAGGATATGATGTTGCTACAATTAAAATGATTAAAGTGTATTCTAAACTCCTATTAACTATGGTGTCTGGAGAGGTGCAGCTAATGTTACTGGTAAGCTCCTCTGTGTCGTCTATGAAGTGTTTTTTTTTTTTTTTTTTCCCTTCGGGCTTGTGCGAGTCAGATTTTTTAAGACCATAAAGCTTCCAAACAGCTGACTCAGCTCCTCTCTTGGACACAAGTTCTTCTGATTCCTCTCTGGTCTTGTGGTCCCTTTCTTCATCCTCCATCTCTCTTTTCTGTTCTTAAATATAATACTGAACGACGGAGTTTCTTCCAGCTATTAAAGAACTGTTATGCTAAGTGCCTAACATGCAGTTCAGCAGTGTAATTTTGAAAATGTGTGTTACAAATTGTTTAGGTGTCACACATTGTTGTGTGGCATGGTGTTTTGCCCTTTTGGAGAGTAAGTTTTGGGTTATTAATTTCTGTGTTATACAGGTAACCATTAGTGCGAAGGGTACGCAGTTAATAGGGCTGCCCGTAGAAGAGTTATAACACGTGTTTCTGCTATGTGCCGATATGCCTGTATATGAAAAAGTCATATCATATGGATACTTACAACCGGTTTACCGGATGAACCAGCATACTGGCCAGCATGAATGGATTTGTCATAAAACAATTAGTAAATGTTACTGTTCACATTTAATAATAGTTTCAATGTGATCCAAGAAGAAGAGTTTGTTTTCTGGGATTTTCCCTGCTAATTGTTCCCTCTATTTCACATTGGCCTTCTAATGTTGCAGTGCAGGAGGCGAAATAACAGAGCAGAGAGTTTTCATCTAAACGCAGTGGATTATCCTACAGGGGAATTAGTCCTCATTCAAATCAGTCATGTCAAACATATTCAGCTCCTTTCTTTTGAGTCAGTAAGAGGTTTTGCACTTCTACTTTGTAGATAGGTTGATAGGTAGGCAGGCAGACGGGCGGGTGGGCAGGCAGGCTGATAGGGAATAAAGAACATCTTAAGTTAGATTTAGGCCGTAGCTCAGTTGTTTGTACTCTGCTCTGATTTGAATTTCTACTGTGCCGTCCTGTTTTCATGTGAGAGTCAAGGCTCAAGACTTAGCCCACTGGCAGCAGTACTGTGTTTTTCTTCAGTCAGCTTTGTTTTTTTGCCTTATAAGGGATAGTCACTGCACAGAAGGAGGTCTCTGCGACTAATTCTGTTCTTTTTTCCCTTTTAGTGGTCTCTCGCGGTGGCAACAATCACAGAAATCCCTCCTCTCCTGTTTTTGCCTAATTTCCTGGTGCAGCGGAAAGTGTTGAGGCCTTTGCGGACACAGACTGGAGGAACAATAATGGTATGTATTTTAGAGCCTCATTACCTCGACCTTGACTTTGTATTCATGACTTGAGACTTGACTTTGACTTGAGACAGATGACTTAAAAGGACTTGAGTTTTTTATTTAGTGTTTGTATTTTTCTAGATATTGAGAAGTTATGTCTTGTTTTTGAAATATGGTTACGCATTGCAGCAGGAGAGAACCTGCCGGCTGATTTTAGTGCCCATGCTATGAGAGCTCTGACCTCCTGTTCACAGCTGTCCTCCGAGAAAAGGCAATATGTACAGTGGCATCATAAGCTTCACCCTGTGCTTTTATTTGGTTCTGTCTATGTGATACATGTGAATTAATAGTTCAATGGTTTTCATTATGTCTTTAGTTTCTGATAATGACTTTAGTTGTTCTTTTATCTCAGACATGTTAGGATGTTACATACCTTGACATATTTTGGCGGAAACTTCTGCCTTCCTCACAAGTGTCACTTGGTGGGGGTTGTGACGCGTCTTTATCAGCTGATCTGTCAATCAGCCGATATTAGGGAGGCGTGACCGTCCTGTCACACCACCTGCTGTCGAAAAGTAAACTCAAGGCACTACTAAAACCACTACTAAATGAAAAAAAAAATAGACAAGCAGACTTACAACCATTTAATACCTACAGCCAACGTCACCCCCAGGATTTGCGGCACACCAAAAATACACAAAACAGGAACACCCTTACGTCCGATTGTAGACAGCATTGGTTCAGTCACATACAACTAATCAAAAGCACTGGCAGAAATAATAAAACCAGTTTTAGGACAAACAGATCAACACTGCAAGTACTCAAAACAGCTAGCAGAGGAATTGAAAAACATCAAAGTAGGGCCAGAGAAAATATTCATATCGAATGACGTCATATCACTCTTCACCAAAACACCAGTACAAGCAACAATACAGATCATTCAGAACCGGCTACAAACAGACAGAACACTCAAGAGACACACCAGCTTAACTGTTCAGGACATCATTCAACTTCTTCAGTTCATTGCCACATCAACTTATTTCCAGTTCAGAAACACAACATACAGACAGAAGGAAGGATTTGCCATGGGGGACCCGCTTTCTGCCATTGTGTGCGTTTTTTTTCATGGAGGATCTGGAAGAAAAGGCCATAACATCACAGGAATACAGACCCACACTGTGGAAACGCTATGTGGACGACATTTTGGAAAAAATAAAAGCAGGACATACTCAAAAACTCACAGACCATTTAAACACCATAGACACCACCGGGAACATCAAATTCACATGAGGAGGAAACAGAACAATCCATACCCTTTCTGGACATCAAAATTCACCACACAGACAACTCAGACATCAAAATAAAAATACACAGAAAACCCACACATACAGACCAATATTTACTATGGACATCAGAACACCCCACAACCAAGCGGCAACCTCCGGGGGAGACGAGTGAAGCCAATGTGGAAGTGCCAAAAACTGCAGTTCATTGACTGGCCACTTGGGGTTGGGGGGGGGGGCCCTAACTAGCATGCTAACTAGCCGCTGGCTCCACTGTGCTGAGACTCTGCTCGACATCGTCTCAGCTAATTCGTGTCTCATGTTTAAGCCATTGAACCTGTCCTCTCAGCCGTGTTTGTGCCTTTTGGATATATTTTTCAGGCAAATATTGGAGTAATATGGCTTGCTGTTCAATTAATTGTACCAACAGACCATCCAAGAAGTCTGTGCTCCAGTTTTTTCGGTAAGTGAAATAAGGAAATTCTGGTATTATTTTATTTATGTTTATATGTTAGCACTAATTAGCGGGTATCGGTGTCTGCGGTCACCACCTAGCTTGTCAGCTTATTATTATACTATTAAGCCTTTATTTAGGACATGTAAAATCACGTTGAGACCAGAGGTCTCATTTTCAAGTGCGATCTGTATCACAGCAGCAACATCCACATCAAGTTACAGAGCAACAGACAAAACAATACAAAACAAGCTTAGCTCGTTAACAAGCTAACTAGCCAGCTAACGGTTAGCCTTCAAACAAGACGCCAATCCGGGATGCATCAAAGTCAGAACCTAACGGAGAGGTGTTAGGATTTAGGCATTTAGGAAGAGAATATTTTGAACAAAAGACTTCTGTGTGAGGTTTGAAAATGCAATGTTAACGTTAAATGTGTCTTATGAGCAGTGTAACGTTAACGTAACATTAAGGCTATACTTGTGTATGTAAATTATAAAGTGACGAACTGTGTGAAATTACAATAAGGTGTGTAACGTAATTAAAAAAAACTAGGGATGTCCCGATCCAGCTTTTTCACTTCCGATCCGATACTGATATTACAGCCTTGAGTTTTGGCCGATACCGATACCAATCCGATCCAAGCGCGTATTATACATACTCACTTATTTTGTTGTCAGTCATGTTAAAAAAGGTTTGATCAAGCAATATTACTCTAACAAGAACTACTTAATCGAGGTTAGTTAGAATGATCCACAACAGTTGGTATGAGAAACTGACCTGTTTATTGTTAACAGGGTTAAATAAACAAACTTTAAACTTGAACATTAACATTAAATAAAAAATATAGCTGATTTGCTTTGGCTGCTTTGGCCCCTTAATAAATAGAAAATAAATCAACACAAGAAATCTTTCAAATGTCTAACATTGAAATTAAAATAGCAGCAAGACTCCACACACTTGTGCTTCGCCCCCTAATAAATAAAAAATAGATTAACACCACAAGACATTGTTGACATTTAACAAACAATGCAGCCTTTCCTTTTCAGTTATTTTTGTAGTGTCAGTGCCAGCCTGGTGCTGCTGTTTCCTGTGTGTCTGCATGCTGACCTGGTGGATTGATAGTAAGTGCTGGAGCGGATCACTGGAATGGACTGCTTGAATCGCGGCGCGCTGGGCAACACTGGCTGTGAAGAACCAATGGAAAAAAATATTCTCAAAATGAGACAGCCGAACATAGCATGATTCCACAGTGGCAGTGAGCTTTGAGAACAGTTCAGTTTCCTTTTGATAGCAACAATTATTTTAATGTTGATGAATTGCATTCTGTACATTCATACTCCAGTTGTCTTGGTAGTACACTGTTAAATTTAAAATCACATTCAAATATAAAGTCGAATATCTATGGAACTTAAACACAAAACTGTTTTATGAATGACAGCCACTTACTCAGTAATAAGATCATTTTGGTGGTGAGTGGGCTTTTAACCAAGACAGGCTGTAGTCAGTGTTTTCTACCTGTTTTTAACCTGTCATCTTTCTCTCATGTAGTACACTTGAGGAAAGTTACAACGCCTAGGCCAATGTGATGTTTACTCCACAGTAAAGAGATTGTTTTTGACACTGCGTCTTAATCCATAGGTTTTATAATTACTGTTACTGTGTACTTTTTGTAACCTTTTTTAATATGAATGTTTTCATGAATGCAAGCTTTGACTTTATTTTGTGTAATGGTTATAATTTTTGTTATATAAAATGGATCAGACAAAATTTACTTTACAGTAAAAGCACATTTTTTGAAAGCTGTCATTCATCAGTTTCCTGTGATGATTGGAATTATAGTGGTGATTTAAACCATTAACAAAATATAATAGTTATTAATGGTATCTTAATGTTTTCATTTATGTCTTAACATTTACCCAAGTTTGCATTTATCTTAGCAGAATGTAAACACAAAATGAAAAGCTAATGTTATGTGCTGGTTTTGTTTGAACATTTCTTTCAGACAAATGAAGAAAATTCAATGAGAAACTATTCTCCTTTTGTGAAAAACAAGGAAATATCTGCACTCTGAATAGTTTTAAGCTCCGTAGGAGGTATCATTTATTTGTGACGTTGTAACATATGAGCAGGTTCTGTGGGTATTGCTCGGTATTTAGGCTTATATAGTAAGGCTAAAAAAAAAAAAGAAACATCATCAGCCAATTGTGTATTACGATTTGCCTCACTATAAAAACGTCACGTTACCTTTGCCTGAGGAAGACCCTCTCAGAATTGGCAACATAGCGAACAAGGGGGCTTCAAAACTATTGTGCCCAGCTAATTCTTTGTTTTTCACTTTGAGCCCTTTTATCCAGTCACGTTCTTCTGTGTTAGACTTCTAACAGAGCAGCAAACAAAGGTTACTCTCCAAAATCTTCTCAGGCTCTGCTGCTGGGTGTAAGGTGCTTACTTATCTTCAAGAACACAGTTAAAATTATCAGGCCCCACACTGCTTAATTACTTGTCAATGTCAGTTTTAAACATTAATGCTTTATGTTTTATCTGTAGTGTATGATTTGCTTGTCCTTTCAATTGACAGTTAGATTTGATTGTGAAATACAAAATTCAGTCAGTAATAAAGACAAAAGGAGTGCAAATGTAAATAGAATTTATTGAAATTTTAAACAAGTTAAAAATGAACTGAATGTTTTAAATAAAAGGACATAGCAAAAAAAGTCAATACCCCTTTAGTCAAAACAGACTCAGCCTGTGAAAGTGGTAACAGCCATGCCCAGCATGGGCCCAGAGAGCTGCAGAGTACATGGGGTGGTAGGGGGAAAAGGGGATAA
Source organism: Epinephelus fuscoguttatus (assembly GCF_011397635.1). Taxonomy (NCBI): domain Eukaryota; kingdom Metazoa; phylum Chordata; class Actinopteri; order Perciformes; family Serranidae; genus Epinephelus; species Epinephelus fuscoguttatus. Next base: position 51,147,637 of record NC_064752.1, read on the forward strand.
AGGGTGGGATTGTAGGGATGAGGAAGAGCAGAGGTGGTAACAGTGTTATAGCTACTTTTTTTTTTTTTTTTTAACAGACAAAGAATATCAAAAACTCAACATTAGCCATGACAGCCTGGGCTATGTTCAGACCTAACAAAATGTGTCCTAAAGGCCAAATTCGAAAGCAGTGACACTGCCAACTGTAAGCAGTTCACTGCGTTTGGAGGTGGTCTTTAAGACAATTAAACTAATTTACTTAAAAACATATAATTTCTCCCAGGTGTGAGATGAGTGTGTCTGATGTGAGGGTGCTCAATTATGGCACCGTTTAAACTATGAACAAATGTAGCCATAACACTGTTAACACATTTCCTGGCCTTATCAATCTTTGCTGGATTGCCACCAGCCTCCCACCTGCACCTTTGGGCCAATGATGAAAATATTATCTTAATGCCAGGATGCTGGAGGTGAAGCTGGTGCAGGTCCTCCTTCATCACGATCAGCTTGACACTGCTGACCTTCCCCATGTCATGGCCGCCACAGTGGATGATGAGGACATTTGGTGCCGCTCTTCCTCGCAGGGAGTGGGAAAAGAAGGAGAGAAGGCCTCTCCACTGCAGTCCACCCCAGCAGACACGGATGCCCGGCATGCTGAGGGTGCTTCCCAAGGTCTCTGCAGCTCTCTGGACACCACGCTGGACATACGTAGCTGTCATCAATGATCCACATTGTGCCTATGAAAGTAAAATGAGTGTAATAAATGCTTTAGATAATAAAAAACAGAAAGTTAAATATAAAGGGTAAATCACTTCTTTTTGTTGACAATACTATTATGTCACATCTGTAGGATAAAATAAAACAGGGAGCAACACCTCAAAATATAAATGACAGTTTTTGAAATGCTTTCTTATGATCCTTGGAAGACAATGTAATATTAGCTGTCGAAAGTCAAGTAGCCAAAACTGGTGCTTACAGTTTCTGCTGTGTGTAGCAGACGTGGTGGAGACGTCTCAAGTGGCCATGACCTCAACACCGGTGATGTACTGAAAGAAATTAACATCTTGTAACAAGTATAACACTGCCTTTCTTTCACAATCTCTACATTTCTTTATCATGTTCTAGAGCCTAATCTCGCAATGCGCTGTCAATAACAGTAACGTTAACGTTACAGATACATTTCAGTCCCCTTTGGACTTTTATCAATGTCAAAATCATAAATATGTGCGCTGGTTGCAATAGCGGTGTGGGTTCTAGGATATAATCTTTAATGTCAGCCAGTTATGTACACTGCAAATTCAACTACTAACTCGAATTTCTTGTTTGGCATCAACAAAACATTCATGGTAAGAAAGAACACTAACGTTACCGTTAAATGGGACTTAGCTTATTAACTAGCTTATTCAAATCAAGTGACATCCAAATAAAAAACTCGTTACTAAAGTTACATGAAAATCTTAATTCATATGTCACGCTGATTCACTGTAAACCTGGCCAAATTACTGCAAGCAGAGCCGGCCCAAGGCATAAGCGAACTAAGCACCTGCTTAGGGCCCCATGAACACTAGGGGGCCCCCAGAGCAATTCACTTAAAAAAAGAAAAAATTAATTTTTTTTTTTCCATGTGTGAGTGATGATGATTCATATTTTATCAAATGTACGTTCTTGTACAAAAAGACAATATTATATTAACAGAGTGTAGTTTCCCACTGCCTCTCTGCTTTAAATGTCAAATCTCCGCTAGTAATGTGTGCATCCAGGCTCCAGCCATGCGGTGCGCACTGCACATCCAAGGAGCTAGGAGCAGGTGGAAGGCCTGATAATGTCGCAAAAAAGGACATACCCTTCAGGGGCAGAAGAAATATAAAGGAAGAAAGAGGAAGAGGAGAAAAAACAACAAGATAAAGGTATGTTTGCATGTCTTGGTAATGTAACATTTGGTGTCACAGAGATTTCGAAAGGTTTCCTCAAATTAAGTCCCTAATTGTTGATATTGTGTAGCAAATTAGCTAGCTAACATTAGTTCAAAACGTTTTTGTGTAATACTGTGCATAAGTTGATATATATATATATATATATATATATATATATGTATATATATACTGCAAAAAAAAAAAATATATATATATATATATTCTGGGTCACGTTTGGGCATCAAAACAATGTTTTTGATAACGTTTGATAGATGTTTAATAACAACTAACGTTAATTACAAACGTGGTGATGTTTGCTAGCAATATGTTTTTGCGTTAATGAATTAACTTAGTTAACTTATAGTTTGAAATATGCTGTTTGCAATTGTTTGCTGCAGAGCATAGTAATTTATGTGAGTAAATAAACATATTCCTTTTACATCAACTCCCTATTATGGTCATAAGTTATATGAAACTTCCCCAGGAGCACTGTTAAAGTATTTTGGAGGAGGTACTGGCTCAGCCCAGGGGCAGTCCACCTCCTCAGGCTCAGCCAAGGCTAATGAATCGGGTGAGGGAAAAACTGTCACCATATATATATTTCATTTCTAGTCAAATTGTCTCATTAAGATATACTAATATAAGATATAATCATATGACAAGGGACATGTTTTTCATCTTAGGTCCATCCCCATCCTCTGCTCCCTCCACTGTGCCCACTGTCCCCTCTGTGTCTGCTGCAACCTCAGCTCTACCTGGTAAGTTAACAACAAAACCGCCTTTGTAATTGCTCAGTGTACTGCAGAACATTCTGAGATGAATAATTTTTAATATAAGACATAATCTCATGAAAAAGGGACATGTTCTTAGACAAATGCATATTATTTCAAACCGTCTCAAGCAATTTTCAGTTGTTCCACTGGCAGATTGTTTTCTTATTACAAGCTCTAGCTGTACTATTTTATTTAGAAAATAAGCAGCAGAATTTTCAAGTGTAATTTGACATCTAAAATGACTAGCTTTTGTTGTTGTTTTTCATCTTAGGTCCATCTCCATCCTTTGCTCCATCCACTGTGCCCACTGTCACCTCTGTGTTGCAGTTTATTTCAAACAAAAAATAATAAAGCAGATTGTGTTTACAGTAAATGATTGGTTTATTTTGTTACTTTTAGTTTGCCTAGATGACATTCGGCATCCAACTTAGTACTATATCACTTTAAATATTAAGTGTAAATCAGCCCCCGGCTGCTGTTGTAGCTGAATTTGCTACCATTTCAGATTAAAAACCATAGGTAAAACATGCCGGGCTGCTCTTTGAGGTTTTATGTATTGATTCTCTTAGCTAACTTAGCAGCGTCGAGCGAGGTGGGCGTGTTTAAGCAACCAGGCTTCCTTTGGTCCACCTCTTTGCCCATTTGTGATTGTCCGGGAGTTGGGCGGAGTCAGGCAATGCCAAGATGGTGACGCCCAGAGCCGACTATTTTGAGCTTCAAACTTGCTCCTCAGAAACGAAATGGGTGATGCCACGGTGAGTATGTCCATATTTTTATACAGTCTATGCCCACAACACACAAATTATGAGTGGTCAGAATGCTATATGAACGCACAGCAATAATAACAGACCCGGAAGACAGAGCACAGGAGGAGAAACACATACAGGATGCACTAAAAGCATGCCAGTATCCACATTGGGCAATAGAGAAAGGCGCAGGACAGGCAAAAAACAAAGAAACCACACACCGGGAGAAAAAGAAGCACACAAACAAAATAGAATACAGAGGAGTGGTGACGCTACTGTACGTCAGAGGGGTCACCGAATGCATCCAAAGAACAATTAGGAAACACAACATAAACCCACCGGTCAAACCACACACAAAACTACTGCAAATTCTGGTACACCCAAAAGACAAGATCGAACAAAACAATAAATGCTACGCCATATACGAGATACCATACCAATCATGCAATAAAACATACATCGGGGAGACAGGGAGGAGCTTCAGTACACGTAAAAAAGAACTTAAAAAGGAATGCGAGAAGGAGAGGAAAATAAGACAAACAAGAGCAATAAAAGAAAAGGCACAACAAGAACCCTACAAATCAGCCATAACAGATCACTGCGAAAGGGAAAATCATCTTATGGACTGGGACAAGGCCAGAGTTATACACACCGAGGACAACAAATACCGGCGCTGGATCAGGGAGGCTATTGAAATAAGGAAGCGGGGCCCAGGGACAATGAACAGGGACAAGGGGGCATACATGCTCTCCCACACCTGGAGCAGCATCCTGGAGAGGCGGCGGACGGACAGCAGGTGGCGTGACAGGATGGTCACGCCTCCCTAATATTGGCTGATTGACAGATCAGCTGATAAAGACGCGTCACAGCCACCACCAAGTGACACTTCTGAGGAAGGTGGAAGTTTCCGCCAAAACATGTCAAGGTATGTAACATCCTAACATGTCTGAGATAAAAGAACAACTAAAGTCACATGTGAATTAAGTTTACAATAACTCTTTAAGTATTGATAGTGCTTTACAACCAGCGACACGCTGTCAGTGCCTGGCAGTTACACACACACACACAGTCACCACTGTGGGAGCTGATACATGCGCTGCTGGCTTCCTGCGCTCAGACTCTCCTTTTTTTTTTTTTTGTGTATGAGGTTTTGACACTGCCACGGTGCGTTAACAACTGCTCCTGCCTGCTGTCCCAACATAAATTCACTATCTGTGAGTGTTTGTGCGCATCCATGTGCCACGAGATGGTTTCCCCAGTGAATTTTTTTGGCCTCCCGCGTGGCGTCTGTCACCCTGACCGGGTTCGAGCAGGAGAGGAAGTACTGAAATCCTTTACTCTAGTAAATGTCACTAATACTGCCCTGTAGAAATATTCGGTTACAAGTCAAATTCATGTATTTAAAATGTTTCTTAAGTTAAAGTATGCAAGTGTAATCAGTAAAATGTACGTAAATCATTACAATTAAAAGTACTAGGGATGTCTCAATCCGAACCTCGGATCAGGTATCGGCGCCGATCATGTTATTTTTACAAAATCGGAATTGGTAATAAAAGATCGGAGGAATCAGAACAGCAACAATGGCCAGGTTTTTGGTTATTCTTTTTATAAGACAGTCAGCTGATGGCTCGCTCGCCTCCAGACACTGAGGTACCTCCAGACACACTCGCCGGTGCTATCGGCCAGTAGGATGGCTCGATCAGCTGAGCCCAGGTAGACCAGCCCCTACATTATGCCGCTCCTGGCAGTATGGCGAGAGTTGCCGGCGAGTGAGAAATGAGCCAGAAGTCCTGGGGCCCACCATGGCACTTTACACCGCTCAAAGTCTGCGAAATAGGTGCGCTTCCCTGTGGAATATCATCCATCTGGCCACCGGCCTCACCTCACAGATCCCGCTGCGGGTATCAAGGGATCCTACGGAGCCTCCACGCCTGAACAACGCCGGAGCGTTATGGCATTCACACACGGTCCCGCGAGTTGGCAAAAGCCGGGGGTTACTTTCCGTTTCATTATTCCTTATTTGGAATCTTTGGGCCGGGTTGATTTAGTGTTTTGAAACTGGACTGAGTCAGAGCCAACAGTGGATTTTCTTTACCTCCTTGTTTGCGGGAAAACCTGGGGTGGAGTTTTCTTTTGTTTAATGAAATGTGTGGATTGAACTGAATTGAACTGTGATATGTTATTTGGAAATCCTGAAGTTTTTCGTTTGAACTGGATTCCTTTGGTGGAAAAAATATATCCTTTCTTGAAACTGATTACTGTTGTATTTGTATCTTTGAAAATTGAGTATACTGGTTTTTAAGAGAGGCATTGTGAACAGAAACTTGAAGTTGCTTCCAAATGTTTGGCCTGTATTGGCCTTGCTTCCAAACTTTTGGCCCGTAGTATATACAATATATATATTTATATATATATTTTATCTTTTGATTTACCTGAAATTTACATACTGTTGTCTATAGTTGACATGATGTGTCAGTAGTACATTCTCCAGCGCCCCACAGTGGAAAGAGAAAGTGGTATGAAATGTGAAATAGGTCATTCCAACGGCCTCACTTTATAAATATACTGTCTCACTCCTGAGTGCATGGTCTTACTTTTACTTTAACAGAAATTAATGTGGGCATCAGCCAGCATCCTGTCAGCACCCCTGAGTTGTGCAAAGGTGCAAGGGCCCATTCATCGCTGCTTGCAGCTTTAATTATAGTCAATATCAGTGTGTTGTTCCAAGAACATTACTTACTTAGAGAGAGGATGTTACTGGTGCAAATTTACATTCAAACACTGTCAGGTTGCCTTATTGTCTGTTTCAGAGTTACCAAAGTAAATCAAGAATCTGTTTACATTAATAAACTTTGAACAGCTTCTTCACCCAAACTGTGACCTTGCTACACATAAACTGTATCAAACACAAGGACTTATAATGAATAATGGCTCCTGTATATTTCACACCTTAACTCCATTACGTAGATGCAATAGCTTTTTCACTGACTGTTGCACTATCCTCACTTTAATTGTGAAGGCAGCTTTTATTCCTTCACCCACACTAGGATTTGGACTTTACTCACTGCCGCATGAATCACTGTAAGCTATACATTAAGTATTATTTTTATATTGTGGTTTCTCATGTCAACCATTTCTACTGTAATTTGTACTTGTTACTAAACTTACAGTATGTTGCTTCATTTTGCAAACTTGTCTTGTGACAGTTAACCTTTTCCTTGATTCACAGCTGTACTGTCACTGTGCTGTCACATTATTTAATTAATTCCTTTAATCACATTGTATTACATATGTTCCCGGTGTTGTTGATAGAATAGAGAAAAGAACAGAATAGAAATAACTTCATTTATCCCAAAAAATTTAGCTGTCCAGCAGCTCATAAAAACAAATAACAAAATAAAATACATTAAAATAAGTGCATAAATAGAGATTAAATTAAAATAAAATTGTCCATTTCACAATCCAGTCCAGTTGTGAATAGGGTTGTCACGATACCAGAATTTCAGTAATCAATACCAATACCAGTGAATTTCCAGGATTCTCGATACTCATTCGATACCACGATAAAAATCAAAAAACAGAAATTGAGGGGGCCACTGGCCACGCCACTGGCTGTGCACATGTGAGTTGTTGACGGTGACAACATGTGCGTCGGCTTCGTTGAGTGTACCAAGTGCAGCACGATGTTGGTATATGACAGCAAAAAGACGGGGACCTTGACACTTAAGAGGCACATGACAAAGGATGCCATGGAAAGAAAGACGAGAGTCAGCCTTCAATGTCCATGTTCTTATCCTTAAAAAAAGTCGGGTTTAAACTGGGCTACGGCTCATAATTACAGTTAAAGGGACGGGCCGGGCTCGGACAGAGCATGCACGGGCTCGGGTGGGATCGGGCTGGATTTTTTGGACCCGATCTAAGCTCTAGCACATTTTTATTATTGTTGTAATTTTGCTGTTTTTAGACCATTTTTTAAACTTATATAATGATAATAAAGGCATAATGATGCAAGTACACACGTTTAAAGAGAAATAAACATTTATTTAACAAGAATATTAAGGACTGCAAAAATTATTTATTAAAATAAATAAATACATACAAAAAAATAGACTCTCGTTGAGATGGTTTTGGAACAAACCCGGCATACTGGCTCGTCCAAATTTCTGAGCTCCTCTCTGTCATTTGGTTTAAATTCAAAACACTCCCACACAGGGGCTGTGGCATTTGGTTTAGGAACAAGTTCCATGTCTTTCTCTTACGCTCAACTCTCTTTTTTTTTTCTCCGCCTCATCTCCCTCTCATGAAGATCGCACTGTGTGTGTGTGTGTGTGTGTGTGTGTGTGTGTGTAGCCCATAGCCCCGCCTCCCCCAGAGAGACAAAGACACTCGATGACAAAAGCTTTCCCTCTGTTCATTACGCTAATGAACCAACTCACCTGGGTGCCAGACGATGCACAGCAGTGAACGCTCTTGAGACACGAGGAAAACAAACACACATGAATATGGCAATTAATCGCGGCCGGAAAAGTTACCATCTCCCTTTTAATTTACCGTGCAATTAACCGACATATCACGACAGGCCTATCTCTGCCCCTTCCCGTAGAGCGCCCAACAAGTGCTCTACAGTGTTAGAAGACCAGTCGAGTTTATCATCCAGGAGGACCCCCAGATATTTGTAGGTGTGCACCACCTCAGTGTCCTCCCCCTGTATGGAGACTGGTTGATGGTGTGACCTCTTTCTTCTGAAATCCATCACCATCTCCTTGGCTTTGGCTGTGATCAGGTGGAGACAGCATTAACTGCACCAGTTCCTGAAGGCATCCACAAAGTCCCTGTAATCCCGTTCCTGATTGCTCCTGATACAAGCCACAATAGCTGAGTATTTTTGTATGTGGCAGGACTTCTTCCAAGCCTGACACACTGAGGCTGTTTGTCAGGTAGTCTGTTATCCAGGAGGTCAGGAAGCGATCTATTCCCATCCCCTCCAACCGGTCTCTCAGTATGGGGGGCTGGATAGTATTAAAAGCACTTGAAAAGTCAAGGAAAAGGATCCTATGCTATTTACAGAGATAACACTGACGATCTGAACCGGTCAGTGGCGGAAAAAAGCACTTTTAATGTGCAAACTTATACAGGACGCATTTGCCCCCGTTACCGTTTTAGCTCGTTTCACGGCTCCCGGCTGCATCCGCCTCTGTCAATAGTGAACCAATTTTAGAACAAGTTGTACCTATGAATCATACGCACACATACACATGGGGAAATAGGGCCCAGGTTGAAAAATACCGAAGTTATCCTTTAAAGTAAAGTGATGACTCAAAAAGTGTTTACTGCACAGACGTCTTATTAGGAGTCCAGTTCTGTCTCCTCATGTTGAGCATCCACTGGTCCAGCTGGTCTGCATAACCTGATAAAAACTTTACACAGACAAATCGACATGTAAAGAAATATGTGTTAGGTTACCTCCCTCACAGACTTTTTTTTAACATTACAACTTAATTTTCTTAAATGTTCAAAAGGTCACCACTTTATTTTAGCTTAAAAGGGGTGGTGGACACATCACAGCCCTCATATTCTAACCCTAACATTTACACTTACTTGTAAGTGGCAGTCAAATAGTTTTGTCATACCACATTCACTTACGTAACAAACAACTGAAATAAAATTAGATGTATTATGTTCTGTAAGCAGTGGGGAAGCTGTCACTAGGTTTGTTCGAGATGAGCCAGTCCTGCGCAGATTTGATCACCGGCGATCGGCGCACAATGCATGCAGGTTAGTTTTGTGTCTGACTTCATCACGACTTGCTCTGACGTATTACAGAAGTGGACGGCGATAAAGCAGCGAGAGTGAGGCGGCCGCAGTTTGTAGAGCCAGGCGCTGCAGTTGCTCTCCACCGACTGTACCGCCTGGCTGTCACCTGATCTAACAGCTGATTGGTTCAGATGTCGACCCAACAATATGACGTTTTAGATAAACTACTCATTTTTGTTGAATTTTAGAGATTAAGATTGTATTTGTCTGATCTGAGGGTTTATTCTGTGAACAGAAAACATGTCGTGTGACTGATGGTGAAAACAAACTGATATATGGGTCTGATCACTTTTTTAATGAACTGACATCATTCCAGACAGGATGTTAGTATGTCTGTGACTTCCTGTACAGACTGAAGGTGCTGGAAACTGTCGGGAAACTGTCCGACTTCACCGCAGCTTTTTGTCACCGCCCCCCGCTGCGGCCGCCTGCTCTCGTCTACTTTTCAGGCGAGGCGCAGTTCATCTCGAACAAGCCTAATGTTTCTACCTACAGCTGATCACAGTCACAGTTTCTGGACTGTTATAATTTTGCTTTTATAAATGCTTGTTTTTGAGATAATGTTAATAAAAATAAAGTCTGAGTTTATGGACCATCAAACATTTTACATTAACTTGCCGTATAGCCTCATTAATAGACTCCAGCTTAACCAACAACACAGCATGTAGCTAGAATAATGTTATTTCTTAAACCATGCTTAAATGTGACAATATTTTCAAGTTACACACATACACCTTATTGTGACTGCACACAGTTCACAACTTTTTACCCTCCCAAGTCTACCATTAACGTTAACTTAATAATACATTGCCCGTATTGCAACTGTATCGCTAACATAACATAACATTAGCTAACTAACATGGTGGAGCTTTATTTTCCAACCTCAGATAGACACCCTTTGTCCAAAAGTATTATATCCCTAAATGCTAACACTTCTGTTTTTCATTTGCCCCTTCACAGGCTAGAAAGCTAGAAAGCGAGCTAAGTTAACAAGCAAGACAAACAGCCATAGTTACAGAAACATGCAAACAATGACACCTGCTAATTAGCACTAACGTATAAATAAAATGATAGCAGAATTTCACTCACCAAAAAACTGGAGCACTGGGGTCTTGGACGGTCTGCTAGTACAACGGACTGCATAGCAAGCCTTATTATTTGTCCGACAGTTGCACGAAAAATATCCAAAAGGCTTTAACCAGCCAACACCTCAAACACAGCAGAGGGGTCAAGTTGAGAGGCTGGGGCACAGTGCTGTCATCCTAAAATACTCCCTCCCACAGTGCCTCATAGCCTCAATTGCCTCATAGCACCTCCTGCTGTTGTGGAGGTTGGGACATTTGTGAGAAAATCTTCATATCATTCACAGCGGAAAAAAACATGCCAAAAATCACAGATTTTTTTTACTTGTAAGATAGATTTTTTTGTACTTGTAAGGCATGCTGTGTGACATTTTTTTTGTCGTCATAGAATATATTGTTTGTAGAACATACTTTTTGTACTTGCAAGACATGCTGTGTTTATTCTGAAGCATGATGTATCCGCTCCTTCCCTCTGGAACACCCTCCCTATACACATCCGTGACTGTCCAAATCCATCCACCTTCAAATCACTCCTTAAAACTCACCTTTTCAAATCCGCTTTTAACCTTTAAATATTAGCTTTTCATTCTCTGTTTCTTACGTACCCCCTTTAGCTCTATGCTTTTGCACCTTGTTGTTGTTTATCGTCCTTGTCTTCTGTTTATCTCTTCGCACTTATATGTATGTATTTATTTTCTTTGTTTAAATGTAAAGCATCTTTGAGAGCTGTAAAAGTGCAATATAAATAAAATGTATTTATCATTATTTATTATTATTATTATTATTAGAAATATGTTGTGTATTTGTTTGATAGGTACATTTTGCATTTGCAAAACAAAATGCATTAGTTTGTGAATTATGTTTTATATTTGCAAACCACATTGTGTTTCTTGTTTGTGTAGTTTTGGCAGGATTTTAGCTCCATGCGATAATCATCTAAGTTGTTTTTTAATGCAAAAACATTTCATGGCTCCAGCTTGAGAAATGTGAGTTGTTTTGTTTTACTTTTTACTATTTAATCATTTTTATGTCAAGGTTTGAACTGTTGGTTGGACAAAACAAACATTATGAACGTGTCACTTTGGGCTCTGGGGAAGTGTGACGCTATCTCCCTCCGTTTCCAAAATTTTTACAAACCAAACAAACAATCGATTAATGGAGAAACTTATCAGCAGATGAGCTCCACCTCAACCAACTACAACAGTCAAATCCTGCTTTTACACTAATGCATGAGTCAGAACCATCTAATGAAATGTAGTTTTTACAGTACTTTTTAGGGATGTCTCAATCACATTTTTTTTGCATCCGATACGAGTCCTTTACTTTGAAACCAAGTCCGATACTGAGTCCGATCCGATAATTTGCACAGCATTAAGAAAGAAAAAAAAAAAAAAGAATGCATCCAAGTTGTCCCATAAGGTTTGTTTTTACTTAAACAGTATCCAAAAAGCTTATCGGTGGTTCAGCAGCACAAAATGTAAACAAATTCAATATTTTCTTCTTGTCTTCAACAAACAAAATAGGCCTATATCTTTTGTAGTGGTTTGACACATGAAACAAATATTTTTCTTTTACTCAGTCAAACCCCACAAAGAAACCATAAAACGAAGGGATGCAAACAATTAATCGATTATCGATTAATTGTCGATAAGAAATTACTCAATTAAAATAAATTAATTGCAATTAATTGCGTTTTTAAACCCATAATTCCCCACCAGTCCACGTGAGGGCGCTTTTGATGCCAGACGTCCTTGATGCACATGCGAGAACACACGAGAAGCAGGGCTCTGACGAGAACAACATAAACACGAAGCGGCATGATGAAGCGGACAAGTCTGTAGAACAAACCTGCCGCATATCTCTAACGAAGCGGAAGTGTGGCCCACACTGTGGAAATGAAGCTATTCTCTAGGATGGGAGTGTAGCTGCTACACAGTGCGTGGCACATAGTATGTGGAAATTTCGGGTGAGGAGGAGGTGCCAGGCTGTTGCGGCTGTGTAGGGTTCTTCCACAAGCTACTGAGGCTCCTGTTTGTTAAATGAATAAATTGTTAAATTGCCAATATGTCTTGTTTCTTCAGACTTCAATCAGCCAATCCCCCAAACAACACCAAACAAGAGTCAAGAGCCAAAAAAAAAGCTGTTTGGCATTGGCAGAGAAGATTTAGCAATTTTTTCATGGGCACAACTCACAAACTTAGCTGTGTTGCTCATCCTACAAATGCATGTTCCTTACAAATGTGGCACCATTTAAAAGGGAAATAAGCAGGCGTTGCAATGGTATAAGAGTTATTATTAGCATTGTTACAACAAAGAAATAATCTACCAAACACAAGAGAGAGAGAGACAAAGGTATGGGTGTGAAACAAGGACCATCTGGCCTAAAAACAAGATGGCTGACAATAGAAAAAAACAAGATGGCTGAATCAAAGATGTGCTTCAGATCGGGGAAGGTTTGCCTTACTGTTTGGCTGGTCAGGACAAAAACAAAGGAGATGAATAAAAACTTAGAGTCTTCTCTTCGGGTGTAGTTATGTTGAAAGCCAATTTGTTATTGAGTCTATATGTATGCGATATATGTTGCAAAAGGGTCTGGGTTAGTACAGAGGATGTTTAGTTGCATGTAAGACTGTGTAAAACATTAGCAAACCAACATCACTTAGCTTTGGTGAAAACAACCAACCAATAACTAACTGCAAACAGTCACAACAATAACTCAGTCAACAGCATTAAATCACAACTGACAAAGTTAAACAGTCTTGCGTAGCCTGTACAACTGCAATTATGCTATGCCCAGTTGTTGCATTACCAATCCTTGAGATGCTGTGGCGTGCTGCTTCTGTTAGCTGGCATATAGGGATGGAAAGAACTGTGGTTCCAGGTGTAGTCCTTGCTGTATCTTTGTTCCACAGCTGCAGATCCGAGGAGACTGGCCGCTCGGTGTCCTTGCAGAGTTAGGGAGCGATCACACCGAGATGAAACGCTAGAAACGCAACGCCAGTAAAACCATTGTTTTCCTATGATATGGCGCGTCTGACCGGTGTCCAACCGTCTTTTTCAGACGGGCATTTTTCTGGTGTCTTTTTAAGCGTGCGTTTTTGTAGACGCTTCTTTTTAGACACGAATTTTTAGACGTGCGTAGACGCTGAAAAGTTAAAATATTTTCAACTTTTTTGAGCGTCAGATGCCAGTAGCTAGCGTGCATTGAATAAGCGCTTCCAGCATTTCAAGCGTCTTTGAAGCGTCCGCATCTCTAGCGTCTCATTTCTGTGTGATCACCCCCTTAGACGTTGTGGTGCTAACTCAACTTGGCTCTCTTGTTGTTGGAAAGTTAGTTGCAAACCTTGTGTTTGTGTGATGTCCTACCTCTTCAGAATTGTAGGAGCAGAGAGCCTGTCAGACTGTCAGAGTCACATATCACCGTTAAAGGAGTGTCCAATTAAATTTGAAGACTGGTCTCTCACTTAGGTGTGACAGTGAGGCACCCTGTGGAGATGAGTCCCAAATGGGTGTTCTTTGTTTAAAGAACAAAGAACATGCGGTCTCAGCCACCATCTCAGATGGCAAGATCTAGAAGAAAATACTTCACATGTCCAGTTTAGATTTTAACAAATGGCAAATCGACCACACGAAGTGCTGAGCTGTACTCTGTGCCAAAAAAACTCCCAATTATGCCATAACATCTAGTTTGAACAGTGATCAAAACCTAAATCAAACTGGATTCGCCTGTTGATGAGCCGATAGAGGATTTGGAAGCCTACATTGACGCATTTTACCACAAAAGCATTACGCCTAACAACAAATCTGAGGCCAAAAACACCCGAGCTAAGCCGAGCTCAAGCGAAATGGAATCCTGTGACATCAGTGAGTCCATAATATCTATAAAACTACAACTCAAGAAGCTTGATTTACTCGAGCAACTGACAACAGATGTCAAAGAACTAAAGCACTCTGTGGAGTTTAACAACTAACTCATCGAGGTGCTAAAGGCCGACAATGCATCACTTCGGACCGACGTAAACAACCTCAAACATTTGACAGCCGAACTCCAAAAAGACAAAATCACCATGGCAAATTCCATTCTTGATCTGCAGTGCCGAAGTATGAGGGTTAACATCATTATACACGGCTTAGCAGAAAAAAAAAACGAAACTCACCAGAAATCAGAAGAACTTCTTAGGTCATTCCTTGTCAACGACTTGAAAATTAAGCCTGAGGATGCCAGAGCTGTTCGCTTCTCCAGGGTACATCGCCTCGGGAGGACCAAAACTGACCACTAGAGGAGGCCCCGTCCCATTGTGGCTAAAGTTGTTGACTCAAAGATGAAGTCTGCCATCATGTTGAGGGGCAAAGAGCTAAAAGGCTCCAACTACTCCATAAGCGATCAGTTCCCGCTGGAGATCATGAACAGACGGAGACTGCTTCACCCGATCATGGCCGAGGCGAGGAAAGCCAAAAAGACCGCTGGTCTGTTCATTGACAAGCTCTACATCAACGGTAAACTGTACAGGAACCCTCGAACAACTTACTGGCTGAGTGGAGGAGATGAAAACATTATTCCTGAACTCCAGGAGGAACTGTCTGTCAACGCTGCAGCATGCTGCCTCCCCACAACGGTAAACACAGACGCGTGATGTTGACGTTACCAAAAACGTGTCTCTCTCTGTCGTCATGACAACCGCCGAACCTGGAAGACGGTGAATGATCTTCTTTCTCTCTTTCTTTCCCTATCTCATCACTCCCCCACTTTCTTCTCTCCTTCACATCTATTTTCTCATTTTTGGCTTGGGAATTGGCCTAAATACTACCGGCTTGACTGGGTAGGACTAGGCCCTCCTTGTTTGTTTGTCTGCTCTGTGACAATACAATTGGTAACGTCCACAGAATGTTTTTATGTGTCTGAGTGAGTGGGTATATGTGTGTATGTCTGTCGGGCCGTTTTCAGAATGGATGAGTGTATGTATATGTCCATGTTCTTAAGTGTGTGTCTTTGTTGCAGGATCTCAGTAAACCACACTAGTTACCTTGTACATGGCATTTAATGAATTAGACAGCGAAGGAGACGAGGTGACACAGTGAATTGACTATCATAGAAATATAAGCTGTAATCAGTATATTCCTGAGCAACTAAAACATTTAACAAATATAAACAATTGTTCTTTCTTGCATTTAAATATCAGGAGCCTGAACAAGCACCATGATGATCTAGTTACTCTCCTTACAAACACAGGTTGCAACTTTGATGTAATTGGTTGTAGTGAAACTTGGTTGAACGATAGGTCATACACTGACATCTTAAATCTTAATGGCTATAAGCTGTTTACCAAGAACAGATGTGGCAGATGTGGTGGTGGCGTGTGCCTATATATCTCCTCCACATACAATGTGAACATTTGCGATGATATTGTCATAGCAGACAATCACAGTGACTTCCTTTTTGTTGAAATAAGCGGTAAAAACGGGAAAAACCTCATTATCGGCATGATCTATCGTCCCCCAGACACTGATCTTGAAATCTTTAGGGCCAAACTGGAGGAAGCATTATTTTCTATAAACAAAAAAAAACAAAAGTTGTATCCTCCTTGGCGACTTCAATGTTGACCTCTCCAGGGACGATGCAGCTAAGAATGACTTTATAAATACATTACACTCTTCATCCTTCTTCCCCACGATTAATACTTATACCAGAGTCACTCACACAACTAAGTCGATTATTGATAATTTCATCACAAATATTCAAAACTCTACACTTGTATCTGGAACTGTACTCTCTGAGATTTCTTATCATTTCCCTATTGTATTATTTATTGACCTTCCTGCTAGGCCTTCACCCACTCGCCATAAAATAAAAATAAAAATACTCAATGAAGAAACCATATGATGTCTGAGTGAGGACCTGCAGGCCAAGGCATGGTATAGAATATACAGTTGTAGTGATGCTGATGCTGCATTTGAGACTCTGATCAAAGAAATAACTGACTCTATTCAAAGGACCATTCCTGAGAAAACTATCATATGCAGCACAACTAATCAAAATCCATGGATCACTAAGGGCATATTAAAATCTATTAAGCATAAAAACAAATTATACAAAAGATACATAAATAAACCTAATTATAATAATAAAAATGAATATATTAATTATAGAAATAAACTTACACATATTATCAGAAAGAGGAAGAGTAATTATTACGCAGAAATGATAAACGCATCACAGGGTGATTCCAAGAAATCTTGGAGAGTACTAAACAAGGTCTTGAACAGAGGCCAAAAAACTCCTGTGTTCCCAGACCATGATAACAATACAAGCAATGTCACCAGAAATAATAGTCTTGCCAACAAATTCAATGACTACTTTGTCTCCATTGGTAGCAACATATCCAGTAAAATCAGTCAGCCTCAGGATGCCTCTTTTAAAGACTATCTACCAGGTAACTACCTGGGCTCCTTCTTCCTGAATCCAACTAACTGTGATGAAGTGTATAAAATAATCATGAATATGAAGAGTTCAAACTCAGCTGGAACAGATGGAATCTCTAGTAAAATTCTGAAAAGCATCTCCAACATAATTACTGCACCTCTTACGCACTGTATCAATCTATCTCTACTCTCTGGAGTAGTGCCCCAAATGGCAAAAATTGCACGAATCACACCAGTCTTTAAATCTGGGGATAAGAACAATCTGAGCAACTACCGACCAATATCAATCTTGCCTACTCTCTCCAAGGTCCTGGAAAGAGTAGTTTACAACAAACTCAACAGCTATCTTGACAAGCTAAACATCATTGTCCCATCCCAGTACGGATTCAGAAAGGAAAATACTACATATATGGCAGTACTTGACTTAACTGATAAAATCCATGATGCAACTGACAAAGGCGACTATGGTATTGGCATTTTTTTGGACTTGCATTAAGACTGACATCCTAATCAATAAACTACAACACTATGGTATTAGAGGCCTAGCGCTAGACTGGTTCTGCAGCTACCTGTTCGGAAGACATCAATATGTTTTCATTAACAACCACAAATCATCATACAAACCCATCAATCATGGAGTTCCCCAGGGTTCCATCTTAGGGCTGCTCCTCTTCATCGTATACATAAATGACTTTGTTAATTCCTCGTCCATACTACATAAAGTATTATTTGCCGATGATACAAACTTGTTTTTTTCCCACAAAAATCCAAATACGCTTGAACAAATCATAAATAGTGAGTTAGTGAAAATAGACACATGGTTTAAATGCAACAAACTCTCCCTGAATATCAATAAAACAAACTACATTGTGTTCCACTCTCATAAAAAAAAGACATTAAACAAATTTGCCCAAAAATAAACGGACAAAACATTGAAAGAGTCGGCTCTACAAAATTCCTGGGGATCCACATTGATGAGTTCCTTAAATTTAAAAGACATATTGATGATCTCACAACTAAACTGTCTCAATATGCTACTCTGTTCTTTAAGTTGAGACATTATCTTCCACTCTCTGCACTTCTCATTCTGTACAAATCTTTGTTTGAACCTCACTTACAATACTGCAATATCATATGGTGTAACACATTTCCAACTTATTTACAAAAGCTTGAGATACTCCAAAAAAAGTCATACGTGCCTTAACATGGTCTGAGTTTAAGACTCCCACTAAAATGATTTTTCACCGCTACAATCTTCTGAGGCTTAGTGAGTACAACTACTTTCAGAATGCTTGTGTAATGTACCAGACTGTCCACAAACTAAACCATAAACTATGTGACCTCATCCCAATCTGTGCTCCTAGGCACACCTATACCACCAGGAATAAAAATGTAATCACTGGAAAGAAACGAAGACTAAAATGTACTAGCTTCAGCATTGTGTGCAGAGGACCACAGATTTGGAATGAGCTTGATGAAATACTAAAAATGTCACATTCCATCTCCATCTTCAAGGCAAAACTAAAAATTCAACTCCTAGCAATGTATGTTTAATGTGCTGATTAATAATTGTATGAATACCTGTATCTTATTGCATCTATTAATTTCTCTTGGTTAACATTGCTACTGTACTTCACATCAAATCCGATCTAACCATAATACTGAGATTATCTATTGTTTATTGTGTGTCTATTATCTATCTGTATGTTGTCCATATTATAAGGATATCTGGCCAATATCCTATATTCATGGAAAACCGGGCCCCTTATTAAAAGCTTTAAATAGCTTCCTTGGGGTGACCCTTTTCACACATCCGACTGTGTAAAAATACTTGTTGTATACATCATGTATTGTATTGTACTTCCTGGATGATGTGTGAATAAAAACTAAAACTAAAAAAAACTAAAATCATCTGTGGTCCAGTGAAGTTACAGTTAGCACGTTACAGCTGAAATGCAATACTGCTGCAAAATAAAAAAACTTGTGTTTTCACTTAAATTGATGTGGGAGAACTGACAGCCTGTACATGTTTAAGCGTGTTTCTTTGCCATGAAATAAACCGTCAATTTAATGTGTAGTCATCGGTCCCCTAAGAGACTAAAAAAATTGCCTTGTGCTATACAGAAGAGGGCTAACACTAGCTTATGGTAGCAAGCTGGGTTGCTGCTAGCTGTGATTAATGTCATAATGGCAAACAACATAACATTACACATTATGTTCATAAGTTATTACACGACTAACTGTACTGTTAACCCCAATTGCTCACTCAACTTAAAAAAATTTGGGAAACAGCTTGCACTCAAAACTTTTAGTTTAGTACAGTACAGTAACATTAAAGTTTTGAGTTCAGTATTAATAAAATAAATGTGTCACATGACCCTTGTCTGACAGGAATTTGTTAGTTTAACATAACTTTTTTGGTTGTTGTTTGAGCATTTAGCAAGTAGTAGAGTAAACATTTTACAACCCTTTTTTTTGTATTTCATTGAACTATAGAAATATACATTGTGAGCGTAGGTTTCTCAATTGCAAGAATAAGGTAAAGAGATTAATTCTGAACCAGGAAGTGCTCTTTATTTTACATGAGCACAACTTTTTGTCAGACATTCTAATATCCACACAGATGGGAGGTTACTAACTGTATCTGACTAAACTCATGGTGCAAAATGTCTTTTACCACAACATTAACTGTAACCCGTTAGAATTACTGTGAAATACATAAATATTAATCACTGTGTAATAGGTAATATGAGTGATTTAGAACACATTCAAACACATTTTTCTTTGACTTAAGGCCTTTAACACATTGTCTCATGGCATGCTGGTAAACTCCACCATAGGGCCGGGCGATATATCAATTTTTTACAATATATCAATGTATTTTCAAGCAGGATATACATTTAGGCCTAGTCCACATGGAACCGTGTACTTCTGAAACCGAAGTTTTTCGGGCTCCGGTTTCCAAAAAAAATTCGTCCACACGAGTGGTCTGATAAAAAAATATGATATCCACACGAAACCGCAAAACCCGCTACCAAGTGATGTAATACACATGCCAAAGCAGTATGTGGCGATGGGCCATTTTAACCAATCATAAGAGTCAATACCGGAATAGGGAAGTGCGGAAAATAAAAACCACGAACGAACCAATTACACTACCACGAAAGCAGCGACAGGCATGCCAGTGGAGGTCCGACCTGGCCGGATCCAGAATCTCCGTTGGCAGGCCCATTGCTGCTTTCGTGGTAGTGTAGTTGGGGTAGCTAGCAACAGGAGCAGCCTCCTTCATTGGTCGTTAGGTCAAGCAGCTGGATATGCCATCCAAAGTGAGCAGATAGCACGCTCACAAATAAAGTTAGCGTGACATATAGGGCATTTATGTGTATCTACCCACTCAATTGTTACATTATTTTATGCATATGATATCGATTTTGTATCTTTACAAATACCATACAGATACCTTCATTCAATTTAAAACATAACTGATTTGAGTAAAGGCGTGAGAGCAAATTTGGGTATATAAATGGCTGGTTTGCGCTGCGTTCTTCAGTTGGCAGTTACACCTACAGTAAAGCTACTGAAGACCAGCAAAATCACCATTTGTTTTCATTTGTTCTTTCAGCTGGGTGGATGTCACCTAAGCACCTTTGGATTTTAGTAGGCTAGGCTACCCTTAATAGATAATTTGTTTAACAATTAAACTTAAAACTTCCAGCGCACACTAGAATATCAGGATTGACACAGAGTTTATTCAAAAATGTTTAAAAACTAAAGGAGCGAACAACGCGTTTCGCATGTTGCTTCATCAGATTCGCTCTTGATTGTCATCAGGTGTGTGCTTAAATAGTCAGGGCAAGTAACAACCAGACAATCAATCAATCAATCAATCAGAAACAAATACAAAATACATAACCTAGCTGTAATATTAAAGGGAGAGTGCATACAATATAAATAGAAATAGATATCAAAACAGTGATACAAGAAAATACTTTACAATTGCACAGTTCATCATCTGACAAGTCTCAACTCTGATTTCGAGGTAGAGTGTGAACCATATAAATAGTAATAATAATAATAATAAATTTTATTTGTTGGCGCCTTTCTGAGCACCCAAGGACATCTTACAATAAAAATATACAAGAATACCAATAATACAACATTAAAAACAGATAAAATACATGACCGAAAATTAAACCGGATAGGCAAGTCTGAACAGATGGGTTTTAAACTGTGATTTAAATTGTCTAATGGAGTCAATCTGACAGATATGGGGGGGCAGAGTCTGGGTGCAGAGCAGCTGAAGGCTCTGCCACCCATAGTGGTCAGTTTGAAATTAGGGACAGACAGAAGAGCAGCTGAGGAGGAGCGTAGAGCACAGGTGGGGGTGTAAGGGTGGAGAAGGTCTGACAGGTATTGGGGGGCCAGGTTATGGAGAGCTTTGAATGTGAGGAGAAGGACTTTATATAGATCAAAAAGGAAGAAAAAATGTTTTTGAACTTTTGACTGTGATTTATCCTGCACCAGCTGGCACCTAGAAGAAGCACTGCGCTGCTGTGCACAGGGATTTACTAGTTTTTAGATAATTTGTTTAGTTTGTATTGTGGTTCGTGATATTGTTTGAGGGAACTGTAATGTAAGGTAACACACGAGTGGATGCAACTGTCACTAAGGCTAGCATAGTTCCTCTGGGATTTAAGATGTTCTTACTTTAATTTTGACAATCTAACCTGTGACAACACATTAGCTAAGGTTGTAAGGACTGTAAGTGTTGGTAGCTGTTGTTGATTTTGTTTAAATATCTTGAATTATAATTTTATGGGTTATTGTTTGTCGGATGATTGAGCTAAGCTAACTAACTAACGTCAGCTGTCACTTGTTGCCATAGCAATGGTAAACATTCACATACGGGCTAAGTGCAGAGTGCAGAATCAAGCTTCATTGTAAATATAGTTAAGATACATTTAACACTGGATGTGGGATTTTAGTAGTTAGTAAACTTTTAGAAAAGAGCTATTTACCGTTGCTCTGACGTCATGCAATGGAGACGGGTAATAAAATACTGCAGTTATCCTATCTATACGCAACCGTTGCGGTTTCGGGAGCCCAAAAGTGCAGTTGCGTGTGGCCAAGCAGCCAAATTGCATAGAATAATACACAGTTTCAGAAGTACACGGGTCCGTGTGGACTAGGCCTTATAGACAATACCGTTTATATCAATATAGGGTCAAGTTGCGCCACATAACGCATACCAGTGTTCATCTCTCTCCACTCACACTCTCCTCACAGCTCCGCCCCCTCACTCACTCACAGTTTCTCCATCAACACTGAGAGAGACCAAGAGCTGCTCCTCTGTTTAATCTGTCTGTTAATTACGCTGTAATTCCACTGGATGTGTGTCCTTTGCGGAACGGCTGCACTTGTTATCCGCTGCGTGCTCCGCCGTCCGTCAATACCCACTGGCTGCGTTTGTGGTGCGGAGTGGTGCAGCTCCGCTGGACAGCAGGAATCACGAGGACCCGCGAGATTTCGCGAATTTACTCTCAACTCTCAACTCAACTCAACTTTATTTATAGAGCACTTTAAAAACAACCACAGCTGAAACAAAGTGCTGTACAAAAATAAAAACATAAGACAAACAATAAAAACAATAAAACAGTAAAACAAGAGCAGAGTCTCATGCTGGGTTAAAAGCCAAGGATTAAAAATGGGTTTTAAGACTGGTTTTAAAAACGGACAGTGAGGGAGCCAGTCTAATGTGGACAGGTAAATCATTCCACAATCTGGGGGCCGCCACAGAAAAGGCTCTGTCCCCTCTGAGCTTCCGCTTAGACCTCGGTACATCCAGGAGCAGCTGATCAGCTGACCTGAGGCACCGAGCAGGAGCGTAGGGATGAAGCAGCTCAGAGAGGAAAGGCGGGGCGAGACCATTTAAAGATTTAAAAACAAATAAAAGAATCTTAAAATGAATTCTAAAGTGCACGGGCAGCCAGTGGAGGGAGGCCAGAATGGGCGTAGTGTGTTCCCTCTTACGTGCTCCAGTTAGTAGCCAAGCAGTGGCGTTCTGAACCAACTGGAGACGTGTGAGGGAAGGCTGGCTGACTCCAAAATAAAGTGCGTTACAGTAATCCAGCCGGGACGTGATGAAGGCATGGATTACTATTTCAAAGTGCTTTTGTGCAAGAAAAGATTTAACCTTTGACAGCTGCCTAAGGTGAAAGAAGCTGGACTTAACCACTGCACCAATTTGACGCTCCAATTTAAAACCACTGTCCATCTTAAAACCCAAGTTAGAAACTGTTGGCTTCACATATAGTGCCAAGGGGCCCAAATCAATTGGGGGGGTTTCACAAGAGCTATTTGGACCAAACACCGTCACCTCTGTTTTCTTTTCATTGAAATTTAAAAAGTTTAAGGCCATCCAGTCTTTGATGTCATCAAGACATGACAGAAGCGGTTGTAGGGAGAAAGTATCTCTTCTTCAGTGGCACATAAATCTGACTATCATCAGCATAACAATGGAAGGAGATGCCATGCTTTCTAAGAATGGAACCCAGAGGAAGCAAATACAATGAAAAAAGCAGGGGCCCTAATATTGAGCCCTGTGGAACCCCATATGACAGAGGAGCAGAGTGGGACTCAGAACCAGCAAGGCTTACACACATAGTTCTGTCTGCCAGATAGGATCTAAACCACTCCAGAGCACTACCACAGATGCCCACATGGTGCTGCAACCGGGATACTAAAATATTGTGGTCCACAGTGTCGAAGGCAGCTGTTAGGTCCAACAGACAAGAATTACATAATCACCAGAATCATTTGCCAGGAGGATGTCATTAAAAACCCTTAGTAGAGCTGACTCTGTGCTGTGCAGGGTTTTAAAACCAGACTGAAAGACCTCCAGGATATTATGCTCATCCAGAAAAGATTTTAACTGTGCATGAACAATTTTCTCCAAGATTTTCGAAATGAAAGGCAGCTTGGAGATGGGCCTGAAATTAGCCAATACATGTGGTCGAGGCCAGGTTTCTTCAGCAGGGGCTGCACTACTGCATGTTTAAAGCTTATGGGACAACACCAGAAGACAGACTGCTGTTAATGATGGCAAGGACCAGCTGCCCTATACTAGGGAAGATTTCTTTAAAAAAGTGAGGAGGGACAGCATCACAAGGGGAACCTGATGGCTTGCTATGGCCAACCACATCATCTAAAAGTGACAAGGTCACAAGCTCAAATTTATCAAACACAGCTGGGCAAGGGACAGAGACAGAGGGGTCAGAGGCAGGAGCTGAAATGAAAGCACTTGTGTTAACAACCTTGTCAGTGAAAGAGTGCAGGAAATTATTGCACAGCTCAGGGGATGCTTCCAAGCAGACAGACTATGGGGCATTTAAAACAGAGTCAATGGTTTTGAATAACACACGAGGGTTATGGCTATTTGACACAATGAGGTTTGACAAGTATTCTCTATTGGCTTCTTTAACAGTGTTCTGATAACGATGCCAACAGTCCTTTAAGATTTGGAATGAAACATGGAGCTTGTCCTTCTTCCACCTGCGTTCAGCTTTGCGGCACTCCCGTCGAACTGCACGAGTCCTGTCACTGAACCAGGGCTCAGGTTTCACTTTAGGCTGCCTTGTTTTTAATGGAGCCGCAGAGTCCAGAATGGTTTGGCATGAGGAGTGGAACCAGGAGCTGAGCTCCTCCGTGTCAGCAGACATTGAGTCAGAGGAGGCACAGAGCTGATCGAAAGCAGCAGAGAACTGACCAGCAGTGGAAGGGTTAAAAGTCCAACGGCACTGAGCAGGAGCGCAAGATTTAACTGCAGTACAAGAAAAAACAACTTCAAACAATGTGGGCATATGGTCAGAAATGACATTTTCACAGATCTTCAAGTTAAACACAGACAAACCATGAGAAAGAACGAGATCAAATGTATGACCATGTTCGTGTGTGGGACCAGACACACACTGCACCAAATTAAAAGAGTCAATAAGGCTTAAAAAGTCCTTCACCAACGGCTTATCAGGACAGCACACATGAATATTAAAATCCCCAAGAAAAAGGACACGATTGTAGTTTGGCATGATTTCAGCCAGAAAATCTGAAAAGTCTTTCACAAAGTCCTTATTGTACTTGGGGGGCCGGTAGATGACAGCGCACATCACCGGGTCAGAGCGACCCACCTCAAATAAAGTCGCTTCGAAGCTGGAGAAAGAAGATGACACAGTGCACTGCTTACATTTAAAGTCATTTTTATAAACAGTCACCGTTCCTCTTCCACCGCCTGACGTCCGCAGGTAAGAACAACTAGCCGGTAAAAGTTCGACAAGAGCGCTGCGCTCACCAGCACCGATCCAAGTCTCTGTCACACAGAAAAAATCCAGGCCATGGGAGCTGAAGAAATCTCTCAGGATAAAAGTTTTGTTTGCCAGTGATCTGGCATTTACCAGCCCAATCCTGGCAGGAGCCGGGGCCTGTGTTTCGGCGGATCGGGGAGCCTGGAGCAGCGTCTTCAGGCAGATTCACCCCGCGCTGAGAGAGCCAGGGAGGGCAGGGGCGGCGGGGCTGGAATCCCTCAACCAGACCGGCGACAGGTACCAGGCAGGCGTCGATCGGGTCCAGGAAACGCCGGGGCACAGCGAAGGGAAAGGATAATCCATGTCCTGACCGGGAAATGGACAAAGATCGTGCCAGGCAGACCTTCAGCTTCACCAGCCAACTGACGCTTCCGCCGGTGGGGTAGAGCCAAGGCCCGGTAAAGGTGAGTCCTGATTTCCGACAGGAGCGGGGGCAGAGTTTTCTGTCCACCGTGATCAAATATACTTAGATCTCTGACATTATGTCTCAGATCTAAGAGGGATTGGCGATCATGCACCAGCAGAGACTCGATCTGTACAGTGCCAAGGATTACAAACAACAAAAATACCAGCCAAAGTGGGAGCAGCAGACGGCCAGCCATACACACCGGCGCCATCTTATTAACTCTCACTCAATTTACGCATAATCACGCGATATAACAAGATGTATCTATGATACATTATACGGGTCATATATGATTTTATGGTTTTGCGCCTCCATGATTAACATCTCCTCGTCCATGGTGTCACCGGGGTGAAATGGCATCTGAAAACCTCTGACCTGTTGACTTCAGGCCTGCCTCTGCCCATTATGACGTTTTCAAGGTGTAGTGCAGGGAAATATGATCCGCCGTGAACATATTGTGTATTTTATTTTGAAAATGAACCGGATGTTTTATTTTGTTTCTGTGCACGACTTCCTGCCCCGCACGATCTGCTCTGTGCTGAATTGCTGCGTTGTGCTCCGGCATCAGGCAAAAATAGAAGTCCTGCATATCTGTTGTGGAGGGCTCTGGAGCGCCGCAGCTGTGACAGAGCTGGAACGCAGCACAGCCGCAGCTGGTGGAAGCACACACATTGAATTTGAAATTGGCATTGAAACATATCGGCTCCACTGCCGTTCCGGAGTGCAGACGCAACCCACATGCATCTGGTGGAATTTGGGGGTTAGTCTACTGTGTGACATCGGTCTATATGTTGCATGAACTACGCTAAATCAGCCTGAGAGATGAATGAAGTTACCGCAGTAGCACACTTACAATACTGTGGGCCTTTCCCTCTGTAACTTTTAGCCACATCCAGTCAAGCGCTGATTTGTGTTTCAGTTATCAGTTTAGACGCCCAGTGTCACACCGAGCTGCGCACCTACTCCTTCTCTGGAGTGGGTTCAAAAGCCGGGCCATCTGCACTCAAGCGGGTAGCGGTGGCATCTCGCCGACTGCAGTCAACCCATGACCGGCCCGTTTCTCCCCCTCTAACAAGCCGTGGGTGTTGTGAGAGGTCCATGTCATTGGTCCGACAGCCCATTGCTCTGATATCCCATTAGTCCGACGTCCCGTTGTTCCAATATGTGATTATACTAGGCTATACTATATTTGTGTACCATAGAGGATCAGCAAACGCAACAAAAGTAGGCTACTGGTTGAGATACAAGTGCCATAGAGAGAAGAGAGTGAAACACCATAACCTCCTGTTATTAACTCTGGGATCGGGGTTGTGTGGGGAGCTCTCCGTGGTGCTGAACGGCTCCCGGCTGGCGTATTTCTGCCTTGATGGTGCGCCACGACCGGCTCTGGGTCAGCTGGGAAAGGTTTGAGGTGAAGCAGGCTCAGGGCTTATGTGTTTGCCACTTTCTTTTTCATTTTAACCTACACCATGATCTTTTCCTAACCCTAATCAAGTGGTTTTTGTGCCTAAACCTAACCAGACCTTAACCACCATCATCATGATGATTTCGGAACAACGGGACTTCGGAACAATGGGTTTAATATGGTCGGAACAATGGGATGTCGGACCAGTGGGCTGTCGGACCAATGGGCAGTTCCTGTTGTGAGACTCTTCTCACCTCTGTCTGCGGGAGACCAAAGAGAAAGGCGTTTTTAAAAGGCTCTGTGTGTGCTGCTCTGCATCCTGTTTTTACTTTACATATTAAAAAGTAGGTGTTTCTGTGATGATCTGGAGAATGCAAGGATGAGGCCAATCACGGAGTTCTTTCTTAAAGGGATAGTGCACCCAAAAATGAAAATTCAGCCATTATCTACTCACCCATATGCTGATGGAGGCCCTGGCGAAGTTTTAGAGTCCTCACATCCCTTGCGGAGATCGGCGGGGGGAGCCGCTAGCACACCTAATGGCTGATGCCACCCCAGACTAACGTCCAAGAACACAAAATTGAAACCACGAAATATCTCCAACATGCCCATCTGTAGTGATACAAGTGTCCTGAAGCCCCGACATAAAAAGTCAAAAAAACGTCATTTGAACTCTGTTTTTAGCCTCACTGTAGCCTGTAGGTCTGACTGCTTCTCTGTGCTCCGCGCTCACGTGTGCGTGCTCAGGGTGATCGGTGATGCACGGTCTCTGAAGAGCAGCAGTCTCATCAGTACTGATGTCCAGATTCTCAAGTGCAGGCATTGCCAATTCCCAGTCTGAGCAGTGAAGACTTTCCTCATCCGTTGGCATTGCTTTGCATTTGAAACAACTATACTACCAGGTTTCCAGTGCTCGACTCCAGTATTCTGCGGCTGGCTGAGGGTTAGGCTCATGAGCTGTGGCCACGTCCGTATACTCGGGCTCAAACAAATTCCGCTCAACAAAGAAATGCTGTTCCTCCTCAGTTTCAAAGTCTTCAGACATGTTGGGCTGTCCTTTGCTAAAAGACCATCGTGCAAATTATCTTTTAACTACTGTGGTTACTGTTGTCTCCCCCTGCGGTGCACGTGTCACATGATGTAAACACAGGTGAGTAAAGCTCATGCTTTCGCTGGCCTTGCGCAAGCACACACTTGAGTGCGGAGCACAGAGAAGCAGTCAGAGCTACAGGCTACAGTGAGGCTAAAAACAGAGTTCATATGGTGTTTTTCGAAACAACTTTTTATGTCGGTGCTTCAAGACACTTGGATCACTACGGATGAGCATGTTGGAGATACTTTGTGGTTTCAATTTTGTGTTCTTGGACGTCAGTCTGGGGGCGCTGTCAGCCATTAGGTGTGCTAGCCGCTCCCCCCGCTGATCTCAGCAAAGGATGTGAGGACTCTAAAACTTCACCTTAGCCTCCGTCGGCATATGGGTGAGTAGATGATGGCTGAATTTTCATTTTTGGGTGCACTATCCCTTTAATGCACATTTATTACGAGCTTGGATCAACAATGGCTACATGCAGAAGCTATGTGTGATGAAGTAAACAGAGAGAGACACAGTATAAGATGGTGTCAGGTACACACTGTGTGCCAAATTTAACTTGGCCTTGGGCCAACTAAAATTAGTCTAACTTGTCCATCTAGCACTTCTGACGCCATGACAGCTGTCCTGGCAGAACATGATCCTCAGGGGTTCCTGAACTAGTATCCACTGGTCATTGAAGATGTGAAAATACATGCAGAAATATAGCCGCGAGCGGCAATCTGCGGGTTCTAACCTGTTCCGCCCCAAACCAGCCACCGTGACCCTCACCACCCACCGTGACCCTCATCTGCCATAGTGCAAGACGTTCCCCACTCTGTCCCTGAAAGCTCCAAGCAATACATACTCTTTCCAAGTCACACATTTCTTGAAATCGGGTTTTCAGCTCGCCTACATGCTAATAACATTTGTGGTATACTTTCACATAGAGACTCCATTTGAACATCAAAACATAAATTGAAATTTTACCTATTGATGCGTATTTCAAAGTTTCAATAGGTATTTTAATGTTTAAGCAATCACAGTTCCATGATCATGATAATTTTGGGAGAAATCTGGAGATAATTATAGCACCCCCATAAGGCTGATTGGGACCAAATTTTTTGAGCAGTATTTGGATGTCATTTATAGTCCATATACCACGTTTCATGTCCCTAGGTCCTTCCAGCTGGTCATAAATGAATAAAACGCAAATTATGACGGTTAATGACGAATATGCCACGCCCACTTTCACCTAGCAACATGGCACTCAAGATATTAGTTAATAGCCACCCCTAGAGCATGCATACCAAATTTGGTGAAATTCCATCCAATGGTCTTTGAGATACAGATGTGTGGCATTTATAGCGCCCCCTATAGGCTGAGCTCAAAATGCTTTGGTAGGCAGCTTCCAAGTCTCATTGTGGACCTACCCACCAAGTTTGGTGATGATAGGTCAAAGGGTGTGGGAGTTATGGCCAATCAATTCTAAGCTCCGCCCACAGCAAAGATTCATTGGTCCATGGCGGCCACGTTTTTTGACCAATCTGGCTCATTTATAATAGAAATGTGTCTTGTCATCCCCCAAAGCCGTGTACCAACTTTGGTGTTGATGGAGTCAAAATTGTGAAAGTTTATGTCATTTGACTGTTTGTCAAATTATGCAAATTAGCAAAAAATCTGTAAGGGCGGCATTCATGGTGCAAGAGGCTTTTTTGTAGAGGACTATCAGGAGGATGTGTGTGTAAAATTTCAAGTCAATAGCACTTGTGGTGCGGCGGGCAGAGCCTTTCAAGCTTTACACTCTATGTTATAGCGCCCCCATAAGGCCGATTGGGACCAAATTTTTTGAGCAGTATTTGGATGTCATTTATAGTCCATGTACCACGTTTCATGTCCCTAGGTCCTTCCAGCTGGTCAGAAATTAATAAAACGCAAATTATGACGGTTAATGACGAATAGGCCACGCCCACTTCCACCTATTAACATGGCACTCAAGATATTAGTTAATAGCCACCCCTAGAGCATGCATACCAAATTTGGTGAAATTCCATCCAATGGTCTTTGAGATACAGGTGTGTGGCATTTATAGCGCCCCCTATAGGCTGAGCTCAAAATGCTTTGGTAGGCAGCTTCCAAGTCTCATTGTGGACCTACCCACCAAGTTTGGTGATGATAGGTCAAAGGATGTGGGAGTTATGGCCAATCAATTCTAAGCTCTGCCCACAGCAAAGATTCATTGGTCCGTGGCGGCCATGTTTTTTGACCAATCTGGCTCATTTGTAATAGAAATGTGTCTTGTCATCCCCCAAAGCCGTGTACCAAATTTGGTGTTGATGGAGTCAAAATTGTAAAAGTTTATGTCATGTTACTGTTTTTCAAATTATGCAAATTAGCAAAAAATTTAGTAGGCGGAGCTTAATGGTCCTTGAGGCTTTTTTGTAGAGCACATTGAGCTGGACCTGTGTGTCAAGTTTCAAGTCATTCGGACTTATGGTGTGAGGGGCGTGGCCTCCCAAAAAAGTCATTTTTAAGCCTTAATTACAGCGCCACCATGTGGCCGACTGGGCTCATATTTTAATAAAAGTTGATGCACATCATTTCCAATCATTGGGCCAAGTTTCAGGTTTCTGGCTCATTCCAGCTCACGGGAATTTCAGCTCAAGCGGCAGACAAAAAAAAAAATAATAAATATAGCCGCGGCAATCACGAGTTCTAACCTGTTCCGCCCCCAAACCAGCCACCATGACCCTCACCACCCACCGTGACCCTCATCTGCCGTGTGCAAGACGTTCCCCACTCTGTCCCTGAAAGCTCCAAGCAATACATACTCTTTCCAAGTCAGACATTTCTTGAAATCAGGTTTTCAGCTATACATGCTAATAACATTTGTGGTATACTTTCACATGGAGACTCCATTTGAACATCAAAACAGAAATTGAAATTTTACCTATTGATCTGTTTTTCAAAGTTTCAATAGGTATTTTAGTGTTTAAGCAATCACAGTTCCATGATCATGATAATTTTTGGAGAAATCTGGAGATAATTATAGCGCCCCCATAAGGCCGATTGGGACCAAATGTTTTGAGCAGTATTTGGATGTCATTTATGGTCCATGTACCACGTTTCATGTCCCTAGGTCCTTCCAGCTGGTCATAAATTAATAAAACGCAAATTATGACGGTTAATGACGAATAGGCCACGCCCACTTTCACCTATCAACATGGCAATCAAGATATTAGTTAATAGCCACCCCTAGAGCATGCATACCAAATTTGGTGAAATTCCATCCAATGGTCTTTGAGATACAGATGTGTGGCATTTATAGCGCCCCCTATAGGCTGAGCTCAAAATGCTTTGGTAGGCAGCTTCCAAGTCTCATTGTGGACCTACCCACCAAGTTTGGTGATGATAGGTCAAAGGGTGTGGGAGTTATGGCCAATCAATTCTAAGCTCCGCCCACAGCGAAGATTCATTGGTCCGTGGCGGCCACGTTTTTTGACCAATCTGGCTCATTTGTAATAGAAATGTGTCTTGTCATCCCCCAAAGCCGTGTACCAAATTTGGTGTTGATGGAGTAAAAATTGTAAAAGTTTATGTCATTTTACTGTTTTTCAATTTATGCAAATTAGCAAAAAATCTAGTCAGGCGGAGCTTAATGGTCCTTGAGGCTTTTTTGTAGAGTACATTGAGCTGGACCTGTGTGTCAAATTTCAAGTCAATCAGACTTATGGTGTGAGGGGCGTGGCCTCCCAAAAAAGTCATTTTTAAGCCTTAATTACAGCGCCACCATGTGGCCGACTGGGCTCATATTTTAATAAAAGTTGATGCACATCATTTCCAATCATTGGGCCAAGTTTCAGGTTTCTGGCTCATTCCAGCTCACGGGAATTTCAGCTCAAGCGGCAGACAACAAAAAATAATAATAATGATAATAATAATAATAATAATAATAATAATAATAATAATAATAAACCGGTACAATTTTAGAAGGGTTCTACCCCTTCGGGGTTAGAACCCTAATAATAATAAACCGGTACAATCTTAGAAGGGTTCTACCCCTTCGGGGTTAGAACCCTAATAATAATAATAATAATAATAAACCGGTACAATTTTAGAAGGGTTCTACCCCTTCGGGGTTAGAACCCTAATAATAATAATAAACCGGTACAATCTTAGAAGGGTTCTACCCCTTCGGGGTTAGAACCCTAATTAGCAAAAGTCAGGGACTTTTCTTCAACTAAGACACGTGTAATAATATTGCAGGGAGGACGAGTGAAATTAGAAACAGCCACAGTGACATGTTTGAAGAGCTACAGACAACAGAAAACTTTTACCTGTCCTGGTTTGGAAAAACACATGCAACCAAAATAACAGGGGGCTTTAGCCGTGGATCAGCTTGCAACTGAACATGTAGCCCACTTCATAGACAATACCGGGATATATATTGTGTATTGCATTCAGCCTGAAAATACCAGGATATGAATTTCTGTCCATATCGCCCAGCCCTACTCCACCAATTTAGCCCCAACACACCACAATATGTTTAGTGCACAATGATAGTGTTGTTTATTAAACTAATTAGGCAAAACTGACTTTATAAATTTTAGTCAAATTAACTCAAAACTCAAAAAGTGTTGATTTAACATAGAAAAACAATGTCAAGCTCACAAGGGATGATTTTTTTGTGTCAAATGAACATTAAGTATTTATGTCATTTTGACAGTCCGGGGCATTAGTGTATAGTTTACAGTATGGGGTTTACAGTGTGGTAAAACAAACTTCAACATATCAAACGGAAAATTACTTACATTTTTAGGACAGGCTACTATCCAGCTGCTTTCTCTTCTCGTCTGACAGTACAACATTGCACAGCAATTGCACAGCAGCACATGACAACACAACACAAATGGCCACAAAGTACTTTGGAACATTAGTTGTTAATGTGGGGAAAAGACGCTCAGTATAATTTCATGTTTTTATCACAAATATGCATGTCACTAGCCAACATTGATACATGTGTGTGTTCAGACTTGTGTGTAATTGACAAACAGAGTGAAAAATTGAATTTCCCCTTGGGGATTAATAAAGTATATAAAAAAAATAAATTAAAAACAATGTTTTAATTGTGCAGCAGCACAGATGTAATTAACAGTGCAAAGAAAATGACACGAGTAGTGTCTGTGTTTTTTCATTTTGCTGATAAGCTTATATCCCTGTACATAGAACTCCAGAGATAGTCAGTAGGGAGTAGTGAATGAGGGAATGATTTCAGACACAGCCATATAGATGATGTTCTGTACTGTACCACTATCAACATTGACATGATCCACTCCTGTCTCTGCTACCTTCGTTAGATAATATAAGAGCTGCAGATGCATAACAGATCACACATGCAGCTCCCGGCAGCCAGCCAGTATTTACCATTTAACACAGAATTCAAAGGCATTTCTACAAAAACAGTTTTTAATTTCTTAAATATTTCAAGATGATCTATAACTCAAGGAAGGCAGGAGACCACACAGTCTCCCATCACTTCAGAGGTCACACATTCAAGCCTCTCTCTTTAATTGTTGTCTGAGAGCTTCTGTAAAGCCTGCTACCTCTGATTATAAAAATTCTCAGTGTTGTTACAGTAATTAACCGTGATCTGTGTCTCCAATTATGCTTTGTTGGAGTCTTTGAATTTTAGGACTCTGGGCCTGGAAAATCCTTGAAAAGTCCTTGGATTTGATGTTTTAGAAGATGGGGGGGACCCTGGAAAGACAGCAAAAATGGTTATAAAATGTCCCCAAAAACATCTGGAAAGTCCTGTGCAGCATTATTTAAGTGGTGAAAAAATTGTCAATATAGCATACATTTAAATTGTCAGAGATTTTTTCAGGTTTTGCTACTGCCCCCATTTACGGCGATACATTGATTTGCTTCTGTGTTGGCATTCTGGCTGCCTCTCCTTAGGGAGGAGGAGGAGGAATACACTGTCTATACACAAGTACCTCACATAAGCCCACTTAAAAAAATCCAAACTATCCTTTTAACATTATTTGAATAACATTAGCTATGGCATGCTACTTGTTATTTTACATGGCACTTGTATTAGCGCTCTGGGACTATGTGTGCAGTTTCAGCAAAAAGAAACAATGAAAATGGTCTTTAGATAACCATGTTGACATTAAACCACCTTTCAGCAAAGTTTCAGTGTCTTTATTTCACAGGCATTAAAAAATATACATTTTTTAATTTTAACTCAGCACTTCCGGTTTTGGTTTCAAAATAAATGCGCTCTGACAGTGTTTCTGGGGGTATCTCCCAATATGTCACCCCACAAGGATTTTTATCAGAAAATATTTGCAGGACTTTGTTGTTGACAATGCAGTCACTTGCACTGCTCCATAAATGAGTGGTGTATTGGCTTAGCAGCAGGCAGCAGTGCTGTGGCAACAACACTGTCTATGTGAACACCACACACATGCGAGTCGCAGCAGTTCAGCACGAAAGCCGTCAGTCACCGCTTATGCAGGCAGCATGGCCCAGGCATTTATTTAGCATGCTCACTGTAGTTAGGTGATGGCACCATGAAAGACTTTCAGCACACCACGGGTTTACTTGTAGATCAATCCAGAGAAGTGCTTCACTTCACTTCACTTCATCCTGGCAAGCCAGATGGTGGAAAGCACACAGAGTCCTTATCCTCCTTTCCTCTGCCATTAAAACCTGTGATTAGTCATTGTGTTTAATAGACTGCTTCCTCATTTAGCTTATTTTCAAGTTATTAAATTTGAAGTGATGTATAATAGTTAAAATGTAGGCTGTTCTATGGCCATTTAAAAGATATGTCCAGTAGTCGTTATTTATGATGGAATTCTGAAATATTAACATATTGGCAGTCAAAAAAAGGTCTAGGGTAAATCCTGGTTGCAATAGCTGTAATGACCATAAGCCACATTTTGCTTTCGCTGGTTGTGATGTAGCACAATGGACTTAAATACAGTGTTGCATCTGGCGCTGCGCTATCTTGACTGTCTTTTCTGACTGTCTTAATTCTAGGGTGAGTTTTTCTTCACCCCCAATGAGTTTGCAACCCTGTGTCTGACCTTAGTATTAAAAATGCATGATGTTACTGTCTGATTTGATCCTCCTGGATTTGCACTGTGCAGAGCAAGCTGGGTGTGTGCCACCACTGCAAACAGTCATCTGACTTGCTCAGCTAGTAGTGAAGTGTTGAGCTCCAGATGTAGTTACCCACCATAAACTGCTTTATCTCTCTTGAAAAACTCGTAGGCACAATTTATGATGTTGCTTGTGTCAAGAGATGACACTTGTGGGTAAGGTGCAGGAGACATTTACTTTTTCTAGTTAATGATGACGCATTATTACAAGGTTTTGTTGACCAAACAGTTTCATAGAATCCAATTTGATCTAAATGCAATATTGTAGAGTTAAAGGAAATAGTTTTGCACAGGCTAATTAGTTTGTCCTTGCTGAAAGAAGATAGACTGAGGAGGAGCAACAAGTGAAGTGAACACTTGTGAAGGAGGCCTAGTATCTGCTGAGAAAAGATGACTTCCATGAAAATACTGTTTGATAGAAAAAAGGTCAATCATTCCTTTTGTTGGAGCTCCACAACCACATATAGTGACTAGAACTGAACTAGTAGGATCAAGACCTTCTCAACTGCTGTTGAAACCGGGTATAATTGGATCTTGAATCAAAATCGGAAGCTTGATGAATGTGAAAAAGATAACTTGACAAGGATCACAGCAAGGTTTTTGACAAATGGGGCATGCGTTAGTCAAGGTTAGTTCACATTACATGATTTTCACCCTGATTTTGCGTCGCAGAGACTATCGTAATCTATTGAGTGTTCATACCTGGCGATGTGTGTTTCTGTCATCGGGAGTCTCGCCAACTGCGTTATGACCTGTGTGTGCACACCACAAGATTTCTCCATTGAGCCCTCGCCAACAGAGCCCCAGATTAGAGCTTAGATCGGGCCCAAAAAATCCAGCCCGAGCCCATGCACGTTCTGTCCGGGACCGTCCCGGCCCGTCCAATTAACTGTAATTATAGGCCCGAGCCCAATTTACACCCGACATTTTTCAATAAGTTGGCTGTTATAATTAAGAGTATTAAACCACAATTCTTGTTATTTGAATGACAGAAATATAGGATCTTAATGAATGGCGCAACACGGAAGCATGATTATGTAATAAAACAGGTGTTTATTTTAGGATCCAGGTGGTGAAGGGCTGTGCGCGCACAATGTTGCAACATTGTAGCTAAGTTTGTTGTAACTTAATGTGTCATACAAAGTGTGGTTTAATTTTATTTTTTATAATACTGTAGCGTCCGCCAGGATGTGTGGAAAGGATGACGCAGTTATTCGGCAATTAAACCACCATTTATTACTGAACAGTACAGGTTACTGTTGGCCGTAAC
Organism: Epinephelus fuscoguttatus; assembly: GCF_011397635.1. Classification (NCBI taxonomy): domain Eukaryota; kingdom Metazoa; phylum Chordata; class Actinopteri; order Perciformes; family Serranidae; genus Epinephelus; species Epinephelus fuscoguttatus. The sequence continues at coordinate 51,184,040 of NC_064752.1, forward strand.
CATGCCAAAACAACCAACAAACAACAACTTAGCTGTAACTCCATCTGTGCACTCCTGCTCTCTCCTCCAGCTCGCTCATACACACAACAGCACGCGCACTCACACAGCCCTCCTCATCCCCGTCCCACTCACACCCTGCACCTCATTCAATCCCAAACATGCTATTAACTCACAGAACATTGACATTATAACAGAACATTTACTGCAGGGTCACTACAATACATAGCCTATAACATTATCAAATCATAGCTTTAAAAAAAAAAAAAAAAACGTCATATCTGACCGGGCCCGGTCTGGGCCCGTCAGAGGGAGGGGGACTCCCGGCCCGACCCGGCTTGGGCCCGCGGGCCGGGTCGGGCCGGGCTCGGGCTCGGGCAGAGAATCTAAGCTCTACCCCAGATAATGTGGTGACGTCACCAAACTTGGAGACGACACATCGTAAAGGCATGGATATTCTTCCCAGACAGTGTTGAATCAGATCTGCCTCTCCCCGTGATCCTGTGGACGCCACCATTGTTGTTGTTGCTTGCCGGCTTGCCAGGCTTGACTAGACCTGGCAACCCTGCAGCTTGTCCTCCTCACATTTCTTCCATCCTCCTGCGTGCTGACGTGGGACGTATCCCACCTCTCATTGGCTGATGCTCTTTGTCAGTCGTGTCACACTTTTATAGCATATCCATCCCAGTCGCATAGGAGGGGACGACTTGCTCGTAGGCTTGTTCACATAAGGACTCGTCGTGGCAGACTATCTGCTGACTCACCTCCGACCCAAGGTGACTCTCGAGATCCTCTCCAACGTAAAAATCACGGTGAAAATGTGTAATGTGTACTAGGCTTTAGGGGTGTAATGATCCAATCAATCTGGATCTATACAGGAAACCTCACCCGGCCCAGACATGGAAAGGATTGACAGATTGATAGCTCTTTCTCAATTCTGTGGGTGGTGGTGCATGGCCGTTCTTAGTTGGTGGAGCGATTTGTCTGGTTAATTCCGATAACGAACGAGACTCCGGCATGCTAACTACTTACGCGGCCCCGTGCGGTCGGCGTCCAACTTCTTAGAGGGACAAGTGGCTTTCAGCCACACAAGATTGAGCAATAACAGGTCTGTGATGCCCTTAGCTGCACGCGCGCCACACTGAGTGGATCAGCGTGTGTCTACCCTTTGCCGAGAGGCGTGGGTAACCCGCTGAACCCCACTCGAATTCCCAGTAAGCGCGGGTCATAAGCTCGCATTGATTAAGTCCCTGCCCTTTGGGGGCGGCAGTAGCTTAGTCCATAAGGACTTGGGTTGGGAACCCGCGGGTCGTCTGTTCAAGTCCCCGTTCAGACCAAAATATGGAGCGTGGACTGGTAGCTGGAGAGATGCCAGTTCACCTCCTGGGCACTGCCGAGGTGCCCCTGAGCAAGGCACTGAACCCCCCAACCGCTCGGAGCGCCTGTCATAGGCAGCCCATTCTGACATCTCTCCACTTAGTCCATGTATAGGTCCAGTTTGTGCATGTGTGTGTTCGGACCTGTGTGTAATTGACAAACAGAGTGAAAAATTGAATTTCCCCTCGGGGATTAATAAAGTATATAAAATTAAATTAAAAACTAAATTAAATTAAATATATATATATATATATATATATATATATATATATATATATTGATTCAGTGACCAACGATCCAATTACCATTGATGCAAAGTAAATACATTGATCCTATATCATCTTTAGGTTCTGCCTTTATTTTGAAATTCTGGGTCACCGTCAAATGGCAGCAGGCAGATAATGGCAAGCAGCCAAGAGAAAGACGGTAAAGATAACATTATTCGCTGTGCAATAAATCAGCAGTGTGGAATTATATTCTATTTCTGAGATAATACAAGATTAAAAGCCAACCATAAAAAATGTGCTAAAGGCCATCTTTTACAGTCTAAATGTAATTTTTATTGTAAAATCCCAAAATAGAAAATTCTCTTAACATTAATGAAAGACTTAAAAAAATACCTTTAATATACATTAACTTTTCAATCAAAATAAATTAAGATCATCATCTCAAAATAATTTAAAAAAAGCAGATTTTTGATACTAATAAATGAACGACACTCAATCCTACAGATTTACATTGACCAAAATTACAGTTCTGTATCACCACCACTAGATTACATTCATTAGATACAGTGGTGGAAAAAAGTTTTCGGACACCCCATGCATTTGTGAAATATTGCATTAAGAATCACACTTAGGTCTTCAAGTGCAATTTCTTTTAGTACAGTCACAGCCAAAATACTAAATCCTAAAAAAGCCATTAAAAACTTAAAATTGATTGGTTCCATAAAAATACATAAGAAATTTTGAGTATTGGGTCATTTTGGTACCAGTGATGAAGGTCGTTCTTTTTATTAAAAGACACAATTTTTGTTGCCAAGCTTCGTGTCTACATAAAGCCAGCACATTTGAAAGTTCTTCAGACACAAAAATGGCTAAAACAAAGAACCTAACGCAGGAGACACGCCTGAAGATAAAGATTCTCAGCCAGGAAGGGTACAGCTGCCGCCAGATAGCCAGGAAGTGCAGATGCAGTCCTTCAGCAGTTGGATACACTCTGCAGAAATACAGACGAACCAACAGCTTGGAAGACAAACCAAGATCTGGGCGTCCAAGGGTTTCTCCAGCAAGAAGTGACCGCATCCTGATCCGCATGTGCAGGCAAAACCGCCGAATGACATCACAGGAGCTTCAGCAGCAGTGGTCAAACCAAACTGGTGTCCAGTGTTCCACCCGCACTGTACGTGGCCGACTTTTAGATCCTGTCTTAAGGTCCTACAAGGCTATCAAGAAGCCCTGATCAATGAGAGACAGAGGTTAGCCCGGCGTCGTTGGGCCCAGGCACACAAGAACTGGACAGCCAGGAATTGGAAGAAGATTTTGTGGTCAGATGAGTCCAGTTTCCAGCTTTATCTTCCTCCTACTAATGTGAGGGTATGCAGAAGGCCAGGCGAAGCATTATCTCCAGCATGTACAGTACCTACTGTCAAGCATGGTGGAGGCAGTGTCATGGTTTGGGGATGCATGAGTGCTGCTGGTGTTGGTCATCTCACTGTCTGTGATGGCACATTGAACTCTACCAAGTATTGTACCATTCTCGAAACCCACATGCTCCCTTCTGCACGTGCACTGTTCCGTAGAGGTAAAAACTGGATGTTTCAACAAGATAATGCCCCTTACCACACATCCAAGGCCAGTAGAACTTGGCTGCAGGAGCACAGTATCCAGGTCTTAGAGTGGCCAGCTCAATCCCTGGACATGAGCCCCATTGAAAATCTGTGGTGGATTATCAAAAGGTTTGTTTCAAAGCATAAACCAAAGAATTTAGAAGAATTAAAAGCAGTAATTCAAGAAGAATGGGACAAGATTACCCCTCAACAGTGTGAAAGGCTCGTGGGGAACATGCCAGCCAGGATTAGAGCTCTACTACGTGCCAATGGCAGGACTACTAAATATTAATTTGATGATGTGATGGTTTATTTATTTTTTGTTCAGTTTTGAACACATTCTCTGTTATTTGTTGACTTTGATACCGACAGTGTTGAGAAGTGACATATTGAAACTGTCAAGTTTTGTTAGTTTTTCTTGTAAACAATAAACAAAAAAAATATAATTTGTATTTGTTTGTATCTGTCTAATGCAGCCACACCTTTTGAAACACAAAAAAGATTTTTCCACAAATATTTCATGATAATATTTGAGATTGTGTAAAATTTTAAGGGTGTCCGAAAACTTTTTTCCACCACTGTACATGTTTTTTTTGTATGTGTGTGTGTGTGTGTGCGTGCGTGCAAGCTGCTCAAATAAATTGCCCTTCATGAGGGAATAATAAAGTCTGTATCTATAGATGTCATTTAGCGGCCATAATTCAATCTAAATGAAAGCATCTAACTGGATTATTTTAATATTGCCTCTAACTTTAATACAGGCTGAGTTAGGCTTCTTAATGTTTCCAACTGTCCAGCATCCAGTACAGACAGTTGTAGGCTGTTTTTGTTTCATAATAATCATTATGTGGAAAAATAATTTGTTTGAATTTCTGTCATTAAAAAATATTTTGTTTTCTTTTTTGTAATGGTAAAAAAGAGCAAGAGAGAGAGAAATTTCCACAGACTCCCTGCAATGATGCTAACTGGCATGTCATTCAACACAATGTTGCTCACTGTCTTCATTGGGACAGGGAGGTGTAAAGCTGGGGAGACAGGGCTACTGCTTCTGACTCATCTGTTGTTGAGTCTGGTAAAAGGGGCAAGGACAACTGATTTAATATGAATACCTTGCTAAACATTTACCTGCACTGATTAAATGTCAGTTTTTACCAAACTTCAAACAACAAAAAGCTTGAATGAGATTTGAAAGTTGAATATAAGCCAAAATGTATGAAATCTCATTTTTTAAAATATCCCATGGAGTGAGACTCTCATTGCAGCCTGTTCTAATTTGTTTTGAAAATGTCAGCATGCAACCCCGATCTGTGGACAATAAATAAAGTGCAGACTTCCTTCTTTGTCACCAGTGATGAGGAAAAACAGCAAGTGCTGGATCTAGCAGTGAGTGACAACAACTCCGCCCACATTTAAGAGTACTGTTTGCGGTGGAAATGTTACAGGGTCAAGATAACATGTCGGAAGGGTTACTTTTGGTTCCAGAGGTACTATACTGAAGGTGTTTGGTGGAGACGGGGCTTGTATGTCAGCCCTATGCTAGTCTGGTGACCTGTCCTGGGTGTACCCCACCTCTCGCCCAGTGACAGCTGGGATAGCCCCCGTGACCCTGTACCGGGATAAGTGATTACAGAAATGAATGAAGGAATTAATGAATAATTTAAAGATAAGAACTTGAAATAAATAGCAGATAATCGTGTAAAACAGACAGTTTTAAGCTTTAATGACTCCACACAGCCCTGCTTCATGCCTGCCTCTTCTAATTTGAGTCATATGGAGTAACGGGAGAGGATATGTACCCATGACAGTGTCTGTGTATTGTGACCTCAAAACAAGATATGACTCCCTGGTTGACAGTGATGATAGTGCGCATGCACCCGCGCGTGCAGCCTGTTGCAGTCGCTCCTGCTCGTTTTTCTCAGTTTTCTTACTTTTTTGCGTTATTAAGTTTGGTATTTGTGCTTGCTTTTTGTGATTGTAATTTTGAAACTGCGCCCTCTCAAAACATGCTGACTGAGAGAGTTGTACTCGTTTTCCTCAACCTGGAATTACTTATTTCATTCGGACCCGGCACCATTGCACAACAACTTCATGGCCGCATTGTTTACTCCAGAGATCAGCTGATCACGCTGAGGCCGGCCGGCTTGGCGGCCAGAACATCAGAGATAGCAGCTGAACTGTGGAGGAAAACACACAGAGGATGCAGGGGAGGAAGTAAACAGCAGCGGAAAAAAGCAGGGTTGAGACAATGGAGGCTTACGGAGAAGAAAAAATATAAGCCATGTCTCCCCTCTCTCATCATGGGCAATGTGAGGCCACTGGCAAATAAGATGGACGAGCTGACAGCGGTCGCCAAAAGTCAGAAGGAGTACCGGGAATGTAGTCTGATGTGCTTCACTGAGACATGGCTTCACAAGGACATTCCCGACAACGTCTCCATCAGCGGCTTTCAGACTGTTCGGGCCGACCGAACATTTACACAGTATGTGAGCTGCCCTACCAGAGAGGAGAGAACACTGGACTTGCTGTATGCAAACGCCAAAGATGCATACAGCTGCTCTCCCCTCCCCCCTCTGGGTAGGTCAGACCACAACCTGGTGCACCTCAACCCCTGCTATGTACCACTAGTCAAGAGCCAGCCAGCGACCATGAGGAGAGTGAGGAGATGGTCGAAGGAGGCTTATGAGACACTGCAGGGCTGTTTTGGTGTGACAGACTGGCAGGCACTCTGTGAGCCACATGGGGAGGACATCGACGGGCTCACAGAATGCATCACGGACTACATCAGCTTCTGTGTGGACTCCACTGTCCCAGCCAGGACTGTCCATTGTTACCCAAATAACAAACCGTGCGTAACAAAGGACATAAAAGCCATCCTAAATGCAAAGAAGAGGGCCTTCAGAGCTGGTAACAGGGAGGAGGTGAGAACAATACAGGGGGAGCTGAAGATGAAGATAAGGGAGGCTAAGGAGAGGTACAGGAGGAAGCTGGAGAGGAAACATGAGAGAGATCTGGAGTGGAATGAGGACCATCACTGGCTTCAGGACCAACAACCACAGAGGAGTTGAAGGCAGCGTGGACAGGGCCAATGAACTGAATCTGTTTTTTAACAGATTTGACACTGCTGGACCTGCCCATCCCCCCGACTTTTCTGCTGTCTGTCTTGGTCAAACATCACCCATTCCACCCTCCTCCCCCACTCCTCCCTCTCACACCTCAACACCCTCCTGCTTGACCCCCCCCTCCTCCTCCTCCTCACACCTCCTCCCCCCGTGGTCACACTGACTGCTCTCTCCATCATGAGGACTACACCCCTCCCCCAAGTGTCGTCAACTCCACAGTGTGCTTCACTGCTGACCATATGAGAAGACAGCTGATGAGACTCAACTCAAATAGGGCTGCAGGCCCTGATGGTGTCAGCCCCAGGGTGCTCAAAGCCTGTGCCCCCCAGCTATGTGGAGTACTTCAGCATGTCTTCAACATGAGCCTGAGTCTCCAGAGGGTCCCCTTGCTGTGGAAGACATCCTGCCTCGTTCCTGTGCCTAAGACGTCACGTCCCAGTGGCTCCAAGGACTACAGACCCGTGGCATTGACCTCCCACATCATGAAGACACTGGAGAGACTCGTCTTGGAGCAGCTCTGGCCCATGGTCAAGCCACTTTTGGACCCCCTCCAGTTCGCCTATCAGCCCCGACTTGGAGTTGAGGACGCCATCATCTACCTGCTCAACCGTGTCTACACCCATCTGGATAAGCCGGCGAGCACTGTGAGGGTCATGTTTTTGACTTCTCTAGTCGTTCAACACCATACGTCCAGCTCTACTGGGTGACAAGCTGACAGCAATGCAGGTGGATGCCCCCCTGGTGTCCTGGATTGTAGACTACTTGACTGGCAGACCACAGTATGTGCGCTTGCAACGCTGTGTGTCAGACAGAGTGGTCAGCAATACTGGGGCCCGCAGAGACTGTCCTCTCTCCTTCCTCTTCACCCTCTACACCACGGACTTCAGCTATCGTGACTGAGACCTGCCATCTTCAGAAGTTTTCTGATGACTCTGCTATAGTTGGATGTATCACCAAGGGTGATGAGGATGAGTACAGGGCTGTTGTGGATAACTTTGTCACATGGTGTGAGCAGAACCATCTGCAGCTCAACGTGGCAAAGACAAAGGAACTGGCTGTGGATCTGAGGAGGACCAAGACACCGGTGACCCCTGTTTCCATCCAGGGGGTCAGTGTGGACATTGTGGAGAGCTATAAGTACCTGTGGGTACACATTGACAATAAACTGGACTGGGTTAAGAACACTAACGCTCTCTACAGGAAGGGCCAGAGCCGTCTCTATTTTCTGAGGCGACTGAGGTCCTTCAACATCTGCCGGACTATGCTCAGGATTTTCTATGAGTCTGTGGTGGCCAGTGCTATCCTCTATGCTGTTGTGTGCTGGGGCAGCAGGCTGAGGGTGGTGGACGCCAACAGACTCAACAAACTGATCCGCAAGGCCAGTGACGTTGTGGGAATGGAGTGTGACTCTCTGATGGTGGTGTCAGAGAGGAGGGTGCTGTCTAAGCTACGAACTATCTTGGACAATGTCTCACACCCACTCCACCATGTGCTGGTCAGGCACAGGAGTACTTTCAGTGGGAGACTCATACCACCAAGATGTACCACTGAGCGCCACAGGAAATCATTCCTGCCTGTGGCCATCAAACTGTACAACTCCTCCCTCTGAGTGGCCCTAATTTAATCTAACTTGTGCAATAACCCCATTCAACCTGACTGTATATATTTTGTTTGTGTAAATAATCTTGTTCAGTTTACAATATATATATATATATATATATATATATATATATATATATATATATTTATTTACGTTTATGTTTGTTAATAATTCCTGTTTATTTAACTATATATTTGTTAATACTATTGTTTAAATTTCTTATATTTTCACGTATCTTTCCTCTCTTGCAAGGAGCACCTGTAACATAAACAATTTCCCCTCGGGGATCAATAAAGTATTTCTGATTCTGATTCTGATTCTGATAGCCCTGGAGAAAGAATCAATCAAGAAAAGATGAGGATCAGAGAGGAGACTCTGCAGGAAGCCCTGTAAGATCTCGCTGCTTCCATAAACTAGTCATTGAATCTAACCCACTGAAACAAGCAGTAACCTGTTCAAACTGGTCAACGTTGCCAGTACAGGTACATACATAAAAAATAAGTCAGTAACTTCTAATTTTGTAACTGAGCTCATTCCATGTTTTGATGTAAACAAAGTAAACATACCCGTAGGCCTGAACATAGGCACACAAGGATTTTCAATCCCAGTGCTCTCCAACCTCTGTGAGAGGAATAATGTTCTTCTTGACATAGGCCATAGCTTTGTCCGCGTTAGTAAACTCCATGTCCTCCTCTTTGTGCATGACCCAAAGTCGAGCTGGTAACGATAGGCCGTACCGGGAGTCTGTCGGTCGGGAAGAAGCTTCCTCACCTCTGTGAACACCGCCCATGCTTTGGCCACAGTTGTAGTATTGTCAGGAAAGTTGACACCCAGTTCCCCACTGAAGCACAGTGGACCTCTACTGCGTGGCGCAATACCTCAATCCAGTAATGGTGGTAGTAGTGTAGTTTGGCAACGACGGCACAAGGTTTTCCACCCAGCTTCATTGGCCCCAGATCTTAGAGTTCAGAGCCACAGTGTTGGGCCCTTGTGTTGGAGGGTCTGGTATACTTATATTTCCGCAAGTTTGTTGCCATTTGTTTACCTCCGTGGAGCAATTCCACTTTAAGGTTATGTTTAGAGTTTGTTTGCTGTCGCATAGGATGGGATGCACTTTACAAGTTTTATTTAAAATAGAAGCTAAGCGGGAGCTTGCGTTAAAGACACCTCACTCCATTGCGGCCAAGCCAAGCCCCAGGCCTCTATTTTCTAATGACTTGGGGCCTCGTTGAAGTCATCAACGCAGCCATTTGTATCTCTAGTTTATTGCCTGTTGTATCTCCACTTTCTAAAAATGTATGCTGATCTTTCAATAGTACTTGGGCTATACAAAAACCTTTTCTAAAAATTCACTCAGTGCTGTGACCAAAGATAATGGTGACAGATGACCTCAGGGTCGAACCCTTGTGTATACGCACAATTTCCTTGAACTGCAAGACACCATTTGAATCAGTCCAGAGAAGAATGGTCAAAGGAAAGGATGGGCCCTCCAGCCCCCTGAAAACTCTACAAAAGAGCATGCTGTGTTTATTGTAAGCCAGTCTGCTCCTGGGACCAGGCTTGAGTTTGTTGGTTTTGCTGTTCTGTAGAACTAAATAAACTCCGTTGTGCAACGACTTTGTTCATCTCCAGTGCATCATTTGGCCTCCAGCGTGGTTCCTTCAAGACCGTTTTGAGACTGCTGTTGGTAAATTTGCTAAGTTATAAACTGAGTTTATTTAGGCTTCAATTAGTGATCTATCAGACACAACCTTAGCTGCAGAACAAGATGCTATAGCCCTGCAGCGGCTCTTGTTCCCTGATTTGAAGGGTGTGTGTGCTGTGACTGTGTGTGCTGCTGGTTTAGCTGCTGACGAGAGTCTGTCACTGCGCAGCAGCTTGTGCTTTGGATCTGGGATTGTGTATGTTACTGTGCTACTGGGTTAGCTGCTAAGAAGAGTCTGTAGCTGTACGGTGGCTCATCCTTTGGCTTGGTGTGTTTTTATTCACCGCTCTCTCTCACCATCATCCTCATGACGTGCAGTGAAACCAACGCTGGTGCAGTGGGCCCTGGGTTCCTCTTTGTGCAGGACAATGCCTTGCCTCATGTGGCCAGAGTGTGCAGGTGTCAGGAGCATGCCCAGATGTTGTTGGGAGTTCATACAGGCATGAGGCAGCATTTTGAGTTGCCGTGATAAAATTCAGTTGGATCAGCCTGTCAATTTTTTACTTTGACTTCCAGTGTGATTTTGAATCCAGCTGACAGTGGGTTGATGATTTTGGTTTCCACTGACCGTTGTTAAGTCATTTTGTTCTCAACAAATTATACAGTGTATGTCAGTAAAGATTTTCAACTTCAATAATTCGTTCATCAAGATCTGATGTGTGGTTTAAGTGTTCCATTCATTTTTTTTAGCGGTGTATTTGTATGCCTGGGTCAGTCACCAAACAGGTGCTAACATTGTCTTGTCAAGTTCGTTTTTATAGATCCCAAATGGAATCCCAATGACATGGAAAGTGGTGTATGCCTCTTTCAGGTGCCATTTTGTGCATACACAGTGGTTATAAATGAGGCCCCAGATCTATGCTCTACAATGATAAATAGTTTTTGAATGTGCCATCTTGGCAAACATTTTTCTAATTTAATTAAGAGGTTGTTTTTTATTATTTTCCTTCAATTAATTTCAGTAAACAATTTATGATGAATGCAAAAGCCACTTAATGATTGTTGCTGCATTTTGTTGTCATTTGCTTTATAAATTAATATTATGTTTCACTCAGAGAGAATCAGTTTTATTATTCTTTCTATATTGTTGTTGAAAGATTGAACTGAAACATTTTGTCTTCCACAGGCAGGAAAACTGGCTGTTGACAGAGGATGGGCTATTAATGTTGGTAAGTGAGTTTCTAGTACAGATAGGTTTAATCCATAAATAGGCAACCAATCCTTCTGCACTCAACAGGTATACATTTAACTCCAGTATGTGTGAGTGAATTATTGTCAGTATCAACCTTCTCTCTTAGACACTACATTGATGTACTACAGTTTTTTGCAATATACATGTTTGGAGAAACACTGGACTTAGTTGAGAGGAGAGTAAAGGAGGAGACGCAGGTTTCATTTAGAGTGGAGCAGTTTTTATTTTCCTTTCAAAGATTTCTCTCACTACTTTAGTTGCTTTCTGTGTGTGTGTGTGTGTGTGTGTGTGTGTGTGTGTGGGTGGGTGGTTAAGGCTCTGCAATGACAAAACAAACTTATTAACAATAAACCAAAAAACATCAACTTGTATTGTGCAGTGACAAGGTGAACTGAAGTATGAAATAAATTATGAACTAATCCAAAGCACTGTATTGGTATTGGCCCCCATACTGACATTGGATATAAGCCTGATGTGACCAGTTCACGTTGAATATAATATGGGTTGTCAAGTTATTATTTTTTAATTAACAAGAGGAAGCAGTTCTTACCAGAGTGTTTTGATTGGAAAATAAATTAATGCAAAGAAATTTACTTTATGATCTTGACTTTTAGATTTATTTCTATAAAGTCAGTGCTGCACTGCTACAACAGTGTGGTCTGAAACCATGACTTAGAGGTGGGTGACAACTTCAAAATTCTCATTCTGTGCAATACAGTTGGTTGTTTTTTTTATTTGTCGTTCGTTCGTTTTGTGAAATTCGAGGGCAGAGGGGGTACACTGTAAATTCTAACAAGTTAAGTTTAGTTCAAAAAATTTAGGAAACCGATTACCTTGGGAAAAGTAAGTAAACAAACTTAACTGTGTCAAGTACTCTGAAATCATTATGTTTGAGTAAGCTGTACTTTTTTTTGAATTTGTGAGCACCTAATGTATCCCAGTATAGTTAAATTCAATCAAGCTGTTAGAACTCAAATACTTTGAGTCACATTAACTTAATATATTCTGCCAAAACAAGTGGGAATTACTTGAAATTTGTAATACACTACACTTAACGTATCTTAGTGTAGTCCACTATAATAAAGTTAATAGGAACTCAATAAAGATAAGTCACATGAACTTTATATACTGTGCCAAAGTAAGTGAGCAGTACTTAATTCTAAATAAAATGCACTTAATATACCTCAGCTAACTTAAAAACAACAACTCACTAAATGGCATTATGAAAACCATAATTTATTTTTTATTTGTAAACTCGCAAAATGTTAACATAGCATATTGACATATTATATAATATATATTAAAAACAATAACAGCACATATAACAACAATCGACATGCTGTTCATTCTGATTTGTCTAGAAAGAGACTATCAAGGGTCAAGAGTTTGGCTGAACAATTGAGGGCATGATAAATAAATGAATAGAAAAACAAATAAAATAGTGTTATTTGACCTCTTACATCTCCTGTAATTTGGATAATACTAGTTATACAGTTATTGTGATGATTCATAATTTTTGTGGGAGGGAGCATTCTCACCGAGTTGTGTACAAAACATGTTTTCTTATTTCTGAAGAAGACAATATGGAACCTCTGCAGCTCCACACACACACACAAAAAATCTGTCACTGTTAATTTTTATCAAAACATTAAAAAGAAGTAAGTAAAATATAATATTCAATTCAGTAAAAATAAATGCATAAAATATTCAATAAAGTTTTGTTCAATTGTTCAGCCCTATCTACTCTCACTCATTCACACACCACACTCATGTAGACAGCTGTCCGTAGCTACTACATCTAGCTCAAAAGAACATTTTTTAATTTTTGCCGTTTTGGGCTGAGCTTTTGTTGTCCAAGGTTCAACAGTATCTTCTGCATGAAGTCAAATGTGTTCTTCATACCTTTGGGGTAATCCAGATGGAGTGCGTATATTAAGCCGAATAGCAGAAAAAGTGCTTGAGCGTGTGTGGGAATCTCATCCATGATATTATTTCCTTCAAGGATGATTGCAATGCTGTTTATCTCTGGTAACATATCCCCAGTCATGACTGAAAGAACCCCGACAGGTACCTGGGCGAAGTCATATTCGGTGTCCGAATCCTGCATTCAAAATAAAAGAACACAAATAAATTTAGGTAGGATGTTATGACCCACGGTTATAGTGTGTTCACTCCTATAATCAAAGTGACTGCAGGAATCACAATTTAAAATCACACAGAAGAAACCAGCAATCTGGAAAATTGTCTTACAGAGCTCTTTTGAAAGACCATGGACAACAGGTAGAAATGGCTGCGTTTCAGCACTAAGCCTTAACAAAAAGAATTTAAAAAATCCATAAAGATTTTTTTTTTTTAATGTGTGCTGAATTGTGCATTTGAGCTAATTTTCCTAGGCTGCTACTCAATGGTGCGGTGTACATTTTACAACTTCAGATCTCAGCTTCAGTCCTCAGGCATCAGACAAAATGAAATTGTTGTTTAGACTAAAAGGCTTCAGGTCTCTGGAAGAACCCCCTCAGGTTGAAGGGCTAGCACAAATAGACCTCAAACAAAATGGCTTAAGACCAAACAGCATCGGGCCAAACAGTGTAGCAGCAAATTCTCATAACAAGACATTACGGGACATTACAACTCAAAGTATAACGAAACACAGCCATTATTTTTTAACTTTCCAACATGTATCCTTTAAGAAAGGGGATGTTGTGAAAAATGATTTTACTGCAAAGGGCATGACATCAGTGATGTCATGTGATACAACTTCATCTGGGAAGCTCAGATTTGGCTCAAACTTCTCAAGCCTTGACAAAGTTTTTTTTTTTTTTTTAACCACACCTGAACAATAATGTTTTTTTCTGAAATCTGAGAACTGAACCTGAGGTCTGAGATGTCGTAAAATGTACACTGTATGATGGTCATATGATCATCAATATGAATGTACTTACTGAAGAGCTGTTGAAGAATTCACTGGAATTATCTCCCAGATGAAGGGGCAGACATTGCAGGACAGCAGTGCCTGTTGTGGTGATGTCATTGGCCTCATGGAAGAGATGACAAAAACAATAAGTAGAGGATAAGATATAAGAAAGGCAAAGTTACAACATTGAATTCTAAGTGCTTGATGTAGTTAGATAATTACTTGTAGTAGTAGAAGTAGACACTTATTTGCGTATTGATTGGCTGGAGGAGGCAATCAAGTGGCTGGCCTACAACTCCTTTTCTGGATCTGAAGATGTCAATGAGACGAGTGGTGTGGTGGTCCAGAGCTTCGTAGAAGTCTTTCTTGGGGTTCTTACTGGCAACTCTGTAGAACTCGGCAAACACCTTGAGAAACAAAAAAAAAAACCACATCCAAAGAATTGTTTACTCCATCATGGTGGTCATTAAATGCTAACACTCCATTTGACTGTAGTGATGCACGATTTGATAAAAATGTGCAATTGCGATTTGAGTGGACAATATCGCGATTTGCGATTGTGATTACAATATAACAAAAAAAAAAGGGTATCATGAGTCTTCTTGCTTGATTCAGTGTTTCCCTTACATTATATCAGGGGGGCACTGACCTGACATAGTTATTGTTATGGACAGTGTGTAAATGACCATCAACAGACTGAGCACAGTCAAACACGCTGCTTGCACAGCAGCGCAGCACGGCACTGTACACACAGCGGAGCGAGCCTGTGTTGCGTTCAGGTGTTGTCATGTAAATGACAAATTCCAGCATGCCATAGCACAACACAGCAGCATGTCAAGTGGACCGAACCCGAGCAAAGTTGCTCAATTTTTAATTTGTTATTATATAGTTTGTTATGGAGTCCATGGTTATGAGGCTCTGGCGTCTTTAAGTTGTCTCTTTGTCTTTAACGTTACACGGCTCGGCTTTCTCTCGTATGCATTCTTCCTACTTTTCTCTGTGCTGTCTCAAGTGCTGATATAGATCGGTTGTGTTGCAGCGGGACGTGGCGACTTTAACTTTTAAAGTTTACACAGTCTTTCTGATCAACGTCACCGTACCTGAATTCAAAGTATCGCCATGTAACAGATGTTTTTTTCGCCACCAACTCAGCCTGTTCATGGTCGGGCTCATGCCCTTCTTCTGTGTCTATGGTGGTCACTGCTGCACGCCGGGTGGTGACCTGACCATACGTGCTGCACACACCAGGATAGCTTGTGGGTGTAATGTCAACAAACTCCACACACTACAGGAGAAGTAGTCACGTTCACAGGCACACACGTTAACATTTATTTACATTAAATTGCAAATCGCAGCCTTTTATGCAGTTATGTAATCGCACAGCCTGACATCGCAATTGCGGTTAGATTAATTGTGCAGCACTATTTGACTGTTATACAGTAGCCTACATTTCTCAAAAAGTAATGACCAGATTGCTGAAATTGATGATGTGTTAGGTCTACAACCAAACTGCAACGACAAAACTGCAGACGTCGAGAATAACAGTATGTGGAAGCCTCATATTGTAACACTATTTTCTCCAAAAGTTAAGATTGAGTTTTGATCAAATCCTCTTGTAGGCAGGTGTAGGTAGGTGCATATAGTGTAACATGGTGAAGATATTAGGTTTAAAATGTTCACGAATGTGGATGGAACTTATAAATCAGATAATTAAAACCACCTCACAACGTCATGAATTCAAAGACCGGCATATTTAGTGATGTTTTAAATGTACTTCAGGCTATGCTAACTTCACATGATCATTTGCCATAACTTTGGACACTCTACAGACTAAATGATTAATCAATTAATCATTAAAATAATCTAATAAAACAACAGAGTAATCTAAAATGAAAATAATGATTACTTGTTGTGTGGTTCAGTATGGTGCAGCAGAAGTGGGCCATACCTGACTTTCTGTGAACAGTGCAGGCCAGCGTTCCATCATCTTTTTGACTGGAGGCTGTTCTTTCACGATTTCTTTGTGTTGCAAAGAAAATGTGTGGTCTGATCTTCGTGTTATACTCATTTTTTCAAGTAGTGCTTTTACATAATAATGGAACTCAGTACAACCTGTCCTTACACCAGTTTCAGATAAAATAAGACATATTTTTTGTACATAATTCAATTACAAGGAAGTTACCATGGCAATCATATTTTACAGTGTTGGATTAACCATTTTAAGCTTGCAATAAGGTTCGCTTAGAGGAACAAAAACGTTGCATTCACTGTAACGTTCCGCTGGCTTGAAATGAAGCACGGAGACGGCAGGTGCTGCCTCCCTCCACAGCCCATTAAGTTACTGCTAACTTCACAACAGCTAACGTAAGTTAGCAGCGCGCTACTCCGGCAGCTAACAGCTAACGGCTATTTATGACGGCGGGGCTGGTGCAGGAACAGGGGGAGACATGTTGCAGATTAACAACTACACTGGGGTTGTAACCTGTAGCTCTAACTGCCTCTCTGTACACTACGCTGACGTGTGTACACTTGCGCGAGACTGTGAGACATGGGCACCGCCTTCATGTGTGTTCATGTGCTTTTGCTGGTCTCACTTGCAAGTGCGCACACATGAGCTCAGCGTACACAGAAGCAGTTAGAGCTACAGGCTACAATGAGGCTAAAAACAGAGTTAAAATGCCGTTTTTCCAAACAACTTTTTATGTCGGGGTTTCAGGACACTTGGATCACTACGGACGAGCAGTATGGAGATATTTTGTGGTTTCAATTATGTGCATTTGGACGTTTTAATCTGGGTCGCCGTCAGCTATTAGGTGTGCAGTTGTGCTGCTACGCCCTCTCCCCCCGGATCTCCGTAAGTGTTGTGAGGACTCTAAAACTTCACCAGAGCCTCCCTCTGCATATGGATGAGTAGATAATGGCTGAATTTTCATTTTTGGGTGCACTGTCCCTTTAATGAGACATTTGGGGCTGATGGTATACTAATCATACTTGCAGATGCACACTGAAAGATTCCTCATCATAATAGCAGCATGCAATTCCTTCCACAACATCTAGTCACCAAGAGGATCCCCCTGCGCAGGCAACTCCATCAGTCGGTGCAGGATGTAGATGTGCACCCTGTGGCCCATGCAGTGCATGAGCATGTCTGTAGACGACTAGTCCATACACACATTAACATTTTATAAGCTCGGACAGATCTCTCTCACTTTATGAAAACATCTACACCGATCAGCGAAAACATTAAAACCACTGGTGAGTGAAGTGAATAACATTGATCATCTTGTTACAGTGCAATGTCCTGCTGGGAAACCTTGGATCCCAGCATTCATGTGGATGCTACTTGACGTGCTCCACCCACCTGAACCCCGTCGCTGACCAAGTAAACTCCTTCATGGCAACGGCACTAGTCGATGGCAGTGGCCCCCCAGCAGGACAGTGCACCCTGCCACACCACAAAAACTGCTTAGGAATGACCCCAAGAATGGGACAAAGAGCTCAAGGCATTAACTTGGCCTTCAAATACCCCAGATCCCAATCTGATCTAACATCTGAGGAATGTGCTGTTAACCCAGAGGTACTCCCGATCCATGTTGGGTCCTCCTTGGACACAGGGCCTCTGGAGGGTGTCCTTTGGTGCCTGGCATCAGGACATTACTTTGAGATCTTTTGAGTCCGTGGGGTGTGAGGTGGGGTACCAGCACATCTTACAGATGTTTGATCAGATGGGGATCCAAAGAATTTAGAGGCCAGGTTGATGCCTGGAGCTCTTTGTCTCGTTCCTTGGACCATTCTTGAGCTGTTTTTGTGGTGTGGCATGGCGTATTGCCCAAGTTTTCCCAACAGAACACTGCATTGTAAGAAGATGACCAATGTTGTTCACTTCGCCTGTCAGTGGTTTTAATGTTTTCACTGATCGGTATACATTAGCTCCTTGTCAGGGAAATTTTTCTAATGTATGGCTTCAGTTCAAAGAAACTTTTGACTAAATGTCTACTTCTTGTGAAGAAAATATGAATGGCATATGAAGAAACAAATACTTGAATGGACAGCAGTGTTTGTAAATAAATATTTTTACAATTATTGTTATGCTAATTAGTTACCTGGTGGTGAGTTGGATCAGATGGTGGGGGAGGATGCTGGACAGACCTGGTAAACCCAAATGTGTAGTGAGGGTGAACTGGGAACGTCTGGCAGAGGACCCTGTCCATGGGGTCTTCAACTCCCACCTCCGGGAGAATTTCTTGTGCATCCCGGGGGAGGCTGGGGACATGGAGTCTGAGTGGGCCATGTTCAAAGCCTCCATTGTGGAGGCGGCTCCTGGTCAGAAGGTTGTCGGTGCCTGTTGGGGCGGCAACCGAAAAACCTGCTGGTGGACACCAGCGATGTGGGAGGCCGTCAGGCTGAAGAAGGAGGCCTTTCGGGTCTGGCTGGCCCAGGGGTCTCCTGAAGCAGCAGACAGGTACTGGTTGGCCAGAAGGGCTGCAGCTGTGGCGGTCACTGAAGCAAAAACCCGGGTGTGGGAGGAGTTCGGGGAGGCTATGGAGAAGGACTTTCAGTTGGCCTCAAGGAAGTTCTGGCAGACCGTTAACCAACTCAGGAAGGGAAAGCAGGGCTTGTCTCAGGCTGTGCTCAGCAGAGAGGGAGAACTGCTGACCCGAACTGGGGACATCATCGGGTGGTGGAAGGAGCACTTTGAGGACCTCGTGAACCCGGCCATCACGTCCACTGAGAACGAGGCAGAGTCTGAAGACTCGGGGGAACTCTCGCCTATATCCCTGGTGGAGGTTGCTGAGGTAGTTAAAAAGCTCCCCAGTGGCAAGGTGCCGGGTGTGGATGAGATTGGCCCTGAGATGCTGAAGGCTCTGGGCACTGTTGGGCGGTCATGGCTGACACGCCTGTTCAGTGTTGCGTGGAGGTTGCGTATGGTGCCTACAGAGTGGCAGACCGGGGTGGTGGTCCCCATCTTCAAAAAAGGGGACCGGAGGGTGTGCTTCAACTATCGGGGTATCACACTGCTTAGCCTCCCGGGTAAAGTTTACTCCCTGGTGCTGGAAAGGAGGCTCCAACCGATTGTCGAACCTCAGATTCAGGAGAAGCAATGCGGATTCCATCCTGGCCGTGGAACAGTGGACCAGCTCTTTACCCTTGAAAGGCTGCTGGAGGGGGCATGGGAGTTTGCCTATCCAGTCTACATGTGCTTTGTGGACCTGGAGAAGGCTCATGACTGCATCTTGTGGGTGGTACTGCGGGAGTATGGGGTTCCAGGCTCACTGCTACAAGCCATCTGGTCCCTGTATGACCAAAGTGAGAGCTGTGTCCGCATCCTCGGTGCAAAGTCGACCATGTTCTAGGTGGGTGTTGGCCTCCGCCAAGGTTGTCCCTTGTCACCAATCCTGTTTATGATCTTCATGGACAGGATCTTGAGGCACAGCCGGAGGGGGGAAGGGGATCTGGGATTTGGGGACCTCAGAATTGCATCCCTGCTCTTTGCAGATGATGTGGTTGTTTTGGCTCCATCACACCGTGCCCTACAGCATGCACTGGAGCATTTTGCAGCCGAGTGTGACGCAGTTGGGGTGAGAGTCAGCACCTCCAAGTCTGAGGCCATGGTCCTCTGTCGGAAACCGGTGGATTGCCCTCTCCGAGTTGGGGGAGAGTTACTGCCTCAAGCAAGGGAGTTCAAGTATCTTGAGGTCTTGTGACCAAAAAGACCAAAAGAATGAGATCACGGATACAAGCGGTGGAAATGAGTTTCCTCCGTGGGGTGGCTGGGCTCAGCCTTAGAGATAGGGTGAGGAGCTCGGACATCCGGAGGGAGCTCGGAGAGAGCCGCTGCTCCTTTGCATCGAAAGGGGTCAGTTGGTTCAGGCATCTGATCAGGATGCCTCCTGGGCGCCTCCCGCTAGAGGTGTCCCGGGTACGTTCCACTGGTAGGAGGCCCGGGGCAGACCCGGAACACGCCGGAGGGATTACATATCTCGTCTGGCCTGGGCACGCCTTGGGGTCCCCCAGGAGGAGCTGGAAAGTGTTGCTGGGGAGACGGATGTCAGGGGTGCTTTGCTCGGCCTGCTGCCCCCGCGACCTTGCCCCAGATAAGCGAATGAAAATTGATGGATGGATGGATAATTCATTTAATGACCACACTGGGTTGCCCCTTCTCTTCAAAAATATGAAAGGGGGACGTATTTGGCTGAGGGAGCAACTGTGTTTCTAGAGCTAAATTCTATTTTTCCAGCTCCAACTCTTCCTGCTCTCTCTGTAACTTTATGGCTTCAGCCCCTGAGGATCTCCCTTTCAAGAAGCATTTGTGAAAGATCATCCTGTCACCCCTGTTTCTTTTTTGGTGCTCCACTGCTGCCATTACAAATTTGAGGAGTGGTTGAGTCTGAAATCAGAAAAAATTGTCTGATCCTGTTTTGTCTACTGTTATTACTTTCTAGCTAACAAACAGATTTAATTAGGCTTACTAGTTTATCTTTCTATGATTAAACTTATTAACTCAACAAATAAATGTCTTGTACCAGCACTCCTTAACTATGAAGCCAAGCTGGTGGAATAAGCAGGGAAAGCCCTGAAAAAGACATCATCTGGATGGCAGCATATGTTGCTCTAAAACCTGTAGGTACCTTTCAGCATTCATGGTGCCTTCACAGATGTGAAGTTACCCATGATGCCATGGGCACCAACACTCCCCCATACCATCACAGATGCTGGCTTTAAAGGGCCAGTGTGTAAAATGGGTTGAAAACAGTGACATCAGTGGTCAAATTCTAGATTGCAGGGCTCACTCACTCACCCCTCCCGTCAGGTAAATGATGGTGGCCTCGTAGGGACAAAAAGCCTTGCGCATGAGTTTTTCAGGAGTAGGTCTATCTAGTGATGAGGTGAATATTTATTTAGAAATCTAAACCATGTTACCATATTGTAATGAATCCCTCACGAGCAGGAGACCAGAGGAGCGTTCGGGAAAAAGGCCAGTTTATTTGAGCACTCCAAAAACTCCAGTAACACTCCAGGGTGTAAAAGACTCCGTCCCAAACTCTGACTCTTCTGGCGTAACAGACACACTTCATACACACATACTCGTTTACCATACCGAGTGGGGACCCCCCTCCCCTCTCTGCTCCGCCATTCTCCAGCCCACACACTGACTGACAGCGTAGCCTGTAAACAGACCTCAGCTGTTTATTTAGCCTAGCAATATCTCCGGACTATAGTAGCTGCAATGGACGACTTTCAACGCGATTTTGAAGAGTTTCTTGTAGCGGACACAGACCCAGAGCCATACCTGTTTGAGCCGGAGCATACAGATGAGGAACTCCATGTGTTTGATGCTGAGTGGGCGAGAAGAGAGGCTGAATGCACAGAATGGGATTCGCTACTGCTGCCATCGTTGGGGAGATATATCATCAGGAGGAAAAGCGCAGCAGAGAGTGCATCACAAGGAGTGAAGTTGCGTCTTCTTTTCCTCGCAGATGACTGTTCGGGTTCATTCTCTCCTGTTGCGTGGTAAGTGTGGTCCATTCGCAAACTTTATAACTAAAAAAAAACTTTTCACTACTCTCTATCGATGAACTACTAACACACTCTGTTGTTTCCTCCTCCTTCTTCCTTCCTTCCGCTGTCTTCATTGGTTTATTTATACACGCGAAACGCGTTCTCAGCTGGCTGGATTGTCCGCTTGGTCTGCCGTACATGGCGGCGCAAGATGGCGACCTCTCTAAAGCAAGGCTCTTGCTATATATATATATTTAAAAGCATAATTTTAAGGCTACGAAAACCAAACGAATTTTATTTTATAGCGATTATACACTTGTGTAAAAATATTAATGGGTAGAATATTCAGATTCAGATTCAGATTGACAATAAACCATGCCAAATATTACACACTGGCCCTTTAAACTTTGAGCTGGTAACACTCTGGATGATCCTTTTCCCCTTCAGCATGGTGGAAACAACATCTATGATTTCCAAAAACAAAGCACATTTTTCCTCTTTTGTCAGTCCATCTCAGATAAGCTCTGGCTCAGAGAAGTTGGTGGCATCATACAATATATGGCTTTCACTTTGCATGCTAGAATCCTAACTTGCATTTGTAGGTGCAGCGATGAGCTGTGTTTGCTGAAAATTGTTTCCAAAGTGATCCTGAGCCCATATAGTGATATCCTTTATACAGTCATGTCAGTATTTAATGCAGTGCAGTCTTAGGGGTCAAAGGTCACAGACATTTAGTGTTGCCTTGCCCCTTACGTGCAGAGATTATCTGAATCTCTTGATGATATTATGGATTGTAGATGGTGAAATCATAGATTCATTGCAAGTGTGCTTTATATTCTTTAACTGAGGATTCCCCTTTTATACACAATTATACTTTACTTGTTTACTTGTGGAATGATCCAAACAGGTGTTTTTTTTTTTTTGTTTTTTTTTTTGCATTCCAAAACTTTCTTTTCTGTCTTTTGTTGCCTCTGTCCGAACTTTTTTGGAGCTTGTTGCAGATGTCAAAATCAGAATGAATGTATGTTTACAAAAATGAAATTTGAAATGTAAAATTATGACTTCTTCAAACTGAATGTTTTTATAAATACAATATTTATTCACTACACAAGTGTAGCATAACTACACACACAACTGTAGCCTAATCTCCTGTCTCCTGTGAGACGTGAAATTTGACATGTGAAATTATGACAACTTAAAACTGAATGTTTTTATAAATACACTATTTGTTCACTACACAACTGTAGCACAACTATATACACAACTGTAGCCTAATCTAATGGCACAGTTTGCAGCCTGGCTGAGAGCAGTTTATTTTTCTTGATTTTTTGAAAAAGAGCTCTAAGGCTCTGTCGTATGGAAACTCGGTCAGAGGTGGCCCATTGATGCTGTGTAGCATGCATGCAGCCAGATGGTCCCCCTGCAGTCTGTTCCTCAGGTCTGTCTTCACCTACACATAAAAACAATTAGCTACAGCCAGACAGGCAGGTGATGACTCTGGTGTTTGTTTTTTAAAAATAAAGTTAATTGCAGCATAGTGTGTATTATAGGAGGTCCCCCAGCAGACTGGGCCTAAGTCAGCCTAACTAGGGGCTGGTACAAGGCAAGCCTGAGCCGGCTCTAACAATAAGCTTTATCAAAGAGGAAAGTCTTAAGTCTAGTCTTAAATGTAGAGATGGTGTCTGCCTCGCGGACCGCAACAGGAAGATGATTTCACAGGAGAGGAGCCTGATAGCTGAAGGCTCTGGCTCCTGATCTACTTTTGGAGACTTTAGGGACCACGAGTAACCCTGCATTCTCAGAGCGCAGTGTTCTGGTGGGATAATATGGCACTATGAGCTCTCTAAGATATGACGGAGCCTGACCATTTAGAGCAGAGATACTCAATGCGCGGCTTGCCAGCCACATGTGGCTCGTCAAGCTTTAATTGGTGGCTCGCATGTCAGCTTATATAACAATATGGTAACACAGCCAATACATTTTTTAAAATGTGCTACATGAATTTACAATGAACACTGCACTACAAACATTCAAACATCTGCATTATATTTTTCCTTTCACCTCAATTAATGATTAATAATTAAAAGGGGGTTAAGCAAAACCTGGCAACGCAGCACATTACGGCATTTTGACAACACCGGCTCACTTGATCGCAGTACAGGCGGCTTGCAGGTTAAGATAGCTCCGCCAGCCAGCGTGACATGCACAGGGCAAAAAATGGATCGATTTCTAATTAAAAAAAGGACAAAAACGAGACGGACAGACACACAGTGTTATAAGGAATACTGAGTATAAAGAGTTGGAGGAAGCAGCAAACGAAAATCAACATGAAGACGCCGGAGAGTCGGGAGAGGGGATGAGCAGGGAAACGCTGAGTAAAAAAATGAAAGGTACGAGGCACAAGATGAGCACAGGAAATTTCAAGAGAAGTGGACAGATGAATTCTTATTATTCATGGCATGAACCCTCTGTGCTTAATATGCAAACAAAGCCACACTGGTTTCAAACGAAGCAACAGAGGCATCTTTTGAGATAGCGTGGATTTTGGCGCGGGTGTGCCGGTGTTATGTCCCTACTGGTTTCCAATTTAACTGGTTTCCTTACCAAACAGCTGCAGATGTGCTGCGCCTCCGTCAGCAGATTTGTCACAAATTCACAAACATATACAACATATTACTGGCGATTTTTAAAGTCGCAGCCCACATCTACCACAGCGAATATGCTTCTGTAAGTGAGCACTACATACCAGCGACATTAAAAAAACAAAGTAAAGAAAATATGATAGGCTATACACAAATTTGCGTCGAGCTGGACTTAATTTCACGTCAACAAAAAGACAATAGCCTACCTATAACACAAACCGCACGTCTACCTGTGTGAGCCACTGAGACTCACAGAGAGCAAGGCTTTCCTCAGGTATTAGTAAATTACGTCAGCATCCAGGTAACATTTTGATTTGGGCTGACCTGAGACAACTGGTAACCCTCGGCTTGCCTTGAAAATACCCGAATGTAGCAGAATATAATGTTTATTTTTCTATGCATCAATGCATGTAATGAGCGCAGCTGATGGCCATTCAGTGAAGTGAGCCAGGTATAAAAGCAACAGCCCTCCCCCTGGTTCTCTCTTTTGCGCATCACCTGATGCATCACTTCCGCGTCAGTCGCTGTCTGCCCCGACAGGTATGGCTGCCCACTGCTTCTCCTTGCTGGCTGTTTGGCTACATTGTTTCATACTGACAGTATTTGTGTTGTATTTTATAGTGACTACTTGTGCGCCGCTTCGTGCTGCCCGTATGTGCTCCCATGTTGTTTGGCTGTGGTAAGTGTCCTCTCTCTTGACGTTATGGTGTTTACTATGATGTGGCTAATGCTAGTGTGGTCATAGGTAAAACGCTGGTAACTGTCTGGAGCCCTCTCGCGTCCTCCCTCCTCATGTGCGTGTGTGTGCGCGTGTCCGCCTTTGTCAAAAGGTATGCATGTGTGTATTTTAACGTAGCACGTAACCGCATCATTTTCAGTTCAATTTAGCAATACTAATATTATTTTTGGTTTGGTTAAACTGCAGTCGGGCTCGCTATAATCAGCTGAGTGGGAATCAGCTGACTGGGGCCACTGCTGTTTCAGGCCCATTTCCACTGAAGAAGTTCCTGGTACTATTTGGGGGGCAGGAACTACTACAGGAACGTCCTCTCGCTCGGCCCTCTCAACCGCCGTGTCTCCACTGAGAGCGGAGTACGAGGAAGGTTCCTGTAAAGTTACGGTCTCTGGATGTGACCTAATCATTGCGCGACCATTTACTGGGGCGACATAAGGACGCCGTTAGCTGTTAGCCCTTAGCGGTGTCTGTAATAACTCACTAAATGGCCCGTGAAATGTCTTAGTTACAACGTGATTGAGCTAACTGGAGTAGTTTCATGTCGTATCCGACAACGGGAGGCTTTTAACAGATGACGTCCTGATGTTAGCTTTGCTGCTGTTAGCTGTCCCTGTCAGCCGGCTATTTTGTTGCTTTCTGTTGACATCACATCCCTCCTTGAGTATATCCAATCAGCACCAAGTAAATCCCAAGCCCCAGCCAGGAGTCTTTCAGGGCCGTTCTGAGTACCTACTCCGAGGCAGGGACTTGTTTAGCCCCCGTAAAAGTTCCGGAACTCTGTCCTTCGAGAGTGGTTCCTGCGGTGGAGACATGCACCAATGGCCCCAGCCCCGTAAAATTACCCCGAAGTTCCCGCGGTGGAAACGGGCCTGTTGTCCCTACAAGACGCTTCTCTGCTGCTGTCTCCACGAGACGTCTCGCTGCTGCTGCTTGCTCCCTCTATTGCATGTTCCAAAAAAGACGTTTTGCTACTGCTGCTTCTTCTAAAGACGCCTTGCTACTGCTTTGCACTTTGCTGCGTCATCTACAGACAATTTGCTGCTGTTTCTTCAATGTATCGCTGTGTATGACTGCTACTGGACTGCACACAGTGGACTGAATGACTTTTAAACAGGGCTTATTCCCTATGTGAGTTGAAGCGTGGGTTACACTCCTCTTACTTTTGAGTTAATTGTATAGATTTATTCAGATTTTTTTTGTTTATTTAGGTATTTCTTTTGTTTATTTAGATTTATTATTAGTTATCATCTCTTGTTTATCTTGATTTTGGTTTTGTCTCCTCATTCAATTTCCTTTTGTTGACTTAATTTTGTTGAGTTAATTTGAGGGGTTTTGTTTCTTTGATATTTAAAGAATAACTTCAACCTGGGCCCTATTTCCCCATGTGTATGTGTGCGTATGATTCATAGATACAACTCCTTTTAAAGTTATCGCATTAAAAGTGCTTTTTTTTCGCCACTAATCGGTTCAGATCGCCAATGCTATCTCTGTAAATAGCATACTAAGCGTTTCCAACATTGTTTACCGGTATATAACATTACCTCCACTGTGTCTGTAGCTCTCTCTACTCGTGGGACAGCCGTTTTCTTGAGGAAGAGGTGTTGCGGGATTTGATGTCTTCTCTTGGGAGAAGTGAGCACTGCACTGCACGATTGTTAGCATCCATTTGTAGCACAACTAGCCACAACTTCAGCATCTCACCGTCCGACAAAGGCAGCCTATGAAAGCTGTACGGGGTGTTGCGCGACATCCTGTTCTTGCAATTCGGATAAGCACAAACACGAACCATTGTTTCAATCGATGCAGTAAAACTCTCAACTGTACTCCGGGACAATCAGCGCCACTCTGAGCGGTGCTCAGCATGGCTCCTCTGTTTCTTCCGGCAACAAGCAAAGCTCTTGCAAGATGATGTCACACACAGCCCAGAGAAAGTGAGGGGTAAGGGAAACGCTTAGTATGCTATCCACAGAGATAGCACTGGCGATCTGAACCAGTCACTGGCGAAAAAAAGCACTTTTAATGCACAAACTTATACGGGACGCATTTGCCCCCATGTCTATCTCACGGCTGCCAGCTGCATCTGCCTCCCTCAATACTGAACCAATTTTAAAATGAGTTGTACCTATGAATCATACGCACACATACACATGGGGAAATAGGGCCCAGGTATTTTTCAACCTGGGCCCTAAGTTATCCGTTAAGTTCTAAGCTAAAAGGGTTATTATTTTGTATATTTCCTTTAGGTTTCTAAATTTGTAAACCTGCCCATTAGTTATATATTGTTTGATTTTGATTTTTGTTCCTTTCTTTTTTTTGTTGCTGCAACCCCACTAATTTGTTTTTTCCCCCCCTTTTTCAGTTGCTGAAGGCCGGTGTGGTGGTGGCAGTGTCTGTGACTGGTGGTGGTGTCCTCCCGTTTTGTGTGCTGTGCTTCCCTGGGACTGGTTACTTCACTGTGTGTCCTAAGTGTTTGAAAGTATAATAAAAAGTATAATAATTCCCTGGGTGAAATTCCCAGGGTGGCGTTGTCGTGCAACTGTTTAGATTCTTGAAGTGTATACAGACATTTATATATATATATATATATATATATATACATACATATTATATATATAGTGTTGTACTCAGTTACTCAGTTATCTCGTCCTACCCTCGCCACACATACATATTCATCAATGTTTCTTGTTCTTTTTCCACGAGTCTACAAACATATTCAGTGCCACATTACAGTCTGCACAACACTGCACACTATGTCAAAGCCTGTCATGTTTAAAAAAGTGACGATCTAACTCGGAAAATGCTCTCAAAATACGCTAAATAATATGTAAATAAAAACCAAGCACTTAAGGACTTACATTTACCCATGTCAGTGTAATTGAGTAGTTTTTTGTGTACTTGCACTTTTTAAAAATCTAATTTGAATGTTACATCAGTATGTTTTAATTTAAGTATGTTTCGCTGCATTTTAATTTACTTCCGTGACCGAGTTAAAAAAAAAAAAAGAAGTCGTCGGCCAAAATTTTAAAAAAGCAAACGGAATTGTATAAGCGTTAACTACCATGACGCAATAATAATAATAGTATTACACTCTATGACAACCTGGCAGCTAGCTCTGATGGAGACATATGAGCTCTATAAGAACAAACTCACATTTATGGACGCACACTAAAAGAAATGTCGCCATGGTCCGAGAGGTGATGTCATGCTGTTATCTCTGTCTCTACAGGTACGAAGTGAGCATGATGCGTTCATGTTCACAGGGCAGCGTTGGACATGAGTTGTATTGTTTGAAATCATTTTCTGAGATTGTCTGCACTAAACTGACACATACCTCCCTAAATGTTTTAAATGTCATGTTTCAACATTTTATTTTCTCATTCAGCTTTAATTTGTAAAGGTATACCTTTAATTGAAATTACTAGTTTGAGATATATAGGCTATCCCCACATCCTGCAACACTAATTAACTAGTTGCCACACATTGATTGCAAGACAGACATTAGAAATAAAACAATTTTTGTTTTACAAAAAGCCAATATTCCCCCATGAGCAAGCACTTAGCGACAGTGGTAAGGAAAAACTCCCCTGTAAGAAGAAACCTCAGGCAGAACCAGGCTCTAGGTGGGCGGCCATCTGCCTTGACTGGTTTAGAGAAATAAATAAAATATAAAAATATAAATATGACCACCACCATCAATCAAGGCCACACCAGCAGGTGGTCTGCAACCACGACCCATGAAAGCTCAGTCTGCCCATAACTGGCAGGGCCTGCGACCACGGTCTGTATTAACCTGTGAGACGAGAAAGCACAACAACTTAGTGAAGAAACAAACTTAGTATGCATTACACATGTGCAACAGCTCTGCTATATTCAATTCAACTGAATAAATTATGAATATAATTTTATGAAGAAATTGTCAACTGTCCTGTTTCCTATTACAGTGTACATGCTAGGCAATAAAAATCCTGCTCCTTTGGAGGTCTCCCAGCACAAATCCAGTGGAACTATAGATTGCATGCTGTACACTGGACCTGAGGAAGAGCATGGCAGTAAATTAGTAAAACATTTCATTTATAACCACATAGAACTGTAACTTTATTCTTACCCAGTCAACATGCTGCTCTTCATTTCCCCCGAAACATTACACGTACAATTAATTTCTCAGCAATACCTTAATTCATATGACACAACAACAAAATAAAACCAAAGACAAACCTGAAGCAGCAAGCAGCCTGCATGAGTGAGTGGGTGAGTGATGGAAGTCCCAGGGCTGAAATGCAGCACCCCACTGGTTATGAGAAGCTCTGCAAACTACACAACACATAGTACAATTAGTAACATTTATCTTCATCAAAGGGTTAGTTGCACTCATAACTTGCAAATAAAGGCCCCACAGGATGTACAATCTTGCTGGCACAGATGATTTAGTGTGTCACAAGTCCATCTTGACATGTGGATATGTTTGTGTCTCATGAAGGCTCTGTAGAATAGCAAATATTTTATTTCTTTTATGACATTACCACTGATTTATAACTTGCCTTGTTATATCCTTGCATTTCTTTATTTGCTCAGGTGTTTCACTGAAGGGGTTTATGTAAACAGCCCGCTTCTCCTTTGGATAAATAACCTTAACAGTACATATTAAATCATGCAAAAGAGGATGAATTATCAAATTAAGTGTTAGTGTACCACACAATAGTCTGGACACTCCTACATACAGTTATGTAATCTGCTCTATAAAGTATAATCCATTTATTATTATTCTAATTAATCTTTTCTATGCTAATTCTCACCACAAGTGTCCAGTGCTGTTTGTCACACACTGGTCCAATGAGGACATCGTAGGCCATTGGGTTGAGCTGAAAACATACAAATAATGAATACATACTTGTATGTTTTATAGTCATGTATAAACAGATTTTTAAAAATGAATACCTTGTTTAATCCCTTAAATGATCCTTGTCACATTGCGGTCATTTGGAACGAGTCAACAAGATAAAACTTCTTTTCAGTTTCCTCTTACATCTTCACAATGACCGCATGGATGAATGCATTCACAACCTTAAGTGACAATTGTATGGAGTTACAGTTTGGCCATAAAAAACATTTAGCATGTAAAAGAAGACTATGCATGCCTTTACCTCACTCTCGATTTCCCTTTCAGGGGCTAGATTTTTCAGGTCTGTGGCAAATAATTTGTGTGGTCCGACTTTGCTCCACAAAACACTTTGCCGTTTTCCTGACCAGATGTCATCTATTACTGAAAATTACGAGACAGAGTTGTTAACATAGGCCTCATCTATAATTGAATGAAACATTTTCCAAAAGATCACATATTTCACTGCGAAATATGACAGGCTCCAGCATATATGCAGATCTTTTTCAATGTGTTGTCTCTGACATGAAATTGTATTAACATCTAGACTTACATTCCTCTGGGGTGACCAAAAGTTAGGGATCGAGGAGAGTTGTGTTTTTCGACTCAAGACTTGAGGACAAAAGGCCTCTCACTGACTCTTGTGGACTCAGTGTTATAGTGGTAGAGCTATAGAGGGGCTGGGCTGCAGTGCTTCAGAAGTGGAAGTGGTGGTGGCAATCCATTTTGAAGGGATTCTTGGCTGTGGTTCCACATATCTCTTCAGATGGTCGATATTGATCTTTTCAATGATGTTTCCTTTTTGGGTTGTGAAATCAACACTTTTTCCTTCAAGGTTGGTTATGGTAAATGGACCCAATAAATCAGCCTCTAATTTCCCTCCCTTTCTTTGTTCTTGCCTAATGTTTTTACGAAGTACTTTGTCACCCACCACAAAGCTGTCATCCTCCCCCTTTAATAACTTCTTCTTCATCACTTTTTGTTGTCCCTCTGTGATATTGGCCTCCACTTTGGTGTAGACATCTTTGAGGTCCTTCGCGCGTTTGCAAGGTTCCTCATTTTCAATCAGGGCATGGAGGTCATCATCACTTATCTCAAACATTAGCATAGATAAATAAACACAATGACTTGTATATGAATGCATATGGTTGCCAAAGCAGCGCCTACTGTAGGAAAATGCCATTATACCGGCCACTTGTCTGGAATTTGAGATGGATAGCGGGCCGCCCTTCCATACATGAGGTAGTAAGGTGAATATTTTGTTGTTATTTGTTTTGGTTTTTTTGTACGCAATCCAAATACAGTTGGCTTCATACAACTGTCCCAGTCATTTGGATTGTCCTGCACCATCTTTTTCAAAGCCCTGAAATTGAAAAAAAAAAACAAAAAAAAACATATGTTCATTTTCTATGTAGGCATGATAGGAGATTATATGAAGACAAAATGTAGACAGTTGTATTTTCACCCTTGAATGGTGCCATTTAGTCTTTCCACCAAACCATTTGTTTGCGGGTGGTATGGTGCACAGAGGCTTCTTGCGATTCCAAGCTTGGCACACAAATCCAGGTTGATTTAGAATATGTATTGCATGAAAATTAAGAACATACATTTATATGTCATACCATATTGATTCTCCCAGTGGTGCTGTGAACAAAAATACAGTAATATCACACTTTTGACAAATTATTTTCCGCGAACAGTCAGAATTCGATTGGGTGCACCGTATTTGTAGAAGAAATCAAGTATGCATTCAGCTACTTCATCAGCCCTCTTACTTTTTAGTGGATATACTTCAAGCCATTTTGTGAAGTGGTCCACCATAACACAAATATATGTGTATCCATTGTTGGAGCACTTCAATTTGCCAACAAGGTCCATGCCCACAAGTTCAAATGGCTCTGATACCTTAAATGCAAACCAAAGCACATCATCAGCTGTTGTTCTACATTAACATTGTTGTTGCATGTTAAACAACATGTTTAATTTATGAAGATCATTCACCTCAGTGGGTTGATATTGAGTCTTCTCCTTTAAAGACGCCCTCTTTTTTTGACAGTCATCACACTGGGCAATCTAATACAGTAAATGAATTCAGAACACTCAGATATGACGTGTAAAAGTTGTTTATATTTGCTTGAGATCCACAGTAATAGAGCAATTGTGCACTCACCCATTTTGTGATGTCTGCTTTCATACCAGGCCAGTAATATCGCTGAAGGATTGCATGCATTGTCTTCTCCTCTCCACAGTGGGCTACAATTGCACTGGCATGGAACTCCAGAAAGATGTTTGCTTCATGTGGACTACGCACTACTTTAGCAAGATGATGCTGCTTCTCATCACGCTTTCTATGGCACTGGTAATACAGTTCCCCATCTGGAGAATGCATTGCCATGTTTGAAATGTCATTTAAACAGAGATGGAAAGACCACTGAAATATTTTACTCAAATAAAAGTACTCTCTTGTGTAGTGCAAAAAGGATGGGTGGTAGCCTATAAATATCAATCTAGTTGTTTTTTAATTACTAATTAAAGTGCAATAACAAAATAAAATATGTCAATTCACAACATTAGAAACATTTAGGGAGGTATAATGTTTCATTTTCATGCAGACCATCCAATAAAACTGTGGATTCTCTAAACCATCCTTTTCTTTACCAAAAGTCATACTGCAAATCTATCAATCAAAACGGGTCAAGGTCATAAGTGATCAAATTTAATCAAATGACGCATCCCTGTAAAAAACGGCTGTGCCTCTGTGCACCATTCCCTCAAATTTTTCACGTCCGACGCTGTCCTCTGCACTTGAAAGCATCATGCTCACTGCATGCCTTTACCTGCAGGGTGAGACAGATGATGGCACAACGTCTAATGGACATTTCTTTTAGTGTGCGTCCTAAAATATGTGAGTTTTTTCTGTTAGAATTTATATGTCTACATGAGAGCTAGCTGCCAGGTCGTCATAGAGTAATACTATTATTATTGTGTCATGGTAGTTAACGCTTCTATACAATTTCGTTTGCTTTTTAAAAAAATATTATTTTGGCCAACATTTTTTTACTCCGTAAGGGATGTCATTTAAAATGTGGTGAACTACGTAATTCAATCAAAACAAAACACACTTAAGTAACACCAACATTACAATACACATACACAAAAAAGTGAGTAAATGTAATTCATCACTTACCACCTCTGCATTTAAAATTAAAGAACCCAATGGATTCGGTACTGTTGTGTTATTCACCGTAGTGAAGTTAGTTTCAGGAGCCCCCAATGAATATCCGAAGGAATATCCAGCCTGAAACTAACTTCACCGCGCTGTCATTTGACTTACTCAGTAGCTGGAAACTCTCTGCCCTTCATTTCAGAACGTAACACTGAGTTCGGCGGGTAGATGTTGTTCAGTTTCAAGTCAAGGATTTCTTTAACTTTACGAGGATCAATCGCTTTGTCCTTTATTAATTAGGTTTGTAGTTGCTTACTCGATTGCTCGAGTGCACACAAGCCACTTTCTTGCTACAAAGCAAAATTAATATCACCTGGTCCATTCTCCTTTTATACTCGCTCATGGTCTGTTAATTGTATTTTACTAAACAATATCTAATAATAATAATAATAATAATAATAATGATAAGCTATAAAATGGGCGGCACGGTGGTGTGGTGGTTAGCACTCTCGCCTCACAGCAAGAGGGTTGCGGGTTCGATCCCGGGCGTGGGAGCCCCTCTGTGCGGAGTCCCCGTGTCAGCGTTGGTTCTCTCCGGGCACTCCGACTTCCTCCCACAGTCCAAAGACATGCAGATTGAGGACTAGGTTAATTGATAACTCTAAATTGTCCATAGGTGTGAATGTGAGCGTGAATGGTTGTTTGTCTCTATGTGACAGCCCTGCGATAGTCTGGCGACCTGTCCAGGGTGTACCCTGCCTCTCGCCCGATGTCAGCTGGGATAGGCTCCAGCCCCCCCGCGACCCTCAAGAGGATGAAGCGGTTAGAAGATGAATGAATGAATAAGCTATAAAATAATATCAAAATACAATATATATATAGGGCGGCACGGTGGTGTGGTGGTTAGCACTCTCGCCTCACAGCAAGAGGGTTGCCGGTTTGATCCCGGGCGTGGGAGCCCTTCTGTGCGGAGTTTGCATGTTCTCCCCGTGTCAGCGTGGGTTCTCTCCGGGCACTCCGGCTAGAAGATGAATGAATGAATATATATAGTGTATTTTGAGAGCATTTTCCTAGATCGTCACTTTGTAAACATGACAGGCTTTGTCATAGTGTGCAGTGTTGTGCAGACTGTAATGTGGCACTGAATATGCTTGTAGACTCGTGGAAAAAGAACAAGAAACACTGATAAATATGTTTGGGTATTTTCAAGGTAAGCCGAGGGTAACCAGTTGTCTCAGGTCAGCCCAAATCAAAATGTTACCTGGATGCTGATGTAATTTACTAATACCTGAGGAAAGCCTTGCTCTCTGTGAGTCTCAGTGGCTCACACAGGTAGACATGCGGTTTGTGTTATATTGTCTTTTTGTTGACATGAAATCGAGTCCAGCTCGACGCAAATTTGTGTATATCATATTTATTTTCTTTTTTTTTTAATGTCACTGGTACGTAGTGCTCACTTACAGAAGCATATTCGCTGTGGTAGATGTGGGCTGCGACTTTAAAATCGCCGGTAATATGTTGTGTATGTTTGTGAATTTGTGACGAATCTGCTGACGGAGGCGATAGAGACACTGCTGTCAGAGACAGATGTGGTGTGGGCGTGGCCTTTGAGAACCCGTTGATGGCTAACCAGGAAATAAACATTGCGATCACTTCGCGTCTGTATTTCATTCATCTAAAGCTGTCATTTGCAACATTATAATACGGTATACTGGTCTGGACATCACTCACATTAATGAATCGCCGTTTCGACTGATATCCTCCAAAGACATGTTGAGCCACGGAGATATCAAGCCAAGACGAGAGCCAGGAGAGCACGATTCCCTGTGACATTCAGTAAACGCTTCACAATAATGAAACCTGAATGCATCCAAAATGTGAGCGGGTTGATATTTATAGTCACATGATATAAGTCTATACAATACTGACGTTAGTCCGTGCCTCTGATGATTTGCGTTTCCTACACCTGTGCGCACCTGTGCATCCAAATCGCTTTAAAATTAGAGTTCACAGTCATGCCAAATGTTTACGAATGAGTTTAAATGAACTGCAAAGAATATCATTGTGTTGAGCGAAATTAAAGTGTGTAGCATTTGGTGTAAAACACCATCGATGATAGTATCACAAGTTAATCTGAATGGATCACATGTTCCCACAGTGAGCTGCTCCACACTACATGCCAACACTTCTGATTGTATGTGCTGAAATATCGAATTTTTCGCCCGACCAAACACGTGTGCCAAATTTGGTGAGTTTATGAATTTGGGAAAGGGGCGAAATTGGGGATTATATGTTCTTAAGAATGATAACAATAATAATAATAATAATAATAATAATAAACAGTGCGATTACAATAGGGTCCTCACGGACGACTTCGTCGTTGCTCGGGCCCTAATTAATAAGTAATAATAAACAGGGCGATTACAATAGGGTCCTCACAGACGACTTCGTCGTTGCTCAGGCCCTAATTAAAGCTGCAAGCAGCTGTGATCAGTCCCTCGCTCTCCTGCACCACCGCGGGGAGCCAGCAGCATGCATAACTGAAGCGGTAAGACCAATACATTGCCATGCAGATGTGTTCAGGGGCAGATCATGATCACACATATCAAATTGTGGCCAATAAGAGCAATGCATGATGGAGGTCTAAGGACTTAATATTCCATGACGAAGGATCCCAAGTCACCATGGGCAGCCTGTTACATGACAGCACACGTTTGTCACTGTGGAGATTCATCAACTTGATAAATATGTGGCCACAAAATGTAGCTGAGTATGGGGTTGGTGTTTATCAATATAAACATATGGCATTTCCTGTTTCCACAAGGGGAGCACTGTGAGTTAGTGAGTATGAGAATAGGAGGTGTGCAGGGCAGGGCTCTTGTCATGGACAGAAACTTTGAAGAAGTTAGGATGAAGTATGTGGGAAAGAGAGTTGCTCGAATATGCATGGTGATGCATCAAATATGGCAGCACCATAGCGGCCACACCCCTTGACATAGAGATAAGGTTTTAATAACTTTTGATCAGCATGGTCTCAGAATGATCTGTACCAAATCTGAAGTTGATTGGACAAAAACTGTGGGAGGAGGTTGTTAAAATACAAGTTGTGGAAATCAAGAAATCAACATCAAAATGAAAACTTTAAATCAAAATGGGCGACTTCCTGTTTGGAGTAGACCATTGGTGGCAGAGACTTTTTTGTGCGTCTGGGCAACTCACACATGTTCCAATTTTTATCTTCCTACTCCAAAAAAAACCCCTATGGGGAGGTGTTTTTGAAAATTTCAAGGGGGCGCTATAGAGGCATTTTGTCTCCCCCATGGGTGACGCCCCTATCAGATGCGAGAGCTCGCCATTCTTGACCTGTGTATCAATCTTCATGAGGATATGAGGTTGCTGAAGCCATCAAGAAGCCAAACGTATTTCGTGGCAAGGGATCGATAGTCGCCACATCGCCACATGGACACCATTAGACGTAGCTTCACAGCGTTCATAAGGTAGCTTCACTAACCGCCCAAAAATATCGAATTTCGGATCCGGCCGGACGAATGTGGAAAATTAGAAGCATTTTGAAATTTGGGAAAGGGGTGAAATTGGGACACGAAATGTCGGAATAATAATAATAATAATAATAAAGCTACAAGCACCTGTGATTGGGCCCTCGTTCCCCCATGCATCCATGGGGGCCTGTGGCACGTGGGGGCTGTGGTGTGAAGTGAGAAGGAAGAAAAACCTGGCAGGAGCGAAAAAAGAATATTCACACAGATTTCCACAGATCTCCACTTTTGCTCATGGTACTTTGAGAGGCACAGATCAAAAACGGTAAAAGATATGAAGAAGATGAAAACATGAGTGAATAGATGAGACCTGTGGCAACATTTGAGAGTTGGAATGGAGTCTGTAGCACAAAGTATGGAGACGCTGTAAATTCTAGAAAAAGCCCTAAGATTGGTGTCTTTCTCCCCCCTGCTGCCATTCATTTCCTATGGGACAGCTTTCGAAGATCGTCAGGACGTTTTTCTGACATCTCACCTTATGGAGGCCATAAAATCCAAACTAAGCGAGTAATGGAAAAGTTACAAATAACTTTTGATTAGAACAAGTTGATCTGTCATCTGTGCAAGTTTGAAGTCGATAGGATAAACGCTGTATGAGAAGATGATTTTTTTAGGAAAGGCAGTTTTAAGGCAAAATCTTACTTTGAAAGGGCAAATATCTCACTTCCTGTTGGATTTAGGTCAGGGGTGTCAGCACGTGATTTTTAGGTCTTGATGAACACGCCACTTTTGGTTTCATGTTTCTACGACGTTCCTACAGGCCGTGGCGGCCATTTTTGTGTGCCTAGGTGGCGCTAGAGAGCCCATTTTGGCACTTTAGGGGTTAATGTCATGATTTTCTAAAATTTTTCACCAGTTCTGATGTGCGTGCCAATTTTGGTGAGTTTTTGAGCATGTTTAGGGGGTCAAATTCCAGTTCAAAGAGGCGGCGGGAGAAAGAATAAAGAATAAAGAATAATAATAATAAACGCAGCAAAAACTATAGGGACTGCTTTGTGAGTAGTCCACTGCTGTTGGGCCCGGTCACTAATAAACGCACGCAGCAAAAACAAGAGGGTCCTCGCCTTCGGCGAGGACTGCTCTGAGAGCAGTCCTCTGCCTTAGGGCTCGGTCCCTAATAAACGGAGCAAAAACAATAGGCAATAGCAAAAACAATCGCCCTTTCAGGCCGACGTCCCTAATAATAATAATAATAATAATAATAACTAGAACTGCAAGCAGTTATGAACTCCCTGCGCAACTCGGCCCCCGGGTGTGGTGGAGCCCTTGGAAGTTCGCCTGACCAAACATCACTAAGCTTTATGGCTGGCCTCAGGAGCGACTCTGCATCACACTCACCAAATTTCATGCGAATCTGATCAACTCTCATGTCACTTGATGTTTCTCTGTTTATAGCGCCCCCTACCGGTTAATTTGTGGCAAATTTGGCCCAGAGCCTCTGGTTGACGTCTGAAACAAGTGAATTGAGTTTGATGTTGATAGCTTTTACTTTGACAAAAATATGCAACGGTATGTGTTTTTTAGCTAGCAGAAAAAAAATGTTTATTTATAAGTACCGCATTTTTTGGAGTAGCAAAATTCTTTTGATAACTTTTGATCAGGCCAGTCTGGAGATTGTATGTGTAAAGTTTCGTGCAGATGGAGCTTAAACGCTAGGAGGAGGATGTGTAGTTACTTACTAAGAGACATATGCAGTGGGAGTGGGCGTGGCCTTTGTCAGAAGATGCAACTCTATTTAGGGAACACGTGGATATAAAGGTTATGAAGATGTGTTTTAAAATGTGGAAGTTACAGGCCAAAACGCGTTTGCCTCCGTTATAGCGCCACCTAGTGGAGTAGACACACAATTTTTGGTATGGTTGGTCTGTGTGCTATTCTATATATACCCTGTGAATTTCAAAGCCCTCAGTATAAAAATAGATGTTTGTTGTTGATCTTGTAATAAGCCACGCCCACTTTGACCAGTCGTGATAAACTTCAAGTTATGGCCTCAGGAGTGACCCAGCATCATACTTACCAAATGTCGTACAAATCGGTACTGCCATTTGAGAGATATAAATTTCCCATATTTGCAGCGCCCCCTAGTGGCCAACATTAGTCAAATTTGGCTCATACCCTCAGAGTCACATGCCAAGCAAGGATCTCAGATTTAGTGTTGTTAGCATTTATTTTGACTGAGATATGCAACAGTTCGCGTTTTTATAGGTAGCTAGCAAAATGTATTTGTTAATAATTTGTGCATATTTGTACCGAACAAAATTCTTTTGATAACTTTAGATCAGGTCCAGCTGACAACTGTCTGTGCCAAGTTTCACGCCGATCGGACAAAATCCCAAGGAGGAATTTAAAAAAGCAGGTTTTCCAGTTTTCATGATTTTGTGAAAAAAAATTATAGGCGGAAATGGGCGTGGCCCAGCCCAGGTGATTCAGCACTATTCAGGAAATCTGGGGATATGAGGCTGTTGAATGTGTGACATACAGTGTGGGAGTTATAGCCCAAAACGTGTTGACCTTGGTTATAGCGCCCCCTGCTGACGGACCTATGTCATTTTTTGCGTCTGAGGTACGTGCAGGGGTCTGGACCAACCCTCCAAATGGCACCACTCTCCCTTGCACAGTTTAGCCTGCAGCATCACTTTTACCAACAGAAAAATAAAAATAGAGAAAAACTATAATAATAATAATAAAACCCAGAACAAAAACAATAGGGTTCCCAGCACCGCTGGTCCTGGGAACCGCGAATGCAAGCATACACGGTTCCCAGGCCCCGCGGGCTTGGCCCCCTAATAAACATTTTAATAGGGTCCTCGTACGACTTCATCATCGCTCGGGTCCTAAATAAACAGCACGATTTCAATAGGGTCCTCGGACAACTTTGTCGTTGCTCAGGCCCTAATAATAATAAATTAAAGCTGCAAGCAGCGATGAACGGGCCCTCGCACCTTCACACAACTCGGGGGGGCTGGCAGGACGCCTTTTAGCGCATCAGCTCATTTCTGTCAAAGTTAGACATTGCATGCAGGAGTGACTTGGCATATCCTTGATACAGTGCTGGAATGACATATTTCACATTTTGTATCACTTCCTCTTTCCACTAGAGGGAGTTAGAGAGCGCACTAATTATACATCATGTTTAAATACATCAAATATACACCACAGCATGTAACTTTCAGATAAATTGAAAGATAAGTGTTTGATGAGACCTGTTTCCTGTCACCACTAGGTGGCACTTTGAGTGTCAGGAAATATGGTTATGTAAATGTGTTCAGGGCAGGACTAATATGAATCGTTAAGTTTGATGGATATCGGCCCATTTATGCCAAAGTTATAGCACTTTCGTTTATCACGGCAAGACCTCAAAATTCAACGCTCCGCAGTGGGCACGCCATTCAACATTGGGCAGATCCTATAATAACTTTTGGTCGCAATGTAGTCAGGCTCACATAAACCAAGTTTGGAGCAAATCTGATTAAATCTGTAGGACAAGTTCTTGAATTTACAAGCCCTGGGCATAAATACACAAAAGTGGCACAAGTAAATTCAAAATAGCGGACTTCCTGTTGGGTTTGGAGCATGCCTCCAAGAGTTTTTTTTTTTGTACGTCTCTGAGCCTTGCATAAGCCTGCCAAGTTTCATACATGTAGGTCAAACCAGCTTTGGGGGCTGCTTAATTGAAATATTCTAGGGGGCGCTGTTGAGTCATCTTGGTGCATCAAAGCAAAAAAATCACATCAGACAACAGGACTTGCGACCTGTGATGCGTATGCCACGTTTGGTGAGTTTTCCAGCATCCCTTGTGCCTTCAAAACAACATTGTGCTTAATGGCGAACAAGGCGGCGCCACGGTGACAGCGTTTGATGAAAACTCAAAAACTTCATTTTTAAGTTTCTTCAAGGTCTAAGGACTTAGATCAGAAAGGCTGAGGTGGGTCTGATTAACCTGCTAGAAGACAGACATCAAAGAATGTATAAAGTAACTTTCTGTTGCCAGTAGGTGGTGCTATGGTGGTGATTCAAAATTCCTCTGTTGATGTGTTCAGGGCTGGACTGCCATCATATGTGTGAAGTTTTGGCAAAATATTCCCACATGGAGCCAAGTTACAGCAACGTTTATCATCACGGCGAAACATCAAAGTTTGCCGCCAGGCCATGGCCACACCCTTAGACGAAAACTCAGTTTCCACAATAAAGCGTCATCAACATCTTCTGGCCTTTTTGACCAAGTTTGAGGTGGTTGTGGTCAATTCTGTAGGAGATGTACATTAAAGTCTAACACATGACATTTCCTGTTGCCAGTAGGGAGCGCTATATTTATCTCTAATTATTGACATGTAGATGTGTTCAGGGCGGGACTGTCATCAATCCTGTGAAGGTTGGGCAAGATTGGACCATGTATGCTGGAGTTATAAACTACTTCATGTTTAGAACATGCCTCCAAGAGGCTTTTTTGTAGGTCCTGGAGGATTACATAAGCCTGCCAAGTTTCATACATGTAGGTTAAACTAGCTTCAGGGGCTGTTCAAACTTTTGTAGGGACGCTACTGAGCCATTTTTTGGAACCCGTGCATGAGACCCTTAAAATATCAAATTTTTCACCAGTTCTGAGATGTGTGCAAAGTTTCATGAGTTTTCGGGTATGTTAAGCCTCCCAAAAAGGCAATTCATTTGGAGTAAGAATAATAATAATAAAAAATCCTTGCATTTCAATAGGGTCCTTGCACCGCTAGGTGCTCGGGCCCTAATAATAATAAACAGCGCGATTACAATAGGGTCCTCACGCACGACTTCATCGTCGCTTGGGCTCTAATAATAAATAATAATGAACAGCGCGATTACAATAGGGTCCTCACGGATGACTTCGTCATCGCTCGGGCCCTAATAATAATAAACAGCGCGATTACAATAGGGTCCTACTGACGACTTTGTTGTCGCTCAGGCCCTAATAAACAGCGTGATTACAATAGGGTCCTCACGGACGACTTCGTCGTCGCTCGGGCCCTAATAATAAACAGCACGATTACAATAGGGTCCTCGTCGCTCAGGCCCTACTAATAATAATATTAATAAACAGCGCGATTACAATAGCAGACCTGCCAACCTTGAAGAAAGGTTATGAGTACCACCTTACCAGACACTCGTGCGTGGTCATGAACATATGTGGACATGGCGGCACTTTTTTTTTTTTTTTTTTTTAACCATAAAAGTCAATATGTACATGTGGCAAACAGAAGAAACGAGCATATGTTTACATATTCATATCTATAGGCCTAAGCCCCACATACGTCCATAGACGCCCGATATTTGTTTTATGGCGCAGATCAAGGTCAGTTTCATCAATCTGATGGTAGTATTGATCATCTGCTTAAAAAATACAGTATTATGTCCTGTTGTCCTGAAAGATTTCAAGTGGGATTTGGGGGGTTCTCCCCCGAGAAAATTTTGAAACATCACATGGCGAAATCCTATTTTCATGCAATTTCATACAGAAATAGATAATAGATCATAGACAAGTGCATTACATTAGCATTCCTCATCATGTTCTTGAGTAGTACGACACCTATTAGAACTACTCTCTTCTTATTGCCTTGTTTTTTTCTTATAGAAATTCAGCAGACTCATCAAACAAAAAGTCTTTTTATCATAAGTGTGTTATAGTTATTCAGGCAGGGCACATGGTTTCATAACACAGTTGAATGTAAATTTGTCTGCAATTTGCTTACCTTGGTACAATTCTCACCAGCAATGTATCGATGACAGGCGACTTTGAGACTATTTACTTCAGTGTTTGCCCTACCATTTTATTAGGGGGGCACCCCGCCCCGCCCCCCCTTGAAGGTCAAGTTAATTTTATTTAATTTTATTTTCTATATAGTGCCAGATCACAAAGAAGTCACTTAAGGTAACCTTTCCTATAGAACAGGTCTATACCTTGTCCTTTTATTAAACAAACTAAATAGCCTTATGTTATTTATCTTATTTACAGACAGTCATTTCTGTCTCTACATGGTCACGCTTTTACAATCCTCCCCTGTATCGCGCACGGTGGAGTTTGGCCCCGTTGGGCGCGCACACACACGTGCCCACGCACACACACGTGCCCACGCACACACACACACACACAAGTGAACACACTAGAGGGCGTAAAAAAATAAATAAAAAAGGACTCAGCGGTGGAGTGAGATTTCTTAAATGGACGTGAGAAGGTGATACCGTCTACCGGACTGAACACACGGTAACTCCGGTCTGAGCTGACGGTGAGGAGCTAATAAGAGCTAACTGCTAACAGACAGAAGCTAACTGCTATGAGACTGTAGTTAACTGTTTACAGACAGAAGCTAACTGCTAAGATAGAAGCTAGCTCTAATAGACACAAGCTAAAGCTAACTGCTTACAGACAGAAGCTCTCAAAGCTCTCAATTTTTGCATTTCTTACATCATTTTACCTGTCAGCATTGTTTGAATTGATAGAGTCATCACTGAGGACTACCCAGAGGTGTGGGCAAAGAGGGTTTATCTAACTTGACGGTGAAGGCGACAGTGCACTGTCTCTAACTGGATGGAACTGAATCAAGCGCATCTTTCTTAGTCAGCCGTGGATGGGGGGGCAGTATGCAGCAATCTGATTGGCCGAAATCTTTTCGTTCCGCCTACGCGCCTATATTCACCAGGTATCAACTTGAGTGACATCTTGCATAGACAAATACACTGAAACCGGCGAAATGCGCGATGGAGTGATATGCGTACTTTTAGAGCATCAAATCGTACCAGCGTACTTTGATATCAAAATGCGTGCCTGGTACGCAAAATGCGTACAGGTTGGCAGGTCTGCAATAGGGCCCTCACGGACGACTTCGTCATCT
This sequence comes from Epinephelus fuscoguttatus, assembly GCF_011397635.1. NCBI lineage: Eukaryota > Metazoa > Chordata > Actinopteri > Perciformes > Serranidae > Epinephelus > Epinephelus fuscoguttatus. The sequence continues at coordinate 51,227,109 of NC_064752.1, forward strand.
TTCGGGCCCTAATAATAATAATAAACAGCGCATTTACAATAGGGTCCTCACGGACGACTTCGTCGTTGCTCGGGCCCTATAAACAGTGCGATTTCAATAGGGTCCTCTGCGGACGACTTGCAGTCGTCGCTCGGGCCCTAATAAAACTATGAGCAGCATAATATGAAGCATTTTTACAAAAAAAAAATTGCTTTAGTGAAGGGTATTTTGGAAAAGAGAGAGAGAATTTGTATCTGTGGGAGGGGACAGGTAGAATACCAGAACAGAAAAAGTAATAAAAAATAATTTGTAATTATTAATTATGTTAAATGATGTGACTGATATGACAAATTAGATCTGCCATAACCATACATATTAGAAGTTGTTCTGATTATTTATGAATTGACAAATGTATGAATTGTACAGTAGAAATAAAAAATACTAAAAAAAAAAAAAAAAACTGTTCTGACAGACAGTAGATCCAATTTATGCACTGTATTCATTCTTTAAAAATCAATTACCTTCGACGACGGGGAGTCCCTTTTTGCTGGAAAAGCAGACTCTGATGTGGAGCTCGACGGTGTAGATTTGGGGAGAGACAGCAGTGAATCAGCAAATGATGAACCGGGCCTGGACTGCGGAGAACTTTGGGGGGGCAGTGGTGTGGTAAGCTCTGAACTGGATCTCTTAAGAGGTTCAGCCAAATCAATTATATTCTTCATGGTCTTTAGGAGGTCTGGCACATCTATACACGGTAGATCTGAAAAAATGGTTAACATCATTCTTTAGTATAAAGTAAATTATTGCAAATACAGGTTAAAGTGTTTTTTTTAAGTGTATTGGTTGTCTAGTTGTTAAATGAATGGTAAGAAGTGATACCTTGGACAACCAACTCCCTCAATTTCATGTTCTCTTCTTTCAGGTCTTGGATCTCCCGCTTTAATTCAACCACTGTCTTTCTCAGACTTTTATCACTTGAAGAATGCAGTGAATCACTGTACATATCAAGGAATTGCTTTGCAGGGTCTTTCCTTGTGAGATCCTTTGACTTCTGGGTATACAGACAAAAAAAAGAATAGACATGGACATAGAACAACTGACAGAAAACAAAGTCACAGCTGATGGTGGAGTTGAGCAGTTGAAGTGTACAGACAACAGATTCAGTATCAAGAATCAATAATCCTCATGTATGTTTTTTTTAATGCTAGATAGTGGCGGCTATAATACAGTAGTGCCAACCACTTAAACATTCTGTTTACATGATACCACTGAATAGGGGTGTAACGGTACATGTATTCGAGGTACATACCAAACCATGAATTTTGTGTACCGTTACACCTCTACCACTGAAAAATATGGTGACCACGAAATAGTTAAAAGTAATTTGATGTTACCTTGACTGGCAATGACTGAGTCAGAATCTGAGTCTCATCTGGATCTGAGTCATCTGAATCATCCTGATATCTTTGAGGGCGGACTGATGCCCTCTTGGTCAGGTCTGCAGGTTCATTTTCCTTCAGCAGTGCATTAAGTTTACGGGTTGCCTCAAAACGAGTAGCTAGAGAACAAAGGAAGGATAAAAACAAACAGATTTAATAACAAACTGCTTATTACTCAAGAGCACTTTTTGTATCACCATCTATGTCAAGTTTTCAGGCCATTGCAGCAATGACTAGTATTTCTATCATTGACTGAAAAATACAACTGCACACTGGACTGGTTCTTCTTCCTGTGTGCATGAAAAAGAGAGGTAACAAAGAAAAGAAAAAAATGGAATACAGAGAAAGAGACAAAGACAGCAAAACAAACAGGGTATTTGTGTATGTGATGCAGTATGTATGTATGTGATGTATGTGAACTGCAGCAGTGTGATGTCAAATTGCATTTTCCATTCCCTAACTACTACTTACTAATAACATATTAATATGTGATGACACTGCCAGCATCACAACAAAGTATGTGTCGTGTAGAGCTGTGGTTCATAGTGGAGTTAGCAAAAATGCTGATAATTAATATTTCCATCCATATGAACAACAGAATATATGATTATTTTGGTTATGGTTTAATAGACTTTATGTACAAAAACATCTAAAAGCAAAAATCTCATCAGACAGGGGTTTGTGTTCTAATGTATGTCACTTTAGGAGTACTTGATGTTAAAAATAATAGAAACCACTACAGGCAGAGTACTACTATGGTTAACATTATGAGATCTACTGTGTTATAGTGTTGCTCATGCATTCACTTAGAGACAAGTGAAGTTGTGTAAGTGAATGACTGTTAATGAAACACAGTTTAACTGCCAGCTTACAACTTTCTAGCATTTTGTAGAGCAGACAAAATGGTGACAAAACTGTTGTAAAATAGTATTAGTTCCATTTACATGTGTAATTTTATTTCCCCGAGTATATCTCACCAATAACACTGCAAACTAAGGTCGCTTTCACACCAGAGCTGTTTGGTCCGCTTTAAACGAGGACAGTCTTCACTTTGAACCTTATCAACATTAACTTACCACTGACAAAAATTACAGTGCCCCTGTAGTGAGGCCACCCTCCTCGCTGTTTCTTCCCATGGCGCCATTCGATAATGGCTGAGTATGTGGAAATGGGATTCATGTTGGTCCATCTTGGAATCATCATACCCCCGTATGTTATCCATTTTTACTTTGCTGAGCTTCCCAGAATCCTCCCCTTCACTCCACTGCACCACTGCAAACTTCCTCTCCATGTCTTCTGCGGTGATAAAAAAAAATCTAATTATTGCTTAGCTAAGCAATATATGACCAACAGACATATAGCTATATATTCACAACCCCGCACAATATACCCTTTTCACGGCAGCCATGGCCTCAATGGAACAGAACCTTAATTAGTATCATTGGTAACCTTAAGTAGTATCATTGGTAACACCTGTGTTTATCCTATTATTTCATGTCAAAATGGCTGCTGTGAAAAAGGTCTATTGTACAGCCCCAGACAGCACGCATACGTCTCACCGACGTCGGCACGATGAATAAAGTTGCATTGGCAAGACGTATTATGGAGAGCGTTTGCTCATTGGGAAGACGTTGCCAAGACATCGGCTTTTGGTAAAAAATGCCCTCCAGACAATGTTTGGACGATGAATCAAAGATGCTCAGCGCAGCCCCTCTACAGCTTTTATACGACCTTTATTTAGGTCGGATCATTCAATTAGTATAAATATCTCCATATCCATAGTCGAAATTAACATGTATTTACTTAAAATGTGATAGGAATATGGCAATATCATAACAAAAAAACAATATGCTTGACCACTAAATAGCTTTGTAACATTGTGTGTGGATAAAATAAAGAGACAGGTACGATTCAAGTTCGTCATAATAAATCATAAATTTATTTCCAGCAGCATATCCAAAAGAGCCCCAGCACAAAAAGGATAAACAGAACAGAAAACATATGGCAGGTCGGGAGACGAACACAGGCAGCAGGGTCTGGATTGCTGGGAGACGCAGTCTGCAGGGGAGCCCGGGTTGTTCATTGTGGATTGAGGAGCAGTTACGTGTCCAGTCCGTGCTCCTCATCCTTATAACAAGTCCCCATCCTCGCTCCTCTGTCCCGCAAACACTATTGTGGGTGGAGGAAACAGAGAAAGTGCACAAAATTATGCTCTGGTATATCCAACCAGCTCTGACAGAAGCACACAGACCTTTTTCTCCCCGGGTCGTGCCGGTCTCGTGGGGTCGGATATAACATCTTTTGTATGTTAGAAATCATAATTGTTTAATCCTTGTTTTTCTGGATCCCGATAAACACACAGACACAAACACTACAGCTGTTCCAGTTGTCATGCTGGCTGATCTGTGTAAGACGATCTGACAGCTGTGATTCCATCCTGCGCACTTAGAAATTTATCGGGCTTTACAATTCTAATAATAATTCATTTTTTCCTTATTAGTGAGATTAAGTTTAAAGACGCACAGCACACTGTTCAACATATATGAAGGTGTTTTGCGATTGTGATGTGTGTGCGCCTCAGCTGTGTGCGAGACACACACGTGCACACCGTTAACATATTTACACTTAATTGCTGATAGAAAATATGTTTAAAGGACACTTTACTAATCCACACTCCTGTATTCTGCGGTTCCTCCGCTGGTGCGAGCCGAGGCTGCCAGAGCGAGCCTCGTGTAATAACAAAGCAATAAATAGTAGGCTAGTAAGATCAGTCAATTAGAATATGGGCTTTGTGTTAATTAATAGTCTGTGTTGTGTTTTACCAGCGCACAACATGCACACACATATCTGCTGCAATCCACACACCTCACTGGCAGGACAGGACGGCAGTTTGACAGCCCGAGGATGGTGGAAGTGGACAGTGTTTGTCATTTCCATATAATTTTTTGTCAAAGCCACAGGGAGCCACTCAGAAGATCAAAGAACCACATGAATAGGGCTGCACCTTATGATTTTTTTTTAATTATTTGATCAACTAATCGGAGGATTATTTTTAATCATTTGATTAATAAAATAATTAATTTACCTAAAATAAATATCAAAAAAACTCTCATTAATATTTCAGTATTTTATTCAGTTAATATCCACAGACACATAGCTCATTAGAATAATAATGGTGACATCTTTTAAAGTTAGTCTTTAAAGTTAGATTTCCACCATATCTATTAGACTCGTGGCCGCGGTACTTTCCAAGGTGCTAATGCGCTGTCCAAGGTGCTGATCCCGACTATGTTCATTGGTTTGTTTGTTCGGTACTGTTTTATGGTTATTTTCTGTAGTTATTTTTGCACAATTTCGTACTTCGTAGTTTGACAGAGTCCATAAATAGCCTTTTGGAGGTGTGTGGATTAATATTTTCCTGAAAATTACATTTTCTATCCTGGAAACAGAGGCGCTCTATCCCAATGTATGTATGTATGTTCCCAACCTCAACACTTTAGTGTATTTTCTGCTGATATTAATAATTATTATTGAGGAAGAAGATCACCATTTCAATATTAATCAACATTATTATGAACATAAAATAAAATTGTATGCATTCCCTGGAGAATTTGGCGTCTTTCTTCAGTGAGGTTCACTTTGTGCCACAGCCAGCTCATGGTAAATCCATCACATGCAGTATTTCATCCCGATAGGTTTTGGATTAAGTATAAATCCAGTGATCTTTAAGCTCCGAGCTTCACCTGGGATTTTATCTGAGATTCTAAAAGTTGCAGCAAACATAAATCCAGCGGATTTTATCCATCCAGCACAGCGCACAGTTTGCACCTTCATTGTTTAATATTTTGAACTATTTCCACACAAAGCCGGTGGCAGACAGCGTGTTATGTGTCTCATTCAGATGGTAGAGACAAAAGTTATTGTATTAAGTGAATTCATAACATGCTTGAATTCATGGCGATTTGTGATCGTTAACCAATTAATAAATGCACCCGGTGTACTCAGCTGGTAGCAAATATGAGCCAGAAAACACACACACACACAGCCCGAGCTTGATCGCACATAGCTGCCGAACTCCAGACCGCTCTGGAGGAGAGGCGGAGGCAAAGTGGAGCTTTTAGGCAAATAAACATCGCGAGTCACGATTCTGTTCGGATTCGACTTCATGAACGCACAGATGTACAGAGAAGGGAGGGGGGACTGTAAAATGGAGGGTCATGACAGAAACAACTGGAGTCTCTTGCGCTTTCCAGTGACGGTGCACTAAAACACACCCTGAGTGAATCATAACCCATAACCAGTACCGAACCCATAACCAGTACCGAACCATGAGAAACTATTATACCGGGCCATGTTAAATAAAGGCACAAACCCAGCGCTTCCCTTCGTCAGCTGCCGGTTAACCACTAGCTCCGCAGCTGTACAAACACCAAAGCCGGATTCTAACAGCTAACGCTAACTAACGTTACCTGACCCTTTCCCGAATTCAACATTAATTTATTATCCAGAAGGGGATTGTTCATGTGTTGGAAAGACTTATAACTACCTAGCAATGGCGTTTGCTAATCGCTAGCTAGCTAGCAAGCTTGTTAGGAGTCGGTGTCTGACCTCTTTACCTTCACCAGCACACCCGGTCGGGACTTAGCAACTAGCAACTTTATTGAATGTCATATTCACAAAATAACTATTTTTATGTGAGCTTAAAGTGGGCTTACCTGAAGACCAGTTGACACCGACGAGAGGCTGTGTCCTCCGTCTTCAACGCCGGTTCTTTGTTCCGTTGGCGCCAATTGGATGAATTGCAATGGGCCGATCCACAGCCGACCTATCTCCGACTTTGAAATAGAGCACATAAACCCGCCCTCTGGCAAACCATGTCCCTGCTATGGGCCGATGCTTCTCAGACGCATCAACAGCCGTTAGGAGTAGAATGCCGACGCACGATCTGAGGCCGACGTCGGCGAGACGTATGCGTGCTGTCTGGGGCTCTGTATTCTGCACATTTTGTATACTACACACTTCTTCATTTCTTACTGTAAATTGTTTTTTCCTATTCTATTTTATTTTTATATAATTATATGGTAACGGTAAAGTTTATTTGATATGGACATCACAGTAATATTAAAATTGCATCATAACATAACGTTAAGTTACACAAAAACACGAATGTGTTAAGTGTTTGTAACGTTAGTTTGACGCTAATTTGCAACACTTGTCCACATTGCTTCTGCAGTAACTGATATGCTAACCATCGTTTTTTCTGACAAAAATCTATTCTACTTTACTGGGTATCTGCAGGTTTAGGCATAATATGACGTTAAACTAAACTGAGAATTTCCACATTTCTAACTCGTTTTGATGTGTAACGTTACCCTTTAGCATTCAGCTAACCATCACTTTTCGCAAATGTTGCAAAAACAGAAAATCCAATATATGTCAAATTTAAGCTAAAACCTTGAAATATATAACTGGTAGGAAAAATGTACTTACTGCTAGGTTCATTCGTCTGCGTGGTATCTATAACCATCTGACTTGAGGCTCTTCTCTTCTCTTCATTCATAATTAAACAAGATAGCTTGACGGTGCAAGGGGTGTTGATTAGTGTTGATAGCTGCCAGTTACGTGACCCGTCCTGCTTTGCCTTTTATTGGTGTATCCTGATATTTCACCCTAATCTTAACCAATCATCGCTGTCAGGGCTAAAATCAAACTTTTAACTTCCTCGGCTCTGTCTGGGCTCAGTCAAATCTTTTACGAGCTCTTTGTAGCAGTGGCATTACAGCAAGGATGTATTATTGAGCAGTAATGACAGCAATGCCGAAAAGAAAACTCGTTAACGTTATACCTGACGCAATGGAAAGAGATTGGTTGCGGAGAAACGTTCCTATATGTACTTTGACAAGATGGAAAAAAAGGTATGCGCACTCACATGCAATGCAGCTCATAAGTGACGTTAACATTACAGTTATCCATTACTAGTTACTGTCCATTGTTTTATTAGGAAAATCAACAGCGCTTTGACTGACATTGCGAAGCATACCACCCAACAACATGTAAGTGCAACGTATTTCTTGTCCTCTCTGTCTTATCAGCTAACATTGAAACTAGGCTGCACTTCATAATATTTCTGCAGTACATTTTATCCAAAACATTACTTAGGTATATTTAAAACGTTGAATAGAAGAAGAAAATGTACAGTTTATAACTTAAAAACACTACACTATGTTACTGTGTAGTTAAAAAACAAACAGTCAACAATAAGGAAAGTGAGAAAAACTGCATTGTAATACCTTTCCGGGGAGCTGTGTGAAATCTGTCTAAAAGGAGTTTTGTATCATTTTAAGGAAAGTGATGAAGATGATAGCCAGAGAGAAGAACCTCTTACACTGCCACAGGTAAGACAAAATTACAGTATTATACAGCTCTATCTCTGTCGTTCACTCTTACAGTTAAATTACAGTTACAATCTGTGTTGTTCCTTTGTGTCTTTCTTAGCAAAGGGATGAAGATGATAGCCAGAGAGAAGAGCAGAGAGCAGAATCTCTCACACTGCCACAGGTAAGACAAAACTACAGTATTAAACAGCTCTATCTCTGTCCTTCACTCTTAGAGTTAAATTACAGTTACAATCTGTGTTGTTCCTTTGTGTCTTTCTTAGCAAAGGGATGAAGATGATAGCCAGAGAGAAGAGCAGAGAGCAGAACCTCTCACACTGCCACAGGTGAGACTAAACTACAGTATCATATAATCTGCTCCCGCTATCCCTCCCTTCCTCTTCCTCTCTTCCTCTTTAATGAGTTGTTCATTTGTATCCATTTCAGGAAAACGGTGAAGATACCAGCCAAAGACAAGAGCAAAGAGCAGAACCTTTCACAATGGTACAAGTGAGACAAAACTTAAGCATTTGCATGAGGTTGATTACATTTTTTAACATTAGATTCATTTATCATTGGACAAACCATGACACATTCTGCAGTTCATTGACATGTACACTTTCTATCCATCCTCTTCTGTTTTCTTTCTCATATGTTGTGGCTTTTGTTTATCTTCTATGCTAAGTGCAGTTTGCCAAAACAAGGTAATGAGTTAAAACAAGTGAAACCTAATCAGTTTCAATGCAGTGCTTCTTTTTCAATCATTTAGGACAATGTCCCTCAAGAAGCAGACGAAGTCCACACCTCCCATGGACTAACAGAAGGGCAAAGCATCATCTCGATTATCTCCTTTGCATTGAGACACAACACTACAGGTGTATTGATGGAAGACCTGCTGAAACTGCTCAAGTTACATTCTGCTGGGACTAGTGCAGTTCCAACAAGCAAGTATTTTCTGGAGAAACCATTAGCTGATATTAGATCAGTTTGAACGACATCATTACTGTAGAGTTTGTACTAAGTACATTGGTCCTTCACAGTCTCTAGAAGAAACACTTAAATGTGTGTCATGTTCCTCATTCACAACAGTGAAGGCCAGTTTAGAGGAAGGACATTTCTTTATTAGTGTACCATTAAAGGATCAGCTGAAAGATATTCTTGAGAACCAGGGTATGGATGATCTATGTTTTCGTGCTGATGCCAGTAGTAGGCATGAAATAAAGGACATATGTGATGGCACCTTATATCAGACCGTAAAATCGAACAGTAAAGAGGATTTTCTGTCCCTTACATTCAGTTGTGATGGTGTACCAGTTTTTCAGTCCTCCAAATTTAGTATTTGGCCAATATTATATTGTGTTAATGAAATACCCCCTGAGAGTAGAGATAAACATGTACTTTTATGTGCGTTATGGTTTGGATCCAAAAAGCCAGACATGTCCTGCTTCTTTAAAACATTTGTTGAGGAGTGTGCCAGTCTTTCTCAAGCAGGTTTTGAGTGGCAGCATCCTAGTGATCAGTCATTGAGACACAAAAAAGTGCACATGTTGTGCTGTGTGTGTGATGCAGTAGCAAGGCCATTACTACAGAATTTTAAGCAGTTTAATGGTGAGTATGACTGTGGAGTCTGCCTTCACCCTGGAATGCAAACAAGGAAAGGAAAAGGAAGCACAAGGGTATACACATGTCCAGATGAAAAGCCAAGTCACAGAAATCATAAAACCACAGTAGAAATAAGACAAATAGCTGTAAGGGAAGGGAAGACTATATTGGGCATAAAGGGCTCATCTGTTCTTGCAGATTTACCATTGTTTAATCTAATCAATGGAATGGTCCCTGACTACATGCACTGTGTGTTGCTTGGTGTGTGCAGATAGATGGCGAATTTATGGATGAATTCTAAAAGCATTTCTGCACCATGGTATATTGGTGCACTATAGCTTGCCAGTTTTGAAAGGCATACTTCCACAGAAGTATCACTCTCATTGGGCGTTACTAATAGAGGGCATAAGCATTCTGTTGGGGTCTGAATTAAGTGCTGAACTGATAAATCACGCGCATGAGGCATTAGTGTACTTTGTTGGAGGTGTGCAGTCACTATATGGTAAAGAGCACATGACTTTCAGTGTTCATTCACTACTAGGCTGACCAAACATCCTCTTTTGCCCGGACATGTCCACTTTGCATGTCCTGTCTGGGGTGTCGGGGGGGTAAATTGATGATATTGTCCAGTTTTCCTTGTGTGTGTGTGTGTGTGTGTGTGTGTGTGTGTGCGTGTGTGTGCGTGTGTTAGAGTGCGGCACGGCCGCATTTTTCTGTCCAAACCCGACAGTCATTCTGTTTTGTTATGTCCGAAACCGAACTGAGCCCGACATTATTTAATTACTAAAGCACTGAGTTTGTGTCATACAGTTGTTATGGTTACAGGCTATTTAACAGGCCAGGCGGAGGAGGAGAATAGAATATGAAACAGCCTTTATTTCATTAAAAAACTAAATGAAAACAACGAAATAGGAGTGCCTGACTGGTGCGTCAAAAGACATGCAGACCAGGGAAACGAAACAAACAACCCCATGAATCTCCATATTAATAGCCTATAAAATGACGTGTTTTTTCCTGCGGGACGGGAGAAGACACAAAATCAATGCATCTCTATTACTGTGCGGGCATAAATTCTCAGAGCTTTGCGGGAGCAGGCAGGAGTGGACATACACATTGCGGTTGCCGGCGGTAATGGTCAGAAATTCAGCGTTCTGGTTACTTTTAAGTAACTGCGCAGCTGCGCTTGTTTTGTTGTTTTGTTGTTGGGTGTGTGTGTGTGTGTGTGTGTGTGTGTGCGCGTGCAGCTCTGCACATCAGTCTGATATGCTGACTTGTGATGATAATGAATATGATGTTGATTTAGATTCAAGGCAGCAAGATGAGTTTTGGTTGTGGCTGTGGACTGGATGTACTTTGTTGTTTGCTATAGTTTCATCTGTGCTTTTATGTGTAAATAGGCTTGGCCTGTTGTGTGTGAATGTTAGAGTGGGATCAGAGGGGTTAATCTGAGCAAGCATGTGTTCGTGTTCATGCGTGTATTGTATATGTGACTGTGTGGCATCGGAATAAATAAAGTGCTCCGCAATGTTATTTAATACATCAGTAATATTGTCTGTTTCAATGCATATGCCCCCCCACCCCCTCCACGTGACTTGAAATTATGGCCCCCCCTTGTTCAGATGCGTTCCGCGGTCCATGTGTACATGCAGTGTCCACAGTCCAGCTTGACTGTGTGTCGGCTATTGAACACGTATTACTGTAAATGATTGAATGTTAACTAAATGATTGTCATTGGGTTTCTGAGCTGAAAAGGAAACATTTATGTCTCAACACTTATCAATGTAACAAATGAAATGGCACATATCAGAGTAAACAAAATGTCCATTGATTCTTATGTGAAACATTTTGTAATGCGTGTTACCAATATTTATGTATTTTGATGTACAATCCTAAAGAATAGTGGTGAAGTGGTACAACAATTACTAAAGCACCGTCATAATGAACTTGGGTCATGTAAAAAGGGAACAAGTATTGCCATTTTTTCTTTCTTAAGTAAATGTGCAACTTATGTAATCTGTTGATCTTGTGCAAAATTAAAACTATTTCTACAAGAATGGGATGAATAGTCTTTTTCAATCTCTGCATTACATTGAATACATTCGACAGGGATTTTGAATATTTGCTGTGTTTATTTAATCATTTTTCCTAACTGATTGGATATAAGTGCTCCTCAAATGTTAAACAATATTACCCATGTAATAATTTTAGGAAAATTAAGTAGTTTAGAGAGAAGTATATGATGCCTGGTATTGCAAAAATGCTAAACTTAGCAACATTTAACAGTCCATTGTCATTACATGTTCAAAACCTGCTTTCAGTCAACTCATATGCTTTTCCCTTCAATTTTATTGTCAGATTATGTTGTTTTATATTTGTGGCACCACAAGTAAATCTTGTAAGTGTTTTCTATAATACTACAAGACTCAACTCAACAAGAGTTTAGTTTCACTGATTATTGTCCAACTCATATAAGTTTGATATTACATTTTTCTACTAAGGATATTGTGTGTGGAATTACTGTCATATAATGTTCTTATAAGTACCCAAATCATACAAGTTTCATTTTGTACAAATTTAATAAGGATCTTATATCTGGTTTCACTGTCGTATGCATTACATACAAGTTTCAGACAAAAGAGATACAAACTTTTTGAGATTTATCTATATCTTTTCCATATGGGTGTAAAGCTGTGATAACACTATGCCCAGTTGTTACGTTAACAATACTTGAATTTATGGAAGAAAGAGTAACTTTGTGGTGTGCTGCTTTTGTTACCTGGCAGAGGAAGGCTGGAAAGAGCTGTGGTTGTGTCCTTGTTCCGAAGGTGCAGATCTGAGGAAGCCGGTCGTTCGGGGTCCTTGCAGAGTTAGACATTGGGGTGCTAACTTAACTTGGTTCTCCTTGTTGCTGGAGAAGTTGCAAACTAAGTTCAGTTAGTTTAACAGAGTTAATACACCACACAGTTCAGCATGCTGAGATGCCAACAAAATGTTCCAAGGTATGACTATACTGCACATCAATTAATTTTCAGTATGGGTATCGAATTAAGTACTCTACTGGTATTGGTATCACTTTAAGGGTACTGGTAGTGGTGCTGGTATTGCAAGTTTTAAAACAAAACCCAATTCCAGTTCATAGCATCTTTGTTTGGGGCGAGTTTGTTACTTTTGTATTTCCACTGTGATCAGTGGCTGATTGCATAGCAGGTCTTTGGCTGTGAGGGTTATCCTTTATTCACCTTGCCATGATTTGTGCCAAGCAGGGAACCCCCCTCCTGCTTACTCAGCTGCTTTACACCTTCTGTTGATATATTGTTCTGCATCAATAAACAGGATTTTAATAAAGATACCAAGGCTATTCAAATGTGTTTGACATCTGCATAGTGTTTGTCTCAACACTATGAGGATGTAGAGGCTTTTTGAGGCCAGGCAATAAATAGTAATCATTTTTCACTGTCTTCCTTCTGGTCTTTATTAACATTCTACTCTTTACAATAGTTTAATGAACATGAGCACAGCAGGGCAGAGGGGACTCTAACTCATAACCTGAATGAATGGTTGTCATCCCAGTTTTGTTGGGAAAAAAATACATTTGTATCCCTATACATTGCTGCTACTCAAGCATTCTAGTAGCAATTGAACAGTCCCATTCTAGTGTCAATACAGCCATTGTTGTACCACAGGGGAACAGTAGCTGCAATAAACTGAGTAACAGACCATTTTAAATGATGATGATGATGATGATGATGATGGCTTAGAATAAAAGACATCTCAGATGTTCAGTGACCTGCTCAGCTTGTCTAATGGCCCTGATATTGAGCCAGTGGAATTTCTGTTTCCCAGGAGGAGGATTCCACCACTGCTCTAGTGACAGGGGAGGGGGCTTTTGTGCCTATGCAGACATCACTCTGACCATCAAGGTAAGACTGAATGTTGTGCATAATGTTAGCACATTGTAATCATTCACTCACACACTGGCTATTTTCACATGTAAGGAGAAGCCTGACTATTAGTACTCAGTTACAGGTCTTATTTGGTTAAAGCAGCAGTTGGTAACTTTTATAAAAATAACTTTGTGTCGTATTTACTGAAACTAGTACATGAGAGAGATAATCTGTGAAAAAAATCATGTCCCTCCTCCTCTTTCTACTGCTTCGAATGGAATTCACCAGAATCAGACCACAGTGCATTGAATACAACCAGTCAGAGCTGAGGAGTCTCTAATGGAGCGGTCAGTCATGTCAGTCACTGCTCATGAACTGCACTCAAACTAGGCAGTGCTGATCAAATATGAATCCAGATTCTGTTACTGTATCTCTCACCTCAAATGCTTTCAGAAACACAGTTTAGTGACTGTTAAGCTGTACAATGAGAGAGTTTGTGACCCAGCCACGATGTTGGATACAGTTAAACGAAATACCAAGCACCACCCACCTGCTGGAACACCTCTCTCATGTTCGCATGATTGACAGCTGTGTTAGAGACTCCTCGGTTTTTTGTTCATATGTAGTAAGGCCATTAGAAATGCTACAAGCCAACAGGGTAGGCAAAATAATATTTTTACATATTATAAGTCTCAGTTAGTGCTGTGTTAATAGTGACAGTTTTAGCAAATATGTTTTTTTTTTTAAGTTATCAACTACAGCTTTAATGTGAGACAAATTTAAGTGTTTGAAAAAAGAAACAAAACTGTTTTTCTCTCACAAACATATAGATTCTTTAAACACCATTGTTTACTTAAGTAGACAGTGAAGTTTTGCTGCTACAGCCAGACCTTGTCTGGTATGACCTGTAGCTTATGGTGGCTAATTAGCTGATAATAAAAAGTAAAAGGAATATTTCACCTGCAAAATGATTATTTTGTATATCAAGTACTCACCACATTATCCTTAATTTGTGAATAAAACTTATAATACAATAAAACAATAAACAGAAAATCCCCAAAAAGGTAAACATTCTTAATGAATTTAAGGAATGAGGGTCCACGGGTTCAATCCAATTCTCATTTATCCAGTCATGTGCTTAGTCCTTCCCAAACAGTTAGTTGTAGCGAAAACTTGTGATTTAAAACACTTCAGCCTTTGAGAAGTGCACCCTGAGCACACCTGAGAAGGGTTCAAATGCATGCGCAGGCATGCTCCTCACTGACATTGTTTTTACTGATGTGTTTTATTTTGTAACATCTTTATAAGAATCCAATTAACTTGGTGCTAAGAGCCTACGGTGGCTGGGAAGTGCAACACACATTTACAAAGCTTGAGACAAATTTACATTTCAGAAAACATTTTTACATATCATAAAACAAAATTATATTTCAGAAAACAAATTAATAAGACGCAAAACACTTTTACAAGCGCCTAGACAAATTTACAAGTGAAGAAAAAAAATGTACAAGTCCCGAAACGAATTTACATTAAAACACCAACCAGAAAGGGAATGTACCAAAGACCAAAACACGGAAGTGATAACGTGAGCGACATCCATGGTGAGCGCGGTGAGCCAAGATGGACTGAGTGAAGTTTTGCCCGTTTTGTGGCAATGACATGAGCTGTTTGACGCGGTGTTGTTTATCGTGTGGTCGGTGTTTAGAGTTTTAAATGGTGCAGAGCAGACGGAAGGGCCAAACGCACCAAGGACATCTGACGTTAAACAGCTGGATAATGCTAAACCAAGTAAGTGCAGCGTAACACTAAAGTTAGCTATCTGAAGTATTTGAATGAAAGTGAATAGTGCTATTGGTTAGCGGCTGCTAACTTTCTATTTTGAAACAGAACTCTGTTCATTTCAGCAGAAAATCCTTGCCCATCATACAAACAGTTCCTGGAGTACAGAAGTGCAAAGTCAAAAGAATGACAGTCTTTTAACTATGGGCCGAGAGGAAGACAGAGGGCTAAAGAAAGAAAACACGTCCAGGTAAGTTGTGCTGACTGTCTTAGTTTATCAATATTCGACTATCAGACTTGAGAAAACTCCAGATTCAGATTCAGATCTTTATTGTCCTTCAAGGGGAAATTCGGCTTGCAGTGGGGGACAAGACATCACATACACATACACGAGGACAGTCGTAACAGTTAAAACAGTATGCATGAATCACTCACGATAATAGTAATATAACCATGAGAATAAAAAGGATGAGATCTAGCTGTCCACAGAAGATAGAAATACCATAAAAACAATAAATAAATAACTCAGAAGTGGGTCAGGATCTTAGTCAATTTATTGTACAGATGGAATTAAGTTAAATAAAAATAATATCTTTGACGCAGGCATCTTTGCATAGATTTTAGACCATATATAGCACTCTAGACAGAATAACAGCAGCTCTGGTGCAGGGCGAGATGCTTTGGTTGAAACAACTGGGCAAACAGCATAAAGTTTTGGAGAGTGTGTAGACAGGCTCGGCTAACTATGAAACTGTGGTGGCACAAATTAGACGATGGAGGGACACCACATTCTACATGATTAATGGGAAACACTGATGTATGTATATATGCATGTATGTATGTATGTATGTATGTATGTATAATCTTTTATTTTACCTATGTATAATACATGAAATTAATATTATCTTTGTTATTTTACTAGATAAACATTGGATTGATGGTGCCAAATGCAACTGATGGAACTGATTTGAAACCTCTAAGAGGGAAAACACTCCTGTTATTTGTAGACCCAGAGGTAGCAGTACCTGATGTACTGAAACAAGCTGTCCAGAAAATGAGAACATTTAACAAGGACATGCCAGAAGAACCATACGTCCGTTTGTATCCAGACCGCTCAGAGGTGGTCCATGTGCCTGGATCAGAAAAAACATTCAAATTGGCAGAATATAAAAAGGACCTAGGAAAGGCATATTCCAGGATCACTTTTTACATATGCCTAGAAACACACTTTAAAGGAGGTTAGTGGATCTCATGATTCTATATATATATATATATATATATATATATATATATATATTTTACATATTTTGATACTCACTGTAGGATACATCTACAGGTACTGTAGAGGCTGTAGGTACATCTTTTTTTTAAAAATACTTTTTTATGTATGTATCTACCTATTAGATATACATTTGATTTTAAGCATAAACCTATGTCCTGGTCCAGACGTGCCCAATCCTGCTCCTGGAGAGCTACTGCCCTGCATGTTTTAGGTATCTCCCCACTCTAACACACCTGATTCTAATCATTAACTTGAAGCCTAAAACATGCAGGGCAGTAGCTCTCCAAGAGCAGGATTGGGCACCTCTGGACCAGGACAAAGAAACAAGGCTTGTTTAGATTATTTTGCAGTTCTTATTACTATCAGTAACACTGGCAACCTTTCACTATTAATTTATACTGTATGTTGTAAGGGAATCATTATGGAAGCTGTGACAAATTGTTGATAAATGTTGATAAATGTTTATGCCTTTATCGAGGAGGCGTGGTTATACAGAACCAAATAAAAGAACTCTGACACGTTTCAGCATGTAGCCTTTGTCAGGGAGTCAACCGATTTAATGAGAGAAACAAGACTTTTCTAGTGGTAATCAGCCAATAGGAGTCTTAGCTGTATTCATAATGTTTACAGTCTTAGATGACTATTGTAGGCCTGAAGGACGGTAATAATTAATATAATACTTTTATCATGTTTCAGAGATGCACCAGGACATTCAGCAACAATTCAGCCTGGACAGGTAATAAGGCAGACTGTGGCAGCCTGACGTTTCTTACCTTCATTGTTGTTGTTTCAGACATTTTAATTTGTTTTTCAGATAGTGATATCTGATACTGAGGATATGGATCCACCTGAAATAAATCCAGACAAGACTTCTTGCTACAGGTATGTTAAAAAAAAAAAAGACAGTGACTCACATAATTTTAATTTAATTCATGGGGAAGAAATTTGTGTTTGTAAGATGTTTTAACATGGAAATTGTAATTTCCCAACAGTAAAAACACAGACCTGTATGCACCAGGTATTGAGGATGAGGAGCTGGTTGCAGTCCATGTGGAGAATTTCCAACACACAGCAGTGTAAAATGAGTTTTTTACTGTGGCATTCCAGTTTTTCACTGTGCAGTATTTCTGGTATTTAAATCATTTTTGTAAAAGTAGCAAATTGTGCACTGTCAGAAATATCCACTAATTAGATTACTTTTTGTCATTGCAGGGAGGAGAACATTACACTAGCTGACATTGTGGCAAACCTGTCACTTCCTATTGATCACAAAACAGTCAGCAGGTTCAACATCTCAAAGACTAATGTTTGGGATGGAGCAGTCAGAGGTTTTAAGCGTACAACATATTCTGAAACCTGTGACATGCTGGTCAAATTTACTGATGATGCTGGTGTTTACGAGGAGGGAATTGACACAGGTGGTCCCAGATGAGAATTTTTAACTCTGCTAATGAAACACCTGAAAGACCGGCCCATTTTTAAGTATATGGAAATTTGTCTTTGGCCTCTCCAAGTACATTAAATACATGGAGAAGCCAAAGACAAATTTCCACAGAGGTGGACAATAAAATCAATCTAATCATATATATATATATATATATATATGTTTAATGATCATTAACCAACATGACATATATCACATGACATATGCTTTTTTTTCTCAATATCTTTAAGTATATAATGCATTTTATATTTTAATTTTGCAATATGAATTCATTCACAGCTGTTAGGGAGGATGAATACTACCTGGCAGGAAAAATGATCACAGTGTCAGTTGTACATGGGGGGTCCAGGACCCCATTTCCTGTCAGAAGATCTTGTACATTATCTTGCAGGCCAGCCTTCATTCAAATCAACAGTTAATTCAATAACTGATGAAGAAACAGGGAAAGCTTTGCGAGAGGTGAGAATAGCATAAGGCTACAGTGTGGTAGGACAGAGTTTTACATAGTTCCTGCAGTGTTTTAAGACAGTTTATTTCCTATATCGTATACACAGTATTTTTTTTGTCTTTCAGATTGAGAATGCTGCTTCGTTGCTCTGCGTGAATGTATTATGAGACACAGCACAATGTTACAGACAGCAGGTTGTCTGAGACGTGGCTGCTGTGGAAGAAAAGAAATCGTGGCAGACTACCTCCGATGGTATATCATTGACCGCAACTCATATGTAATTGACAGGAAAGATCATATTTTTAATGATGTGATTTTCTTCTTTTTAATGTATTTATGTAAGAAATTTTTGAAGTTTTCGAGTGCACTACAGCAACACCCTACTTTGCTGGCCCCTGTTCTTTGCCACTCAGAAAAGCAACTCAGTGGCTTTGAACTTGAGAGACTTTTCAAACCTGACCTCAGTCCTTCAGGAAGTAACAGGAGACTAAAAGAAAGTCAAACCTTGGCCTACTGGGCAGACTATCTCCTTGATTGTGAAGGTTTGTAAGCTTTTTTTGTAACTAGTTGAGAAACCACATTACCATGGTGTATCTGACTCTAAAAACGTTTGTTCTTTGTTGTTGGTAATGGACCTAAAGGTGCAGTTGCTATTTTTAAAGGGTTTTTTATAATGCTACGGTATGTGAGCATGTTTTTCTCAGCATTTTGATGATCTTGTTTTAGATCCATTATTCTCAAACTGTGGTCTGTTTGTGAATCACTGTTTTAGATCAAATAAACAAGTATTTCAAGAGATTGTTTTCTATTAAAAAAGTGAAATACTCATTTTGCTATTATTTTTATTCATTTATTTCCCACTTTGAATCTGTCACCCACAGCTTCATTATTTTAGACACTTTGTGTTCAGATAAACAGCAATGTTCCACCATTGCCAATAAACCTCCCTTTTTTATCAATTTCAGTTCATAGCTGAATAATTTCTTTTAGTTTCAGATACAGTTCCTATGCAGACTGCCAGTACTCTGCCTTCTGTAACTGATTGTGCTCCATGGCAAAGTCCAAGTACTCCTGCATGTTTGGGTCCCCACATGGAGCTATTGAAAGGCGAGCCTCAGGAAAGGCATCCAATTCAGCCTGTTCAATTTTAAATCCACAGTCTCTGGAGCCAAACCTATGTTAAACAGAAGACATAATTGCATTTATTTAAATTGAAGATAAAAGTAAAACAAATACAAATAAACTATCACCAATGTAGTAGAGTTCACTGGACACTCCTCCTGGACATGATGCTGTTCTGGAAGGGCGAATCCTGTGACTGTTCCACAATCTCACGCACTCGTCCAAGTCCTTCTGAATAACATCACCAAAGCAACATCTCAACAGACGCTGATGCTTATGACTCCCGTTGAAGTATCCAGCGTCTCTCAGGTCTGCAAATAGCTCCATCCAGAACTGACACCTATAGACATGAATTATAAATAACAATTTATCATTTTAAGCATATACACAAGTTTGAAGAATGAAATCAAAGGTTACTCATACACTGCAAAAACTCAAATCTTACCAAGCATATTTGTCTGATTCCAAGTCAAAGCGTCTTATTTCTAGCCAAAATATCTCATTAAGACGCAATCACCTAAGAAGTAACTTGTTTTTAGACAATTTACACTTGTTTCAAGCTAATATTTAATTGTTTTAAGTGATTTTTTCACTTGTCCCATGGACAGATTTTCTGCTTAGAAAGAAAGGTGATTGTGTCTTAATGAAATATTTTGTATAGAAATCAGACAAATATGCTTGGTAACATTTTGTGTTTTTGCAGTGTAATTAAATTACTTTATGAAAGCCTCTTACCTTCCCTTTCTGAATATGGACCACCAGGACTCAATCAGCTGGTTGCTTGTGGATGAGCCATACATGTGGCTGGACGCCCCAGAGTAGTAGTCATTGTGGTGGTGGCGTAGGGTACACTGAATTGCAGCCATGGTCCCATTCTCCATGCAGCAATCAGTCCTCAGACTCATGGGGATGACACTGAGGTTTCGCACACATAACAGGAAATAGTGAGCGATCACTGCTGGGTCATTATTTGTTGGTCCACATGCAAGCCACAGTATTTTACGTGAAAACCCATCAATGCATCCTGAAATGGCCAACCCAAATGGCATGAGTTTATCATAACCATCAGCATGCCACATATAATTCAGTCCCATGGAGTGGTAGGTTCTTCTTAAAAACCTTCTGCGTGCTCTCCTCTTGCACCCTTGAGGATTATGCTCCTGGAGCAAATTCATTACATGATCCCTCTTCACTCGTAGATTGTACTTTTGTCTGACTACCTGCCACATCATGCGGTAGCCAAACAGTTGTCCAGGTCCACGAAGTTCCAATCGGATGGCCCTAATTATGGCGTTTGTAGAGGACTAATCCTTTCTACGATAGAACCCGGCTTCATTCAGTGTGCTTTTCAGAGACCTCAAACTGATGTGCACACCGTTTAAAGATGACATTATGTCCACAATTACAGCATACGAGTGGCCCTCATTAAAATATTGTATGCACTGCTGCAGCATGTCTGGTCCTTCTGTCATGTCCATGTCCCTTAAGCACTGTAGAGACTGACTGCACGAAAAACAAAACTGCGTTAACTGACTCATATGTTGTCCACAAAACGGGCAAAACATCTTCATAAACTCCACTGACAACAACAACAATAACTCTTTGGCGCTCACGTTATCACTTCCGTGTTTTGGTCTTTGGTACATTCCCTTTCCGGTTGGTGTTTTAATGTAAATTTGTTTCGGGACTGGTAAATGTCGGCATTTACCAGTCTCAATGTTTCATAGCTTTGCATTGCAGTCTTTTGTATTAATGTTCAATATCCTACAGCTGATGAAGTTGCACCATCATGCTTTACAAATTAAAGTTAATGCAGACAGTGTACAAAAAAAGAAAGGCTTGTTAGGTTTGGCTTATTAGGTTTACATGCAGCTACTGAAAAGGATATGTTCAAGAAACATAGGAGGAAGAAAGATTTCTGATTCTGACTAAAGGATGTGTTACACCCGCAAACGTAATAACAGCCCACAAACGTAATAAACCACAAACGTAATACAAATCTGCAGCTTTGAATGTAATAATCCCGCAGATGTAATAAATTTCCCACAAACGTAATAGCAGCTGCCTACTACAAATGTAACACACAATTTTCCGCAATGACTAACTATTACATTTGCAGGAAATTATTACATATGTGGGAAGGTGAAAATCTAAACTGTAATATCTTCCCACAAATGTAATATGAGACTGAATAATGATCTTTGTGGTTGTTGTTGTTGTTTGTTTGTTGACTTGTACACCTGCCAATAGTGATGCGTGTGTTGACAAGCAACTCGCAGGTCGGGTGGGGCGGGTCAGAAAGTGACAGAGCAGCGTTCTGAGTAAGTTAGAAATAACTTACAGAAACACACACATACACACACACACACACACACACACACACACACACACACACACACACACTGGTCATTCCTTGTCAGTTCACAGAATTACTCTGTGGCAGCAAATATGTCGTTTAATTGGATTTATTTTATTTTCTTCTGCCTCTTGTTAATACGGATTTCTCTGCAGCATCTGGACTACAGTACCTGTTCAGCACCTCGGACAGCGGCGCTGCAGGATGGGTTGGCTCTCATAGGGGGTCAGGTGCAGGTTGTAAGGTTTTAAAAACCATGGTTTACAGTAAGTTAATCCTCCTCCACTCAAAAATGTGTAATTACATCCCACATATGTAATAATTTCCTGCAAATGTAATAGTTATTACATTTGCGGAAAATTGTGTGTTACATTTGTAGTAGGCAGCTGCTATTACGTTTGTGGGAAATTTATTACATTTGCGGGATTATTACATTCAAAGCTGCAGATTTGTATTACGTTTGTGGTTTATTACGTTTGTGGGCTGTTATTACGTTTGCGGGTGTAACAGGATGAGTACAAGTTTAACCAGATTATTGTGGACATTTCTGTACTTCAGCTCAAATATAATTTCACATAAGTAGTATGATCTTTACTTTTAGAGTCCCCCCAAAAGAATTTGAAATGTGCCATCTTCAGAGAGAAAGCAAACATTTTTTTCATCATTTCTCAGTTTCTGTTTGACAGAGTGGAAGGCATCTCCAGGGCTACCATCATCGATCTGGATGCTCATCAGGTAAGCCGGTACCATTACCTCTCTGTGTGTCAATGTTCATTGTTGCTTAAAAGCTGACACTGATGACAAGATAACCCCCCCTTTACAACTACACCAATCAATGAGGCTCCCTGTGGGCCAAATTGGCCCTTACTGTCATATTCAGTGGAGTGGATCTAAAAAGAAATCTACTGGCAAACAGCTGAGTGTACACCAGTTTTGGATAACATCTGACTGCCACTGGGATATCTGCAGTAATGTCAGCAACTTGCATGTTTGGGCTTGTTCACACTGTGATATGTTTGTTTTAAGAATAGTTCAGACACACACATCACATTCTGTGCTTTTATGACAAAAAACATTTAACAATTCAAACTTTTAATTTTATGATATTTCACTGTCAGCTACTCATAAGTTGATTGTGTGATCCAACTTCTTTCTCATCTATTGTCAAGGTTTTATTATTTTGTTATTTCTAACTTTATAAATTTGCCTCAGTGCTAGCGATAGCTGTAGGCATCATGTGTTCAGGTTGTTCCTCTGTCCCATTCTCAGTAACTCCTACAGGGCCATCTTAAGATTTGGCACAAACATCTTTATAGACTCAACAATGAACTGATAAGATTTTGGTGGTCAAAGGTCAAGGTTGCTGTGACTTTGTCTCATTCTTGTGAATACAATATCTCAAGAACACCTTGAGAGTATTTCTTCAAATTTGACACAAACTTCGACTTGGACACAAAGAGAAACTGGTTAGATTTTGGTGGTCAAAAGTCAAGATCACTGTTACCTTATAAATGTCTCATTTTCATGAACATGATATCTCAAGAACACTTTAAGGGAATTTCCTCAAACTTGGTGGTTAAAGGTTAAGATCACTGTGACCTCATCCATAGCACTCTTGTGAACGCGATATATCAAGAACACCTTCGGGGAATTTCTTTAAACGTGGCACAAACATTTACTTGGACTCAATGATGAACTGATTAGAATTTGATGGTCAAAGATCAAGGTCACACTGACCTTGCATCTGTCTCATTTTATTAATGTAATATGTCAAGAATTCCACAAATTTGGCACAAAGGTCCACTTGGACTCACAAATGAACTGATTAGAATTTGGTGGTTGAAGTTCAAAGGTCAAAATCACTGTGACCTTACAAAACATGTTTTTGGCCATAACTCAGGAATTCAAACTCTATAACAAAATTGTACACAAATGTCTAATAGGATAAAATGGTAAAGTGATGACATTTATAAAGATCAGCATCACTGTGACATCAAAATTTTCTGCATTTTTTTTCTTTTTTTCTGGCCACTGCTCTTCATGTCTCAGGACCAGAAAGAGAGACAGTTGGTGACGCTAATCTTGACTGTCCACCCTGAAAGTGTGCTAATGACATAGAGTTTCTGTGCTCCTGGGAGGGAGATCCATGTTTTCACAGACATGGATGTAAACTGTAACTGCAACTTGACGAGTTCACAGAGGCATCCAACCACAAAGTGCTAGTTTTAGTTATCTAAGTTTCTTTTTTGAGTTCTTCATACCTATGAACTTTCGTTTAATTTTACTTTGCTATATTGTGAATTAGGTCTCTACTTCAATATATTTGCGAGTTCAAATAGAGGTTGAACAAATAAATGAATTTGGAACTTTTTAAAAACAGTGCCATATTGGAGCTGCAGGACCACTTTTGCTCTGTCTTTTTTTAATATGACCTGTAGATTCATTACTTTGTGTTCCGGGACTTATAGTTGGACACAGTCTTACCTGACTAATCTACAACAGGAAACTGCCATCAGTTTCTTTGGATCTTTGTACTTACCAGGGGGAACTGCCCATTGGTCCGACATTCCATTGTTCCGACCATATTAAACCCATTGTTCGGAAGTCCTGTTGTTCTGAAATCATCATGATGCCCTGTGGTTAAGGTCTGGTTTAGGCACAAAAACCACTTGGTTAGGGTTAGGAAAAGATCATGGTGTGGGTTAAAATGAAAAAGAAAGTGGCAAACACATAAGCCGTGAGCCTGCTTCGCCTCAAGCCTCTCCCAGCTGACCCAGAGCCGGTCGCGGCACACCATCAAAGTAGAAATACGCTCGCCGGGAGCCGTTCAGCACCGCGGACAGTTGGACTAATGGGATGTCGGACCAATGGGCTGTCGGACCAATGACATGGACCCTTACCAGGGCCCTGTTTCCCAGAGCCGTTGTGAACATTTTTACTTTTGCGGTGGTGTGTCTGTGTCACTCTGCAGTTACGCCTCCAAAACACTAGTCAGCGGCAGAGGTTTCTGTGAAGTGCTGTTAAGTTTAGTTGATTCAAAACACACCCAAAACACACATTAAACATGGCTTAATAGAGACAATTTGAAAAACAAGTACACAAATCAGCTTCACTACAACATGTAGCATTCACAGACAAACACTGTTAATTGGGACACATTTTCCCCACAAATACAATATGCTAACATTATTAGCACAAGCCTATGGCATTTTACATTGTATAACTTAGCCTAGCGGCCGGCAATCTTTCCCTCTTCTCATGTAAAGCCAGGGACAACAGCAGCATTTAACAAAGGTAATGGCACACAATTTGGCTCCATTACAACTCACAAGGCTCACTGACAAAACAACTGTCTTATATTAAACACGTTTTCAAACAAATACAACATGCTAACGTTATTAGCACAAGCCTATGGCATTTTACATTGTATTGATTAGCCTAGCAGCCGGCGATCTTTCCCTCTTCTCATATGAAACCTGGATAAATCCCGAAGTATAAGTCCCTGAAGGATAAATCACACCCAAGAATTAAAATGCTATTTTACGCGTCGATTCAACGCAGAACTATAAATTACATGTTAAGAAGGGCGGTCTGAACCACTTGTAAGCTGTCCCTTAGTGATGCGCTCTGTTCATCCTGTCATAGTTTTAGCTTTATTAGGCCAAAATTATGCTTTTTAAATGGACAGTTGCAGTAAACTTCACATCTAGACTCCTTGCACAAATTACATCATTAGTGTAAAATTAACTTCATGAAAAATAATAATGAGTATTGAATATTATGAATGTATAGGTTTATTTATTTTTTCATTCATTCATTCACTCACATTTATTTAACGGAGCTAACTAACTGAGGATATGTTTTTTCTTACAAGGCTACAGGCTGTACCCTACACTTTAAGTAAAAAAATCTGTAGAATTACGGATAATGTCCTGGCAGAAAATTACCAGTACATTTTCCGTTAAGTTTAAGGACACTTCCTTCAACCCTATAATGGAAAATTCCGAAGATTTACAGTATATCCTCTGTACCATTCACGGACACTTCTGTTACTCCTAAAATGGAAAATTCCGTAGATTTACAGTATATTCTCTGTAACATTCACAGACACTTCTGTTACTCCCAAAATGGAAAATTCCGTAGATTTAGAGTATATTCTCTGTACCACGTACAGACACTTCTGTTAATAATAAAACAGAAAATTCTGTCAAATTAAAGTATTTGTTGAACATTTCTTCACCACTGAAAATTGTAATAATCAAATCTGCACCATGGGCAGTTTCTTCGAAGCTGGAATGTAAAATGTTGTATAGCCACTAAGTAACCTACATTTTCTTCCACTCTAAAACAATGATTGGTATCCATCACCAGACCAGTGCAATGTTCTAAAGTGATGAATAAATCTTTCTGCAGCTAATACAGCAACATGGCCAAACAAATCCACCACAATATAAGCAAACTGAGCATGTTTATTTTTTCTTGAACAACTTTTTTCCTTTTGTAAACATCATTGCATAAAAGTGCATTCATGGAGATTTTCCTCATGTAAACATTTTCTTAAAAGTCAAGTCAAGTCATTGCTTTTAACAATTAAAATGCCTAAAATACTGAAATGACAACAATTCCTTAAATGATGTGCAGGTAGGGATGCACGATAATACCAGCACATCATCTGTATTAGCCGATAAAGGCTTTAAAATTAAATATTGGTATCAGCCCAAAATGAGCAATTCTGCTGATATGGCAGGTCGAGATGACGCTTTCATTATGTGCAGCATAATTAAAATCATTAAATATAAAAACTGTCAGCAGTAGGTTTCTTATTTTGCTAAGTGAATGTGTGCATTTTGAATAGCACTGTATTTTATGTTTGCATCTGCCAGTGGGCCATCACACTAAGGAAAGGCAGTCTTGATGTCTGCACTGCACATCGTCCAGAATGAGTTGAAAAATATTAGTATATCGGCAAAATCCAATATCCTTGCTTTATATAAGGGTTTTTTTTGTTTTTGCTTTAAACAGCAACAAACAGAATAAAACATGACAAAATAAAACATTGAAATGAAGATGCATTCAGTAATGAGCATTGTACCTGTGAAATGGTGTGTGACAGCAAAGGTAGTCACAATAAATTTGTAAATAGAGCTGCAACAATTAATCTATGTAATTAACCACCAACCATTTTGATGATCTATAAATTGCTTTGAATATTTTTTTAAGGAAAAATAAAAGTCAAAATTCTCTGATTCAGCTTCTAAGATGTATTTTCTAGTTTCTTTACTCCTCTATGACAGTTCATTGAATATCTTTGGGTTGTGGACAAAGCAAGACATTGGAGGGCATTATTATAGGCTTTGGGAAACACTAAATTAAATTTTTCGGACATTTCATAGACCAAAAACAACTAATTTATAAATCGAGAAAATAATCAACATTAATCCACAATGAAAATAACCATTAGTTGCAGCCCTAATTTTAATCCTTGAAACAAGTGAAACTTTCAAGATTTGAATCCATTTTCAAGCCTTACAGCCTCCAGTTTTATTTTTTGTCTCCATGTTCTGTCGGACAACTTCCATTTTGAGCTTTGAAAAGAAGCTCAAATTCTCCATGGATTTTCAAAGTTGTTCAGTTCATAAAGGAACTTCAGCAGTCTTGGAGGAATGTGTTGCTGTTTCGTTCCCTTCTTCTCAGCCTTTCACCCTCGTTCAGGGTTTATTCCCAGGAGAACTCTTAAGAAAAATGTAAAAGTGTATTTTAGCTACATCAGTAATGAAATGAATGAAACTGAACCACAGAGTAACACACAGACCATGTTCAGATGCAGGGGCGGACTGGGACTAAAAAACAGCCTTGGACTTTGACTCGGCCCAGCCCACAACAACCGGTGCGTGGAAACTCATCAGCCCCAGACACGGGTGTCAAAATACTTAAATCTTAACACATGATGGCGAACATTTCTGTTAACTTTCGACATTTAGAGGCTTCACTCTCTAATTGCCTTTGTTTTTTTTCCCTCACCTTCTCAGCCCCACCCTTTTCTTTCCATTTTTTTGGATTAATACCAGTATCCATATTGTTCTCTTTCACGCTGTCTCTCCCATCTGCACCTGCTGCACACGGCTGCTCAATTTGCGTGACGTATGTGCTTCCTTCTTCAATTTGATTGGCGGCCGGCCGGCTCATAGATATATATGGGCCGGCTGGCATCCAATTTAAAGGCTGCCACCTAGTGGACTGGACGTGGAACAGTAGATTATCAGGTAGAAAAAGGGGGGGTGGGGGGTGGGGGGGGCGGTGGGGTTAGCAGTGATGACTGCGTGGCGGCTGCCAGCTGTCCTGGAGTACCGTGATTCTCCAGAACCTCCAGATGGCCAGTCTGCCCCTGTTCAGATGGAAAAATCCCCATATACTCCCAGACACTTAGAGTATATTTGAGTATTTTTCCATTACAGTATTGAATTTACTCAAAAGATTTGAACGGTCTCTCCACCAATTTGACAGCCAGCAAGGAACTTTAATTGTTTGTGTTGCAAAACAGGCAGGTACGGAAAGCTTCTTGCCTAGTAAATTGTTCAAATTCACAATTATGTAAACAACTGGATTTGCCTATTCATATCAATGTGTAATGCATAAACAACTATAGTCTGAAACTGCTACAAAAAGAGTGTGTACCAGTATTCAAAAAAATGGTAGAGGTAAAATGATGAAAATAGTCTAAATATATCACTGTAAGAAATTTCCTGTAAAATATACAGTAAATTACTGGCAGCTGTGTTCCCTGGCAGTTACTGTAATTTTTACAGCCCCCTTACTGTAATTACAATTCACAGACATTTACTGGAATAAACAAATACACTTCTTTACTGTATTTTTTTAAGTTTACAGTAAATTACTGGCAGTTACTGTAATTTTTACAGCCCCCTTACTGTAATGTAGAATCACGAGCAATACAGTACTTTTTTCAGAACAAAGACAAAGACAATATATCAATACAATAACTTTATTAAGCATACGCAATTTTAACAAAAGCCCTTCATGGGGGAACAAAGGTATTTTAACAAAAGGGAGTGACAAAAAGGAACAAACATTTTTAACCCTCATGGAGGCAACTACAACATGACTCTCTAGCACTCTGTTGAACATGACTAACAGTTTAAAATTACACAAAAGGGGCACTGTCACTCTAGGTTAACTTAAGGTTATTTGGATTGAATGCTTAAACTATGTGTGTAGACTTTGTATAATCAGAGAGAGAGAGAGAGAGAGAGAGAGAACAAAGGAGTGCTGTTTGGGTAACCACCTCCACTACCTCCCCGCTACAGCCCTGCTCACCCAACCACCTCCACTACCTCCCCTCTACAGCCCTGCTCACCCAACCACCTCCACTACATCCCTGCTACAGCCCTGCTCACCCAACCACCTCCACTACCTCCCCTCTACAGCCCTGCTCACCCAACCACCTCCACTACCTCTCCATACAGCCCTGCTCACCAAACCACCTCCACTACCTCCCTGCTACCTGCCTGCAGATGGATGGCCCAGCCATGAGGGCGAACTCATCCTTTAACTTGAACAGGCGACCCTCCGGTTCCCAACCCAAGTCCCTATGGACTGAGCTACTGCCACCCCCAATGCCGCGCATGTGTAATTACAAGGACTTTCCCTTGGCCAATCCTATGGTAGAAGGGCATGTCCTCTTTAGAACTGGAGTAGGATACATAATAACGCATCAGTGTGTGATGTACGTGTGCAGGGCTGTGCTGCCCATAGGGCAGGTTCGGCAAATGCTATAGGCGCCAGCATGCCAGAGGGCGCCAGGGAGTGAGGTGTTTTTTTTTGTTTTTTGTTTTTTTTTTCATTCTATTCGAAAAATTAGACAAGAATACACTACAAAACAACATCAGTATAAAAAAATATATAAAATAAATAATATTTCAAATTTAAATTTCTGCCTGCTTGGCATCCTTCTGCCTCTCTGGCAGGCAGCATCAATTTCGCCATGGTCCCTAACCGCGCCCCCCTCCCCCCGCTACCTGCCCTCTTCTGTAATGTCATGTTGCTGAGTGACAAATTGACAGTCAGGTGCCATCGTCATGAAGAGGCAAAAGCTCTCTGGGGCGCAGTACAAAAACAAAGAAAAGAAGAGGAGGAGAAACGTGAACGAGACCGAGGTAATGATGTGATGTGATGAACACTTCATTTAAAATGGTAGAAACACAACGTAAGTTACAGTTACTGAAGCACTTGCAAGCTAACGTCAGCTCATTAGCCACTAGTGGTTAGCGGTTAGGCTACTACTACATAACGTCAGTGTTACTGCGACTTCATTAGCCACTTGATTTAGGAATACTTTCAGCATTTAGCTAGAGTTAATGTCAGTTAATGTTGCTCCCATCTTAGAGAAAGTTGGAAAGAAAGACTCAAGGTGTTTGGGGGAATGAATACCACCACATGTCCATCCATGCTTACCATCCAACGTCCCTTGCTCAGAGATTCACCTGAAACGAAATACCACAAGTAAGATTTAAACAGCATAATTTCAAACTTGAAGCTGCGTTAAGCAGACTTGCTAAGGGGCAAAAATACACTCGCCACTGCTCCGCCTCTCCCTCTTATTAGCTCCTCCCATGAATGCTACAATGTATACATACTGAGAATGATCAGTTGAGGAGTCTGGGGTAGGGTGAGGGTTCTCTCCACATCAGCAGCTGTTGCAGAGACCTGTCAAGCACAACCAGTGAAAACAAGATATGAAATCCTAAGCATACTGTAAAATTACTGATGAAAGTTTTCAGTTTTATCAATGCATCAGTTTTAATGTGTAAACATATGTTTTTGTATGGTTTGCTTTGTAACCAGGGCACCATTGAAAATAAGACATCTCAATGGGTTCCCCTGGAAAAATAAAGGTTAAATAAGAAAATTAAATATTTCTCAGTGGAAAGATGGATTGACCCAACTTACATCTGCTTGAAGGATAAGTCCATCCTTCTCCTTGAAGTGTGCAAGTATCAGCTGTGTTACACAGGAGGCAATTTCAGCATCTTCACCCTTGGAAAGAACAGCCTGAACCTCCTTATTTGTAGGTTTGCTCCTGAAGAATGCAATTATTGCCTTTCCACACTCTTCCATAGAGAGCTCTAGCATCCTCAAAACATTTTTGTCAGTTAGTAGCTGAAAATGAACTTCTGAACAAAAAGGTAGGGCCATTTATTTATTATCTCCTCGATGGTAGGTGCTGGTGATGTGTTGATCATACAGCGCTGGAGGCAATACGAGCTCTTGTAGAAGCGAAAATCGGTGCCTGGAAGTGGGCCAGATGGCACCCGACCTCGTCTCCTACTTCTCCTGCAGATCGTCCTCTGATGTTGATTTAGTACCTTAGGTTCAGTTGGCAAACACTTAGAGAATCACTCGAATCAAGTAGAATCAGGTGCAATCGAGTTTAATGTGTTCACAAGTAACAACACATACAACTCATTGAGTCAGGCTCCGGAGCACAACTGAAGTTTTGCTCTCTGCGTTCTCTCTTTTATGCTTCCCACTTAAACCCAAACCTATTGGTGGCAGATCCTTTTCTTTTTAGCTTTTTCCCATCTGGTCCAAATCTATTGGTAGTAGGCCCCTTGGGCCCTTGCCCAAACATGACCTAGGCCTGGAAATCCCCAAATTCTCCCACCATTAGATCTGAGCCTGGTTTCACTTGGTTTCACTTTATTTTTTATAAAATATATAAAATTTGGGGACTTTCTCTATACAGTCCCCTATGCGTTCATGCAATGTGAACTTAAAATGTGTGTCATGCAATATAAACATTAAAGAGTGTGTGTGTGTTATTATTAAACTATACATGGTTATTTAAACAATACATGGTGTGGTGTATGTGTGCTCTTCAATGTGAATGCATAACCCTGTGTTATGAATACATAAACTTGTATAACCTTATTTTATCACACATAGATGCATAACAAACAGTTTTATAGGAACTGGTAACATAAAACATGGTTATATGAGTTAATACGTCCGCTGACTTGGCAGTCATTTAAACTGGTAGTAGGTGCCGTGTCTCTCAGTGTTAGTAGGCATTAGGGTTGCTACGGGTTACCTGCACAGCTGTGGGCGTAGGTGGTGATCAGTCACATGCAGGTTAGATAGGGGAGTCACAGTTGATCGGTGTTACGAAATGAGAATCAGGGGAGGCCACACAGTTTTTCAACCGTGTCTGTGTGTGTGTCAAGTGAATGGGTTTTCGTTATAATCGTAGTATTTTTGTCCTTTTGCATGAGCTTGTTTTAAGTCTTTTTTACACTTGGCTTTAGGTGTTTTTAACGTTTTTGTAAGTCAATAAAGTGTTCAAAGCGTACCATGGAGGACCTCGTGTTTGCGCACTAACATGAGTTAAAAATGGCTTTTGATTGCCAATACACTCAGCTTAAGCTTATACTTTGTAGACATTGTGATTTCCCAAAACTAAATAATAGACCAGTAACTTTTCCGGAGGAAACCCTGTGACATTGACACGTTAAATAATTTTCATACATACTGCCTTGGTTTGATTCTAACCCATACAATATGGTTGTCAAATATTGTATCTGCTCCTGAAATTAATAAATTATGCACAGCTAAGATTAACTGATATGATATGGAGTACCTATTGACATCAGTGTGTAATAAGCCTGGAGGCCATAGCTAACAAGCTGCAGTCAGCAAAGACCCTTGTAAACTTCTATATATAGATATATTTACACTACTATTAATTCAGCTTTCAGCATGATCTTGATCATGATAGAAATTAAATTGCATCATGCCATCTCGCTGTTCTGCAATAAATTGTTAAGCAAAAAAATATCCATTGATCAAAGGAATTGTTGGACTGTATGTTTATCTATATTATCTATATATATTTAATATCAGTAAATCATTGCATACATAAGTAATCATCTTAAATATTTAGGTTAATACAATTTAGATCTGCCCTCTAAAAAGTGTGTGTATAGTGCACTGAATGAGTGTTTGGTGTGAAGATGTTTACCGCTTGTCATAAGAAAACACTTGTAAGGTCCTCTTCACACCTAACACTCATTCAGTGCGCTATACACACACTTTTACAGGGCAGATCTAAATTATATTAGGCATCTTTGTATGTATGAAAATTATTTAACGTGTCAATATCACAGGGTTTCCCCTGGAAAAGTTGCTGGACTGTGTGGTATTTATTCAGTTTTGGGAAATCACAATGTCTACAAAGTATAAGCTATAAGTACAAGTATAAGCTGCTACTAGCTTAAATGACCGTCAAGTCAGCAGACGTATTAACTCCATTACTCAATGTCCATGAAAAAAATATTTTTTTCCAGCAGATATCTTAGTTACAACATGATTGAGCTAGCAAAGCAGTTTTGTGTTGCTATGTGTGGTATTTATTCAGTTTTGGGAAATTACGATGTTTAGAAAGCACAATCTCAGGGAGTGCCATGATCTGTGATGCGTCCATATATCAAATGTGCACACCGCCCCCTACCGTATTAGATGGGTGGCACGGTCAGCACAGAGCTGAAGAAGAGGGGCTACTGACGTCACTCTCCTGCGCTGCTCAGATTGCCAAATCATTTTCGAATTATGGTCAGTATTTTGCAGGGCAGACCACGAAAATGAAATAGCAATGTCTTCTTTGTTTTCTTCTTGATTATGGCATAAAATGTGCAGTCTTGAAGAAGAAAATGCAAATGCAAATAGGTTGATTGATTATTAATTTTATTTATGAGTGAAATAATGCAGCCACATTTTTAAAATGAAAAAGCATTTCTGTAAATGCATTTTAATTTTCAAATTTTACATTTCAAATTGAATTTTGGTATCTATTTGCTGGGGCATATTTTGAAAATTAAATCTCAAATGACTTTTTCTTTTTCATTTTAATTAAGTAAAAGAACAAGCAGTCTTGAAGAAGAAAATTAAAATGCAAATAGGATGATTGATGATTAATTTTATTTATCAGTCAAATAATGCAGCCACATTCTTAAAATGAAAAAGCATTTCTGTAAATGCATTTTAATTTTCAAATTTTACATTTCATATTGAATTTTGGTATCTATTTGCTGGGGCATATTTTGAAAATTAAATCTCAAATGACTTTTTCTTTTTCATTTTAATTAAGTAAAAGAATGAGCAGTCTTGAAGAAGAAAATTAAAATGCAAATAGGATGATTGATGATTAATTTTATATATGAGTCAAATAAT
Organism: Epinephelus fuscoguttatus; assembly: GCF_011397635.1. Lineage (NCBI taxonomy): Eukaryota > Metazoa > Chordata > Actinopteri > Perciformes > Serranidae > Epinephelus > Epinephelus fuscoguttatus. Next base: position 51,261,061 of record NC_064752.1, read on the forward strand.
GCAGCCACATTCTTAAAATGAAAAAGCATTTCTGCAAATACATTTTAATTTAAATATTAGTCACAATTCGCTTCCACAGTAACGACAGTTTGACACCAGTCTATCACCGGCCAAGCAGGAGACTTCAAACATCAAACGCCTGGGCAGGGATCGGTACCGAGACCCGGTATTAAACAACCCAAGGCAAGTTTAATTAACACCGTAGTAAGCTCCGCCATTATCGGAGTTACTTTGTAAAGTTTCGGTTTCATCATCATTCTGCAGCCTCTCTCCTGCTCTCTGCATGTGACCCCTCACTGCGCGCGCACACACAGACACACAAACTCAACAGCAGAGAGGCCGTGGTGCAGATGAAGGGAATGTAACTTCAAGATGACTCTAGTAAACGACAAGTACGCTTGTTACTGTTAGTAAGTGCAATAAAACCTCTGCCAGCCAAGCTAGTACTTTATCAATACTTGTGATGAGCATGTAGAAAGCCATATTTCAATCTGCTCTGTCCACAGTCTGTCATTCACCGCTATTATGATTTATGATCGCGGTCGACACAAGCACATCGCGCTCGCAAGGCTAACAGCAAAGTGTTAAAGACAAACTAAAATGAAAGCTGTCTGTATGTAGGCTAACACTTTATCTGAAGATGTACCTGAGGCAGCCGACCTGCAGACAGTGAGTGTCCTCAGTAGAGGTGGGACAGAGAACAGGATGAATGACTGATACTGATGTTTGTCTTCATGCTGAGATAACGTGACTTTCTTCACTCAGTATTGTGATGTCAAGAGGAATATTTATATTCCAGTAAGATATAATACTGACTTTGTTGTTGTAAACACGACTGTTGCTGCCATGGACTGTATAAAACTATATCCTGTGTAACTGACCTATAAGGAAACCATCAGGAGGTGAGGTGTGTGCATGTGTGTGTGTGGAGGAGAGGAGAGAGGAAGATGCTGGTAGAGAGATAGTGTGTGTGTTGTTAGATACTGTTAATGTCACTTATTATGCTTCTGTGTGTTGATAGCTCTCTTTTATTCTGTTTCTGCATCATGTTGAGGAGGGCCATGCCTGTATATATAAATATATATATGTATGCAAAAAAAAAAGTGGATCGGTTGTTCGCTGCTAAAAATGTGGTCCATCGACATGATCTGGTTTTGAAATGTGGCCCAGTTGAAATAGTAATTGAACAGCCCTGCTGTAGTTTGTTTGTTAGCTATCTAACAACACATCAAAAATAATTGTAAGCCAGTCTTGTTCAGTGAATCAGTTTATCATGTACACTCCAAAAATATTTAGGCCTAATATTTAAGATTGTTTGCTTATATTTCAAAAGGCTGTCGCTTGAAAGTGGTGACAGATAAAGGCATACTGTAAATGACAAAACTATTCATCATGATCCAGACTTTGTGATGGGAGTAAATTAACTCATCTAATTTGCATGTTGTGGCGTCACTAGGTGGCGGCCATATTGGATTTCATAAATCTCAGTAAAACAGCATTTTGAACATATTTACACAGTAGATTTCTTTTGTTTTGTGTTGTTTTGTCATCTCATCCTCAAAATAAAGGAACAGGAATCTGATGGGAGTAAATTAACTCATCTAATTTGCATATTGTGACATCACTTCTACATACCTACAGCTCCAGAAAGCATTCAAACATCAAAACGTTCAGCTCTGTAAGGATTTTCTGATGTTTGTGGCAATATGTTTGATATTTCTAAATAATTAACAATGACGACATAAGCTGGAGGCCGAAACGGGTGCGAGTGCGAGGTCCCAACCAACGCTGCTTGCAGCTTTAATTTTAACTAGTGCTGTCTCAGTGCTATGATGCACTCTAAATCCTGACTGGAATTCTTCAAATAAACTGTTATCATGGAGAAAATCACACAGCTGGTCTGTGACTACTTTCTCAAGGATCTTTGAAAGAAAGGGAGGATTAGATATTGGTCTATAGTTGGTAGTTGGTACATAGCCTGTTAATAAAGATATATTGATCATGTCTAATAAGTGAATGTTAATGAAAGGTAAGACTTCCTTAAGTAGCCTAGTTGGGATGGGAGAGATATGTCTGAGACATGTTGATGATTTAGATGAAGAAATCACTGCGGTCAATTGTTGAGGAGAAATCGGGGAGAAGCAATCTAAATATGTATTAGGTCTTACAGCTGTGTTTGAGGGTAGATGGGTACTATCTGAGGACAGGAGGTCATGAATTTTGCCTCTAATAGTTAGAATTTTGTCATTAAAAAAAGCTCATAAAATCATTACTTCAAAGGGCTAAAGGAATACAAGGCTCAATAGAGCTGTGACTCTCAGTTAGCTTGGCTACAGTGCTGAAAAGAAACCTGGGGTTGTTCTTATTTTCTTCTGTTAAAGCCCCTACAAGGAACTTTCATTTTGAGTTGATTTTGGCGACCATGTGGACAAAAACGGTAGTGTTTTGCTGGAATGAAGCCTACATTTCCCATGAGCTCTAGCGCGTTTTGTCGTAAAGACGCTTACTTGGCTCGCGCATGTGTTTGTTTTGGGGATGAATGAAACAACAAGATGGGAAGACTTTGCCCCGACTCCTACTGGGGATCACAGCTCACCTCAGCCATGCCCCAGCTCCACCTCTCCGGTGTAAGCGCCACTGCCGTCAGGGTAAACGCAGCGGTCGGCTGGCAAGGCTGAAGGCCTGTTTGGCAAGCACTTCCACAGCTTCTTGGACTGAGTATGGAGCGGTGCCTCACCTCTTTATTTCTCGGCACTCGCTGGACCCTGTCGACGCCTGGCTGGTACCTGACGTCAGCCTGGACGAGGTGTTCCAGCCCCGCGGCCCCTGCTGTCCTCGTCCCTGCTGGCGCGGGGTGAATCTGCACAACCTGCGGCCTCTGTGTATGGCTCCCCGGACAGCTAACGCCGTGGACCCGCCGGCTCCTGCCAGGATTGGGCTGGTAAATGCTAGATCGCTAGCAAACAAAACGTTTATCCTGAAGGATTTCCTGACTTCCCGAGGATTGGATTTTCTCTGTGTGACTGAGTAATGGCTGACTGTTGGTGAGTCCAGTGCTTTCACAGAATTTTTACCCGATGATTGCTGCTATTTTAACTGCCCGCGGACGTCGGGTCGAGGAGGAGGAATAGCGACTATTTATAAGAGTCAATATAAATGTAAGCAGCTAGATAAAATGACGTGTGGCGTCTGAGTGCCGTAAATCGTTTCGTCCTGGAAGTGACCTGAGGCAGACCCGGAGACAGTTTCCTAAAGGTATGGATATACACTATATAGAAATAGCTTATCTTCACACCGATGGTCTCATTCGCTGTTGTAGGTCACGCACAGACATCAGCAGAAACAAGAGACTTTTGCATATCCAGTTAAAGTTCCTTGTAGCGGCTTTAAATCTGAGTAATAGTTTGCTCTGGCATTGCGAAGGCCGCTGCCAATGTGTGTTGGGGGGTGGCACTTGACGGCCACAGCGCCGCACTGGCAGCAGTGTGTGTTGCGGTTTATACGTTTTGAGACTGTCTGTCCAGACTAAACAAGATTCTTCCAGTTAATTGCCAATTCCTTTCAAATTTTCGCGATATCCTACTATCCTACTATCCCACTATTAAATGGAGAAACCTCTGTCCCTCCGTCTGTCCGGTCTGTCTGTCATCATCCATTTTCCTCCTCACTGCTTTGACCTACTTCTCTGAACTTGCACATAGGCTTTCATCTTGGTCACGTGCAGACAGCCACGATGCCGTTTTTGCATTTTTACCACATTTCTACTGTTTATATTTGCGTTTTTGTCCACTACCCATTCATACTGTGAGCACCATTAGCAGCACGAGCTGCGCATGCGCAGGTCATGTGCAGACAGCCACGATGCTGTTTTTGCATTTTTCCCACATTTCTACTGTTTATATTCACATTTTTGTCCACTACCCATTCACACTGTGAGCACCATTAGCAGCACAAGCTGCGCATGCGTGGAGACCACTTCAAAAACACCTGCACTGGGACCACAGTTTGGCTGGGAAGTCTTTATCTCCAACACTTGCAGATCGAAACCTGTATGTGTGTACCTGTGTGCCCGCGCACGGCCCCGCGCGTACCTCCGTGCCCTCAGCCAGAACTGTGCTCCATGTATTTTGCCATAAAGCATTTTTCTAAATACAGTGTACATTGTTTGTCTTACATTAATATTTATTACACAGTGCATTTACAGTGCTCTGATTTTGCATCTCCTCTAATATACTGTTTTTGATTTCTTATTTCTCTATACATAACACATCCCCGGGTATGGACTAGTTTGTTTTAACTTACGGGTTTGAGAGTTATACCAAGGAGCGAACTTTCTTTGCTTTGTTAACTTCTTTTTAAGAGGTGCTACGGAGTTGAGTGTTGTTCGCAGCGAGCCTACAGTGCTATCGACAAGATGATCAATTCGGAAAGTTTAAAGTCGGTACGGGAAACTTCTGTTACTGAAGGTGTAGAAGCGAAAATTGGTGCCTGGAAGTGGGCCAGATGGCACCCGACCTCATCTCCTACTTCTCCTGCACATCATCCTCTGATGTTGATTTAGTACCTTAGGTTCAGTTGACAAACTGTTAGAGAAACACTGGAGTCGAGTAGAATCAGGTGCAATCGAGTTTAATGTGTTCACAAGCAACAACACATACAACTCATTAAGTCAGGCTCCGGAGCATGACTGAAAACTGGCTTTCAGTGCGCTCTCTTTTATGCTGGTGGAGGTTCAACAGAATCTCCACCTCTTATCGTTAATCCTTCCCACTTAGACCCAAATCTATTGGTGACGAGCTTTTTCCTTTTGTCCAATCCTGAACAGGCCTGTTTCTAATGGCGTAATCACTTTCACTTTAGGCCTGGAATTTCCCAAATTTTCCACCCTTAGGTTTGGGCCTGCTTTCACTTTATTTTTTAAAAACATACAAACTTTAGGGACTTTCTTGATACAGTCCCTTGTGCTTTCATGCAATATGAGCTTAGAGCATGTGTCATGCAATACAAACATTAAAGAGTGTGTGTGTGTTATTATTAAACAATACATGGTGTGGTGTATGTGTGCTCTTCAATGTGAATGCATAACCTTGTGCTGTGAATACATGAACTTGTGTAACATTGTTTTTATCACACATGGATGCATAACAAACAGCTTTATAGGAACTTGTAACATAAAACATGGTTGTATGAACTTCACTTTTAATCAGCTTATGCAGTTTAATACTTTTATCTGATTTAAGATTAAATCTTACACCACATTCCCCCCTTTAGGGCTACATAGTCCCATCCAATGCTTGAATCAAAGAGAGAAAAAATATATATATTCCCCCCTTTGGGACTTCATAGTCCCACACCATTAAACTAAGTTCAGTAGATATCACTATAAATCAACTTTAGTGATTCTTTTGCTGCATCATTGCACCGAGTAAGCATTATGGTATAGTATTTAGAATATAAAAGCTATCCTGATGACCTCCTTGTTATTTTCTGATGCATGCATAATCATTCATAATGGCATTCTTATACATAGGTCACAATCGGCAACATGCATCTCAGTCTTAGCCAGTATTGCTGTCTGGTTGTTGTCCGTCAAGCACATATGATGTGCCCATCATCCGCAGGCACCGATAAGATGCCACCTGATCCCTCAGCATTCCGACCTCCTGCTGCAGGGTATCCCTAGCCTGGGTCAGCTCCAGGACTTGGTTGCGCAGATTACGTGTCTCTTGTTCAATGAGCTTTATATGCTCTCTCTGCAGCTTCTTGTTTTCAGCCTTTCTGATTACATAGGAGCCATAGCGAATTCTGCGGAGTCTCGGGCAGTATTAGGGGGTAACTGCGCACAAGTCGGCGGAAAGGTCCATGGGGGACAGGATGGAGCAGTGTGCGAAGGTTTTTCACCAAGTCAAGATGCCTTTTCAGGGTTGGCTCTCCATCAGACAGCCTCCAGAGGTAGCTTTCCACTACCTCAGGGCACACTCCATATTCCTGCTCCAAGATGTCCTGGGTCTCTTCTGATAGGGCCTGCACCGACAGGTGGCCCTCATAGTGGACTTCCAAATTCGTCTCTGAGAATGGAACTGCAGGCGGTGGGCTGGCAGGTGAGTAACTGGGCGACAGTTGGTTAACATTGCCTTCTGGCGAGGACGATGGATCAGAGGAGCGTAATGGCAGCATGTCAGCACGGGCACTGTGCTGAAAGTTTCCCCCTTGAGGTGGTGCCTGCGCAGTGGTAGGTGTCTGGACCTTTCATGCGGCCTGCATCAGGTATTGGGATGACTGCAGGCCTGGATTCACATTCCCCCAATTTACTTCTCGAATAGGACCTGCCTGGACCTGACCTCCCGAGTTGGAGGTACTGGTGGGTGGTTCTTGTCAGTGCCCTGTGTTTATGTCGGCACACCCTCTCATGTCACACCAAACTCTTGCTGTTACCCTTCCCTCTGCACTACAGCGTGGTCCTATGGACCGGCCATGCAGCCTAATGTTTCCTAGGCCCTCCACCAAGACGTTGTCGTAAGCATGCGATTTATAGTAGGTTAGTTGTACTATCTCTCTGTATGGTATCTTGCCCTGCTTTGTGGCTATGGTCCCTAGTGCCACTGCACACTCGCCTATTTGCTCCTGGCCTTGTCCACCCTGCTCTGCTCCTTCACTTTGTTTCACTCCTGCCAGGATGAGCAATAGGGTTAGTAGTACTGCGGCTATTACTCCCACGTTAATTCCTCCCCCCATATTAGCTGGGCACTCAGGCCTTCCCTGGCCTGGTCTACCGAGGGGCTGGTCCCTCTCCTGCGCCTGTGTCTCCTCTGTCTGCATTGCCTGTGTCTGTGTCTGACTCCTCTGGGTCTCTAGCCTCGCCTGTTCCTGAGCTGCTGCTTTCTGGGCTGCTGTCTTCTTCTCTTTCTCCTCCTTCTGCCTCTGCTCCCTCTGCTCTCTCTGTTCTTTCTGTGCTTGGGCCCTCATCACCGTCCCCGTGGCCATCAGATTACGACTCATGAGGTTCATCGCCAGCCACTGTGGACAGGGTGGTTCCCTCTGAGGAGCTCTCTGTTTCTGTTGACACCCTCTCTGGTAACGACCCACTGCTGTCACTCCTGGCGCTGTCTGGAACTCGCCTGAGCCTGTGCGCCAATCGTGCAGACCTCCTGGTCCCCTGTTCCTGTGGGGAGGCATCGCCTTCCCCTTCTGGTTGGCCTCCTACTTCCCTTGGGGCGGCCCCTTGTGGATCTGGGAGAGCTGCTCTCTGTCTGGCTCTAGGCCGAGGTACAGGTGGCCTCACTGGGGCTTGTGGGTTAGCTCTGCAGCAGTGGTTAAGGTGGAACCAAACGTCCTTACCTTCAACTTTCAAGGCTGTTGGTGTGGCTAATATGACCTTGTATGGACCTTCCCTTTGTGGCTGGTCCCACTTTCTTTTGAACACCTTGACGTATACCCGCTCTCCAGGACGTATTTTTTGGAGGTCTGCTGGGATGTCGACCCCTCTGTCCTCAGTGGCACCTTTCTCCTGCTGGAACACAGCCCTGTGGATACGAGTCAGACTTTGTAAATAGTCAAACATTTCACCTTGCAACTGCTCCAATGAGGGCCCTTCATAGGGACCTCTCAAATATGGTATTGGCATGGGCTGGCCCGTAAGCATTTCATGCGGTGTTAGATGCCTGACTCTGTTGGCTTGTGAGCGCATAGACATTAGTGCAAGCGGTAAAGCATCCACCCAATTAAGCTTATTTCCACTATCTGCCACTATCTTGGCTATTTTGGTTTTCAAAATACCATTCGCCCTCTTTACTGCTCCCTGTGAATGGGGGTGGTAAACGCAGCCAAACTTTTGTTTAATTCCCAATTGTTTCAGCGTTTCTTGTATGACATTGGACACAAAATGGCTGCCATTGTCTGATGATATGGTATCTGGCATCCCAAATCTTGGGAAGACTTCTTGACACAAAAATTTTACAACTGCTCTGTGGTCTGATTTTGCAGTGGTTTTTGCCTCCACCCACCTGCTATATCTACATATGACCACCAAGATATATCTCATTCCCCTTACTCTCGACTGTGGTCCCATGTCTATGTAGTCTGACATGAGGTGTCTGAACGGACCATCTGGGGGTGGTATATGTGCCAATGGGGCTGTGAAAACTTTCCTTATGTTGTTTTGTGCATGTCGCATTCACTTAGTACTCTATCTACCGTGGCTGCCATAAATGGTGACCACCATACTGCTTGCAGTTTCCGTAGGATCTCCCCCCTTGCGCAATGGTCAATACCATGTGCCCAGATTATTGCATGTCTTAACAGTAAGGTTGGTAGTACAAAATGGCCATGAGCGTCTAGCCAGACTCCATGCAGTGGACCTGGTCGCATGTTTCTTATAGCTCCTCGTTTTACCCATAGGCGTTTCTCAGCCTCATCTACTCTATTTTGAGCGGCCTTAAGCGAGGGCAGGGAGGTGAGGGATTCACAGTCCTGTATGGTCAATATGGGTGCCATTACTGCACCTATTGCTGCCTGTTTAGCTGCTTCATCAGCAAGATTATTCCCTTTGGCTATCAGGGAGTCATTTTTTTGGTGGGCTGGACATTTGATGACTGCTAGAGCCGTGGGAAGAAGCATGGCTTCCAATAGTTCAAGGATGGCTTCTCCATGAGTGACAGGAGTGCCGTTAGCTCTTTGAAACCCTCGTTGTTTCCATATGTTAGCATGAACATGGCATACACCATAGGCATATGCTGAGTCTGTGTATACATTTAGTGACTTTCCTTCTACTATTCTACATGCTGCTGTTAGGGCTTTTATTTCTGCAAGTTGGTCTGAGCAAGGCTGAGAGAGCTTACATGATTGCAATGTGACAAAATTCTGATCGTCATTGTCGAGTTAAACAATGCCATAGCCGGCGTGGGTACCAGTGGCATCACGGAAGCATGACCCATCAACAAACAATGTGAGATCAGCTGGGATTGGTTGGTTGTGTAAATCTTCTCTTGCATGCATAAATTTGTCTGTATCATGAATACAGTCATGTGGCGTACCTTCAGTTGGTAACACCAGCTTGGTGGCGGGGTTAATGGTAGTACAGTGCTGAATGTTAAGTTCAGGGGCTGATAGGATTACCTCATAGCCTGTGTGTCTGGCTTGTGTTAAAACAAATCGTGGACTTGTTAATAGCACATGAAGTTGATGGGAAGTATACAACGTCACAGGGTGTCCCATGGTCAGCGATGATGCCTTCTGAAATGCAAAAATGGCTGCAGCTAGCCCCTGATAGCAGGGCGGCAGCCCAGCTTCAATGTTGTTTAACTTGGTGCTGTAATAGGCTAAAGGTTGCTTTCCTGTGGGTGTGTCTTGCATAAGCACAGCACAAGCAGAGCCTGATCTTTCAGCTACATATACAGTACAGGCCAAAAGTTTGGACACACCTTCTCATTCAATGCGTTTTCTTTATTTTCATGACTATTTACATTGTAGATTCTCACTGAAGGTATCAAAACTATGAATGAACACGTGGAGTTATGTACTTAACAAAAAAAGGTGAAATAACTGAAAACATGTTTTATATTCTAGTTTCTTCAAAATAGCCACCCTTTGCTCTGATTACTGCTTTGCACACTCTTGGCATTCTCTCGATGAGCTTCAAGAGGTAGTCACCTGAAATGGTTTTCCAGCAGTCTTGAAGGAGTTCCCAGAGGTGTTTAGCACTTGTTGGCCCCTTTGCCTTCACTCTGCGGTCCAGCTCACCCCAAACCATCTCGATTGGGTTCAGGTCCGGTGACTGTGGAGGCCAGGTCATCTGCCGCAGCAATCCATCACTCTCCTTCTTGGTCAAATAGCCCTTACACAGCCTGGAGGTGTGTTTGGGGTCATTGTCCTGTTGAAAAATAAATGATCGTCCAACTAAACGCAAACCGGATGGGATGGCATGTCGCTGCAGGATGCTGTGGTAGCCATGCTGGTTCAGTGTGCCTTCAATTTTGAATAAATCCCCAACAGTGTCACCAGCAAAACACCCCCACACCATCACACCTCCTCCTCCATGCTTCACAGTGGGGACCAGGCATGTGGAATCCATCCGTTCACCTTTTCTGCGTCTCACAAAGACACGGCGGTTGGAACCAAAGATCTCAAATTTGGACTCATCAGACCAAAGCACAGATTTCCACTGGTCTAATGTCCATTCCTTGTGTTTCTTGGCCCAAACAAATCTCTTCTGCTTGTTGCCTCTCCTTAGCAGTGGTTTTCTAGCAGCTATTTGACCATGAAGGCCTGATTCGCGCAGTCTCCTCTTAACAGTTGTTCTAGAGATGGGTCTGCTGCTAGAACTCTGTGTGGCATTCATCTGGTCTCTGATCTGCGCTGCTGTTAACTTGCGATTTCTGAGGCTGGTGACTCGGATGAACTTATCCTCAGAAGCAGAGGTGACTCTTGGTCTTCCTTTCCTGGGTCGGTCCTCATGTGTGCCAGTTTCGTTGTAGCGCTTGATGGTTTTTGCGACTCCACTTGGGGACACCTTTAAAGTTTTTGCAATTTTCCGGACTGACTGACCTTCATTTCTTAAAGTAATGATGGCCACTCGTTTTTCTTTAGTTAGCTGATTGGTTCTTGCCATAATATGAATTTTAACAGTTGTCCAATAGGGCTGTCGGCTGTGTATTAACCTGACTTCTGCACAACACAACTGATGGTCCCAATCCCATTGATAAAGCAAGAAATTCCACTAATTAACCCTGATAAGGCACACCTGTGAAGTGGAAACCATTTCAGGTGACTACCTTTTGAAGCTCATCGAGAGAATGCCAAGAGTGTGCAAAGCAGTAATCAGAGCAAAGGGTGGCTATTTTGAAGAAACTAGAATATAAAACATGTTTTCAGTTATTTCACCTTTTTTTGTTAAGTACATAACTCCACATGTGTTCATTCATAGTTTTGATGCCTTCAGTGAGAATCTACAATGTAAATAGTCATGAAAATAAAGAAAACGTATTGAATGAGAAAGTGTGTCCAAACTTTTGGCCTGTACTGTAAATGAAAAGGTTTAGCATAGTTAGGAGTCCCCAATGCTGGAGCAGATTGCATGTCTATTTTTAGAGCTTGGAACGCTCCTTCTGCTTCCTCTGTCCACGCCAACTGTGCTGTGTTATTGGTTTGACCTGCTGCCCTTATCAGAGCCCTGAGTGGGGCAGTTTTGATGGCATAGTCACAAATCCACAGACTGTTGTAGCCTGTCATGCCCAAAAAAGATAACATCTGGCCCACCGTTTGCGGTTGAGGGGCCTTGATAACTGCCTCTAACTGAGATGGCTGTGGCGAGGGGGGAGGTAGGTATAAATTGGAATTTTAACACACGGGAGGATAGAGGATGAGCCAACAATGCCACCTGGGGAGTTTCACCCCAGGAAATACTTGAAGTACCTTGAATAGTGTGTAGAATAATTGCTAAGGCACACAGGTTCGTTACTGAAAGAGGCTGAGACGTGTAATCAGTTAAGGCGGAAATGTTTTTATTGATAAACAAAATAATCAAAGCAAATGGCAGGGGCTGGGGCTGCTGAAAAGGAAGAAGAATAAAATTAATAAACAACAACCAAAAATTTAGGTATATAAAAATAGTTTATTACAATTTATACTAAAAAAAGGCCTTGATAGAAATTCTAAAAATGACTGATACAATAATTAAAAACTCAGCCCAACATAAACAAAACTAAGGAAAAGAATTGGAGCTGAGGCCACTTGGGAGAGGCAGACTACACAGAGGAGTGCCTTGGGGTGCTACCTCTAACCACCACAAGTGGGCACAGCAAACAAACACAGCAATCCTTAAACAAAAAATGGTGCAGTCTATGGTGTCCCAGTGCAACTACTCACACACAAACGTGAAGGGACCTCACCACGGGTGCCTAGCCTCTCACCAATATGACTCTCTGCTCCTGTAATAAAGAAAAAGAAACTCACAGAAAGATAATTAAACACAAACAAAAATGCATCCCAGTTGGCTGAACAAATGTGAATTAACTCAAAACTCAACTATGGAAACTCAAGAGATAACATTACAAAATATGCCAGACTAAAAAAACAACAGCTAAATCACAAATCAATTGTACAATAACTAAAGTAATAATTAACAAAAACAAATTAATGGTTAAGGGCAAAACAGGCAAAAAGGCACATAAAGCCAAAGGGACAAAGCAAACAAAACAAAGTAGGGCAAAACAGGCAAAAAAGCACATAAAGCCAAAGGGACAAAGCAAACAAAACCAAGTAGGGCAAAGCAGCAGCGGTACAAAAAGGGGCAGGAGGACCTAAAAGAGGGGGGAACAACACAGTTAGCCGGGCTCATAATACTCCATATTAAAATGGTGATTAAGTTTCCTACTCACCACCTCAAGGTATCTGATATAGGAATGCAGCAGGGCAGGAGGGAAATCAGCTTGGTACCTAGCCAGCCAGAACATTGCACATGCTAAATAAAACAAATAAGGCAGGTACCATTACACATGACGAAGCTATATTTCAGCACATACCTGGAGCAAGCAAGCAAACAGCCACAGCAGGAACAGAGCATGAGGCAAGAAAGAGGGGAGAGGGAAACGCTACAGGTGACTTATATTTGCCAGGCCCTGATTAGGAGGTGGAAACATAGGAGGAGTCAGGCCCAAGCTGCATTCACTCCCTCTCCTGCACTAGTCCACCACACATCTTTTGTCCCCACTTAACTGTCTGCCCAAGTACTCTACAGACTGCTGACAGGACTGCAGCTTATCTCTGTTGACCTTGTGCCCTCCCTGTGCTAGAACTGTGAGCACAGCGATGGAGTCTTTTTCACATTGTTCTTTTGTGGGGCTACAGATCAACAGATCGTCTACGTACTGCAAGACTGTGCTTGGCACGTTCAAACTCGCTAAGTCTTGTGTCAGCACACGGTTAAAGATCGACGGCGACTCTGAGAGCCCCTGTGGGAGCCTCGAGTACGTATATTGCTGATTTTCGTACGTAAAGGCAAACAGATATTGTGAATCTGGATGTAGTGGTACGCTGAAGAAAGCTGAACACAAATCAATCACTGTGTACCACTGGGTGTCTGGTGGGATGTTTGATAACAATGTTAATGGCATTAACTGCTCTCAAATCATGAACCAGACAGTAGTCTGTTGAATTTGGTTTCCTGATGGGAAAAATGGGTGTGTTGCAGGGGCTTTTGATTTTAACCAAAACCCCTGCTTCCACCAAACCCTTAATCGTTGGCCTGATACCATCAATCGCATGCTGCTTGAGAGGATACTGTTTCTGATACGGTAGGTTAACGTGTGGCTTTAGTTTAATGTGAACAGGTTGAGCTGATTTTGTAAATCCCACATCGGTCTTAAGGGCTGTCCACAACTGGGGTGGGACCTGGTTTAGCATTTCCCTATGTTCTGCAGCAACTACCATGTGTGAGTGTGTTTCCATCTACCATTACCTTATCTGCTACTGCTTTATCACTTACTTTGACTGAGATCCTGATAAACTGTTTATCTTTTGAAATGTGAATGTACTTCTTCTTTGTAGGTTCCCACTCTTGCACCTGCAGGGCACGCCTGACCATAGGACTAAGATGATGAGACTCATAACCTTCTGCCACTAACAGCGTGACGTGTGGTGTGGAATTTGGTACTTGGAACCACCCAGACAATTCCTCTGGAAGGCGGACAGCCGCTGCCACGCCTTCTGGTCCCAAAAACATGTCTTAACTTGTGACTAGACATGGTTTCTTGTTTAATGCTGCATCCCAACATTCTTGGTAATCTACATGAGTCAGATCTTTGTCATACATGAGTGTGCAGTGCAGTGGCAAAGTGGGGGTATGTGCTGTGTCATAGTGAAGTCGAATTCACACCTCCCATTCAGTCCATGCCTGTTTGAGGTGTGACTCTTCTGGTGTCAGCTGGAGCCAGTAGACAAGTGCTTGCTGTTTTTCTGTCGTGTCCTGGGGAGGCTGTGGCATCATGTGTTGTGGGGGTTCGTCAGGGAAATCCAAGTACAGTTCATCTTGGGTGCACATGATTTTTGCTTTTAGTGGGCATAACATGTCTCTCCCTAATAGGTTTACTGGGGTATGGGCTGAATATAGCAAGGGCGGGCATATAACTTTGCCTGCAATAAGCATTGGAACGGGTTCCGTCAGTGGTATGACTTGTGATTTCCCAGAGAAGCCTATTGTTTTTATAGATGACGTGAAGAGGGGGAACCTGGAACCTTCTTTTCCAGTGCACGAGTATGTGGCACCTGTGTCCACCATGAAAGGGTATTTACGATCGTGAATGACAACAGGTATGATTGGTTCGTCTTGTGACTGCAGTGATATTGCTGGTGACATTAGTTCCCGCTCAGGCTTCTCTGGGCACCCCTACCAAGGGCGTGTCTGCTCCGTGTTGGGCCAGTTTTGTGCTGGACCGTCCCATGGATTACTCGGGCAGTGGGCCCGTATATGGCCTGGTTGACCACACCCCCAGCACAGGTTATCAGGTGGAGCTGGATTAGCTCCTGGATAACCTGTACCCATGTCTGGCGGGCCTGGTTGCTGGTTGGGCGCGGTTTGCTGGAACACATGCTGGTTTCCTGGTATGCAGTTTCGGCCTCCTTTCCAGCCTCCCCTAAACATTGTATCTCCTCTAGTTCCACCTCTGCCCCGCCCTCTTGGGGGCCGCTAATTGCCTCCTCCTCTTGGTGCCTGCTGCTGGTAATAATAATGATGATGTGTGGTATTAGCAGAATTGTCATTTCCTGCTGTGTTTGGGTCTGTGGGGGTTGACTGTGGAGGTGCTTGGGGCTGGACGGCCTGGGGAGTTGCTTGGTTTGCCATTACCATGGGGGCCTGAACTTTAATTTTTTCTTTCTCTTTTTCTTTTTTAACCAGCTTACTTAGCTCTCCCAACTGTAGCTGTGTCAGCTTGTTGGCTAGCTGTTTGCTATCCTCTTCCATTTTCTTTTTGTCTTTTCTGTAGAGCTCCACATGATGGACAATATGCTCTGAAAACAGTGGCCAGTCCATCTTCATCAATCTTACCACCCCCTCTAGGCGTCACTGCACATCTTCTGGCATGGCTTTTTTTAACCATCATTTTGAACAAGCTCTGAGTCGTCTTATTAGCATTCCATGCTTCCCCTGTCTCTTCCTTCCACCTTTTCTGGAAGCTGTGTAGGAACTTGGAGGGACATTCATCTTCCCCCATGGTCTCTCCCTCCAGTTTGGAGGGGTCTCTCTTTGCTGGGTAGTGTGCTCTCAGTTGCTGCCACACCCGGGAATGGTAGCCTCCAAAGTTCACCCCATCATGTGCATTGGTGCCAATGGCTGTACCCAGGTTAGCGTCTGTAAATATCTCCTTGGTGGTTTGTTTTCCTGCCACATAGGTGAGTATAGCTTTGATATCTCCTACTGCCAACTGTATACCAGCTGTGGTTTCTTCTAAAGCCATGATCCATTTGTCAGCTCCATCTGTGAGCACTGGTAGACGCTCTGCCAGGCCTATCATATCCATGAAGGGCCAGGGCTCGTACTGTGTTCTTCCACCAGTTTTTGTTATAATGGGGCACATGGAACTTTCTGTCTCTTCATCTGACAGGTCCAGCAGTAGGTCACCTCCTACTGATTTCCCATTTCTTAGTGTCATGCCAGCTCGGTTTTGGCTTCTTCTGTCTACTTTCTGTCCTTTGCCAGTGGCCTGTGCTTCCTCTGACCGTGCTCTGTTGGTCTCCATAGTGCCTTGGAGTGTCAGAGTGATATGCTCTGTGGTGGGGCTAACTTGGGGTTCCCTCTGTCTCTGCTGGGAGGCTTCATCCTCCTCCAGCCACTCTTTTAATTTCTCCAATTCCTGAGCCATGCGCTGTACTGTCTCTTCAGATCTTCGAGCTACCCCTTCCAATTGCTGGAGTAGCTGTAAGTCTTGAGTGCTCTTTGGTGAGGCACCTTCCACAGGACCCTCGCAACTATTGGATGATTCATTTCTCATTTCCTGACCTGAGTGAGGTGTAGGGTCGATGGTAACCGTCCCCTGACGCCCTTCCTTCTGTAGCCTTCGAAGGCGCTCTGCCTCTTTTTCCATCCATATTTGCAACTGCTGTTCCATCATGGCACTCAGTGGTCTGGGTTGTGACACTGGCCCCTCCTCCTCATTCCTTCGTGATGTTGCAGTGGGGGAACTTGGATTCCCCAAAGAGGAGGCTCGAGCAGCTTGAATGGTGAGCAGACTTTTTCATAGGGAGGCACGCGTAGCTGGAATAAAAGGACTCATATCCATCCTCCTTCAGTCGTCTCAGCTTCTCCTTCCTTTTGTGTGCTTGCCTCTCTCTAGGGGGCGTGCCTTCTGCACTGGCGAGGCCTGCCATCTCCTGGTCGGTTGATTGCTCAGCATGTCTTCCCTTCTTGCCATTACGCATCTTGGTGTATAATTCAAAGTCAGTGGCTTCCGTATCCCCGTCGTCATCTGACAATCTGTCAGTACTGTCTGTCTCTGAGGGAGGCGCCGATTCCAGTGGTAGCTTTTTCCGTGGTTCTTGCTGTTTCTTTTTCTTGACCTCTCGCTTAGTGTTTTTAGTTAAGGTCACTGTGAATTTCCCCTGCAATTGACCCTCCATCTCCATGGCTTTTGCATCCCTTAGTGGATATTGTCCTATTATTGGCTGTGCTGGCTCCTGTGGGTATGGGGGCAATGGTGGTGTGGGTAGGGGTGGTGCTGTAGGCATCATGGGAGCTGTAGGTATCACTGCTTCCTGATCCTGGTGTTCTTTTTTCTTTTCCTCCAGCTGCACCATCTGTTTTCTTCCCCCTGCTTGTCTGAACCATCCTAGTACTTCCCTCTCCTTAGCTCTCTTGTTCTTTATCTTATAGTTGGCTTTTTTGTCTTTGGCTTCAATGTGTCTTAATTCTGACTCTACTTCATCACAGCATGCCAGGTTGAAAGTACCTTCCATAGGCCAATGTTTTTCCCTGATGTTCTTTTGTGCCATTTGTTCACACATAGTTTAATGTGTTTCACTCGACTTGGGTGTTGCTGCATTACTACCTCCACTGGGGTTAAAACCCCTTTTTCCATCTTTCCCTGGTCGGCTCCCATGAAGCCTTGTTTGGCTTCACTGGTCCTTGGAATCTCTGGCAGTTCGTCTGTCTCTTTTGTGCGTATTAGTACTATGATTTTCCCTACTGTTATGGCAGTTTTATATTTCTTTTCTCTATATGGGTTGACCAGTCCCCTTGGGAAACCTGGGTTAAACACCCAAATTTACCTGTTTCCCACTCAACTTTTCTGGGCACAACAACAATTTGCAGCCGTGGAGGGTATCTCACTCCGTCTTGGCCTCGTATACTTATCTGGTGTAGAGAAAGTGAAGCTACTGGTCTGTTCTTATAATTATCACACAAGCTCTGTAATAGAGGATTTAGTGAATAAGGGACCCACAATCTACGCAAAATCTCTTCCCATGGGGCACCTGGAAACTGTTCTTTTACTTTTTCCAAGTTGATGAATTTAGTAATTTGCCAGAGCTTCTGTTTGATTTCTTGTTTGTTCTGCCAATGCTCAGCCCCCTCGTTATCTACATAGGTTCTTTCCAACCAAAAGTGTGTACGTATCCCTCCGTATTCTACAGGACCCTCTGTACTACAGTGTTCTTCTTCTATGATCTCATCTCCACTATCATCTCCCCCTTCCATCTACTTTAGATACTCCTTTTTCCTCTCTCCTTTTCTCTCTGATCTCACCTTGTTAAAGTTTGTTACAGTAGTGGAGCTTATGTACTTGATTTATTGGTTAGGTCTCTTTCTTCTTTCTCTATGCCTCACCCCTTCCTTATGTCTGTTAGGTCAGTCGTCTGGTAATTTATCAGTCTTTGTACATTTATTCTTTATCCGACACTTTGCTATATTTACAACTACTATTCACATCTTTATATTACACTTTACTGTATTTACAACAATTTCATATGTTACACTTAGAATTTACAACAGTTTTATATGTCACACTTAGATATGTTACAGCTTTATACACTGATCGATCTGCTTACTGTTCTCTTTTAATGTTTAACTCTTTGGCATTCTGCCCCTTCAGTCCTGTCCTCCCTACCTTTCACTCCCGCTCTTTCAAGCTTAAAGGAATGTTGGCAAGGTTGACAGCGGTATCCACAGAAATGCTCTCATGTATTTAACTCTTTATTTTCTCTTTTATTTGCTTGGCATTCCGCCCACGCAGACCTGCCATCTGACACAACGCCCCCGCCTCTACAGGCTTAAAGGGGCGCCAGTAAGATAGGCAGCGGTAACCACGGATATGCTTTGCTGATCTCTTTTCTCTTTATTTTCTGTTTCTTTTCTCTTTTACTGGTTCTTTTTCTCTTCCCTGTATAACTCTTACAGGTTTCTTTTACACTTGTGCACTTCTTATTCTTGTTTGTCTTCTTAATACTTTAAATACTCTATCTCTTGTTACCTTGGATACCATACATTCAACACTCACACATACACTCGACCGTCCCAAGTGATGTTAGTTGTATCTCAATTATGCCCTTGATTAGTTCCTTAATCAATCAGCACACCACAATTAGGTTCTTTAGAGAAGGGAAATTTGCCAAATACCTTTGACCTGGGTGGCCCCAGCACTGCACCCCAGACACACCCGGTTTAGGCAGAAAAAAAGCTCTGCTTACCTTATTTTGGTGGCCACCTGTATGTCTGGCGTGCAGTCCAGTGCTCCGGTCTCTGGTTCTGACCTTTCCCTCTCTCCTGGCCGGGCTCACCAGTTGTAGAAGCTAAAATTGGTGACTGGAAGTGGGCCAGATGGCACCCGACCTCGTCTCCTACTTCTCCTGCAGATCGTCTTCTGATGTTGATTTAGTACCTTAGGTTCAGTTGGCAAACTCTTAAAGAAACACTGGAGTCGAGTAGAATCAGGTGCAATCGAGTTTAATGTGTTCACAAGCAACAGCACATACAACTCATTGAGTCAGGCTCCGGAGCACAACTGAAAACTGGCTTTCAGTGTGCTCTCTTGTATGCTGGTGGAGGTTCGACAGAATCTCCACCTCTTTTTGTTAATCCTTCCCACTTAGACCCAAATCTATTGGTGGTGAGCTTTTTCCTTTTGTCCAATCCTGAACAGACCTGTTTCTAATGGTGTAATCACTTTCACTTTAGGCCTGGAATTTCCCAAATTTTCCACCCTTAGGTTTAGGCCTGCTTTCACTTTATTTTTTAAAAACATATAAACTTTAGGGACTTTCTTGATACAGTCCCTTGTGCTTTCATGCAGTATGAGCTTAGAGCATGTGTCATGCAATACAAACATTAAAGAGTGTGTGTGTGTTATTATTAAACAATACATGGTGTGGTGTATGTGTGCTCTTCAATGTGAATGCATAACCTTGTGCTGTGAATACATGAACTTGTGTAACATTGTTTTTATCAAACATGGATGCATAACAAACAGCTTTATAGGAACTTGTAACATAAAACATGGTTGTATGAACTTCACTCTTAATCAACTTATGCAGTTTAATACTTTTATCTGATTTAAGATTAAATCTTACACTACAAAGGACATGGTATTAAATTTAATGACGGAGGAATCATTTCCTTAAATTTTGCGACAGCACTATCTGATAAACATCTAGTATAGTAACTGTTGCTGAGTGGCGTGTAATCGAGTAAAAGGAAATCAAAAGTAATCAAATAATGATCCGATAGCGAGGGATTCTGTGGCAAGACTGTTAGGTTATGAATTTCAATTCCATACGTCAGAACTAGATCGAGGGTGTGGCTAAAGGGATAGTGTACCCAAAAATGAAAATTCAGCCATTATCTACTCACCCATATGCAGAGGGAGGCTCTGGTGAAGTTTTAGAGTCCTCACAACACTTACGGAAATTCGAGGGAGAAGTGGCTAGCAGCACAACTGCACACCTAATGCCTGACAGCGACCCAGATTAAAACGTCCAAGAACACAGAATTGAAACCATTAAATAACTCCATACTGCTTGTCCGTAGTGATCCAAGTGTCCTGAAGCCCCGACATAAAAAGTTGTTTGGAAAAACGTCATTTGAACTCTGTTTTTAGCCTCATTGTAGCCTGTAGCTCTAACTGCCCCTGACATGTGTGCGCTTGCACGAGACTGTGAGACATTGGCACCGCGTTCATGTGTGTTCACGTGCTTTCGCTGGTCTTGCACGCAAGCGCACACGTCAGTGCAGTGTACAACCTTGGGGTCCACTCTCCCCTGGTGGAGTGGAGGGTGGCTGGGTTGCCACGGGGGCCGCCTCCCTCCATGTGATGGTGTTTCCTCTCTGGTTCTTCCGTGCTCAGCCTTATTTTTTTCTTCTTATTTATTTATTTATTTATTAGTGGTGTTTGGATTCGGTTACGGCAGACGGACGGCAATCTGAAATGGAATGAAGCCCACACACGGCAGACAGTAGCTACAAAACTGTAGTGGAACGCGCCCCATCCGCCCACAGCACAATGCTCTTAAAGCCCTACGCTATCAAAAGCTGGCAAAATACATTTATTTTATTTCATGGCCTTGACATTAACCTGTCATATTGTTGAGTTATCGAGGACACTTCCCTGTTTTTGTGTGTATACAGGAATGTTAAAGATTGAGGAAAAAAGATCATTGAGGAAAACGAGGTTGATTTGACGTTACTGAATCAGGGAATCCATGTGTCCACCACGAAAAAGGATCCTAATTGATTTTACGTTGGTATTGTTTCCATGGTACCGGCACATAATTTCAACCCATTACGTGCTGCCACCACGGAATGCGGTGTTAAGAGGTTGTGGTAATTTCATGTATTTCTGTGAGATCAGGTTGGATGAATGCTGTCTCTCCTAATAAGACCAGGTTTTCCCCAGAAAGTTTGCCAATGATTAACAAAACCCACATTGTTTGCTGGACACCACCTGGACAGCCAGCGATTAAATGATGACATGCGGCTAAACATGTCATCAGTGGTCAGATTTGGGAGAGGTCCAGAGAAAACAATGGAGTCCGACATAGTTTTTGCGTATTCACACACCGAGGCAACATTCATTTTAGTGACCTCCGATTGGCGTAACCGGGTGTCATTGCCGCCAACGTGAATAACGATCTTGCTAAATCTATGTTTAGCCTTAGCCATCAGTTTTAAATTTGATTCAGTGTCGCCCGCTCTGGCCCCAGGGATACATTTGACTATGGCCACTGGTGTTCCTAACTTCACGTTTCTCAGAATAGAGCTGCCAATGATGGTGGGTCGCAAGGTGTGTCGCTGAGTGGGGAAAAGCAGTTAGAAACATGAACAGGCTGGTGGTGAACCGTGGGCTTCGGCTTGGAACTACGCTTCTCCTGGACAGTTACCCAGCCACCTGTCTGCATGGGGGGTTACTGGGGGATTGCTAGCAGAGGCTATGCTATGTGGCTCCGCACTGGCTACAGGGGGTTGGCTAACTACCGCAGCTACCGAGTGATTTTCCATGGTGCAGAGCAGCGCTTCTAATTCACTGAGCCTTGCCTCCAATGCAGCTAATAAACTACACTTGTTACAATTACCACTGTCGCTAAAGGAGGCAGAGGCATAGCTAAACATCTGGCACAAAGAGCAAGAAAGAGCAGAAGGAGACGCCATCGTTAACTGTTAAGCTAATGTAGCTAACAAGGCTAATAGCATGCAAACAACAGCTAAGAGATTAGCAAGAAAGACGTAAAAAGGAGGAGAGCAAGTGCCTAAACAGAACTAGTGTGGGTTAAGACTTGAATTAGATGTTAAGCAACTGAAAGCAAGCTAGTAGAGTTCGCTGGAGCAGCACAGACATGTTCTCACAGAACACCGGAAATGACACAACATGCTTACCGCAATACGCCAGCATGTCAGGGTGATGAGGCACCAATCTGCCCTCATCTAATATGTAGGCAGTTATCCATCCATTTTAATCTTCTTATCCAGGGCAGGGGCAGCACGATGAGCAAAGTTCATACAGAGTTCCCTCTTCCTAGCAGCGCTTTCCAACTCCTCCTGGGAGATCCCGAGGCGTTCCCAGGCCAGATGAGATATATAATCCCTCCAGCATGTTCTCAGAATGAAATCTGCACTGACAGGGAACTGCCCATTGGTTCGACAGCCCATTGGTTCAACATCCCATTGTTCCGACCATAGTAAACTCATTGTTCCGAAATCCGTTCCGAAATCATCATGATGCCCTGTGGTTAAGGTCTGGTTAGGTTTAGGCACAAAACCCACTTAGTTAGGGTCAGGAAAAGATCATGGTGTGGGTTAAAATGAAAAAGAAAGTGACAAACTCATAAGCCGTGAGCCTGCTCCGCCTCAAGCCGGTCGCGGCGCACCATACGCCCGCCGCGAGCCGTTCAGCACCACGCACAGTCGAACTAATGGAATGTCGAACCAATGGGCTGTCGAACCAATGACATGGACCCGGACTGACATGCATCAGACTGTCTGTATGCTGCATGACAACTTTTTGTTGTCTACCCCTGCATCTGGAAGGTTGGCTACAGCCTGTAAGTCATTCCAGATCCCCATTGCCAGACACAGAACTCCCTCCTGCAAAGGTCAGGGCCATTAGGAGTTTGGCTCACACGACACGCTCTTCCCCACCTTCCATGGCCCCTGACTGATGCACCTCACATATGGGCTCCCTTGTACCTGCCTGTCCGCTCGTAAAAGCAGCTGTGGGGGTGATTTCGTCATCTGAGTCCAGTGTCACACTCTAAAAACTCTAACCATATCAACAAAAATAAAAAATGTTAGTCACCTTGCAAAGTGACAAATGTTAATTAGCGGCTCAGTTACAGGCGTACCTTCTATCTTGCTGTAATAGCTGATGTGCTAACTAATATTAGCTAAGTAAACAAGTCAATATGAAGCTAATGTTCCTGTGCGTTCAGAAACACTGTAACCCTACTGTGACTGAGGAACTGCACTTGGGTCCATTTACATCTTTAGTGTTGGTAAATAGCCAGCTAAATCCTCTTTGCTACAGGCCTTTTTATCAGGTCACTGTTAGTGGACTGGGGTAATTCCAGCTGTAGAGAAAAATGACTCAACATTTTTCAGATGTCTGATTATCATATTTTAGTCTTACTTTGTGTATTCAGCTCAGTGCCTTGTATCCACCACTAATAAGCCCTGAGAACTGTGTTAACCTTGATGACGTTTTCAAGGCTCCAGAGGTCCATGGCTGTATTCCTAGACCTTTATTCATTTTGAGCCATGGCTCATTGGTAATACTATGTCTTTACTTTCTGACACAAGCAGGGGCTCAATACAGATGCTGAGTAAATCATTCATGAAGAACAAAGAGCAAATCTGCATGGAGAAAGGCCTTAAGTTTTAGAGTCCTCACAACACTTGTGGAGATCCAAGGACAGAGGGCGTAGCAACGCAACTCCACCTAATGGAGGCTTACGGTGCCCCAGATTCAAACGTCCAAAAACACATAATTGAAACCACAAAATATCTCCATACTGGCCCGTATTCTGAATTTGTATCTGAATTCTCAGAGTTTTTGTCCAATTTAGTTCTTAAATCAGATAAAGTTATTATTGTAGGCGATTTTCACATTCATGGTGACGTTGGTAATGACTCCCTGCGTACCGCATTTATCTCATTATTAGATTCCATTGGCTTCAGTCAGGGTGTACATAAACCCACTCACTGTTTTAAAGGGATAGTGCACCCAAAAATGAAAATTCAGCCATTATCTACAGACCCATATGCCGAGGGAGGCTCTGGTGAAGTTTAGAGTCCTCACAACACTTACGGAAATCAGCAACACAACTGCACACCTAGACAGGTACCTGACAGCGACCCAGATTAAAATGTCCAAGAACACAGTAGGGCTGTCAAAATCGCTCAAAAATGACGTTTGAATATTCCTTCCAAAAATAACTCATAGGTTCGAACCATTCGAATAGTTGTATGTCCACAAGAGTGTAAACTAATACAAGGAAACATACTTGTATATGTATTAATACAAGGAAACGTAACTACTTGCTTGCTTACCTACTTGTAGGTATTTTTATTTTAACAGAAACATCTTTGAAAACATTTACATTCCTACACATTAAAACACATAAAACAATTATCTATAACATTACATTATAAACGACCGCGGACCTCTCGCTCGCCCCCCCCCTCTGACCCGTGGCCACACCGCCCGCGGAAGCGCTGCGAATAGCCTCGAAGCACCGGACTGTGACCGGCTCGCGCCCTGCAGTGATCGTTTCGGCGTCGGGTCTATTTTCTGAGCAAGCCGTGAGCGAATGTGTCAAGCCGGGTGACGGAGACAACAGCTGGGAGCAGAACCGCTTGTCGACCAGGCTGGAGAAATGCGCATCTGATGCCAACGCCCACTTGCAAAGAGGACACCTGCGGTGGTGTTTTTTTTTCTCTCCACAGTCGAATATCAATTTTCACAATTGAAGGTCCATTTTTTTTTCAAATTCGAATTTAAATTTGAATTTGGAATATTCGTTGACAGCCCTAGAAAACAGAATTGAAACCATAAATTATCTCCATACTGCTTGTCCGTAGTGATCCAAGTGTCCTGAAGCCCCGACATAAAAAGTTGTGGGAAAAATGTCATTTGAACTCTACTTTTAGCCTCAATGTAGCCTGTAGCTCTAACTGCCTCTCTGTACACCGCGTTCAGTTTGGTGGTCAGAGGTCAAGGTCACTGTGACCCCACAAACATGTTTTTGGCCATAAGTCAAGAATTCATATGGTAATCATGAAAAAACTTCCCACAAATGTCTAATAGGGTTTAATGATGAACTGATGACATTAACGTCCAAAAGGTCTTAGGTCAACTTCACTGTGAAATCACAATGTTCCGCAAAAACACTTAGAGCCATTACTCAACACCATATCTTGGGAACAAAATAAAAAAAAACTCCCCCCAAAAAAACCCTTTAACGGGGGACAAAAATGGTGGAAACCTCAGGAAGAGCAACTGGGGAGGGATCCCTCTTCCAGGATGGACAGACGTGCAATAGATGTCGTACAGAACAGATCAGCATAATAAATTAACAGTAATCCGTATGACACAATGAGACAGAAAGAGAGACAGAGAGAGGGAGAGAGAGAGAGAGAGAAAGAAAGAGAAAGAGAGAGAGAGAGAGAGAGAGAGAGAGAGAGAGAGAGAGATGCAGGACAGACGGTAATGACAGTAGCTTACAACAACTTTAATGAAAATAATAATATTATAGTTATAGTTCTGGCTACTGTGGTACAATATGTTGAAAGTATATATTAATATCTGGCAGTATACATGTGTGACAATAATCATATGTGTACAACAGTAGAAGTATGACTAATGACTAATGATGGCAGCAGCAGCAGGAGGCATCTGGCAGGACCACGGCAGCAGCACAACCACACACGTCACGCTATCCAGGCACCGCTATGATATGAGTTAATCTGAGAGACAGTGGAGCACAAAGGCTCCGGAGAAGAAGCCGAGTTAGTGACATCCAGAATGGCCGAGTTAGCAAGATGCAGTAATAGGATATGAGAGAGAGAGAGAGAGAGAGAGAGAGAGAGAGAGAGAGAGAGAGAGAAAAGGAGAGAAGGTCCCTGGGGTATTATAGGGGGGTCCTCCGGCAGACTAGGCCTAAGTCAGCCTAACTAGGGGCTGGTACAGGGCAAGCCTGAGCCAGCCCTAACTATAAGCTTTATCAAAGAGGAAAGTCTTAAGTCTAGTCTTAAATGTGGAGACGATGTCTGCCTCCCAGACCGTAACAGGAAGATGATTCCACAGGAGAGGAGCCTGATAGCTGAAGGCTCTGGCTCCTGATCTACTTTTGGAGACTTTAGGGACCACAAGCAACCGTGCGTTCTCAGAGCGCAGTGTTCTAGTGGGATAATAAGGCACTATGAGCTCTCTAAGATATGACGGAGCCTGACCATTTAGAGCTTTATAAGTTAACAGTAGGATTTTAATTTCAATTCTGGATTTTACAGGGAGCCAGTGCAGAGAAACTAAAACAGGAGAAATATGATCTCGTTAAAGGGAAGATATTTGGTCAGATGCTAAATTGGTGACACTAATCTCAGGTGTCCACCTTGAAACTGTGCTGATTGTACAGCTCATCTGTGCTGTCGGGGGGAAGATGTGTGTGAAGCATCCATGTTTTCACAGACATGGAAAACTGACTGGTTTGGGGAGGCGTACAACCATGTGGCAGTAATTGCAGTTTTGATCAAAGTTGTGGTTCTGCTCTGTTGTAGGGAAATGGATACGAGCGTGATTTCTTGGATGACAGGCGAGTATTCATTATGGATGTGTATAATCCTTACATATATCCAGGGGATGGATATGCCAAAGGTGAGTGAAAGCACCATCAGTTTTTTTTTCTCACACTTAAATAGAATTTCAATAAGCCTAGTATGTTATTTTTACCCATGTACAGAAATGTTATGTTTTCTGGTCACAAAAATAAGCTCCACACTGCCCCTGATGCCTGGTTGGAGGTTGAGGATGGAGTGAAGGGGGCTTGCTCCTCCAGTTCCAACCCCTAGGTGTCACACAGTGCCAGTTTAATTATGCTGTGATTTCCCGCTGCACTACCACTCACTCTATTAACACTGAGCAGAAATTACACAAATTAATTTGTGTAATACATACATTAAAGCTGATCTGACAACAACCATATACCCAATTCTAATAATACTTTGGGGACAAACATCACCTTTATTTTTCTCCCCATGCTTTAGCTATCTTGTGTTCTGCAACTCATTGAATTTAAAACATTTTATAAACATCTCTACCCTTTAAGAAAGTGAAAGAAATATATATTCTGGCTTGTTTAAGATTTTAAAAAAAAAAACAATAACAAAAAAACACGTCGTTCTATTCTGCTTCATATTTTTCCTACAAGACACATTTATTTCCTGTATCTTTTAAGACCAAAGCTGACAATTTTTACACTTTTTCTTTAACATCTCCTTAAAAACTAGGCTAGACTTGGAAAAACTACCAAGAAAAATCTGTTTCACATACTATTACATTGTTCTTTCCTGCTTTTGCAGCTTAATTCTGTTTGAATTTTGAAACGTAAAGGTTTCCTAATTAACCTTTTTCATCATTTGCAATAATTGTTGTTGGAAATATACATACTAATTAAGTAGAGCACTCCTGCAGATTTACATATCTGAGTATTCTTTAGATAAAGAATTCAGTGAGCAGAAATGTGTTTTATAAGGCTTTACTCTCCTTGTGTAAAAGGAAATTCTGTTGCACTGCAAATACTATAGCAATTATCTGTCAGAGTTTCTCAACAGTATAGGTTTGGTCCCAAGCACAGAACAGACTGATGGGATAGAATGGGCTTACTACCTGAGAGGGTCCAGAGACAGGCAAATAACAGGTAAAAAAAAAATCCAAAAACACATCCAGAACACTGGGAATACTGAACTCCAAGAAAACCAAAGTACTAGTAAGAAGACACCAAAGGTGCTGGCATGGGCTAGCAACCCATGGTTGCAGTGGTGAGGCTTAGCAGCCTTACTACAACCAAAATTAGCTACAGCCAACATAGGGAAAATACCCCAGGAGTCAGCGAGAGATGGGGTGGAAAATGACTCACAGGTTGATTACACGGTAACAGACATTGGAACGGGCACGACTTTGCATTGGATCTGTGACTCAGTGAAGGGTAGGGGCACGGACCTATCCACCAGGGCTAGAATTAGCAGCACTCAGGGCAAGGCAAGTGCATCTGTAGAGGATAAAAGTAGCACAGTCGAGAACAAGATGCTTCAGGTTTGTCCTTGCGTCTGGCAGAAAGTAACATCAATAAAAGGCCTTAGAACTCATCAGGAAAAGAAGAAGTGTGTGGCAAAGAAAGGGCATTGATCACTACTTCCAGTCGAGTCAGTCGGATGAAGTCCAGCGGCAGGTAGAAAACCACAGTTTGCAGGATATCAGTAACACTGTCACTGAGGAGGAGGAGGAGGAGGAGGAGGAGGAGGAGGGGGTAGTAAGAGAGGATGCAGGTGACACTGAGGTCAGTATGCCAGTCAGAGAGAGAACCATAGATCAAAAGGTTAGAGTGGCCTAGGGCAAATGCCAGTAAAGAATGGGAGATAGTTAATAGAGATTTGTAAGTAATCTTAAGTAGGCTTAGAGGAAATGCAATAGAAAGATTAGAAAAGATGGGAGATATAAGGCAAGGCTAGAGGTTGAAGAATATTTGAGAAATACATATTCAGATTTAGAGAAGAATAGGGTAGTAGGTTTCCCATCGGATATCCCTCCATTAGGAGGGATAGAGCATGAGATGGATGTCATGCCACCTAGGCGGAAGGAAGTTCAGGAGGTGGTCAGATGTGCAAAGGCTTCTAATGGAGTCCACTACAGGATTTATAAAAGTGCACCTGATATCCTTAAATTTTTTGTGGAAACAGCTAAGAATAGTTTGGGAGAAACAAATTATCCCAAGAGCATGGCGTAGAGCAGTGGGTGTCCTTATTCCTAAGGAGAAGGAGTCTGTGGACCTTAGCCAATTCCGGATGATTTCTCTCTTGAATGTAGGGGGGAAGATTTTCTTTAGTGTAGTAGTGCAGAGATTAGCTAGCTACTTAGAAAGAAATAGCTTAATAGATACTATGGTGCAGAAGGCAGGAATACCAGGTTTTGCAGGGTGTTCAGAGCATACTAGCATGATCTGGCACCAGATTCAGGCGGTGAAGATTAAAAAAAAGGGACCTGCATGTTATATTTTTGGATCTTGCAAATGTTTTTGGTTCAGTACCACGTAGCCTCATTTGGAGTGCATTTGACTACTTCAAAGTGCCACAGTTAGTTGTTATCTTAGTGAAAGCATACTTTCAGGATATTAGGTTGTGTCTAAGTACGGCAGGTTTCACAACAGTTTGGCAGAGGCGAGAAACAGGCATCATGGCAGGGTGTACAATTTCTCCATTAGCATTTACTATGGCAATGGAAGTAATTATCAGGGCTTCTAAGTGGGTGGTAGGTGGAGAGAGACGGCAGAAGGGGTTGCATCTTTCACCAGTTCGGGCTTGCATGGATGACATGACACTGGTGACCACAACAATGCCATGTACAAAGAGGCTACTAGAGAAGGTAAATAAGAACCTCAAGTGGGCCAGCATGAAGATCAAGCCTAGTAAGTCTAGAAGCATCTTGATACATAGAGGGAAGTTAAGTGATAGGAAGTTTGTCATAGATGATGAGGAAATCCCAACAATTTGGGAAAAGTCAGTAAAGAGCTTAGGTAGGTGGTACAATGTGAAGTTGAATGATGAGGAACAGGTGGTGAAATTTAGAAAAGATGTGGCGGAAGGATTGGATAGAATAGATAAATCAGAACTTCCAGGAAAGTTGAAGTTGTGGTGTTTGCAATCTGGGCTATATCCTAGGTTAATGTGGCCATTGTCAGTTTATGAAATTCCAGTATCCGTTGTGGAAAGAATTGAAAGGTCAGTTAGCTTCTATATTAGGAAGTGGCTGGGCGCTCCTAGGTGCCTAAGTAGTGTTGCATTGTATGGAAAAGGGGTACTTAAGCTGCCAGTATCTAGTTTAACAGAGGAATTTATATGTACCAAGGTCAGGACAGAGCTCTTGTTATCTAGGAGTAAGGATGTGGTAGTTAGGAGTGTGGTTCCAAATCCAATCAAGGGGAGGAAGTGGAACCCAAGATCGGCAGTTCAGGAGGCAGAGATAGCTCTTAGGCATGCACAGATTGTAGGTAATGTTTAGTTTGGCCGGGGAGGCCTGGGGCTTGGCTCAGGCAAACCGGTATGAAAGAAAGCACGTCTCAAAGATAAAAGAAAGCTGGTCATGGAACAGATACGTAGACAGGAGGAGATATTAAGGGGTGCAAAGGTAGTGGCCCAGGCTAAACAGGGACAGTGGTTGAATTAGAAAAGTGTCGAGAAGAGGAAGCTTAGTTGGAGGGACCTGTGGAGTATGGAGAAGAATCATATTAGATTCCTGCTAGGGGCTACATACGATGTGTTACCAACCCCCCAGAACCTAAAACTGTGGGTAAATGGGGACCCATCATGCCCATTGTGTTCAGGTACCGCAACCTTAAAGCATATTTTGTCAGGCTGTAAAGTTAGCTTGTCACAAGGCCGATATACATGGCGACATAACCAGGTGTTGAAATTTTTAGCTGCAGGCATTGAAGGGAAATGAAGACGAGTAAATTCAGAAGGTGTTAAGAATA
This sequence comes from Epinephelus fuscoguttatus, assembly GCF_011397635.1. Classification (NCBI taxonomy): domain Eukaryota; kingdom Metazoa; phylum Chordata; class Actinopteri; order Perciformes; family Serranidae; genus Epinephelus; species Epinephelus fuscoguttatus. Next base: position 51,291,274 of record NC_064752.1, read on the forward strand.
GGAGTTTAGCAATTCAGTTTGTCCGTGAAGGGGAGAAATACAGAAGGGATAAGCTAGTAAGGAGGCAAGGGTGTGGCCGCCTAGAAGGTGCTTGTGATTGGGAAATGCAAGTAGATTTAGGGGGAAAGCTTGTTGTTCCCCAGGAAACAGTTTATACCAAGGAGAGGCCTGACATAGTGTTGTGGTCAGTGAGTCAACGGATAGTTTATTTCATTGAGCTGACAGTTCCTTGGGAAGACTCAGTGAAAGAAGCCTATGGAAGAAAAAAGCTTAGATATGCAGACCTAGGAGCAGAAGCTGAGCAGCGTGGATGGAAAACTAGGATTTGTCCAGTGGAAGTGGGGTGTAGGGGATTCATAGCAAGATCAACTGTCTCGCTCCTGGGGGAACTCAGAGTGCGGGGACAGAGTTTGATGAAGACAGTGAAGGAAATGTCAGATGAAGCAGCCAGAGCAAGTCAGTGGATCTGGAAGAGAAAAAATAATGTCAGCTGGGGGCCAGCAGGGGGAACTACTAAGCAGGGTACATAACTCCTTGAGATCAGGTGGAGAGATCCACCAATCAGTCCTCTCAGGAAAAAACCCAGCAAGAGGAAGGTTATTGAAGTGTGGGAGTGGCCTATTTGAATCCCTTTTGTTTGAGACCATGCTGCAAGGTGAGTGTGTTTGCTGATCCTGTGAGTTTATCTGTCTCCTTTAAGTTTAGCTTATATTGGAGTTATGCTATGTAGCGTGTGAAATAGAGTATGGTGAATGTGCTAGGAAAGGTAGCATCAGCACTGTCTCTAACTGGAGCTCGCATGTACGGAGCCTGGGTTTGTTGAAGGTGGCAGTGCTGTTTGGGCTGAGAAAGCTATGTGTAAGAAAGGTATAGGAGGTTGTTGGGTTGGTGTGGGGAGCAGTGAGACCTGGCATTAGGGGAGTGTCTCTGGGATGCCAGAGATCACTGTCTAGCATCTTGGAGGTGTCGTGGGACCAACTAGACGAAACACTGGTGAAAGGAGGTTCCCACCCGATGACCCCAAAGACATGTTAGTTAACACTGCTCACTGGTCTGTATAGTTAAGCCTTGCCATAATAGGTTATCATAGGGCTTAGGAGGTTATTCACTGAGTGCTGATCCTTTCTCTAGAGCACAAACTTCTTGTGTTTATTTGAACTGCTGGAAGAAATCACTGGGAGAGACGCAGACAACAAGGTGACAAAGAACAAAAGAACTTTGCTGGTATTTTTAGGGAGTGAAACTACTGTAGGTGAGCAGGAGGTGAGGACAGGTGAAACCTATCAGGGAAGGCACACAAGAGCAGGTCAGTAACAAGATTAGACAGGAAACTCGTACTCGTCGTCCTCCACTTATCCGGGTCTGGGTTGCGAGGGCAGCAGCCTCAGCAAAGAAGCCCAGACAGTCCTCTCCCCAGCCACTTCCATCAGCTCTTTCGTGGGAACCCCGAGGTGTTCCCAGGCCAGCCGGGTGATGTAATCCCTCCAGCGTGTCCTGGGGCGTCCAGAAGGTGTCCTTACCAGATGCCCGAACCACCTCAACTGGCTCCTCTCAATATGGAGGAGCAGCGGCTCCACTCTGAGTCCCTCCCGGATGTCTGAGCTCCTCACCCTATCCCTAAGACTGAGCCCAGCCACCCCGCGGGGGAAACTCATTTCAGTCGCTTGTACTCGCGATCTCGTTCTTTCGGTCACTACCCAGAGCTCGTGACCATAGGTGAGGGTCGGAATGTAGATCGACTGGTAAATCGAGAGCTTCGCTTCCTGGCTAAGCTCCCTTTTCACCACATCGGACCGGTTCAGCGCCCATATCACTGCTGACACCGCCCCAATCCGCCTGTCAATCTCCCGCTCCATCCTACCCTCACTCGCGAACAAGATCCCGAGATACTTAAACTTAAGGTTCAGCTATCGACCGGACCCTCTTCTCCAGCACCCTGGAGTAGACCTTATCGGGTAGGCTGAGGAGCGTGATCCCCCTGTAGTTGGAACACACCCTCTGGTCCCCTTTCTTGAAAATGGGAACCACCCTGGCCTGCCACTCCAGAGGCACGGCCCCGATGTCCACGCAATGTTGCAGAGGCATGTCAGCTAGGACAGCCCTACAACATCCAGAGCCTTGAGATATCCAGGGCGAATCTCATCCACCCACCGCCTCGGAGTTGCTTCACTACTTCAGCGACTTTGGCCCCAGAAATTGGACGACCCACCCCCGAGACCCCCGGCTCTGTTTCCTCACTGGAATGCGTGCTGGTGGGATTGAGGAACTCCTCAAAGTATTCCTTCCACCGCCCAACAATGTCCCCAGTTGACGTCAGCAGCTCCCCGCCCCAGCAGAGGCAGGGCTGATCATGACATTATTAGCCCACATGTATGTGAGGCCCGTGGATAAGTGTCTTTGTTTTATTGTGGTTATTTTAAGATAAGATAAACTTTAATGTCCCAAATGGGAAATTTGTTTTGGGCATATAGTGCGACATAGCTGCATAGCAGATACAGCTACCATATACAAACGAGACACACAGTAGACAACCATGTAGTACAGCAAGAATGCAGATTTGAATAACATAATTGTGCAATCAGGACTACTGGATGAAAGAAATGCATCAATTTTACCAAAACAGGTAGGGCTAAAAGAACAAAAGCTCCTTAAGGTTGCACTAGCCCAGGAGATAATCATAAAAAGTGCAATAAAAACTGTAGTATAGATAGTGCAAATAAAATACAGTAGTGCAAATTAAACTGTTGCAAATAAAAACTGAAGTGCGAGTAAGAACGTATCAGATCTGCAGCAGGTCAATAGTCACAATAGCAGCCCTGCTCTGCCAGGGAGACACCTCAGGCAGATGAAGAGAATGGCATAACCAAAAGAACATGACAAGATTTTTTTACTTTTTCTTTTTTTGTTACAAGGGAGATGTCAGGCAGGGGATCCGCAGCCATAAGCCTCCCCCCTGCCTAGCCTATTGTATGCGTCAAGAGGAAGGACAACGGTGGTAATGGATCCACAGCAGGATCCACAGTAGGCCCCCCACCGCCCTGACTAGGGTTGGGGGCGGAGGGGGGACTAGGGTAGTGGATTCACAGCAGTAGGCCTCCCCAGGGGAGGGGTGGAAGCAGCTATCAGATGTATGTATTTGTAGTGTAGTGAGATGGAGGTGGGGATAAAGGACAGTTTAAAATGGTAACTCTTGCATCTGCTGGCTCTGTAGTGCCTCCCTGATGGTAACAGTTCATTTTTGGCTTGTGTGACTACTGCACCCTCATATACTGACTGGAGAGACTGGAGTTGGACAAGTTTCCCCATTAACTTAATGGCTGTTGTCACCAAGTCTAGCCTTCCACTGGACTGTAAGAGAGCCGAACCACACTGCCATACCATATATTATAATGCTTGCTAGTACAGCATTGTAAAATGTTAACATGATCTCGGCTCGGACCCCAAACAGCTGCAGCCTCCGAAGAAAGTGGAGCCTCTGTGCTAATCTGTTACACAAGTGGTCGAAATGAACACTCCAGCTCAGATTATTAGCCAACCTTAGTCCTAGATATTTATATGAGGACACCTGTTCAATTTCGTTGTTATCAATAATCACAAGGTCATGAGATACAATTCCCATAGGGTCGAAGATCATCTCTTTAGTTTTTTCCCGTTTAATACAAGATAGTTGTTATCACACCAGGTCTTAAAAGTGGCTATCTCACTTAAATACACAGAGGGGGAAACATTCACATCTAACAGGCTTAAGATGATGGTGTCATCTGAAAATCTGATGACATGATTGTTAGGATGTGAACTCCTGTATTCATTGGTGTACAGTGTAACTGGGGCCTCAAATCCAATATGGCACACACTGTGCAGTGCACTGAGAGAATGGTTCTGTGTTTGCGTTGTTTTGTGTTAAATGTGGATGTTTATGTTGGCTAAATCTGGGCTGATAAACCATGACATCGTTCTATCAGTCTGCCATTTTACTCGCGATTCTATGGCTGATCTGCAACAGCTTCGCACTCCAACCCGACAACGGCAACTGGCTACTCACCTACAGCCGAGATGAACTCCTGGTGCACCGGGCCTCGCTGCTGAGTAACACCAAGCCTACTGTTGTCCTACCGTCAGAGCTTCGGCTGAGAAAAAGAGGGAAACGTGGAGGCACCCGCTGCCGAGTAAGGAAGCGTCCATTCAAACCACCTCTCCCCACCATTCTCATGTCCAATGTCCGATCACTCCGTAATAAAATGGACCTGCTACATGCGAGGTGCCACATTTTCCGGGACATCTGTATCATTGCTCTGTCCAAGACATGGCTGAAGGAGTCCGTTTCAGACGCTGAGGTCAGCCTGGACAACTTCACCATCATCAGGTCTGACAGAACAAGGCTGTCAGGGAGGACGTAAGGTGGTGGGGTCTGTGTTTATGTCAACGATGGGTGGTGTAACAACATCAAAGTACATCGTAAGGTGTTCACACCCAACCTGGACATGCTGACCCTGTCCCTTTGCCCCTTCTACCTCCCCCAGGAATTCCCCACTGTTGTGATCAGCTGTGTCTACATAGCCCCCAGTGCTAACATCAATATAGCAGCAGAGCTAATGGCTGAGAATGCTAACGCAGTGCTAGCCAGATATCCCGGCACTCCGCTTTCAACACCATCATTTCAACAGTTACCATCATTTCAACAGTATGTGGATATTCCAACCAGGAGGGGAAACATCTTGGATCCCTGCTACGGGAATATTACCGACACATTCCAAGCCCATTCATATCCACTGCTTGGACTTGCCGACCACAACATCATCTTTTTACTTCTGCTCTACCGACAGGAACTGAGACATCACATACCAAACTGCTACAGCACCCCACACTAGTCGGAGAACGCCACTAACCAACTCCAAGGCTCCCTGGTTTGCACTGACTGCAGTATCTTCGATGGAGATCTGAATGACAGGGTTTCTGTCATCACAGACTACATCAGATTCTGTATGGACTCCACCATTCCAACCAGAAAAATAAGGATCTATCCCACTTCCAAGCTCTGGATCAGTCCACAAATAAAACAGAGCCTGGAGGAAAAGCACAAAACCTTCAGGCTCAAGGACTGGGCCAGCCTCAAAACAGCAAACAGGAACATTAAAAATGAAATACTCAAAGCCAAACTGGAATACAAAAATAAACTGGAAGCAGAATTCAGCAACATGAACACCAAACAAGCCTTCCAGAGGGTGAGGACCCTGACAGGATCTGAACCCAAATCCACATGTACATCAGATGACCCAGAAACCTTCACCAAACAAGTGAACACTTTCTACACCTGTTTTGACAACCAGGATTTTTCATCAGAGTGTCAGACCTGGTTGAGAGCCCTCCCCCCACTGGACCCTGAGGAACTGGCTCCCTTCACAGAGGAGGAGGTACGGCACCAGCTGAGCCACTGCAAGTTAGGCAAGGCTCCGGAACCTGATGGCACTCAGCCAGGGTGTTGAAGACCTGCACTCTGGAGCTCTCACCAATACTGCACTCCCTTTTCTGTGAATTCTACTGGACTGCAACAATACCCACCTTGTGGAAAACTTCCACCATAATCCCAATACCCAAAACACCCCAACCTACAGAATTCAACCACTACCGCCCCGTTTCCTTGACATCCATAGTAATGAAGTGCCTAGAGAAACTCCTGCTGAATATCATCCTACTGATTGTCACTCCACATCTGGACCCCTTTCAGTTTGCCTATAAGGCCAAAAGGGGCACAGACGATGCTGTAGCCTGCCTGCTGCACTTCCTCCTTCAGCACCTGGACGCACCAGGTAACTTTGTGAGAATTCTCTTTGTGGACTTCAGTTCCACCTTCAGTACGATCCAGAAACACCTGTTGATCCAGAAACTGCACTATCTCAACATTCCCCCCTGTCTGATCCATCTCATCCACAACTTCCTCACTGACAGACTGCAAGAAGTGAGGATGGGCCACATCCTCTGTACTCACAATCAACACTGGAGCTCCACAGGTATGTGTGCTGAGCTCTTTCCTGTATACTCTCTACATCAGTGACTGCATAAGCCCATCACCTACCACAACCTGAGAAAACAAGGAAGACTCCAAGGCACTCTCAGTTGAACAAAGTTAAAAAGCCTTTATTTTAATGGCTTGGTAACATTTCCCTTTAAAAAAACTCCGACGCGTTTCGGCAATTAAGCCTTCCTCAGGGAGTCAAACAGTTCTCAACAGGAAGGAGAGTTTCTTAAAGCATAAGTCCACCTATCAGAAACCTCCACCTGGCAGGAATGCTGGTCAGGTGACAACTGCCATTACATAAAAGCATCCAGCAGATGTCATCCTTACAACACAGTCAGAGATAAGTATCATACAATTCTCAAGAAGGTCAAACATGAATATAGAAGGTCAACATGCAAAACACATTACAGTCAGGTTAAAAAATAAACCATGCAGAGAGTAAACTCAAACAACATAAAACAGACAATCAAATAAAGACACTAAAGTCATGCACAGACAATCAAATAAACACACTAAAGTCAAGATCCTCATTCAGGCCTGGATATTTAGTGGCCTGTAGTTTATAAATCCAAAAGGTTTCCCTCTGATTTAACTGTCTCTGTCTATCCCCTTTCCTCAAGGACAGTGGAATGTGATCAATCCCACAAGCCTGTAAGGTGGATGGGTCACTGTTATGATGTTCTAGATAGTGTCACTATATAGTCGACACACCAGAGCCATACAAAAAAGGAGCCAACAAAGACTGTCAGCTATCTGAAAACTCAAAGGACTCTATGTCGCCCCCCATCTACTGCTACTTCTGTACCAAAGCATCATTCAACCAATCCTTCTGTTCTGTTCCATATGTTTCTTCACCATGCTTTCTGTCACCTATTGGGCCAAACTGACACGCATCACACACACCGCTTCCAAAATCATTGGTCTTCCCACACCCAACCTCATAGAGTTAAATAACAGGTCCATTATATGCTTTTCAAAATCAATAGAACGGGACACCACACACCCACTCAACCAATACCTCATCCCATTACCCTCAGGGCGCAGGTACCCAACACTCAAATTTAGGAAAGCTCGACTCGGGAAGAGCCTGATCCCAGCAGCCATAGCTGCACTGAACAAGAGATCCCGTTGACTCAAAGTGTCCATCTCTGTAAATGAACATGTAATGTTTTGTGATGTTTTGCGATGTCTGTGATATGTCTGTGCCTGTGATATCCGTGATCGTTCTCTGTAAATGTACAGTTAGTGGAAACAAATTTCCCTCTGGGACGAATAAAGTAAGTCTAGTCTAAGGAGTACAAGAGAACTGACACAGCCCCGAGGCACACCTGTGCTACACTGTTTCACTGCTGAGAGTGAGCTGTTCACTCTGACTTCTTGGGTCCTATTCGTTAGGAAAGAATAAAACCATTTAATGATAAGAGTTCACCTTCATGTTGATTAACTTCTGTATGATCAGGTAGGGTTGGACTGTGTTAAAGTCCGAACTAAAATCTGCAAATAAAACTCTAGCATATGCTTTGAGGTCCTCTAGATAATTCTTAATTAAATGAGTGTCAGAAATAACTGCATCCTCAGTGCTACAACCCTGTCTATAGGCAAACTGTAGAGGATCTAGATAACCAACAACCTCAGATTTAAGCATATTGACAATGATCCTTTCAAAACATTTCACCACAACCAATGTTAATGAGACAGGTCTATAGTCATTATTCACAGCTGGACATGAGACCTAGGTTACGGAACAATGACAGATTTTTTCCACAGACCTGGCACTGTGTGACTGTTAAGTGACTGTTGAAAAATGGGACACCAGGCAACAGATAATTCCACAATCCACACTACAACTTTTTAACAAAAAGGCTGGTTCTGGTGGCAGCTATATTCTGTGGCTTCCTGATGATGGTGAGTGGAAAATATACAGAGTATCTCAATTTCTCTGTATTTCCAGGAGCCATAAAGAGGAAGGTGGAGCTGGACTGGGGCACTGAAGACTTAGAGTACCTCCAGAAAGTGGAGCTCCACTCTGATGGAGCGCTGAACGAGGTCCGACCTGACATCCTCATCTATAATGCAGGGACAGATATCTTGGATGGGGACCCCCTCGGAGGACTCTCCATATCACCACAGGCACTGTACATGCTCTATCAGACACTCAATAGCCACTTTCAGATAGATATGGCACTATTGAGCCCCTGCTAAGTCCCTTCTTTATGCCTCCTTTGCATTTTTACACAGAACCAAACAATGACGGTGCATTCTGGAAGCAAATGAAGTGTGACAGGCGTGACATGTAACACAGCAGTTTCAACCTCTAGTTTGAGATAAAGCATACACATCAGCAGCGCTTTATAATCAATGGCATAACATGGCAATAACATCCATTTACCATCTCTGTTATATGGTAGCTGATGTTGTCCTCTGCTTGGATGGTAAGGAGCTGCTGGTCCTCATTGTTTTCACAATTTGCAGACATTTTTGCTCGTTGCTCTTCCTCTTTGAGTTGGCCGCTAACAGCTACTTTTAAATCTCCTGTGAGGGGTAACACACATGTTGTCAGAACATCACATGATACTGTCCTGTCAGTTGCCCTGTTTATGCAGACATCATTTCGGTGCTGTTACCACCCCCTGTGGTGGCTTAAAGACAAGTTCAGACCAAAGACTTACAACAAGATAGAATCGTTTTAGAACATTGCAGAGAAAAGTTGCAGTGGTGTGAACTGGACGGTCAACTCAAGCCTGGTGATGATGTCACCTGCAACTCCACTGGTCAAATCACGACAACTGGTTTTAGAATGTAAAGCACATTACCTGTTTCAACAGCTAATCGGCTTGTGGTGAAGTCAGCTGGTCAAGTCAAAGTGACCGCAGTTGGTGAGTTCGCTTGCTGCAGCAGGTGCTCCCCACCGAGCCCTCTGTTTCTGTCCTCACTGTGAACCGGTGTCGGGCGCTGGGTCACTGCTGCCAGCTTTATGTGCTTATGCCCTGCCCACACACACACACACACACACACACACACATTTTCATTGATTGGTTATTTATATTACTGTGGCATATTTATTATGAATACAGTCCATCTAATTGCTTGTTTTGTTTTTGTTTTTTGCCGTTTCATCACTACTACAAATGCAACTGTAGCCAGTAACTCACTATCACTACCCTTATTCATATTTTAAGAAGCTACAAATTATATTCAGCCACAAAATAAGCCTGAAAAGCTGGAAATCAGAACAGAGGTACAGAGAGTTGTCGCATAGAGATGATACACCGTCTCATCTAGCTGCATTGATGTGAAGTTGTTTTAGAACGTTGAAGAATGGCGCATTGCAAGTAGTTGCCTGTTTCAACTTCAACCCGTTGCGAATCTTAGGTCCAAGCTGGGCTTAATGGCAAGACAACTCTGTCCCCCAATTCTTGGATCATACTTTATATACGGCACAGAGAGGCTTCATAACCGTGTGATATTCCCATCTTGAACAGGCAGTGTAAAAGAGGCTAATGTAGATACATATGAGATGTGAGTACTGATAAGCCTACTTTAAGCCTGAACTACTTTTTACAGTTCATACTGGATTCCAAAACATCAGCGGTGAGCTGGAGGGACAGTGTGCTGTAGAGCTGCTCCCCACACTCAGTGGCCATGTTAGGTACATCTGCACAATGTAATGCAATCAGAAACAGCTGTCAAATAGTGTATTTAGGGTGTCTAATACAGTCATAATGTTGTTTATTAAATTATATAATTATGTTCCAGCATAATTTAACTACCTCCTCATCCATTTATGTAAATTGAGAGGACAAATAATTTGAAACACATGTCAATTTTAATGTAATCCAGTACAGTACAGCATGACCTCTAATTTGCTTTTTTCAAGATGGTTGCTACCTGAAATGTTTTGGGGTTTTTTTAAACTCTTTTGGAAAACCTGGTGTCTGTTTTATATGTTTAGTATTAGAAACACATTGGAATTCTCAGATTTATAATTATTCTAAAATCATATTATATTCTATTTAGCAGAGATGGGACCAAGTCACACATGTGCAAGTCTCAAGTAAGTCTCAAGTCTTAACCTTCAAGTCTCAAGTAAGTCCCAAGTCATTTTTTCTTGGGCAAGTCAAGTCAAGTCAAGTCAAGTCAAGTCACAGGTTATGTCAAGTCAAGTCAAGTCCTGTAATAGGTCAAGTCCAAGTCAAGTCACCTTATTATTGTAATTTTACCTGCAAAATCTGATCTTAATAAAGTGAAAAGACAAAATATAAGTAACTGTCAGTAAACACTGACTTCATCGCTGCAATGTTTACTTTGCAGGGACGCCCCCCAGGCGTGCACGCGCACGCGCGCGCACACACACACACACACACACACACACACACACACTAACCATGGCAGCGGCCAAAATCACCCATTTAGCTCATTTAACCCTGTGTTGCTCGTTCATAAAACGTACAGCCGGTCTTGTGATGAACCGGTCGTATCAAGCTAACGTTAGCTAACTACCGACTAACCAGAAAATATTAGCTAATTGACAAGCACTTACTGGGCAGAATGGCTCTTCAAATGACGAACAAAGTTTGAAGTTGTCGCCTGGCTGTCCGAGATGTTTATGCCGCATGTCTTGCACTGTGCTGTTCGTCTTTTGCCGTAATAATGGTAATTCCGAAAGCCGAAGACGATGACTCTCGGTACCCCTCCCGCTGTTGATGCCTATCTGATATAAGAGGGCCTGTTTCTCCAATAAACACGTAAGGTACGTAGAGAGGGCATGACTGATTGACAGGGTAGTGATCCAATCATGACAACGCCATTCTCAGCCTGCGCTCCTACCGGGTAATCGTCATTATTTTTTAAATTCAATTATTAATTTTATATTCTAACCGAAAACATGATGTGAATAACACTTAAGTCATTCAAGTCATCGTGTCTCAAGTCAAGTCCAGAGTCTTTAACTTCCAAGTCCGAGTCAAGTCTCAAGTCTTTTGTTTTTTGTCAAGTCAAGTCACAAGTCATCAAAACAGCGACTCAAGTCGACTCAAGTCCAAGTCACAATGACTCGAGTCCCCATCTCTGCTATTTAGGATATATAATTTGCATATAGCCAATATAGCCACTATCCCAACAATTTCCATGTTTGCAACATAACAAATATAAGCAGTTAAAGTGGGAAATATGTTTTATTACAATTTAAGGCAATAATAAATGAAAGAAAATGAAAAAATCTTAGTCAGTCTTAGTATGACTACTTGCCATAGACCACGGCATGGCCCTGAGATTGATCCTGGGCAGGGGAGGGTTATACGCATGTCTAATTCTCCCTTACTGATATCTAAAGAAAATTTTTACAGGAAAGATAAAGTAAAGGATATGTGTTGACCATTTTTTTTTTGTTGAGATACCTCATACGCAGTGTTGTAATGGCAGGAGAAATACCTGGATGGAGAAGTGACAGGCTCCGCTGTGTCAGGAAACTTTAGTACTTTACGTAGGTAATTTGTTAGGAAATGTGAAAACATACAAAGAGCTGATCTTGCATGAGCCACATTTCGATGTATGACTTCCTGTGTGCACAGATATCCTATAGGTGATGCTGTAAATTCCACAGAATAATTAGAACAAATCAAGTAAATGTGCAGAATGTGTTAGTGGGATGGTACAGTGATGTGTGGTGCAGAGCTAATCAGTGATTTGGGCTGGTAAATAGCCTAAAGTTAAAAAAGAAACTCTTGGTTAGTGCAACTTTAATAATTGTTATTTAAGGTTGCGGTAAAACGTGTTTCTGTTATGCCTAATAATGTTCAAACTCAGTCATTGTGCTGCAAATTGTTCAATAGTAAATGAGAGTTTGGATACAGGCTGTTGCCACTCTCAGTCTCTGGGGTATGTAATGCTCTGAGAGATTTGGTGCTCCACAGTGAAGTAATGAGAAATTAGAACTATCAGACTGCTTCCAGCCTCCCCTCCCTCCTCGGGTGAAAAATGGAGTGTAGGTACTGTAGAAGCATTAGCCAGCAGCCTGCCAAAATTCCGAGAAATTACAAGTCCTATCCGAGGCCATGGGCAGACTGACAGACCAGCTCTTCTCTTGTCTTCCTCTCCAGGGCATTGTAAAGAGAGATGAGATTGTGTTCAGTGCTGCAAGGCGACGGGGCATCCCCATACTTATGGTGACATCTGGAGGATACCAGAAGAAAACAGCCCGCATCATCGCTGACTCCATCCTCAACTTGCACCAACAGGGCCTAATTGGAGCAGAGGTTGAGGAGGGGGAGGGATCATCGTCACTTATGACAAGCCTGATGTGCAGCAGCTCTGGATGTGTTGGATCAACATTCACTGCAGTATGAGATGCATTCATCCTGACATTAACACTCAGAGCTGTGACATTTAAAGGCCCTGAAGTCACTTTAAATTGTGCAGGTACTGTGTGACAGCAGTGATAATACTGTAAGCTTTCTGCTGTCACACAGAAACATCTTAATTTGAAACTGATGACAGGGGTTACCCAGTGCTTGTTTGCACACATACAACAACCAGAAAATAGCCTTGGTCATGTTTTACATCTTTAAGTTGGCAATTATACAAAGGAAATAATTCTTAAAAGACAAAAACCATAATAATCACACTTTCCTGAGTTCTCATGTGCCACAAAAAAGTAGTTTCAATTTTCATCAGTTGGAGAATGATGGTTTTTATGTATGATGTATTCTTTAATCTCAGGAAATATAATAATGTCTTTTGTGAAAGATGATATATTACTAGTTAATGAAATTGTGAAGACTTTGATGTTGTTACAGATACATGGCAAATGACCTGTCCTTCAGAGGTGAAACACAAGATAATTGCACGAGAGCCGTACCTATCAAACATAATCTACTAGGGATGTTTAACCTTCTTACAGATGATCATGTCTTCTTCATTCATCATTTTCAGCATTTTCCTTTATCACTTCCAGTATAAATTAGTGTACAACAAATAATAATGTAATTATTACAGAGTTAACAGTGTTTCATTAATCAAGTTTGCCCTTTGATGGGTTTTTGTACTTAAGGCTTTAAATCCACTCAGTCTGTGCAGATAACGTTTACAGTGAGCTCAATATGATTTTACTGAAGCCACTTAACTCTTCTGTGTCTGTGTTGTTGTTGCAATGTGTTCCTGACATCTCCACTTCAAAGTTCAAAAATTGAAAATAGCTGCATTTATTGACTGCACCGGCCTGTGAGTTTCATGAGTTTGACTTGCTGTACTGACACAGACAGAACTCTCCTAATGATGATTACACATGGAGGAGTTGTGTAAAAGGAGACAAAATAGATCATTAAAAATTAGGGATGCACAGAAATATTGGCACGTCATCAGTATTGGCCAATACTGAGTTTAAAATGAATTATTAGAATTGGCCAACATGCTTTGTCTTAATTTACACAATGAATGAATATTACATGCATTGAAAACTATTGTATTTCATGTCTCCATCTGCTGGTGGGCCATCACGATAAGTGAATGCATGCATAATATGATGTAAATCCCACTACAGAAAAGACTTGACGATCACTTAAATTAGGTGGAGAAAAAAGTGGATATATCGATAACGGTAATCAGCCAAATAAGTTGTTATAGATTGGCATATCGGATATCAGCAAAAAAGTCCAATATCGTGCATCTCTATTAAAAATATTGGATCAATATGATTATTGCAACAGCTGGAACAATATCACAGTTTCCAAAAGACACTTAAGCCACTCCATCAAACACACACACACACACACACACACACACACACACAATACTAACTGAGGTCTGTGCAGGTGTGTGCTTGTGTGTGTACAATATGCTAACTAAGTCATTTCATATTCAAATTCTACTTAAAACATTTAAACAGTTCAAAGTAAGCTGAAGTATGAGTGCTTTCTTAGCTTACTCATTTGTGAAATCCCCATACCCCCCCTCTTTATGCTGGTGTGAAGCTTCAAAAGGTAACTTACTTGGAAGTTCCATTTAAAGTGAGAAATGACTTTTAACTAAAGGAGTATTCTGGTTCTGGCCCTTATTTCCATAGTTTTGGCCATCATTCTTTGCTAATAGTTATACTAAGGGAAGATTTACAATGGGGATCACATCTTTCTACCAAGCTAGCTACCCAGGTACATCATCAAAACATAGTAACAGGACAGTGAAAACACGTCTGAGGTTGGTGCAGCTGCTCAGCAGCTTGTTTTAAGTCAATTTACGAGATAACTCTTAAATCTGCGCTCTGCTGTGATCCCAGTATGGAGAGAGATTTGTCTTATTATTATTTGTGTGAACTGATCGACCACCTGTGTTAATGTATAACCTGTAAACTTATAACACCTTCCACAAATACAAAAAAGATTTGTAAACTCAGAAAATATTTAGCAAATATTAAACAGATCTGCAAATATTCAAATATGGAAACAGATTTGTATCAAAAATTATTTGTGTGAGAAGATCTACTATCTGTGTGTAAATGTGAAATCTGTCAATATTTAACTACTTCCACAAATATAAAGAAAGGATTTGTAAATTTAGAAAAATATTTTACAAATATTAAATGGATCTACGAATACACAAATGTGGAGATTTGTATCAAAAATGAATTGTGTGAGAAGATCTACTATCAGTGTGTAAATATGTAACCTGTAAATATTAAATCTCTTCCACAAATATAAACATTTGTTAATTTAGAAAAACATTTTGCAAATATTAAATGGATTGGCAAATATTTCAATATGGAGACAGATTTGTTTCAAAAATTATTTGTGAGAAGATCTATTATTGATGTGTAAATGTGTAATCTGTAAATATCAAACAACCTCCACAAATATAAAGAGAAATATTTTGCAAATCAAACAGTTCTGAAAATACACAAATTCCACAAATTAAAAAAAAAGAGTCAGTGTGTGTCAAATGCAAATCTGCAAGTGTAGAATTGAGATTCACAAATTAAAAAAAAACTGGATTCTAAAATATCTGTTCAAAAGCTGAAATGTTAGGAAAATATTCATAGATTGATTGATTGATTGATTACTTTATTATCAGAATTCATTCTGAAATTTGTTTTGCATCCAAGACACTTGTTTCTCATCACAAAATTCATTACAAATTACAAAAATATAACCTTAAAAATCCATCAGACAAAATATACCATCAGACATGTGACATTTGCTATATCCAACATCAAAGTGGCTGTGGTGCCTCCTAACAATTATTCAACATTTTAATAGACTGAGGAATAAAAGAGTTCCTCATTCTGTTTAATGTAACTTTGGGGACTCTATATCTGCTGTTGAATGGCAACGACTGACACTCTTCAAATAAAATATGCGTTGGGTCAGACAAAGGTTTGCCTGCCAAGGACAACATTCTTCTAGTATATGCGGCTTTAAAGTTACAATGTGTAATTTACGTGGCTGTTTATTAGCAAATATCAACTATTGCTTCCATAAATATACATTTACAAAAGTGTAATGCAATTCACATACAAATGGAAGCTTTCTCATAGGCTGAGAATGATTTTTCTATATATACAAAAGCAGGGCGCGGTCTGCAGGAGGCTGCCGTCTTGCGTCGCCATATTTGAATACAGTGGCCGAAAGGGATATACAGTACAGGCCAAAAGTTTGGACACACCTTCTCATTCAATGCGTTTTCTTTATTTTCATGACTATTTACATTGTAGATTCTCACTGAAGGCATCAAAACTATGAATGAACACATGTGGAGTTATGTACTTAACAAAAAAGGTGAAATAACTGAAAACATGTTTTATATTCTAGTTTCTTCAAAATAGCCACCCTTTGCTCTGATTACTGCTTTGCACACTCTTGGCATTCTCTCCATGAGCTTCAAGAGGTAGTCACCTGAAATGGTTTTCCAACAGTCTTGAAGGAGTTCCCAGAGGTGTTTAGCACTTGTTGGCCCCTTTGCCTTCACTCTGTGGTCCAGCTCACCCCAAACCATCTCGATTGGGTTCAGGTCCGGTGACTGTGGAGGCCAGGTCATCTGCCGCAGCACTCCATCACTCTCCTTCTTGGTCAAATAGCCCTTACACAGCCTGGAGGTGTGTTTGGAGTCATTGTCCTGTTGAAAAATAAATGATCGTCCAACTAAACGCAAACCGGATGGTTCAGTGTGCCTTCAATTTTGAATAAATCCCCAACAGTGGGGACCAGCAACCAGCAAAACACCCCCACACCATCACACCTCCTCCTCCATGCTTCACAGTGGGAACCAGGCATGTGGAATCCATCCGTTCACCTTTTCTGCGTCTCACAAAGACACGGCGGTTGGAACCAAAGATCTCAAATTTGGACTCATCAGACCAAAGCACAGATTTCCACTGGTCTAATGTCCATTCCTTGTGTTTCTTGGCCCAAACAAATCTCTTCTGCTTGTTGCCTCTCCTTAGCAGTGGTTTCCTAGCAGCTATTTGACCATGAAGGCCTGATTCGCGCAGTCTCCTCTTAACAGTTGTTCTAGAGATGGGTCTGCTGCTAGAGCTCTGTGTGGCATTCATCTGGTCTCTGATCTGAGCTGCTGTTAACTTGCGATTTCTGAGGCTGGTGACTCGGATGAACTTATCCTCAGAAGCAGAGGTGACTCTTGGTCTTCCTTTCCTGGGTCGGTCCTCATGTGTGCCAGTTTCGCTGTAGCGCTTGATGGTTTTTGCGACTCCACTTGGGGACACATTTAAAGTTTTTGCAATTTTCCGGACTGACTGACCTTCATTTCTTAAAGTAATGATGGCCACTCGTTTTTCTTTAGTTAGCTGATTGGTTCTTGTCATAATATGAATTTTAACAGTTGTCCAATAGGGCTGTCGGCTGTGTATTAACCTGACTTCTGCACAACACAACTGATGGTCCCAACCCCATTGATAAAGCAAGAAATTCCACTAATTAACCCTGATAAGGCACACCTGTGAAGTGGAGGAGGTGTGATGGTGTTTTGCTGGTGACACTGTTGGGGATTTATTCAAAATTGAAGGCACACTGAACCAGCATGGCTACCACAGCATCCTGCAGCGACATGCCATCCCATCCGGTTTGCATTTAGTTGGACGATCATTTATTTTTCAACAGGACAATGACCCCAAACACACCTCCAGGCTGTGCAAGGGCTATTTGACCAAGAAGGAGAGTGATGGAGTGCTGCGGCAGATGACCTGGCCTCCACAGTCACCGGACCTGAACCCAATCGAGATGGTCTGGGGTGAGCTGGACCGTAGAGTGAAGGCAAAGGGGCCAACAAGTGCTAAACACCTCTGGGAACTCCTTCAAGACTGTTGGAAAACCATTTCAGGTGACTACCTCTTGAAGCTCATGGAGAGAATGCCAAGAGTGTGCAAAGCAGTAATCAGAGCAAAGGGTGGCTATTTTGAAGAAACTAGAATATAAAACATGTTTTCAGTTATTTCACCTTTTTTTTGTTAAGTACATAACTCCACATGTGTTCATTCATAGATTTGATGCCTTCAGTGAGAATCTACAATGTAAATAGTCATGAAAATAAAGAAAACGCATTGAATGAGAAGGTGTGTCCAAACTTTTGGCCTGTACTGTACGTGGTTCGCCTTTCACGTTTACCTAGAACTTGCCATCACTGGAGACGGCTAAGGTGAAGATCAATCCGGGGCGCTTCTGCGTGAACCTGCTTTGTACTTCTATGATTCTGTCGCACTTTAAATGGAGGACCACATCATATGTTTTGCCCCGTAAGAGGGAAACCACGCCACCAAATAAAAGAAAAGAAAAAGATCAGATAAGTGAGGATGGGACAAAACGCGAGTGAATATAGGCGTTGTTTATTCCAGGTGGAAAGAACTCCTGAAGGAAAAGGATTTCACAAGGGATGCAGAGGTTGCCTGCTTTCTGCTAGACAGGTAATTAAATCTGATATTTTAAAATCATTTTGGCTTCATGTTTGCAACTACTTTTCCCTCCCGTCTAAGTTCGAGTGACGGCTACGTTTACGTGCTAACGTTATCCTAGCCTTGGCTAACGTTATCTCAGAGCTACAGCTAAATGGTTAGCCTAGCCTACAGCCTAATCTGTTGATTCCTCTCGTGCTGCTGCGAAGGCTGCCGCCCTCTCCTCCTCCTCTTCCCTCTGGGTAGCCGAGACACACCTCTTCGCCTGGCCATTCTGCACCGCCTCTACCCCCTCGCCCCCTTCCTCTCCCTGGTCTTCCTCCTCTCCCTCTCCCTCATCTCCCTGTGTCCTGTGGAAGAACACTCTGGAAACGCATATATTATAATCATACCAACCTATATTTGCCACACTGTGCCGTGACTATCACATAAAACGTGTTATTTTAGCATTATTGTGCTAATGCTCGTGTTACCAAAACAATTAGAAATAAAACACTCCTAACATTTATCTCACATATAACCTGTATCTCACTGTTAAGCTATAACATATCGTAACATGGTTTAGATTCCTAAATAAATATTCACCTCGTCGCTGGATAAAACTCGAAAAACTCTGCTGTCTGCGCAAGGCTTTTTGTCCTACGAGGCCACTGTCACTTACCCGACGGGAGGGGTGAGTGAGTGAGTGAGTGCGAGTGAGCGCTACAATCTAGAATTTGACCGCTGATGTCACTGTTATTCACCATTTTTACACACTGAGGCTTTAAAGATTGGCTCAAGTGTTTGACCTACAATCTTAGTGTATGGTATACGTAGTTCTCTCTCAGTACAACTTAAAGCTCGACTGGGGAGACTGCTAAATATCTGCTCTAACTCCATACTGCATAACACTTAGTACAATAGATTGAAAGAACAGTAACAGAATAGGTCTACTTGTACCAAAAGACCTTAGTCTCCTAAGAAAATAAATACGTTGTTGTATTTTACTACAAATATAATCAATGTGTGCACTCCATGATAGAGTAGCGTCCACATAGATGCCTAAATATTTGTAGGAAAAAACTTGTTCAATGTTTGTGTTATTGATAATGAGAGGTGGAGGATATGAGTTCTCTGGAAGACCAAAAATAACTTATTTTGTCTTATCTGCATTGATGATAAGTGAGTTATTCTCACACCACTCCACCAGTCTATCTGTATGAGCCTGATGAATACTGGGATCGTCTTCAGTCCCCAACAAAGACAACAGTACAGTATCATCAGAAAACTTCAAAATAAATGTATTTTGTCCATCAGTTCTACAATCGTCAGTGTACAGTGTGAAAATAAATGGAGAGCTCAGGTAGCTCTGCGGCGCTCCAATGTTGGTAACTGTAGGAGCGGAGTATGTCTGATTAACTTTGACTCTCTGTACCCTATTTCTGAAGAACGCGTGGTACCAGTGAATTAGATGGGCATTTACTTCCTTCTCAACCATCTTGACCAATTAGAGCTTTGGTATTAAAGGCCGATGTGAAATCTAAAAAGAGAGCTCTAGCTGTAGTTTTAGGCATGCCAAGATGCTTCAGAATAAGGTGCATCGCACAGAGGATGCTGTGGTGACCACAGCATCCTCTGTACTGCGATTATGCTTGTATGCAAATTGTTGACTATCAAGCTTGTCACCCAGCTTGTCACTGAGCTCCTGAACTACAATTTTTCCAAAGCCTTCATTACAACAGGAGTCAAGGCAACGGGACAATAATCACTTGGTTGCTGCAGACATTTCACCTTAGCAACAGGTATTATATGTGATGTCCTCCACATGAGAGGAATACTACCAGTGTTCAATGAGCGCTTGTAAATAGGCTGCCACACAGGTGCTAACTCATCTGCAAAAGTTTTCAGGATTATGCGCTAAGATTATCTGGTCCCGTGGCCTTCCTCTGATTTAACCTTTTAAAAACATTTCTCACCTGCTCAACAGCAACATGCTTTTCATTTATTTGTAATTTAGTTAAATATATTCACAAATGTCTTTTAGTCTGGACTTTCTCTGTGTATTTGCAGATCTGTTTTATATTAAAGTTTTTTTCAAATTTTTTTTTTTGAGTTTATTTTTTTTTATATTTGTGGAAGGTGTTTTATATTTACAAATTACACATTAACACACAGATTGTTGATCTGTTCACACAAGTAATACTGAGTATGGACATTTTTATCTGACATGAGTGGTTGAAAACCCACAGAAGACAATCCACAAAAGTGTGCCATGATCCACAGATATCTCACTATCCACAAGCATTTTTTTTTCCTTTATGTATTATCATTATTATTATTATTACTACTACTACTACTACTGTTCTTATTATTATTATTTGTGGGGTCTTTTTTTGTTTGTTGTTTTCTTTGTAAAGCCCCTATGAGTATCCAGAAAAGTGCTATATAACGCCAATGTATTATTATTATTATTATGAAATTTGTGTACTGTAAAGTCATATTAACGGTATGGTGAACGCATACCATAATTTTGCAAAATACATGACATAACAAATGTGATTCATCACAACAAAAGAAGTCATATTTACACAGTTGTAGATTAAACTGTAAATGTGAAAGAGGTTTTGCACATTTGTGAATCGCTTCCTGTCAGCTGGTGTGCCATGTGACATTTGTGACTTCACTCCTATTTGATTATAAGTTGTGTCCATTTTGTACCGCAGCAGATCTGTACAGGAAAGTCCACAGATGATAAGATGTGCAGTAGGAACTTTGCCAGCAGGTGGCGATACACACGCACGCACGCGAGGGCAGACCTGAATGCACTTATTGTTTTTTCTTGAATGTACCAACGTACTTTAGATGAAACCATGCCCACTTCTGTGTGATGACAGTCCTGACAAATGTTTTCCCATGGAAACTGCACTAACTGCATCTCAGATCTGTAAACTTTTTAAATACAGATCTGCTGCAGGAGGAAATGGACAAAAATCTGCAAAACAAATAGAAGGGGAGTCACAATTGTTGGCTGACCTACAAACTGTCAGGAAGCGATCCACAGATATTTCACATTTGCACATGGAACCACAAACACATACCGTAAATATGACTTTACATGTCTTTGTTGTGGTGAAACTGGTAGCATTTGTAAAACCTTATACATATTTGCAAATCTCTCTGTAATTTTGTGGATATGACTTTACACAGCACAACTGACAAAAATACGTTTGGGGGAGTGACATATTTGTTGATCATGGTACACATTTATGGATTGTCTTGTCAGTCAATCAATAACTCAATTTCTTTGTCACATTAAATCATAGAAGGCACAATTCCAGTGAAATGTAATCCCATTGGTACTTTCAGTTTGTGCATTAAAAACAATGTTATAAAGAATAAATGTGTATGATTAGGCTGTGTCATCATTTAGGAGCATTGCAGCCTGAGGGTAGAAGCTCTTTTTGAGCCTCTCAGTGCTTGCCTTCTTCCTAATTCATTTTGCAGCACCTGGTGTAAACATCCTTTATGCAGGGTAGACTAGTTCCTATAGTGTGTTTAGCTGAATGAATCACACTTTGAAAGACCTTGCAGTCCTGTTCGGCACTGTTACCGTACCAGGCAGTTATGTTCCCTTTTGGGATGCCCTCGATGGTGTAGGAGTAGAAATTCCTCAGTATTTAAGGGTAATTTCCTCAAGTGTCTGAGGTGAAACAGTCGCTGCATTCTGTTCTGTCCCCGGTCTAGTCCTAGACATTACATGATGCGACTCCCTCACTCTCCCCACTCCCAAGAAAGGCCAGTAACACAGTATTTTAAACAACAAAGAAAGCAGCTTATTTGTCCTCAGAGGTGGACAGTGCCCAAAACAGCTAACACAAATATACCAATTGACCCTAACCTTACCTAGCAAAAAAGAAATGCGAAACAAAAGACAAATTTTCTAACCTAAGCTCTTACCATTCAAATCAAGAGAAAAGAACATGGCAATGCCAAACTAAAAAGAATTCTCACTCAGTGGTGGCTCCTGCCAAATTTCTCAGGGGGGGCAGTTGTTGTGATGATGGCTGAGGTGACCCGTTCAATGGGTAAATTTGAATTAATTTGGCTCTACAATGACTGAACAATCCACTGTGGTCATCAACAGACTAATTTTCATCAGTTTGCCCACACAAATACCTTTGAATGTGAACAGAGACTTGTTTTACCATTAATCAAATAAAACTGAGTAAGGTATTCACTGAGTCATTGTCAGTCTTAATCAGAAAACATTTTATTATAGCTAAGTGGAAGTTCATTTTGTGTTCTGATTAAAGAAATAAATGCAGGCATACTATAACTTAATACAATGCATATCACATAGTATCACTTATCTTTGACCTGACCTGAACGTTTTTGTTGTTGTTTTTCAGTTTCAATTATATATTGGGGAGGGGGGGGTATATGTATATGGTGACTACTGCCCTGTCATGCATGCATAATTAGGCCTCAATTTCGCTGGGTGCGCAAAGGTGAAGTGCGCTGGTCTTATCATACAAAGTTTGATGGAGTGTCAACTGGACAATATGGAGATATTTGCGTCTTGAAAGCCGGACTACAAATGTGGATAGACAGGGAGAAACACACGCAAGCCTAAGACGTGGTAAGATATGATATTCCTCACTATATGAAGTGACTGATAACAAGATCTGTATTATGGATTGTAAAGAAATTCGTCTGGTTTTTATTTTGTAGACAATTAATCTGTATTTATAGCGTGATGGGATGACAGCACAATCAGTACGTTTACATGGACAGTTTAATTCCACTTTCATTCGGAATGAAAGGCCATTCCGATTAAAAGTGGTCATGTAAACAGTCATTCCGATTGAAAAATGGTCATTCCGATTGAAAATTAAATCCTATTAAAAGGGTGGTTTATTCTGTTTGTCATTCCGAATGAAAGAATTTTGTGTGCATGTAAACGCTCATTCCTCTTTAAGTTCATTCCGGTCTTTCTGCTCATGCTCGTTTCCTTGCCCTACTGGCGCGATGACGTATATAGCGCGCATAGCAATGGGCTGAGATAGAGCAGTCGGACTCGTTGCACTCACCGGTTTCCATACACCAAAGCACGGTCTTCTATCTCCCTTCTTCGACCTTCTACCTCTCTTCTCCTCGTCAACAGACAAAGCATTAGCAGAACAAGGTTCTTGTTGTACTGCTGCTTCAAGAATATAAGCAAAACAAGCCCGAAAAAGGTACTAAGAATGGCGTCGTCAAGCATCTTGTTATCCGGAGCGAGGACTACAGTGTTTTTTTCAGTAAATGTAAACACATAACATCTGCCCCGCCCCCTATCCAATCAGAAACCTTTCCTGCCCCAAACCTTGCACAGACCCTAATAAAGGCAATTAAACTGATCTCCCATGTAAACCCTCATTCGGAATGAGTATTTCCCATGTAAACTACCTGGAAAAACTTTAATTTCGAATGATTTCATTCAGATTTATTTCATTCTGAATGAGAAGTCATCATGTAACCGTAGCCAATGTCTCATTATTGCTGCTTGGTAGTTTGCCATTTTGCAGTGTTGGTGTAGAGCGTCACATGTTGGAGGCATGGATAGTTCTGGCAAAGCTGAAGATGCCATGCAGAATGCTTTGTATCTTGCATCATTCATATTTGTGGCCATTCTTAGCTGATTTATCCTCAGCACCTCTTGGTTTACAGTGATTATTTGCCTGATGATCTGCTCACAGAAGATCTTGTAGCTGACATCAAAGGCCGGCTCATTTCTGAAACACACAGACACAGGCACACACACACACACACACACACAGACAGACACACAGACACGCAGACACGCAGACACAGACACGCAGACACACAGACACACACACACATTTTAATAATGCAGAGAGTTGTGCAAAAGATGTCTTATCTATAGACAATTTATCAAGCATGTGCATATGTGCAGTCTGAGCAAATTATTACATTGACCACATAATATAAGAGATATTGGATAAAGGAGATACCCCACTGTAGGCTTATCCAGTGTTAACCCTTAGATGCATAAGTGGGGTCAAAAATGACCCCAGGGGTTGTTTTTCTTCAATATCTATGGAATTAAAAGTTTTTATCATTTCATATTCCAGGTATTCCTCATAAAACATTTTTTTGACATGAGGCCATTTGCATTTAAAAAAAAAAAATCATATACATTTTAAGAAATTGTTGTTTTTGTATCACTACCCCACTCTTCCATAAGTGGGGTCAAAAATGACCCCAAGCATGTAATATCAAGGGTTAGACCTAGGAATCTTTGATTCTTATCGACTGTGACTGTCAGGTATACATTTACTGTTGCACTTACACATGTAATGCCAGCAGTCTGACCACCCAGGAGGATTTTTATACAGCAACAGACATGTTAGTATTATATTCGTTTTATATCTTGGAATACATATGACGTTATAAAATATGAACTTATTTTCCACATCCATGACTTTTGTGTGATAAAGTATAATATTATTGTCATCAAATTAGCCTACTTTGTAGTTAGCTAACACTAGCTAACTAAGTTAGCTAGTGTTAGCTAACTACAATGTAGGTACTAATTAGCTAACTACTATGTAATGTTAGCTAGCTAACATTACTGCATTTGTTGTGTAGAGATAAGCAGCCTTACTATGATATTTATAGCTTCCTTGTAATACAATCTTACCATTATTGTGTGTGTGCGTGCGTGCATGTTAGGTAGCCTATTATGCTATTATTGATTATTCAATGATGTCATTAGTAAGTGTGTGTGTGTGTGTG
The DNA here is from genome assembly GCF_011397635.1 of Epinephelus fuscoguttatus. Classification (NCBI taxonomy): domain Eukaryota; kingdom Metazoa; phylum Chordata; class Actinopteri; order Perciformes; family Serranidae; genus Epinephelus; species Epinephelus fuscoguttatus. The sequence continues at coordinate 51,315,957 of NC_064752.1, forward strand.
TGTGTGTGTGTGTGTGTGTGTGTGTGTGTGTGTCTGTCTGTCTGTCTGTCTGTCTGTGTGTGTGTATAGTTCATTACTGCATTTGTTGTGTAGAGATAAGCAGACTAAACGCTGAACGCCTCTATCGCGTCCATCGCGTCGCGCTAGACGCGTCCATCGCGCCGCCCGGCGCGAATTCGCGTCTTTGCATTGACTTCGTATGTAATCTTGACACGCGAATTCGCAAATTCGCGTGGTTGGTGTGAACGCAGCTTACGTGGTAAGATACGATATTCCCTACTATATGAAGTGACTGATAACAAGATCTGTATAATGGACTGTAAAGAAATTCGTCAGGTTTTTATTTTGTAGACAATTGATCTGTCACAATGGTGTGTGTGACCCTGCATTCGCGAGTAATCCATCCAAGAGTAATGTGTGTGCAAAGCTGTATGAAAGCTCTGTTATACATAATTTCAGTGTAACTTTATCATTTTTTTCGCTGTGAAAACACTGGGCTACTGACAAGTGTCCGACAAAGCTGCAGTTCCACTGTTTCATGTGATATGAGTGGCTTCTCGCTAATGGTCGCGGAGAAAATCCATAGAGAGGGACGAACAGGTGTGAATTTGGGCGCACTATGTGTCGTTCCTTTTTAACCTATATGGTTAAAAAGCCTCTTGGATCAACTGGAAACATTAGCCATGTTGATCTTGAATGTGACCGCCGCGCAGTGGCGCTGCCTCATGTGATGTCGGAATAATCGGAGAAAATGAGTTTCCGACCGTAAAACAATATTTCTGTGGAAACAGTTGACGACGTGTTTTTTAATCATTTTTAGTGATAAAATACAACACATCTTCTTTGTAATGTCCATGATGTCTCCACATTACCACCTAAACGGTCATGAACACACAATGAAGTAAGAACGACTTCCCGACATGGGAAATCGGACCATCCGAGGAGCACATGAATGATACTTGGTGGTTTACGTATGACAAAAACACGTTGGGGCAAGCCCTCCCGGAACCCACAGAGATTGCACTGGAGCGCCTGCATTTAGAAAAAAAAAGCATTTTACATGGAAGTCTATGAGAGTGAGTCGGGGCGATTTCCAGCCAGGCTGATATTGCCCCAAAGGGCCGGAACGCGACTTCACACTGCATCTGATTGGATATTCAGAGGCAGGACGAGCTGTTTCAAGTGAAAATTATCAGAATAATTAATATATTGTGTGTATATATGACAATAATGATGATGATGATAATCACACATTTATTATCATCTTTCTTTTGTGGCTCGAGGAGGGGCGGCGCCCTATCGCCCTCTATTGGCCAGTCGCCCGTTAGTGACTATAGGGCGAAAGAATTGACCATAAATTGTGATCACATTCATTTTCCTCATTGACAACAATACATTCAGAGCTGCCGCAAGTCTCCTACGGGGGCGTGGCGCTAACGTCACTGAATCAGGAAGTGTGAGTGGGGTATCTCGCTTTATCCAATATCTCTGATAATATCTTACCTCACATTTCTTCTTCTGTGGTCCCAGTAACTGTTGCAGTGGACTTGGTCAAGAACCTGGTTAACTGACAGTAACAGGACTTGTGGTATCGGACTTCCATGGCCACACAATCTTTATCTTTAATATGCAAAAGAATCCTTTCAGCAACAGACCTTCAAAGAATGAAGATAATTACATGTCGTCTGTCTGAATTTGTGTGTATATACAGGAGAGAGACAAAGAGAGAGAGAGAGAGAGAGAGATTTTTTACCCACCTGCTGATAACGTCTTTGCCAGTGAAAGTTGATCCTTTGCCTGACAAGTTGATGTAAATATCTACTTTACTGCACAAGGCAGGCAGAACAGGACCAGAGGAAACAATAGGTAGACCCATCCTGGACCGGAGGTTCTTTCGCGTAGTTTCACTTGTTGATCCTGAGATGCTGCTGGTGTTTCGGATTTACTCGCCACTATGTTAACTGGCGACCTTCAGCCGAATGCGTCTATGGTTGTCGTAGTGACAACAGCTGTTTTCAACCAGGAAGAGAACGCGTAGCTGTCCTTGCGAAGGCCTCTTTCCTCAATTTTTCATAACAGTATCAAAACATAGCCCACCTGATCCGTCTTTGGACTCTTGTTGGAGGAACCCACAGACCGACACTCATACAAAAAGCAGTGGTTTAAACCCACTTAATTCATAAACCTAACGTTTATTGTTGTGCTACAGGTCGATAAAGCCAATATTCATATACTCACATGGAAATACTTTATTTTAAATTAAGCAATAAAGCAGCAGCTGTATAAATCCAGTTACTTCATAAATGTAACGCAAGATAATGTCATGTTGTAGCCTTCATAGGCAACATTGAAAATCACATCTTTTATGTAAACCTAGAAATAACAATAAATACATTTGAGGGTGGTTCAGAAAAAAACACATGGTAGGCTATATGGTATACCAAACATGTACAGTGAAGAAACAAATATGTAAGATCCTGCAACATAACCACATTTGCGCCACCGACCAACTTAACTCCTTTGGCCAACAGGTCATATTTCCTTGAGATGATGCACAAGTAGATTTGATTTACTCATCTGGCTGTCATTCATGTAACTAAACTTGCATTCAATGTTCACCTTTTATTAATGTGACTGTGCTTGCAGTTTCCAGCAGATCATTGTTTAGCCCACTCGGTAGCATTGTGCGGGTGGGAAACATGACATCGGAAGTAAGTGAAAGTGTCAAAAGTCAAGTTAATATTCTACGCAAATAGGGACTTTCTCAGATCATGGCAAGACCAAATGATTCCAAGGGTGCACTGCATGTGACTCTGGGTGTGCCTTATTAGGCCCATTTGGCAAAACCATTCTACATTGGTGTAGGGTGTCTGGGTCCAGTAATGGGGGTATGGGAGTATTAGCCCTTCTCTTTGTTGCTCACTATGTTCTGCCTATGAGAGGGAGGTGGAAATCACTGTTGAACCCAAAATGAATATCCGAATATCCATCGAATATCCAACATCAAACTAACTTCACCTCGGTACTCTAAAATGCTTTGCAGGAGTTAATGGACTTTCATACCACATAGCCTACAGCCTAGTGTTTGTCATATTTGTACGCTTTTAATCACCTTAATGCTACAACATAAATAGATAATTTATCTTAGAGATAAATCTATTATACAGCTGCTGCTTTATTGCTTAATTTAAAATAAAGTATTTCCACGTGAGTATATGAATATTGGCTTTATCGACCTGTAGCACAACAATAAACGTTAGGTTTATGAATTAAGTGGGTTTAAACCGCTGCTTTTTGTATTGGAATGCAGTGAGATTGTAAAATGTTCCTCAGTGCATGGACAGTGTGGTCACAAGTTGATCTGGCTGCCTCCCAATTTGAAGACATACTGTAGCTGGCTGTATGTTGTCGGGTTTTTATTGGATCTGTCTGTGAAGTGGTGCTGTAATAGTGGTGTATCACGTTAATTGTGCGCCTATAATTTATCTTCCCATAATGAAGCGGGTTCGAATCCCGTGAAAATATTATTTTTTACGTTTCACGGGGCTGAACGGTTCTTTAATATGGCACGTTTATTTAGGCAGGCACCAGAAACGAAACTGTGTAGGCCTATTTAGAAATTTTTTTTTTGAGATAGGAGTTAGATTTACGGGAAAAGCAACCTGGCCTCTTCTTGTTTTCAACATTCCGACATAACAAGTGTAATTCAAACCGCGACTGAGTGTCGGTCCGTGACTGGGTTCCTCCAACAAGAGTCCAAAGACGGATCAGATCGGCTATGTTTTGATATTGTTATGAAAAATTGAGTGAAGAGGCCTTCGCGAGAACAGCTACGTATTCTCTTCCTGGTTGAAAACAGCTGTTGTCACTACGACAACCATAGACACAGTCGGCTGAAGGTCGCCAGTTAACAGAGTCGCGAGTAAATCCGGAACACCGGTGTCATGTCCCTACTGGTTTCCAATTTAACTGGTTTCCTTACCGAACAGCTTTGATTGGTTTGCTTGGTAGCAACGCCTTTCCGGTTCCGTATTTCCAGATTACGCCATCCCCGCCATCTTTAAACATCTTCTGTTGCGATGGAGATGTTGCAGTATTAAGGCCCATTTATGCTCAATGTTCAGTACGGATACGGACGGAGCCGTCTGTCCGTGCTCAGCGTTCATTTCTCTGTGACCGGAAAAGCCGGAAGCTAAACAAAGAATCAACTAGAGATGACGATAACCATTCAGGAAAGGAACGCAGCCTCCTACCGCTCTGGCGGTGAATTGCACCGCGACGAAATGGAGTGACGGAAAAGTTCGAAGGGTTCACGACGGTGTCACAGCAATGACGTAGGTACGTTGTAGGTACGCCGCAGGACCATAAATCAGGTTTTAGCACAGACTCACCTCCCTGTGTTTCATTAACATCTGAATGCTCTCTGGTATGTTTCTCCGCTGAATCCAAGTGCTTTCTATCAATGAATCGTCTGTAGCACGTCGCATGAAATCCAGCATCTCCTGGAACATTGTCAAACTCAATAGCGATACAGTGTTTATGTTGCAGCTATTGTCTTGCTCTCACCACTCAAACAAAGCCATCTTTCGATGCAGTTTCTGAACGTGTCCCACCGTTTTGCTGTGAAATCCTGTATCTTTTTGTTTTTCATAGATATCAGGTTCATATAGCATGTTTTTAGTCGCTTTTTAAAGGTTTTTGCCGTGTTTTCATCCTCCGAACTGCTGGAAGACCGAGCCATGAACGCAGACGTCGTCGTCTTCTTCTTCTTCTTCTTCTTCTTCTTTCATTTAATGGCGGATTACACCACCTTTTTCAGATGTGTACCGCCACCTGCTGTACCGGAGTGTGTATCATAGTGTATACTTCAGGGACCTATTGCACAAAACTAGGATAAGGGATTAAGCCGGGATATCTTGGTTATCCTGGCTCAATTTATCCGTGATCCGGTTGCACAAAAGCGGGATAGTGGAAAGCGGGATATATTGTGACATAAATTACCATGGAGATTTATTCTGTGGAGCTAGCCTGCTCCAGACCAGGCTAAGTTCCAGGATCTATTTAATCTCATCCCTTATCTCAGTCAGCAGTCACCACAAATGGAAACCAATAGTTATTCCACTGCCCACTGCACATTGTTATCACATTCAGCCAGACCCACTGTCATTATTTAAACATTTGTGATCATTAATTGCAATTATTTTAGATAAATGATGATTTTAGATGATTTTGCAATCATTAGATAATTTACAGTTTCCCATAGACTATATATAAAGAACACATCCCATATAAATATAAATACACATCAAAGAGTAACATGATGTTCCTTTATTGAATAAGGATAAATCAAAGCAAGTAAACCATCAGCTCCTTTCAAAACTCTACAAGATAGAAAGCATGGAATCAAAGCATATTATACAACACAAGAATAAATACACATTCAAAGGTCTGTATATGATACACCCTGCATGTCTGCACACTGAAATAAATGCAGCACTAATCCATACACAACAAATGAACAGATAAATGAATGGATGCAGTAGCCTCCCTGCAAGCTTGTATACACACAGTATACAGCACAAACAATATAAGAGGCCAAATCAATTTAAATTGAATAAAAAAACCCCCACAAATTTCTCTGCCAATGCAGGCCATATTTAACTGAAATTCACAGCATGCGTCTCTGCCACTCCAGGCAATATTTAACTGAAATTCACAGCATGCATCTCCGCCACACCAGGACATATTTAACTGAAATTCACAGCATGCGTCTCTGCCACTGCAGGACATATTTAACTGAAATTCACAGCATGCATCTTTGCCACTGCAGGACATATTTAACTGAAATTCACAGCGTGCGTCTCTGCCACTGCAGGACATATTTAACCTAAACCTAACCTAACCTAAAATTTAAAGCATGCATATTAACTAAAATAATTTAACACATATTGGTCCCTGACCAGCCGACCACTGTCGTCATCAGGGAAGATGGCAGGATTGTCCCAGTCCATGTGTGATGGCACTCTGGGGGCCCTCTCCTTCCTCAGGCAGGCCACATTGTGGAGGACAGCACAGGCCACAGTGATGTCACATACCCTCAAAGGGCTGACCCTTAAGTAGTTAAGACAGTGAAAGTGTGCCTTCAGGAGGCCAAAGGTCATTTCAATCCTGGCCCTTGTCCTGGCATGGGCATGATTATAGGCCTGCTGTGCTTCCTGAGGGTCTGTGTATGGTGTGAGGAGAAAAGGCTGGCAGGCATACCCCCTGTCCCCCAGCAACACACCAGAGAATTCACCTGTCAATACAAAATCTCATCATCACAACCTCATAAATAGAGTGACATTCTTGACACAGCCATCATGTAAAAAGTGGTTATTAATAGAGGTTGTGTGGCTCACCTTGTGATAGGCGCTGATAGATTCCAGAGGTCTGAAAGACTCGGGAGTCATGGACTGAGCCGCGCCACTTTACCACAACATTGCTGATCAGATAGTCAGCATTGCAGACCATCTGAAATTATAAGATGAATTTATTTATCCCCAAGGGAAATTCAATTAAGTCAGTGAGCTCATCTATTTATCAGAGTTATACAGTCTGATGGAGTTACATTTACACAATTTCACTCACATCTGCAGTCAGTTTCAGTTACAATTTCAACTGATTTATAATCAGAGTACAACTATGTTTTCGGAGATGTTAATTAACTATTTGGATTGTAATTGTGATGGTTTCAGCGGAGCAGTGAGTGTGTATTTGTGCACTACTTACGCATTCAGGCAGTCTGCAATACTTTGCCACGCTTTCTTTCGTTGTTTATGACTGCGGCGGTGTTGCCTTTCTTTTTGATTTGTTCCTTTACCTCTTTGTAAGCCTCCATGAGGATTTCTGCCTCCGACGGGGAAAAGTACGCCGCTCTTGTTGCCATGGTGAATCGGTGAATCGGTGATCAATGGCGGAGTCTATGGGAGGAAGCCGCATGCGCGCACTGATCCAGGATTGGTTTCACCTGGCTTGATGAATCCATGTCTGCTCATCCTGGCTTGGTCTTTGTGTAACCAATTAAGTCTGGACGCTCTTGTTTTGGATTCGTTGAACCCAGCTCAGTCATTTATCCTGGATGTCTGAATCCTACTTTTGTGCAACGGGCCCCAGGTTAAATTCTAAACAGGAAAACAAACAAACAAACAAAACAGAAAAAAAACAGGTAAAACTCCCTTATATTCTATTTTCTAATCCTGTGTCTTTGAGGAAACTAAATACTGCCCTATAACATTCCCTCATTTTCCCACTCATCCCTAAAATTCCCTCCAAGCTCCATTCCCATTCCAGCTCATACATCCTATCACGCAACCTGTTCCTTTCTAACTCATACTTACTACATTTCAAAATGACATGCTCAACACTCTCTGGAGCATTGCACCTATCACATTTATCAGACGCAGACTTTGCCATTAGATACAGAGTTGATTTTAAACTAGTGTGTCCAAGTCTTACCCTGGAAATGATTACTTCTTCTCTTCTGCATTTCCCTTTAAAAACCTTTGTGTTAACTGACTTTTGTATTTTATAGTAGTGTCTCTCTTTAACATCTGTATCCCACTTCTTCTGCCACGAATCTATCACTGCCTTTCTGATTATTGATTGAGAATTTTCATTATTTCTTCATTACTTAATCTTAAAGCTCTTTTGGCAATATTGTCTGCTTTTTCATTACCACTAACACCTACATGTGCAGGAACCTAACAAAATTGAACAAGAATTCCACTTCCTTGTAATCTCCACATTAGTATTAGTATTTGTATTTAAGCTCTGAAGAACTGCAGTGGAATCTGAGCAAATGACCACTCTCTCAGGCCTAACCTCTTCTATCCATTGTAATGCTAGTATTATGGCTGTTATTTCTGCAGTAAATACAGACAATCTATTACTGATTCTTTTACAAATACTTACATCAAACTCTGGTATGTATACTCCTGTTCCTACTTGTTCAGTCTCTGGATCTTCAGACCCATCTGTAAAAATGGGGAGAAAGTTATAATAATTCCTCTTCAAATAATCCTCAACATAATACTTGATGTTATCCATATTCATCTTGCTCCACTTGCTCTTCTGTTCTACAAGTTGTAAATTTACATTGGGTACTGGGAGTATCCAAGGAGGAACATTGCCCCATACAACACCAGGTCCAAATTCCAAATTATTTAATCCATATTTTCCTGCTATAGACTTGATATTGGATCCAAACCCTCTCCCTTTATGCTGTTGTGAATACTCCCAGCAATCAGAAATTACCGCTTTTGCAGATTGATTTTCTCCAGATTCATTTAGTTCAACCCAATAGGCTAACGACAACTTTAATCGTCTTAGGTGTAATGGTAATTCATCTGCTTCCACCAGTAATGCATTAGTTGGAGTTGTTTTAACTGCACCAATACTGATTCTTATAGCTCTGAACTGAATTCTGTCTAACTTTTCCAAAACACTCTTCGCTGCAGCTCCATACACCATACAACCATAATCAAGGCTAGATCGTATTAAGGCCCTATAAATATCCATTAAAGATTGCTTATCTGCTCCCCATGCATATCCTGCCACTGATCTCATGAGATTCAACACTTTTCAACATTTAGTCTCTACCTGTTTAACATGATTTCTCCATATACATTTCTCATCAAACCACAATCCTAAGTATTTGAACTCACTTACCCTTTCCATGTTTTGCCCATATAATTTAAGCTGTATATCTCTTAGCTTTCTTTTCCTGGTAAAGAGCATGTAGCAAGACTTTGTAACAGACATCTTGAAACCCCAATCGTAAGACCATCTCTCTACCTGTTGTATAGCCCTCTGAATGCAGTTAATCACATGGATGATATTTCTCCCTCTTTTCCATATCGCCCCGTCATCTGCATAAAGTGATGACTCAATATCTCCACCAACATTTTGAAAGATATCATTTATCATTATGTTAAACAGGATTGGGCTAATAGCACTACCTTGGGGAATACCATTTACTATTTCAAACTCCTCTGAAATAGCATCCCCGACTTTAACTCGGAATGTCCTATTAGATAGGAAGTGTAGAATCCAGTTATACATTCTTCCACCAATACCCATTTTAAACATTTTGATTAGCAGTCCCTCTCTCCACAAAGAGTCGTATGCCTTCTCAGTGTCAAAATACACTATAGCCATGACCTCTTTCATACTAACTGCTTTTTCTGCCTCATTACCAACATTCACCAAAGCACCAACTGTAGATCTTCCTTTTCGAAATCCACTTTGGCATGAGCTAAACAGCCCTCTTTGTTCTAAATAATATGATAATCTTCTAACAATGATTTTTTTTCCATCAGTTTGCACAAGTGTGATGTTAAAGCTATTGGTCGATAGCTTCCTGCACTAGTTGGGTCTTTACCAGGTTTAACAAAGGGTAGGACCCAAGCATTTTTCCAGCTGCTAGGCATTACACCTTCTCTTCATATCTTATTAAACAGATTTAATATTATTTTTAGACCTTCATCTGGCAGTTGTCTGAACATAGTGTAGCATAATTGATCTTGACCTGGAGCTGTATATGCATATGTATATGTATATCCTTTTAAGGCCATTTCCAGCTCATGAAATGTCAGGTCCATGTCAAGTACAGATCCATTGCTATCCTTCTTCTTTGTTACATCATTATTAGTTCTTAATATTTCTATTTTCCGTTGTTTATGTTTCTCATCCAAATGATTTCAACTATGTACACCTGCAACCATTTTTCCCATTAGATCTGCCTTTTCCTTATTTGTAATTGCTACATGATCTCCATCTATCAACACTGGGATTTTAGCAGATTTCCTTTTCCCACTCATCTTTTTAATCATTGTCCAGATGTCACCCAATTTTACTTCTTTGCCTATGGTTGAACAGTATTTCCTCCATTCATTCCTCTTGGTTGACTTAATTGCTTTCTGTGCCTTAGCTTTGTTTCGTTGGTAAGTTTTCTTGACTTAGATGATTTCTTAATATTCTGAGTGCACGATTTCTTTCTTTTCTAGCTTTTTTGCACTTATCACTCCACCAGGGAACCATTTTCTTTTGCCCACTCACTGTACTCTTAGGAATACAGTACAGGCCAAAAGTTTGGACACACCTTCTCATTCAATGCGTTTTCTTTATTTTCATGACTATTTACATTGTAGATTCTCACTGAAGGCATCAAAACTATGAATGAACACATGTGGAGTTATGTACTTAACAAAAAAAGGTGAAATAACTGAAAACCTGTTTTATATTCTAGTTTCTTCAAAATAGCCACCCTTTGCTCTGATTACTGCTTTGCACACTCTTGGCATTCTCTCCATGAGCTTCAAGAGGTAGTCACCTGAAATGGTTTTCCAACAGTCTTGAAGGAGTTCCCAGAGGTGTTTAGCACTTGTTGGCCCCTTTGCCTTCACTCTACGGTCCAGCTCACCCCAGACCATCTCGATTGGGTTCAGGTCCGGTGACTGTGGAGGCCAGGTCATCTGCCGCAGCACTCCATCACTCTCCTTCTTGGTCAAATAGCCCTTGCACAGCCTGGAGGTGTGTTTGGGGTCATTGTCCTGTTGAAAAATAAATGATCGTCCAACTAAATGCAAACCGGATGGGATGGCATGTCGCTGCAGGATGCTGTGGTAGCCATGCTGGTTCAGTGTGCCTTCAATTTTGAATAAATCCCCAACAGTGTCACCAGCAAAACACCCCCACACCATCACACCTCCTCCTCCATGCTTCACAGTGGGAACCAGGCATGTGGAATCCATCCGTTCACCTTTTCTCGTCTCACAAAGACACGGCGGTTGGAACCAAAGATCTCAAATTTGGACTCATCAGACCAAAGCACAGATTTCCACTGGTCTAATGTCCATTCCTTGTGTTTCTTGGCCCAAACAAATCTCTTCTGCTTGTTGCCTCTCCTTAGCAGTGGTTTCCTAGCAGCTATTTGACCATGAAGGCCTGATTTGCGCAGTCTCCTCTTAACAGTTGTTCTAGAGATGGGTCTGCTGCTAGAACTCTGTGTGGCATTCATCTGGTCTCTGATCTGAGCTGCTGTTAACTTGTGATTTCTGACGCTGGTGACTCGGATGAACTTATCCTCAGAAGCAGAGGTGACTCTTGGTCTTCCTTTCCTGGGTCGGTCCTCATGTGTGCCAGTTTCGTTGTAGCGCTTGATGGTTTTTGCGACTCCACTTGGGGACACCTTTAAAGTTTTTGCAATTTTCCGGACTGACTGACCTTCATTTCTTAAAGTAATGATGGCCACTCGTTTTTCTTTAGTTAGCTGATTGGTTCTTGCCATAATATGAATTTTAACAGTTGTCCAATAGGGCTGTCGGCTGTGTATTAACCTGACTTCTGCACAACACAACTGATGGTCCCAACCCCATTGATAAAGCAAGAAATTCCACTATTTAACCCTGATAAGGCACACCTGTGAAGTGGAAACCATTTCAGGTGACTACCTCTTGAAGCTCATGGAGAGAATGCCAAGAGTGTGCAAAGCAGTAATCAGAGCAAAGGGTGGCTATTTTGAAGAAACTAGAATATAAAACATGTTTTCAGTTATTTCACCTTTTTTTGTAAAGTACATAACTCCACGTGTTCATTCATAGTTTTGATGCCTTCAGTGAGAATCTACAATGTAAATAGTCATGAAAATAAAGAAAACGCATTGAATGAGAAGGTGTGTCCAAACTTTTGGCCTGTAGTGTACATGTTGATGCAGCATCTATAATTACAGATGTCACTGCTGCTGCAAAACTATCTATGTCATCTTCAATCGATATTCTTTCAGCAGACTCACTACACTGCAAAATTTTTCGCTGTGAATTCCCAATAAATTATTGGATAAGTTTTGCATGACTTTCACAGTAAGGATTACAGCAATATACTGTGCAATGTACTCACAGCAATTTACTGTAATTTCACATCTCTGATATTACAATGCATTGTTGTAAAAGCACAACTGTATACTGTAACTTCACAGCTTCAGTGACAAAGCAATTACTGTGATATTACAGTACATTACTGGGGAATTACAACCTTTTGCTGTACATCATTACAACAAGGCCCTGTACTTTTACAGTGTGTACTGTGAAAGTAATGCACAAGTTGACAGTAATTTACTGTGAATTTACAATGTATACTGTGGAAGTCATGCAAAAATTGGCCAGTAATTTACTGTGAAAGTAAATTCACCACCACCAACATACAACTCTGAGGTACAGTCAGTGTTAGCCCAATGGCATATTTATTTACAAATAAAGATTATTCAACATAAATGCCAAGAAATTCAACTTCCTAGTCATAAACTTTCCAAAGCCATCTTAAAATGCAGAGAAACTGTGCAGAAACTTGCGATTCAACTACCCAGCTGTGTCACAATAACAGTAAGAGGATGGGAATGAGGCCTACATGACAAGGTAAGAGAGGAAGGGAGAGAGCGATGAAGGGATGTCGTGAAGGGGTCAGGTGCTCCTCTCAGTCTCAAACATTCTATAATCCACACGCAACAGCGTTGAACAAAATCTTGCAGTGCAAAGTTGTCTTCAAAAAGATCTACTCAGAACTGAGCCTGACAACTGCTACAGCAAAAAAACTATGACGCCCACTCAAAGTCAGTTAGTTTCCTCAAAAGGGTGCTCACATGAGGGTTCATTGTTGTCCGCTTCTTGGTCTTTGAGCCTCTTTCAGGATTGATGCCCAAGAAGCACCTGTTAATAAGCAAAGATAGTTTCAGTTTTAAATAGACTTGTGTATTGCAGGCAGCATTTATCAAGGTGTTCACCTGTGCCTTTTCCCATATCACACCCTAACAGACTTGTTGTTGGATCTTCCTCTCACCATAAAATTATTTTTAGCCATTTTTAGCCAGGGTGTCTCAGGTTAGGTTTGCCTTAGGCAAAGTGGTCTGGGCATCGTCTGTTGATTTTCTACTGTGAGGGGCTGTATCAACGTGCGCCGCCATTTCAATTTATTTAGGATAGCCCCTTGAGATGCAGCATCTCATTCAAATGCATCTTCACGCAATTGGCCAGTTGGGTAAATTAAACCAAACCCTGTTGAAGTATGACAAACACGTCCTTTTCAGTAAAGGGTCTGAGAGCATTTTGTTCTGCTTTTAAAGAAAATTTGCGCTACTTGCGCTCTACTTCATTCAATACATTTGCATTTCACAATAGATGTTTCAAAATCACATAGCCCGCCCCAAAACAAAATAAACAGCTGTGCTTGGACCCGTAGGTATTTGTTGGACCATAGTCAGTGTAACATGTGTAGATACCCAGACTGATCTGCAGAGCGAAATTGAATGAGTTCGCGAGATCATGATGGTCTCACCAGGCTAGCCTCAGGTACCTTCTTTGTCAGCATTTTAGACCTCAAGACAATCATTGAGTTGGAAGCCTATACTATAATGTGAATTACAAGATTAAATGTGATCTTTATACAAGACCTTTGAATGAACTCCAGTGTCGACGAACCAGCGGCAGGATACTCAAGGTTGAAGATGTAATAGCTGCTGAAGAAAGCAGCTACTCTGTGTAAAAACATAGGGTGTGGGCCCATTACGACATGTCCCTCGATGGATATAAGCCATCCAGAGGGCTTCATCATGTCACCTGAAATGAACAGATACCACATCATGTGTTATGAGCGCTTTGAGCTCCGTTTCAGATATAAAGTGCCATACAAATGTAATTATTATTATTATTATTATTATTATTATTATTATTTATTGTGGTCATGTAGATTCCTAGAATCAAAACAAAATACTGAGTTAGAAATGTCAATACAAGATCCAAGTAACATTACCTTGAATGATCAAGCAGGGGGTGCTGGGGAGTTCTGCAGTATTAATGTCCACAGCAGTGGCACATGGCTGTAACATAGTAACACACAATAGCATAGATTTAACATTAAAGGATAAATATTGTTCATTGGTCAGAGGTAAATCAGGTATCAAGGTAATAAATGGCGTCTAATGTAATCACTCATTTTGCATTTTAAATATTTGAATAAAAAAATCTTACATCAACTTCAAGCATCAAATTCTCCTTCGGCTCCTTGAAGTATGACATTAGGAGCAGCAGGATGCAGGCAGCCTTGTCAGAGTCTGGATCATAGCAGGCCAGAACATCGCGGATCTTGGGGTTGTCCAGTGTTGCACAGTAATCCAGGATGGTCTGTCCTCGTCGACTAATTGCCTCCTGCAGTTTCTGAAGGACATCGATGTCCATCAGGAGGCCAAAGTGTGAGAATAGGCATTTCTGAGAGAAGAGAAACAGCCACTCCAGTTTGATCTCGGACATCGCTGGGGCAGGCACTTTGTTAAGGTATTTCCGCAGGATGACCTATGTCTTTTTCATTATTGGTTCTGCTCTCTCTGCCCCACTCATTCCTTCCTCTGTGTATACAGACATACAAATGTATTGTTAGCACCCAAGTAACAATTTGGTCTCATAGCCACCCCCACACCCACCCCCCCACACACAGTGTTCAGATCTGGACAAATGACTAAAGTCACTCAAATTTGCATTAAACAAAATTCACCAAAAAGACAGTAGATTGCATGCCTGAGTAGATGTTGAGCAGATCCCTCTTCATATTCTCCAACGCTGCCTCGGTCTCCCCCTCTGGCAAATCTGCTGGGCCCCACCTCACACACTTAGGGGTGGGCATCACAGGGTAACAATACTGTTGGGGGCGGTTATAGCTCAGAAGTTGGAGCAGGTCGTCTCATGACTGAAGGGTCAGCAGTTTGATTCCTGGTTGTGTATCTAAATAGACCCGTTCCACAGCAGTCATGTTGCAGTGTCATAGTGGGGTAAGCACAGGTGTATTTTATCAAATGAATTAAGGTCACATTTTATTTAGTGTGTCACAGCCATGCCAGAGAGCCACTATGCACAATATCAGCACCCTGGCTCAGCTAAATCCTAAATGGAACAGGGCCATAATCACAGTTAATTACACCTGTGTTTACTACACTATTGACACCGCAACATGCTTGCTGTGAAAAGGGTCCATGTCAAAGTGTCAATAAAGTAGTCAAGAGAAAAGTATGTTTTGTCCTGTTTCAGGGTTATTCATGGTCACATACAATGCTTTCGATCAAAATGTTGACAGATTTTACCCGTATTGGTCAACAAGACCTCTTGCCAGTCTGGCCTCTCCTGCCATTCCTGTGCGCTGTCTTCCTTCTCTGCGGCGTCGAGCAAGAGTATTATTCCTATTTTTGTACTCCACTCTTGTTTTTACTTGTTGCAGAAGAGAGTGACATCCGTCTCCAGCAGTATCACCGTGCTTGCCAATGTCGCCAAATGTTTTTGGATAGCTCCTGAAAACAGAGGCTGGATAATTAGAAAATATGTCACCATTGTGGCCAAAATAATCACGATAAACTATATTATTGCAATACGAAATATAAGGAAAAAAGGTCCAACTTGCATTGTATCGTAGTGTCAAACTGTAGCTTCTACTTTGAACCAGTCTGGTTCAAAGAGAAAACTGAACACTAACGTGCATGCAGGCCAAGACACTTACCACATAAGCGTACAGCTAATGTGAGGATTACTTAAAGGAAAAAAACACGCTAAAACATCAGGCTGAACAACAAGACCTTCATAAAAACATATGAATAAGTCTGGTTTTCTTGACTATACTAGCTCCGTTTAAACAAACCATGTTGACAAAGTCTTCACTTCTGCACCGTTGTGACATCATAGAGGTGCAGGAAATGAGTCAATGAAAACTACAAACAGTTGAAGGGGGTGGGGCTGGGGATTAACTGACAGCTTGCACCACGTTAATTGTGTTTTTTTAATCACAATTAATGGTAATATTGATAATAGTCCCATCCCTACCTGACAATGTTTCTCACAATGTTGTGGCACATGGCTCTGGATGGGTTGTGGTCGTGCTGCATCATTTGGTCCACAAGCACGACCACAAAGGCCTTTCTCTCGTCTGGCAATGGTCTTTCTTCTTTTTCCACTCTAAGTCGAATGGCTGATGACACCTGGTCCCAGTTGAGATGAAAGTCCATATGCCATGGTACGCCAGGCTGTGAAGCGCTTGACATCCTTGGGGCAGTGCTTGGAGGGCTGGCCAACAGCTTATTTGGAGGCTGGAAGGCTTGAGGAGTGGCCAGAGTGTTTGGAGAACTTGGAGCTGGGGAACTTGGAGCACTTTGATCTGGAGGAGAGACCACCTCCATATTAAGAGTAACAAGTCCTAGAAGGCACAAAAACAATTTATTAATTAAGATAGGGCAAGATGTAGGGCTAGGGGTCAATAGAATACGTGCATAACCGTAGTCCTGCTCCAGTACTTCCTGGAGGAAGCTCACACATTGGTTTCCTGTCAACACTATTGGATGAAGTGATTAGAAGTTATTCACGCGAGTGCCATTTGTTCAAATGTGACGTAATGGGTTGGGAGAATGCGGAAGTGTCCATTGACTCATGTTAAAAGATCGCTCTGATAATGCCACTTAAAAAACGATAACAGGCGAATAACAGGCAAATACACTATTGGAATTACAAACTCATCATAACTGGGTCTGATTGTTTTTCACTGCCGTTGTTATCGAGTTTGGACATGCATGGAAGTAATGAGCATCAGCTGCATTCACTTCCATGTATTTCCAGATGTGAAAACAGCAGCAGTGAAAAACAGCCCAGTTATGAGTTTGTAAGTCCAATTATTATTTATTATGCCTGTTATGCATTTCCCCAACCCATTACGTCACACTGAACAAATGGCGCGCGCGTGAATAAGGTCTGCAAGCTGTGCTGCACACCTGAGATTAATCACTTCATCCAATAGTATTTGACAGGAAACCAATGTGTGAGCTTGGGACTACAGTTATGCAAAGTGTATTGTCTACCAGTTGTGCCAATGTCCTAAGGCCCTAGTTCAGTGACATGAAAAAGTGTAATGAGTGAAAAGATGAATTTACCATCCTTGATGCCCTTCATTAACTTCCGACTTTGGATAGGTTTGAGGTATGTCACCAGATCCCTCTCCTCCATCAAGGTCAGATTGTCAATAGACTCGACCCCAAGCTCATCAAGCATGGTGGTAAGAAGGTCATCAGGGAGACCAGGCAAGTATGACCACACTGCTTCCTTGACCTAGTCTCATTAAGTAGTGAATCGTGAAACACTGTATTAGTGATTCAATTCATTTCAATTTTATTTATACAGCCCAATATCACAAATCACACTTTGCCTCACAGGGCTTTACAGCATACGACATCCCTCTGTCCTTATGACCCTCGCAGCGGATAAGGAAAAACTCCCCAAAAAAAACCCTTTAACGGGGAAAAAAAAAACGGTAGAAACCTCAGGAAGAGCAACTGAGGAGGGATCCCTCTTCCAGGACGGACAGACGTGCAATAGATGTCGTACAGAACAGATCAGCATAACAAATTAACAGTAATCCACATGACACAATGAGACAGAGAGAGAGAGAGAGAGAGAGAGAGAGATGCAGGTAATGACAGTAGCTCACAACAACATTATTGAAAGTAATAATATAGTTATAGTTCTGGCTACTGTGGTACAATATGTTGAAAGTATGTATTAATATCTGGCAGTATACATGTGTGACAATAGTCGTGTATAATAACAGTAGAAGTATGACTAATGACTAATGATGGCAGCAGCAGCAGGAGGCATCTGGCAGGACCACGGCAGCAGCACAACCACACACGTCACGCTGTCCAGGCACCGCTGCGATATGAGTTAATCTGAGAGACAGTGGAGCACAAAGGCTCCGGAGAAGAAGCCGAGTTAGTGACATCCAGAATGGCCGAGTTAGCAAGATGCAGTAATAGAATACGAGAGAGAGAGAGAGAGAGAGAGAGAGAAGAAGAAGAAGAGAAGGTGCCCGGTGTATTATAGGGGGGTCCTCCGGCAGACTAGGCCTAAGTCAGCCTAACTAGGGGCTGGTACAGGGCAAGCCTGAGCCAGCCCTAACTATAAGCTTTATCAAAGAGGAAAGTCTTAAGTCTAGTCTTAAATGTGAAGACGGTGTCTGCCTCCCGGACCGTAACAGGAAGATGATTCCACAGGAGAGGAGCCTGATAGCTAAAGGCTCTGGCTCCTGATCTACTTTTGGAGACTTTAGGGACCACGAGTAACCCTGCGTTCTCAGAGCGCAGTGTTCTGGTGGGATAATAAGGCACTATGAGCTCTCTAAGATATGACGGAGCTTGACCATTTAGAGCTTTATAAGTTAACAGTAGGATTTTAAATTCAGTTCTGGATTTTACAAGGAGCCAGTGCAGAGAAGCTAAAACAGGAGAAATATGATCGTGTTTCTTAGTTCCTGTTAGTACATGTGCTGCTGCATTCTGAATTAGCTGGAGAGTTTTTAAGGACTTACTAGAGCTACCTGATAACAGAGAGTTACAGTAATCCAGCCTAGAGGTAACAAAAGCGTGGACCAATTTTTCTGCATCTTTTCGGGTCAGGATAGGCCTAATTTTCGCCATATTACGCAGATGAAAAAATGCAGTCAGTGAGGTTTGTTTTAAATGAGAATTAAAAGACAAATCTTGATCAAATATTACTCCGAGGTTTCTTACGGTAGTGCTAGAGGCCAGAGCAATGCCATCAAGAGAAACTATGTCATCAGAAAAAGAGTCTCTGAGTTGTTTGGGGCCAAGAACAATAACTTCAGTTTTGTCTGAATTTAACATCAGGAAATTGGTGCTCATCCAAGTTTTTATGTCCTTAAGGCAATTATGGAGTTTAGTTAATTGATTACTTTCTTCTGGCTTCATCGATAAATACAACTGAGTATCATCCGCATAACAATGGAAATTTATAGAGTGATTTCTAATGATGTTACCTAAAGGAAGCATATATAGAGTAAATAGGATTGGTCCGAGCACAGAACCTTGGAACTCCAAAACAAACTTTTGTAATGACGATTCATTATGAACGTGAACAAACTGAAAACGATCAGATAAATAAGATTTAAACCAGCTTAGTGCAGAACCTTTTAGGCCAATTAAGTGATCCAGTCTCTGCAGTAGAATTTGATGGTCAATTGTGTCAAACGCCGCACTAAGATTTAATAAAACAAGTACAGAGACAAGTCCTTTGTCCGAAGCAATCAGAAGGTCATTTGTAATTTTAACTAGTGCTGTCTCAGTGCTATGATGCACTCTAAATCCTGACTGAAATTCCTCAAATAAATTATTATCATGGAGAAAATCACACAGCTGGTCTGCGACTACTTTCTCAAGGATCTTTGATATAAAGGGAAGATTAGATATTGGTCTATAGTTGGCTAAGACCTCTGGATCCAGGGTGGGCTTTTTTAGTAGAGGTTTAATTACAGCTACCTTAAAAGACTGTGGTACATAGCCTGTTAATAAGGATATATTGATCATATCTAATATATGAGTGTTAACTAAAGGAAAGACCTCCTTAAGTAGCCTAGTTGGGATGGGGTCTAAGAGACACGTTGATGATTTAGATGAAGAAATCACTGCGGTCAATTCTTGAAGAGAAATTGGGGAGAAGCAATCTAAATATATATTAGGTTTTACAGCTGTGTTTGAGGTTAGATAGGTACTATCTGAGGACAGGAGGTCATGAATTTTGCCTCTAATAGTTAGAATTTTGTCATTAAAAAAGTTCATAAAATCATTACCGCTAAGGGCTAAAGGAATATAAGGCTCAATAGAGCTTTGACTCTCAGTCAGCCTGGCTACAGTGCTGAAAAGAAACCTGGGGTTGTTCTTATTGTCTTCTATTAATGCTGAGTAATAGTTTGCTCTGGCATTGCGGAGGCCCCTCTTATAAGTTTTGAGTGATGTTAACAGTTAATCCATGGGCAGGAGTTGCATCATTTTACAGCTTATTAAAGATTGTCAGTTAACGACAATTAACCGATTAACGCTGTCAGTTAACTGATTAACAAAATTTCTCATTTTTGCCATCCCTACACTGTATGCATATTTCCTACTATAGTCTGACTACAGACTACATAGCCTGCTCTACTACTCACGTGTCTCCTAACGTTTCCTGTATCCTCACTTTCCTCCCTGCTCATACTGCCTCTGGAAAAGAATGGTGGAGAGCAATAAGGGACTGATCATACACATTGTATGCTGAAAGAGGATAGTAGTCCAGTAGATCTTCCTGCTTAATACACACATAATTGTCTTGGGCCACTCCTAGGTCACAGTACACACATATGTCACTTAACTTTACAAAAGTATGTTTCTCCGAGAAAAAATAGACCGAATTATGAACAACAATAACTAGCATAATCTTCCCCAAAAGAAGCCCTTCATCACTGTTCTCTAGTAAAATGTACATCCTCCTTCTGTAATCTGTGCCTTTGACTGTAACATAGTTACAAGCCACTGCCGACTATGACACAAATGGACAACTGGCTACAGATGCCCTGATCCTGTCATTGTAATCCTCAACATAAAAATCAGTCCCCTTTTCTACTTGTACAAGAGGAGGGAACAAGTTTCCCGCACTCAAGTACGCTTGTAGAAGTTGGTGCCCCTCTGCCAGAGTTTTGCAAAAATCCTTAAAATTGTGCAATTTCCTGGCACATTGTTTAAAAAATGTATGTTTGCTCTCAAACCGCAGTGTCCATAGTCGAATAAGTGGGCCAAAGTGAATGATGAGAGATGGATAGTGGCACAGATAATGGTGCTTTGGTCTGAGGGGGGCACTGGGGAAAAGCCTTGTCCTGTTGTCTATGTGCTCCTCTATGAGGACTTTAAGATATGCGACCTGGCCTTCTGTAATGACCGGTGCACAGATGAGCTCAACCATCTCCCTCAGCTGCAAAATGATTTGCCACACCTCATTTTCACAGGGATCTTTAATCCTGTCACCCACCATGAGTGGGAGAAGTCTAAGGAAACACCAGTTTTGAACTGCATGCCCACTTAGCTTCATACGTGCTGACGTATTGCGGTAAGCGAGTTGTGTCATTTCCGGTGTTTCTGTGACAGCATCTCTGTACTGCTCTGGTGAATTCCACTTGCCTGCTTTCTCACCTCAGTTGCTTTAACGTCTACTTCAAGTCATAACCCACACTGGTTCTGTTTAAGCACCTATAGCTCTCCTCCTTTCTACGACTTTCTCGCTAATCTCTTAGCTGTTGTTTGCACGCTCTTAGCCTTGTTAGCTACATTAGCTTAGCCATGGCTTCTCCTTCTCCTGCTCTCTGTTGCTCGGTGTGTCAAATGTTCAGTTATGCCTCTGCCTCCTTTAGTGACAGTGGTAATTGTAACAAGTGTAGCTTATTTGCTGCGTTGGAGGCGAGGCTTAGTGAATTAGAAGCGCGGCTCCGCACCATGGAAAACCATTCAGCAGCTGCTGTAGTTAGCCAGTCCCCTGTAGCCGGTGCGGAGCCACATAGCCTAGCCTTAGCCTCTGCTAACTGTCCTCCGGTAACTCCCGTTCAGCCGGGAGGTTGGGTTATGGTTCGCCAGAAGCACAGCTCCAAGCCGAAGCCCACGGCTCACCACCAGCCTGTTCACGTTTCCAACGCTTTTCCCCACTCAGCGACACACCCGCTGAGGATAAAACTCTGGTTATTGGCAGCTCTATTCTGAGAAGCGTGAAGTTAGCAACACCAGCGGCCATAGTCAAATGTATCCCTGGGGCCAGAGCGGGCGACATTGAATCAAATTTAAAGCTGCTGGCTAAAAGCTAGCGTAGATTCAGTAAGATTGTTATTCACGTCGGCGTCAATGACACCCGGTTACGCCAATCGGAGGTCACTAAAATTAATATTCTTCGGTGTGTGAATATGCAAAAACGATGTCGGACTCCGTAGTTTTCTCTGGACCCCTCCCAAATCTGACCAGTGATGACATGTTTAGCCGCATGTCATCATTTAACCGCTAGCTGTCAGGTGGTGTCCAGCAAGCGATGTGGGTTTTGTTAATAATTGGCAAACTTTCTGGGAAAACCTGGTCTTATTAGGAGAGGCGGCAGTCATCCCACTTTGGATGGAGCTGCTCTCATTTCTAGGAACCTGGCAAACTTTATTAGTAATTTAAATCCCTGACAACCCAGAGTTGAGACCAGGACTCGGAGACGCAGTCCTATACGCCTCTCTGAGCTTCTAGTTCAGTTACCCAGCCATAGTTTTCATAGTTTTATACAAACGGTGTCTGTCCCCCGACCACCTAAATTATTGAAATCTAAAATTAAACAAAGAGGAGTTGTGCATAACAACCTCATAAAAATTAAAACCTCTTCTGTGACAGAAAGACAAAACAGGAGAATTAAATGCGGACTGTTAAATATCAGGTCTCTATCGTCTAAAGCAGTGTTAGTAAAGCAATTAATATCAGATAATCATATTGATTTACTCAGTCTCACTGAAACCTGGCTGTGTCAAGATGAATATGTCAGTCTAAATGAGTCCACTCCTCCCAGTCATAATAATACCCACATTCCTCGAGGCAGCGGCCGAGGAGGAAGTTGCAGCCATTTTTAACTCTAGTCTGTTAATCAGCCCTAAACCTAAACTAGATTATAATTCATTTGAAAGCCTCGTTCTTAGTCTTTTACATCCGACCTGGAAAACCTCGCAGCCACTTTTATTTGTTATAGTGTACCGTGCTCCTGGCCCATATTCTGAATTTTTATCTGAATTCTCAGAGTTTTTATCCAGTTTAGTTCTTAAATCAGATAAAGTTATTATTGTAGGCGATTTTAACATTCATGTCGATGTTGATAATGACTCCCTGGCTACCGCGTTTATCTCATTATTAGACTCCATTGGCTTCAGTCAGGGTGTACATGAACCTACTCATTGTTTTAACCATACCCTTGATCTAGTTCTGACGTATGGAATTGAAATTGATAACCTAAAAGTCTTTCCACAGAATCGCTATCGGATCATTATCTGATTACTTTTGATTTCTTTTTACTCGATTACACGCCACTCAGCAACAGTTACTATACTAGATGTTTATCAGATAGTGCTGTCGCAAAACTTAAGGAAAAGATTACTTCGTTAAATTCAATACCAATACCTTCAGTAACAGAGGTTTCCCGTGCGACTTTAACCTCTCCCGAATTGATCATTTTGTTGATAGCACCGTGAGGCTCGCTACGAACAACGCCGACTCTGTAGCTCCTCTTAAAAAGTAGTTAAAAGCAAAGAAAGTTCGCTCCTTGGTATAACTGTCAAACCCGTAAGTTAAAACAAATTTCGCGAAAATTTGAAAGGAATTGGCGATTAACCAAACTGGAAGAATCTCGTTTAATCTGGACAGACAGTCTCAAAACTTATAAGAGGGCCTCTGCAATGCCAGAGCAAACTATTACTCAGCTCTAATAGAAGACAATAAGAACAACCCCAGGTTTCTTTTCAGCACTGTAGCCAGGCTGACTGAGAGTCAAAGCTCTATTGAGCCTTGTATTCCCTTAGCCCTTAGCAGTAATGATTTTATGAGCTTTTTTAATGACAAAATTCTAACTATTAGAGGCAAAATTCATGACCTCCTGCCCCCAGATAGTACCTATCTAACCTCAAACACAGCTGTAAAATCTAATATATATTTAGATTGCTTCTCCCCAATTTCTCTTCAAGAATTGACTGCAGTGATTTCTTCATCCAAATCATCAACGTGTCTCTTAGACCCCATCCCAACTAGGCTACTTAAGGAGGTCTTTCCTTTAGTTAACACTCATATATTAGATATGATCAATATATCCTTATTAACAGGCTATGTACCACAGTCTTTTAAGGTAGCTGTAATTAAACCTCTACTAAAAAAGCCCACCCTGGATCCAGAGGTGTTAGCCAACTATAGACCAATATCTAATCTTCCCTTTATGTCAAAGATCCTTGAGAAAGTAGTCGCAGACCAGCTGTGTGATTTTCTCCATGATAATAATTTATT
The DNA here is from genome assembly GCF_011397635.1 of Epinephelus fuscoguttatus. NCBI lineage: Eukaryota > Metazoa > Chordata > Actinopteri > Perciformes > Serranidae > Epinephelus > Epinephelus fuscoguttatus. The sequence continues at coordinate 51,339,892 of NC_064752.1, forward strand.
TGAGGAATTTCAGTCAGGATTTAGAGTGCATCATAGCACTGAGACAGCTCTAGTTAAAATTACAAATGACCTTCTGATTGCTTCAGACAAAGGACGTCTCTGTACTTGTTTTATTAGATCTTAGTGCGGCGTTTGACACAATTGACCATCAAATTCTGCTGCAGAGACTGGATCACTTAATTGGCTTAAAAGGTTCAGCACTAAGCTGGTTTAAATCTTATTTATCTGATCGTTTTCAATTTGTTGACGTTCGCAATGAACCATCCTTACGTACTAAAGTTTGTTTTGGAGTTCCACAAGGTTCTGTGCTCGGACCAATCCTATTTACTCTATATATGCTTCCTTTAGGTAACATCATTAGAAATCACTCTATAAATTTCCATTGTTATGCGGATGATACTCAGTTGTATTTATCAATGAAGCCAGAAGAAAGCAATCAATTAACTAAACTCCATAATTGCCTTAAAGACATAAAAACTTGGATGAGCACCAATTTCCTGATGTTAAATTCAGACAAAACTGAAGTTATTGGTCTTGGCCCCAAACAACTCAGAGACTCTTTATCTGATGACATAGTTTCTCTAGATGGCATTGCTCTGGCCCCTGCCACTACCGTAAGAAACCTCGGAGTAACATTTGATCAAGATTTGTCTTTTAATTCTCATTTAAAGCAAACCTCACGGACTGCATTTTTTCATCTGCGTAATATTGCGAAAATTAGGCCTATCCTGACCCGAAAAGATGCAGAAAAATTGGTCCACGCTTTTGTTACCTCAAGGCTGGATTATTGTAACTCTCTATTATCAGGTAGCTCTAGTAAGTCCTTAAAAACTCTCCAGCTAATTCAGAATGCAGCAGCACGTGTACTAACAGGAACTAAGAAACGCGATCATATCTCTCCTGTTTTAGCTTCTCTGCACTGGCTCCCTGTAAAATCCAGAATTGAATTTAAAATCCTACTGTTAACTTATAAAGCTCTAAATGGTCAAGCTCCGTCATATCTTAGAGAGCTCATAGTGCCATATTATCCCACCAGAACACTGCGCTCTGAGAACACAGGGTTACTCGTGGTCCCTAAAGTCTCCAAAAGTAGATCAGGAGCCAGAGCCTTTAGCTATCAGGCTCCTCTCCTGTGGAATCATCTTCCTGTTACGGTCCGGGAGGCAGACACCGTCTCCACATTTAAGACTAGACTTAAGACTTTCCTCTTTGATAAAGCTTATAGTTAGGGCTGGCTCAGGCTTGTCCTGTACCAGCCCTTAGTTAGACTGACTTAGGCCTAGTCTGCCGGAGGACCCTCTATAATACACCGGGCCCCTTCTCTCCTTCTCTCTCTCTCTCTCTCTCTTGTATCCTATTACTGCATCTAGCTAACCCGGCCATTCTGGATGTCACTAACTCGGCTTCTTCTCCGGAGCCTTTGTGCTCCACTGTCTCTCAGATTAACTCATATCACAGCGGTGCCTGGACAGCGTGACGTGTGTGGTTGTGCTGCTGCCGTGGTCCTGCCAGATGCCTCCTGCTGCTGCTGCCATCATTAGTCATTAGTCATACTTCTGTTATTATACACATATGATTATTGTCACACAAGTATACTGCCAGGTATTAATACATACTTTCAACATATTGTACCGCAGTAAACAGAACTATAACTATAATATTATTACTTCCATTAATGTTGTTGTAAGATACTGTCATTACCTGCATATCTCTCTCTCGCTCTCTCTCTCTCTCTCTCTCCCTCTCTCTCTCTCTCTCTCTCTCTCTCCCTGAGTCATATGGATTACTGTTAATTTATCATGTTGATCTGTTCTGTACGACATCTATTGCACGTCTGTCCGTCCTGGAAGAGGGATCCCTCCTCAGTTGCTCTTCCTGAGGTTTCTGCCGTTTTTTTTCCCCCGTTAAAGGGTTTTTTTTGGGGAGTTTTTCCTTATCCGCTGTGAGGGTCTTAAGGACAGAGGGATGTCGTATGCTGTAAAGCCCTGTGAGGCAAATTGTGATTTGTGATATTGGGCTTTATAAATAAAATTGATTGATTGATTAGTTTGTCGCTGCCGGGAGAGAGGTCTGCTGGTTTGTCCTTACCATCATTAACCTCATATCTGAACTGGTTCTTGCACCGATTTAACTGCAGGTACGTAAAATGATTCTCCTCAACTAAACGGCGAATATACGAAGGAAGGTCATAAGCTATGACTCCCTCAAATAAGTCATGGCCTAGACATGGTGGTAGGCCAGGCTGGCAAACATGGAAATGTGAAAGCTGATTGAAAGGAGAGTCAAACTTGATGCCACATACAGAGTCAGTGGCACTTGCTTCCTGCTCTTGCAAATTACTTACGCATGATTGGGCTGTTCTTGTGGTACCACACGAAATAGGATTAGTCAGGAAATCATCTCTAGACACCTCACAGTAGTGACAAAAATAAACAGAGCGACTGAAGTTCTCCAAGAATCCCCCAATAGAATGGGATCCTAGGTTGTCTCCTGCAATGGCAACCAAAGAGCCCTTTAGTACAGTGCCATCAGATATGACTACACCTCTCTGCTCCAGAATTTTGAGGTCCTCAATCAGGGGAGCAAAAACCTTATTTACCCCAAAATACTTAAAGTCCTGTTCCCTACATAAGAGAACAAGTTGCATCTGATCTATAGAAGATCTGTTGTGAGGCAAGATGTCAGTCAGGGTTAGGTAAACAGCTAAAACCTTGTGCTTTTTTTCCCCTGAGCCCAGGGGGTTGACAACCTCAAAGGAATCTTGGTACAGTATCAAACCAAGTGAGGAAGGGTCAGCTTTCAACATTGGATTACTTTGAAATCCTTCTCCATCCTTGACATCCTGATAGACAGCATCAGTAGATGGCTGCAAACGTGTCAAGGTATACTGTTCTCGTAGAGACTCATTTTTGAACAGTGTCAATAATGTCTCATGTATAGGCACATACTGAGCAAAACATTCTTTGTCATTTTCATCATTGCCCAAGAGCAAAGGCACAGGATGAACATAGTTAAAACACTCTTTAAAAGCAGCCTTCCTCTTTGCATCTGTACTGAGCCTTCCCCTGTTACAGAGTGTGAGTAGATCATCTCTCTTCATTTCATCAATGATGCTGCTTATAGTGGCCTGAGAGATTCCGAGTTCCTTCAATTCCTCACTCAGAATGTTAAGTGAATTAGACATGCCAAGTTCATGAACACTTTGAAAGCCATCAATAATGGTTTGTATGGTGCTTGCTGGTAAGAGTAGCTTAGATTGCAATTTCAAGTAGAAAAGTGTAAGGTTCTGTAAAAATAGGTTTTCGTCCACAGCTAATGGCATTTCTGGTTCATCATGTTCACCACCAGCTTCTGAGTACGACTGACTGGGTCCTGGCAATGGCTCTGTAGTAATAGGCTTGTCTAGAACAAAGTCATCTAAAACTGAATCCTCTGCACACCTATGTTTCCTGGAAATATGTGAAGCAAAAGTCATCACGTGTGTGAACCTGCAATCACAACCTCTAAATGGACATGTAGTTTCCATTCCTCCCCTCATGTGCATCTTCAAATGCTTAATAAGAGAGGCCAAAGTGTCACACTTAAATGCACAAGCCTCAAGCACACATTTCAAGGATGTATCAGGTGGTAGAGCTGATGTGTCACGTGGTAGAGCTGATGTGTCAGGTGGTATAGGCCCAGCAGCTTGCAGGTAGGACCTATGCAGCCTATACATATGAATTTGCAGTCCTGTGTGTTTTCTGTACCTCCATGAGCAGTCAGGCACCCCACACTGGTAGTGATAATTGGGGGCATTACTATGCAGCTTTGTGTGCTGAACAAAGTTATACACATTCTCAGACACATGCTCACATCCAACCATTTTACAGTGGAACATTGTGGTGCATTTTACCCCGTCACCTACCCAAACTATTTCTCCTCACTCTTAGCCTGACACTGAACAGGATGGTTAGCCTGCCTGAGACTGAACAGGATGGTTAGCCTCGCCCTCTGATGACCTAGAAAGAAAAGAAAAAGGAGAAATTACACAAAGGCAACCAACAATATAAATTTCAGTTTGAATGCAGATTATGATCATGAGCATGTTGTAAAAAACATGAAATCTATACATATTTGCTGGTTTGTTAAAAAAAGGAAGAAAAAAAGGAGAAAAACTTAATGTACATTTTTTGGACATCTTAATGGTCTATGGAATGTTCTTCTGTTTTCCTCTCGCCTGGTCTCTTTGTGTATGAATTCTTATAAATCCTCAACCCTGTGAGGTACAATCAAGTATTTTACATCATTTTCTTTTTAAAAACAACCTGAGCTTTAAGAATATGCATGCTGTGGTGGTGTCATATGAATGTAGAAAAATTGATATGACCAAATATAGAGGGGAAAATAAAAAACAGAAAATTAATTTCACACATATATGGTAAACTTGGTATATGGTAAATGTTATATAGCTGTACTTTAAGGTCTTGGGGATTAGGGGAAAAATAATCAAAATAAAAAATATAAAATAATAAAATAATAATAAATAATCAAGGCTCTAACTATATCTCATTAGAGATATAGTGTATATATATATATATATATATATATATATATAATGGAATATATTAATGGATATATTAATGGAATTTCTTGCTTTATCAATGGGGTTGGGACCATCAGTTGTGTTGTGCAGTTGAGAATCTACAGTGTAAATAGTCATGAAAATAAAGAAAACGCATTGAATGAGAAGGTGTGTCCAAACTTTTGGCCTGTACTGTACATTTGCATTTCATAAATTTAAAGCATACCAAAATATGTAAGATTAGGTGGGTGGTACTCTCTGCAGGAGATGATACGGGGATTGCAGGGAAATGTCAAGTTCTCCATCAACTTTTAGGAAGAATGTTCCCACATTTTTATTTATTAAATGTTTGTATATTTTTTATAATACTGTTTGCATTGTTCCCATGCAAGAGATTAAAGGAGTCCAGGAGGACTACAATGTGAGATACTTGAAGTTATTTATTTATTTATTTTTTGTGTGGGTGGCTCTAGAGTAGCAGTCAGTGTTTTTTATCGTATACAGTTCATATAAGTCCAGTATTGTGTGCCATCCAGACAGCTCCCTACAACACCACCAACATCATGTTAATGTATGAACTGTTACCTATTAACACATTATGAATGTGCAATTTCCTAGATTTGAAAAGATATACTGTATATGCAAAATGGTGTGTTTGGGGTCTAAAACTGGTATATGTGATTATTTTTCTTTATAGTGAAGTATTGTAAAACAACAGTGAAGAAAAAAAACACATCAATTGTAGCTACATACCGCACACAAGACAGGATTGTAGAGGATCAGGATTAATCGAGAACTATTAATAGGAAACTGCATTTGCAGAATTAATTGAAGAAAAGAACAACGACAAAGAAAGGACAAAATTTACAATGTTTAAATGGTAAAAGTAGCCATTATACTATATACATTATACTATAAAAAATAATGCTATTATTAATAATAGGACTATATACACTATACTATAAAAATAATGCTATTATTGATAATAGGAGGTGGCTCTTAAAAGAGCCGTTTAAGGGTGTTGCCAGAAGACTTTTCCTTCTGCAGACTAGAAGAAGGCTGTGAAGGCCTCCCTGACCCCGAGGGCATCCATTCCGGCATCGTTGGCACTGACTCTTCTTATATCTGGCAGGGGGTCCACCTCTCCTAGCATGATGCTCCAAGCCTGGTTTGGGCCCATGCTCTGGATGTAGTTGTGACAGATGTCAGCAACCTCTGGATGGACTTCGATGACACGCCTATACATCCTCCACTCCTCCGCAGCCGAGCTCTGGACAAACGGTAATTGAAGACCCGGCGCTCAGCTGTGGTCAGGCTGTCCCTGGAGAATGGCCTCATCAGGTGCCTTTGCAGTGGAAAGGCCTCGTCTGCAACAAACACATGAGGCTGGGGTCCTCTGTGGTCAGCTCCTGGTAGTAGCTGGTCTGCAGGCAGTTGGAGGGTGCCAGCTGTGAGAGCCTGACTAAAAACAGAGTTGGCCAGAACCCCAGCATCATTGGATCTGCTAGTCTTGCTCACCAGACCTTTCTCAAGAAAAGAAAGGTCTGGCTGGGCCGACTCTCACTTTAAGATTGGAGAAAAAAACGCCCCGGCTGCTTGTATTTCTTTCAACCAATCACAGTCGTTCTTGGTGCAACCACAGCAACAGTGCGCTTGCAAAAATATTGCCGGGGGGAAACAGGTTTTGGTGTAACATGCCCACAAAAATGGCGCCTACAGGACGCGAACCATGGCAGAAAAATGGCTACATCCCCACAAGATCAAACACCGCAAAAGTTAGTAAAGGACGTGTTGAAAACTGCAACTGGAGGTGGTAGAGCGGGACTTTCAGCGGGTTGCTTGTTCCGCCCAGTGAGAGGCTGATCTTTGCAGCGAACTTCCACCCACTCAGACTATGGATCTGACAAAGCCCCGACATCAATCACCTTGAAGCAACACAGAGCATCCACAACTGCCAAGAGAACGACAGAAAACGTTCCCTTGTAGTTGAAAAACTGGGATCCTGTGTTCTCAGGGGCTTTGATGACCATGTGTTTTCCGTCTATTGCGCCACAGCAAAGAGGGAAGTTCCACCGCTCCTTAAACTCCTTTGCGATGGTCCTCCACTCCTGTGGTGTGGGCACTGCCATGAACTCTCCCACGAGGCTGTCCCAAATTGCAGTGGCAACTTCAGGGACAATCATGGACACTGTGGAGACTCCAACATGGAAGCTGCTGGCTATGGTCCTGTAGGAGTCACCAGTGGCTTTTGGATTAAACTGTTCATCACTGCAGATCTATACAACACATTATGTTATGGGCTTGCAGCTCTGCAATTAATGGCATACAATTAAGTTTATGGATAGGCTATGTAGTTAGTTAAAATAAAGTTAAAATATTCTCCATTTGCAATTCTTCTCCTGTACTGTAAACATTTGAGAAACACTCCTTTGCACTTATTACTACAACAACAAAGGCAATATTCAATTGTTATTACCACTGTCTATTGTGTAGTAAGGCAAATGTAGGCTATAGGTTAATGTTTGATTCCTATTAGGCCAGATTAATTCAACTGATCATGACTCTATTTAAGGGACATAATTTTTTTTATTTCTTGGGCACATAGTGCACTGCCATGACAACACACACGTACAATCATGACACACAGTAGACAGTAGATATTAAGGTCAATATCGTTGTTATAAACGACAATGAAACAGTCACTCAAATAGCTAGGCGCTCTGCAGGTGGGCACGCCTGTAGTTGGTGTCCAACCGGGCAATCCTGCCTCTGATCCTCGCCAACAGCCTGTCAAACTGGGCTGTAGTCAGCCGCATGCACCGCTGAAAGCGCTCGGCATCCAGATGCAGCTCCTGGAAGAGCTGGTGGTTGTTATGTACCCAAAACCAATGGTTTGGTTTGGGTCTACGGCACTTTATGGACTTCCACACCAGATAGACAACAGAAACAGACACAATGTCAACCATACTGGTAGGAAGAAAAATGGCTGCTGAAAATACTGTCACTGTCAACTGTCAAGTTGGAAACTGTTGAAATTCCCTGATCACTTCAATGACATCATCAAAGCGAAAAAGCGAGTCTGTTGATTTCTGCCACATTGACGAGCGATTGCAACTGAGCGATGAAGCAATATCAAAGGGGCGAACTGAGCAACAGCGAAAAAAATAAAAAGTCCGGTGTGAACACTGCTTAAATCTTAAATGCAGACATGACAGGGGCAGAATCTCCATTTTAACCCTTTAGGTGCCAGAGTTTATTGAGGAAAATATTCAACTTTCATTTCAACATTTCAAAAGGCTGTCACTTGAAAGTGATGAGAGATAGGCCTAAAGGCATACTGTAAATGACAGTGACATACCAGTCATTGAATCTGGATTTTGGTTTTACCTGTACTCTGGATAAGAACTGATTAGCTTTTTTGTTGGTTTCATTTGTGATAAGGGTCAAATAATATATAAATATATCAGTGGGTTTAGCATTTGTGAGATCCGTGTCTCCACGATTGCCAACAGTCCCTAATCCACCTGTGATCCACTGCCTCATTTCTCAAGTAAACCCAGCCAAAATCATCACTGTTTATGGCCTTGCTTTTACCACCACTGCTGCCTCCAACATGTCCCCTCCTCATCTAATTTCTGCCACCCCTTTCTGTGTTAATTTGTGTTAATAATGTGTATTTTTGCTCTCAGTATTTTCTGCTACTGCACTTCTTTGTTGCTTTTAGTGTTGATGATAAACATGCTGGTGTTCATGATAAACATGCTGTCTTCAGAATGCATGTTTTACCCCTTTTGAATATTTATATTATTTGATTAACATTATTGTTATTACATATATTGTTATTGTTTTTATTTGTTGTTCAATAAAAAACAAACAAAAAACAATCTAGTGATCCCCTTAATTTTGATAACATTAAAAAAGTATCTCAGGTTACATTTGATTATCATAAATACACATGAGAATATATTACTTTTTTCCTAATTTAATGTATAATTACGCTAATTTAGTGTTTTGATAGGTATTTACTGTTATTTTGTGAAACGTGTCAATCTTGTATTTCATAATTAGTAAAACCAAAGATTAAGTTCATTGTGTTCATTCCTGCATTTAGCCACATTCATTATGGTTTATTGTCCCTCTCTGGACACCATAGGGAGTGGACGGTGTCAAACATTTGACTCCGCCCATGTTGAGGTCTGCGGGACCATAGACTGTGCGGGAGTGGGGGCCTGCAATCAGGGGCTTCTCTTATGTTTGGAGTTATGGTCTGTTTTATTCAGCAATGCTGCTTGTCGCAATATTGCCACTTTGGCGCTTAGAGGATTAAATGCAGACACGACAGCGGCATAATCTCCATTTTAAACAGCATGTAAACATTATATATCAGTGTTAACTGTCTGTCGTGTTATTGCAGCCTGTATACTACTGATACTACTGTTGATACTTTTAGGATTATCAATGTTAAATACATATTGTAACATATCCTAAGTACATACAATACACATAAAGCTCAGTAACTGGAGTACATGTAATATGCAGCACTTACATCTTTTGATTGCTCACTACTTCTACATACCTACAGTTACAGAAACCATTCAAATGTCAAAACGTTCAGCTCTGTAAGGATTTTCCGATGTTTGTGGCAATATATTTGATATTTCTGCATTTTCTTTCATTTCAGCGTTCTACCACTAGCCTACTAAGTATTACTGCTTCTACTATTTTTCCTGTAGCCTACATTTTTGATCATTTACTACTTTTGCATACCTTCATGTAACCCATGTTACTAGATCTTCAGTGTGAAACTTAAGCAAAACACACAAAAAATGATATTCTATATTATATTTGTATTGCCATTGGTGTTTTCCCTAAAGAAAATGCATTTAAATCAGAAATGAAGCAGCACTCTGATATCAGAAGAAAAGTAGACATAGATCTATGATACCTAGAAAAGTCTGCCATTTCAAATAAGGTCTTTGTGTTTATTTTGAATCATTTGTAAAGTTTCAGGTGACTCTGGGAATAAATAGCTATGAAATCTGTGATTTCATGTGGTAATCTCGCGATACTTTTATACTGCAGTCATACCCTTGCGTCCAATCAGAGCCTGTACGTGTGTTTCCAGATTTTTCCGTTTCACTGCGCAGGAGGTCAAAGCCAGGCATGTGGTGGAGTGTTAGTGCCAATCTCTCGGTGGACTATGCTGAAAACCTTGATATTTTGCGGAGAATTGTGCTGTGAAAGCTTGATATTCTGTTCGGACTGAGGATACAACGCTTCATTTGTGGAGAGATTCCTGCCTTGCTGCTGTCGAGCGGCGGATATGCGAGGAGAGATGTAAGTTGACTTACTGTTAGCCATTTTGGTTGCTAGCTGTTGACTGTTAGCTGCCTGAGTTTGGACAAAATATGACTGTTGTGCAACGTCAATTAATTTTAAAACCGCTGTCTATTGTATTCCCATGTCATCTGTCTCTTTAAAGCGGACGAAAAAACCGCCGTGTGAGAGCCATGGGTTTTCACCAGCTAGGAGTTGTTGTTTGAACTGAATTTTTCTGGTGAGTTTGCTGCTCATTTATTTGAATGAATTGGTTCATGCTGACCTATATGAACTGTTTTAAAGGTTAAAGAACAATTATTTGTGAGGGTTATGTATGCTTTTGTTTTTTGTTACTGTTTTAAAACGAGAAATTCATGTTCCTGTGTGCCGTGTAATGTCTGAACATGGGAGCATTTAAAGCCAGTGCGCTGAGAATTCACGCCCTGCCTGTGTATTTTTCAGCACGGTGGTGGTGAACATGAGCGGGTAACTAACGTTAGAGCATGGGTCGGAGAAACTAATTCATGCAGTGATGTTTATTAAAAATGTGTGCATATATATTTAAGCATATAAATATGTATGTTGATGTTATTTCTGATTGTTAGTTATGTGATAAGTTAGGTTATTTAATGAGATAAATGAGACAACAGGAGATATCATATCTGTGTAATTGGAGTAGTTTATGATATCAAGTGTGTTAAAATGCACAGAGGGTGAATATGAACCATTTTCATTTTATTTATTTTTTTGGCCATTCAGGCCGGGTCTTTTGTTTCCTCCCTGTTTCTCCTGTGTTGGATTCGACATCCTTGGATGAGAGTGGATTCTTCTTCTTCTGCTGTCTCTGAGCTGCATCGGGGTAGTGTTGGAGTTCAGCAGTTGTGGCAAGCCAATCAAATTCATGAGACGATCCTGAACTCTGAACTCTTGCTTAAACTGGAATACGGGTAGGACTGGTTATTGCCAGAACATAGGAGGATTTTTCTGTAAAGGTGTGTTCACACCGGACTATTTTTTCCGCTGTCCCTTGGTTCACCCCTTTGATATCTCTTCATCACTCAGTTGCAATTGCTCGTCAATGTGGCAGAAATCAACAGACTTGCTTTTTCGCTTTGATGATGTCAGTAAAGCAATCAGGGAATTTGGGCACGGGGGAGGGGGGGTGCTCTTGACTCTCATGACATGTCAGCTTCATTAAAAGTATAGCTGCAAATTAAAAGCAACATTAAATGTAAAAACACACAGACTAGGGATGTAACGATATGGAAAATTTGATATCTCGATTATAGTGACCAAATTATCACGGTAAACAATAATATTGCGATATTTTTTTAAGATCATAAAAAAACGACGTCTGTAAAATCATAACTGGCCGTCTATATCGATTCTAGCTCGCCATACAATAACCAGAAGCATAGTGATTCAATCATAGTTGATCTCAATTAGCGTTATGCTATGTCGGTTTATATTCTGTCGGCTCCGCTCAGTGTTTACAGCTCTGTTTTTGTTTTGAAGCACTTAGCAACATAGCTGCTAATACAGCTCTTAGCTACTCAGCTAGTATTAGCTCCTAAGTGTCTTAAATGAAAACGGAAAACCTAGTCGCCGTTTAGGAGGACAGATACAGCTCAAATGTCCCATATACGTCGAGAGTTACACATTATGACAATCTTAGTAAAACCGAAGTCCCTCACACAATAACTGATGTTTGCATAGCATAACTTGCATTGGCTGTAAAGCTGTGGATGATGGTCACGGAGAGGAGCCAGTAGATTTGTAGTGTTGCTGCCCTTCGCAGCAACTTTCTTTCTGCATGTTCTGCACACAGGATAGTTGTCCTCCAGCAGCTGTCCCTCGGCATTCTTCAGAAACCCAAAGTACGCCCAGACCTCAGAGTTTGTGCGTTTAGTTGGGGGGGGAAAATGTCCTGAGTGCCACTAACACCTCCTTCCGCCATGTTTTCATTCTTTGTGTTTACACATGCTACACATTCACGCAGCGCGTGCATCGTAAGACTTGAATGAGGCTGTTATTACATATCCTGATAATCCACCGCGATACTGCAATTAATTTAAACATAAACGGTAATTCTTACCGTGTAAAAATTAACAGAGATTTACCGTAATATCGGTAATCGTTACATCCCTAACATAGACACAATGCATCTCTCTGAGGATCTATATCTCCGACCGCGGCAGCGGCTGAAAATTATACATTTTAATACATACAGGTAGGCTATACATATTGCAAAACTCTGTAAAAGTACACCAAAGCATACATTTTCGTTTCTAAATATTTATTTGAAAACAAAACCATTCATACGGTCAATAAAAAACCATTTTGTTAATAATAAAAAACGAATGTAATCTCAACAGTGACCGCGCCAGCCGCCGGGACTATGGCTGAACCGCTTCCAGTGTTCATTCATTCAATTGCGTGTTCAGTGTGTGTGTGTGTGTGTGTGTGTGTGTGTGTGTGCGCGCGCGCATGTGTGTGTGTTGTTAGTATGTCAGACAGGAGGAGTATTAATTAAAAAAAAATGTTTCCACTAATTATTTAGGTGTTTATTTCTTTTGATTTTATTCTTAAGGTTTTTTTATTAAAATGTGTAATATAGCCAACACAATTATAGACCAAAAGTTAATAAGTTAATCTAATTTATTATTGTAGAATGTATTTAGCAAATCACCACTTTCAACAGGAGACACAGTGCACCAGTAGCGCAGCAACAAAAAAAAAAGGCATTATAAAAAGCCAACAAATAGTGTTAATTAATTGACATGAGACATTGGAGAGGTTGTCAGTCCTATTGTATAGTCTGTAATATTTTTTTTTATTTTATCATAACTTCTCGGAAATTGCTCAAAAATGCATTGATTGTGTGCTTCTGAACACACGGGCAGCATAAACAATGAAGTTACATATGATGGTCTGGCAGATCGTTGCAGTGCTTGGAGGCAGTTGACAGTGACAGTTTTGTCAGCAGCCATTTTTCTTCCTACCAGTAACTTATGGTTGAGGCAGCTCCAGCTCTACCTCCGCTCACATGCTCTGACTCAGGCAACAGAGCCTCTGAGCTACAGCGATAGATGCATTGGCGCTGTCCATGGTGCTTTACACTAGGACCGCCAGGATTACAGCACCTCTCCAAGCGCTGCAGTCCCGCTGGTTGGTGTGGTCACTGTTGAGATTCAGTCGTTTTTTATAATTAACAGAATGGTTTTTTATTGACCGTATGAATGATTTCGTTTTCAAATAAATATTTAGAAACGAAAATGTATGCTTTGGTGTACCTTTACAGAGTTTTGCAATATGTCCTGTATGTATCAAAATGTATAATTTGGTCGGTGGAATATATGCTCAGAAGTCTAGTGTGTTTCATTTTTGTAACTTAAGGGCTTCAGAAAACATACAAGACACATTTTTAGGAAAAGTCATAGGAAGAGAAGCTTGTAGGTTTTATCTAAACAGAGTTATTAGCATAAAAACCGTCTTGGCGGTTCTAGGACAAGTGCACTTACATTGATCACTTCCATAAAATAAAATGAGAAATTGGATTGAAAGAATTATTAAATTAGGGAACTGATCACAGATGCATTGTGTCTGTGTGTTTTTACATCTATTGTTGCTTTTAATTTGCAGCTATACTTTTAATGAAGCTGACATGTCATGACAGTCAAGCACCCCCCTTGGGATTCCGGGATTACGGCAGCCAATCAGCGTTGAGCTGCAAGCGACAGGACCCAGCGAAATACAGCTCCAGATGGGATTTCTCATCTGAAGCGATGAGCGAGATTTCGCTCTCTCGCTCTGTCGCTGTTGCTCAGAGCCTGGGCGATTTTTCTCCCGGGCGAATATACGCTCAATCGCCCGTTTGCATTGACTTTGTATGTAAACTCGTCTCTAGTGGAAAAAAAAAATAGGTCCGGTGTGAACACACCTTGAGACTGCATAATTTTCATTCTTTCTATTTTTCTGGGACTGAAGGAGAAAAAAATTGATAAGGTTCATGTTCTTTTCAACTGTGAATTGAGGTTGACTGAGAAGTGTTTTTGATTTGTAAATGTATATTGAGAAGCGATGCGTCCTGGTATGAGGATTGTTTTATGTTTTACTTTTATAAGTAGGTAAAGAGTGAAGAGCAGTATACTCTGAGGTTTTTCTTTTATTTGCAAAAGGTAAAGAAAGAGGTGTTGTATGCACTTGAGTTTTTAGTGAGATCATAGGATCATATAAGAAAAGTGACACATTTGTCGCATTTGATATATATTTAGGGTCCGAGCAACGACTGCAAGTCGTCTGTAAGACCCTATTGAAATCGCGCTGTTAATTATTATTTATTAGGGTCCGAGTGACGATTGTAAGTTGTCCGTAGGACCCTATTAGCCGTTTATTAGGGGTCCAAGCCCACGGGGCCTGGGGAACGCGTATGCAAGCAGACGCATTTCCCAGGACCAGCGGTGCTGGGAAACCTATTGTTTATGTTCAGATTTTTACTATTATTATTATTATTATTATTATAATAATTGTACCGCAGTAACCAGAACTATAACTATAATATTATTACTTCCATTAATGTTGTTGTAAGATACTGTCATTACCTGCATCTCTCTCTCTCTCTCTCTCTCTCTCTCTCTCTCTCTCTCTCTCTCTCTCTCTCTGTGTCATATGGATTACTGTTAATTTATCATGTTGATCTGTTCTGTACGACATCTATTGCACGTCTGTCCGTCCTGGAAGAGGGATCCCTCCTCAGTTGCTCTTCCTGAGGTTTCTACCGTTTTTTTTTCTCCCGTTAAAGGGGTTTTTTTGGGGAGTTTTTCCTTATCCGCTGTGAGGGTCTTAAGGACAGAGGGATGTCGTATGCTGTAAAGCCCTGTGAGGCAAATTGTGATTTGTGATATTGGGCTTTATAAATAAAATTGATTGATTGATTGATGATTGATAATACATCTTATTATTTTTCCGTAAGTAAAACTGGTGCTGCAGGCTACACCTTGCAAGGAAGAGCGGTGCAGTTTGGAGGGTTCGTCCTGACCCCTGCAGGGACCTCAGACGCAAAAATAAATGTATATGTGCACTACACTACATCTGCACTACAAACACGGTCAATGCGTTTTGGCATGTAACTCCCACACTGTATGTCGCACATTCAAAAGCCTTATATCCATGGATTCTCTGAATGGAGCTGCATAACGTGTGCATAGCCCTGCCCACTTCTAGGCCATAAGGTGAACGCAGCTATCGTTTCATCTCGTTCCGACATCTGGGGACTACACGATCTTTACTTCATAAAAAAGATTGATACATGTTCAGCTAATCAGCGGGAGTTCGTAGCTCATAACCCCGCAAGAGTCCTGTGATCAGGGTTGTAATTAGGCACTTGTTCCGTCTGAGCGTAATGATCTGTTCGGCCCGAGCGTAATGAGATTTGGTACGCGAGTGGTGGCACGACCGTCACGTGATCGCGCTACACCAATAAGGTACCTGCATTTGGTGTCGCCATGGTTTCATTCAGCAGAGGAAAACAGACCCGGAAGTCCTTAGCTGATTGGTTCTTGCCATAATATGAATTTTAACAGTTGTCCAATAGGGCTGTCGGCTGTGTATTAACCTGACTTCTGCACAACACAACTGATGGTCCCAACCCCATTGATAAAGCAAGAAATTCCACTAATTAACCCTGATAAGGCACACCTGTGAAGTGGAAACCATTTCAGGTGACTACCTCTTGAAGCTCATGGAGAGAATGCCAAGAGTGTGCAAAGCAGTAATCAGAGCAAAGGGTGGCTATTTTGAAGAAACTAGAATATAAAACATGTTTTCAGTTATTACACCTTTTTTTGTTAAGTACATAACTCCACATGTGTTCATTCATAGTTTTGATGCCTTCAGTGAGAATCTACAATGTAAATAGTCATGAAAATAAAGAAAACGCATTGAATGAGAAGGTGTGTCCAAACTTTTGGCCTGTACTGTGTATATATATATGTATATTCAATTCAATTCAATTCAATTTTATTTATAAAGCCCAATATCACAAATCACAATTTGCCTCACAGGGCTTTACAGCATACGACATCCCTCTGTCCTTAAGACCCTCACAGCGGATAAGGAAAAACTCCCCAAAAAAACCCCTTTAACGGGGAAAAAAAAAACGGTAGAAACCTCAGGAAGAGCAACTGAGGAGGGATCCCTCTTCCAGGACGGACAGACGTGCAATAGATGTCGTACAGAACAGATCAGCATAATAAATTAACAGTAATCCATATGACACAATGAGACAGAGAGAGAGAGAGAGAGAGAGAGAGAGAGAGATGCAGGTAGTGACAGTAGCTTACAACATTATTGAAAGTAATAATATTATAGTTATAGTTCTGGCTACTGTAGTACAATATGTTGAAAGTATGTATTAATATCTGGCAGTATACAAGTGTGACAATAGTCATATGTGTATAATAACAGTAGAAGTATGACTAATGACTAATGATGGCAGCAGCAGCAGGAGGCATCCGGCAGGATCACGGCAGCAGCACAACCACACACGTCACGCTGTCCAGGCACCGCTGCGGTATGAGTTAATCTGAGAGACAGTGGAGCACAAAGGCTCCGGAGAAGAAGCCGAATTAGTGACATCCAGAATGGCCGAGTTAGCAAGATGCAGTAATAGAATACGAGGGAGGGAGAGAGAGAGAGAGAGAGAGAGAGAAGGTGCCTGGTGTATTATAGGGGGGTCCTCCGGCAGACTAGGCCTAAGTCAGCCTAACTAGGGGCTGGTACAGGGCAAGCCTGAGCCAGCCCTAACTATAGGCTTTATCAAAGAGGAAAGTCTTAAGTCTAGTCTTAAATGTGAAGACGGTGTCTGCCTCCCGGACCGTAACAGGAAGATGATTCCACAGGAGAGGAGCCTGATAGCTGAAGGCTCTGGCTCCTGATCTACTTTTGGAGACTTTAGGGACCACAAGTAACCCTGTGTTCTCAGAGCGCAGAGTTCTGGTGGGATAATAAGGCACTATGAGCTCTCTAAGATATGACGGAGCTTGACCATTTGGAGCTTTATAAGTTAACAGTAGGATTTTAAATTCAATTCTGGATTTTACAGGGAGCCAGTGCAGAGAAGCTAAAACAGGAGAAATATGATCGTGTTTCTTAGTTCCTGTTAGTACATGTGCTGCTGCATTCTGAATTAGCTGGAGAGTTTTTAAGGACTTACTAGAGCTACCTGATAATAGAGAGTTACAGTAATCTCAGCCTTGAGGTAACAAAAGCGTGGACCAATTTTTCTGCATCTTTTCGGGTCAGGATAGGCCTAATTTTCACAATATCATGCAGATGAAAAAATGCAATCCGTGAGGTTTGTTTTAAATGAGAATTAAAAGACAAATCTTGATCAAATATTACTCCGAGGTTTCTTACGGTAGTGGCAGAGGCCAGAGCAATGCCATCTAGAGAAACTATGTCATCAGATAAAGAGTCTCTGAGTTGTTTGGGGCCAAGAACAATAACTTCAGTTTTGTCTGAATTTAACATCAGGAAATTGGTGCTCATCCAGGTTTTTATGTCTTAAAGGCAATTATGGAGTTTAGTTAATTGATTGCTTTCTTCTGGCTTCATCAATAAATACAACTGTGTATCATCTGCATAACAATGGAAATTTATAGAGTGATTTCTAATGATGTTACCTAAAGGAAGCATATATAGAGTAAATAGGATTGGTCCGAGCGCAGAACCTTGCGGAACTCCAAAACAAACTTTGAGTGCGTAAGGACGATTCATTATGAACGTGAACAAACTGAAAACGATCAGATAAATAAGATTTAAACCAGCTCAGTGCAGAACCTTTTAGGCCAATTAAGTGATCCAGTCTCTGCAGTAGAATTTGATGGTCAATTGTGTCCAACGCCGTACTAAGATCTAATAAAACAAGTGCAGAGACAAGTCCTTTGTCTGTAGCAATCAGAAGGTCATTTGTAATTTTAACTAGTGCTGTCTCAGTGCTATGATGCACTCTAAATCCTGACTGAAATTCCTCAAATAGATTAGTATCATGGAGAAAATCACACAGCTGGTCTGCGACTACTTTCTCAAGGATCTTTGAAAGAAAGGGAAGATTAGATATTGGCCTCTGGATCCAGGGTGGGCTTTTTTAGTAGAGGTTTAATTACAGCTACCTTAAAAGACTGTGGTACATAGCCTGTTAATAAGGATATATTGATCATATCTAATATATGAGTGTTAACTAAAGGAAAGACCTCCTTAAGTAGCCTAGTTGGGATGGGGTCTAAGAGACACGTTGATGATTTAGATGAAGAAATCAATGTGGTCAATTCTTGAAGAGAAATTGGGGAGAAGCAATCTAAATATATATTAGGTTTTACAGCTGTGTTTGAGGTTAGATAGGTACTATCTGAGGACAGGAGGTCATGAATTTTGCCTCTAATAGTTAGAATTTTGTCATTAAAAAAGCTCATAAAATCATTACTGCTAAGGGCTAAAGGAATACAAGGCTCAATAGAGCTCTGACTCTCAGTCAGCCTGGCTACAGTGCTGAAAAGAAACCTGGGGTTGTTCTTATTGTCTTCTATTAATGCTGAGTAATAGTTTGCTCTGGCATTGCGGAGGCCCCTCTTATAAGTTTTGAGACTGTCTGTCCAGATTAAACGAGATTCTTCCAGTTTGGTTAATCGCCAGTTCCTTTCAAATTTTCGCGATATTTGTTTTAACTTACGGGTTTGAGAGTTATACCAAGGAGCAAACTTTCTTTGCTTTTTTAACTTCTTTTTAAGAGAAGCTACAGAGTCAAGTGTTGTTCGCAGCGAGCCTACAGCGCTATCGACAAAATGATCAAAGTCGGCACAGGAAACCTCTGTTACTGAGGGATTTGGTATTGAATTTAATGACGGAGTAATCTTTTCCTTAAATTTTGCGACAGCACTATCTGATAAACATCTAGTATAGTAACTGTTGCTGAGTGGCGTAATCGAGTAAAAGAAATCAAAAGTAATCAGATAATGATCCGATAGCGAGGGATTCTGTGGAAAGACTTTTAGATTATCAATTTCAATTCCATACGTCAGAACTAGATCGAGGGTATGGTTAAAACAGTGAGTGGGTTCATGTACACCCTGACTGAAGCCAATGGAGTCTAATAATGAGATAAACGCGGTAGCCAGGGAGTCATTATCAACGTCGACATGAATGTTAAAATCGCCTACAATAATAACTTTATCTGATTTAAGAACTAAACTGGATAAAAACTCTGAGAATTCAGATAAAAATTCAGAATACGGGCCAGGAGCATGGTACACTATAACAAATAAAAGTGGCTGCGAGGTTTTCCAGGTCGGGTGTAAAAGACTAAGAACGAGGCTTTCAAATGAATTATAATCTAGTTTAGGTTTAGGGCTGATTAACAGACTAGAGTTAAAAATGGCTGCAACTCCCCTTCCTCGGCCGCTGCCTCGAGGAATGTGGGTATTATTATGACTGGGAGGAGTGGACTCATTTAGACTAACATATTCATCTGGACACAGCCAGGTTTCAGTGAGACTGAGTAAATCAATATGATTATCTGATATTAATTCGTTTACTAACACTGCTTTAGACGATAGAGACCTGATATTTAACAGTCCGCATTTAATTCTCCTGTTTTGTCTTTCTGTCACAGAAGAGGTTTTAATTTTTATGAGGTTGTTATGCACAACTCCTCTTTGTTTAATTTTAGATTTCAATAATTTAGGTGGTCGGGGGACAGACACCGTTTGTATAAAACTATGAAAACTATGGCTGGGTAACTGAACTAGAAGCTCAGAGAGGCGTATAGGACTGCGTCTCCGAGTCCTGGTCTCAACTCTGGGTTGTCAGGGATTTAAATTACTAATAAAGTTTGCCAGGTTCCTAGAAATGAGAGCAGCTCCATCCAAAGTGGGATGAATGCCGTCTCTCCTAATAAGACCAGGTTTTCCCCAGAAAGTTTGCCAATTATTAACGAAACCCACATCGTTTGCTGGACACCACCTGGACAGCCAGCGATTAAATGATGACATGCGGCTAAACATGTCATCACTGGTCAGATTTGGGAGGGGTCCAGAGAAAACTACGGAGTCCGACATCATTTTTGTATATGTGTGTATATTTTCTGTTGTGTACTTATGTTTTATGTGATTATTGTTGCTTTATTTTCATGTATCTTGTAAATGCTGTTTGTGACTTTGTTGATTGTATTGTATGTGAAAAGCCAATAAAAATATTTGAATCATAAAAATTACCTTAAATGTATTTCCATTTATTTTCATCAATATTATTTCTTCGAACCCAACTGAATGACCTGGAGGGTTACAGCAAATTACCTAATTTCAAGTACAAGTCCATAACAGAGTGTTACAAACAGGAAAGTATACACATCTTTAAAGAAATGTTGCACTTACAAGCTCCTTTGTTTATTTACCACTTTAGTCTTTGTAAACATCGTTTTCTTTTATGATTTACTCTCCTTTATAATTCATGTTTTATCCATGTTAATATTTGTTATCCTGTTAAAATGTATATTATGTATTTATACATGTACTTACATCACAATGTGTTACACAACAAACCAGGAGTACTGTCACCACAGACCTTTGTCTTTTACAGTACATGGGGAACACTTCAGTTCTTAACAGTATGATAGACACTATGTTGTTATTAACATTATATAATTTCTTTATCATTACAGTGTATTTCATGTGGATGTTTTGGAGAAGACATTTTGTTTCCATAGCTTAGATTGCTTCTCCCCAATTTCTCTTCAAGAATTGACCGCAGTGATTTCTTCATCTAAATCATCAACGTGTCTCTTAGACCCCATCCCAACTAGGCTACTTAAGGAGGTCTTTCCTTTAGTTAACACTCATATATTAGATATGATCAATATATCCTTATTAACAGGCTATGTACCACAGTCTTTTAAGATAGCTGTAATTAAACCTCTACTAAAAAAGCCCACCCTGGATCCAGAGGTGTTAGCCAATTATAGACCAATATCTAATCTTCCCTTTATGTCAAAGATCCTTGAGAAAGTAGTCGCAGACCAGCTGTGTGATTTTCTCCATGATAATAATTTATTTTAGGAATTTCAGTCAGGATTTAGAGTGCATCATAGCACTGAGACAGCTCTAGTTAAAATTACAAATGACCTTCTGATTGCTTCAGACAAAGGACTCGTCTCTGTACTTGTTTTATTAGATCTTAGTGCGGCGTTTGACACAATTGACCATCAAATTCTACTGCAGAGACTGGATCACTTAATTGGCTTAAAAGGTTCAGCACTAAGCTGGTTTAAATCTTATTTATCTGATCGTTTTCAATTTGTTGACGTTCGCAATGAACCATCCTTACGTACTAAAGTTTGTTTTGGAGTTCCGCAAGGTTCTGTGCTCGGACCAATCCTATTTACTCTATATATGCTTCCTTTAGGTAACATCATTAGAAATCACTCTATAAATTTCCATTGTTATGCGGATGATACTCAGTTGTATTTATCAATGAAGCCAGAAGAAAGCAATCAATTAACTAAACTCCATAATTGCCTTAAAGACATAAAAACTTGGATGAGCACCAATTTCCTGATGTTAAATTCAGACAAAACTGAAGTTACTGTTCTTGGCCCCAAGCAACTCAGAGACTCTTTATCTGATGACATAGTTTCTCTAGATGGCATTGCTCTGGCCTCTGCCACTACCGTAAGAAACCTCGGAGTAATATTTGATCAAGATTTGTCTTTTAATTCTCATTTAAAGCAAACCTCATGGACTGCATTTTTTCATCTGCGTAATATTGTGAAAATTAGGCCTATCCTGACCCGAAAAGATGCAGAAAAATTGGTCCACGCTTTTGTTACCTCAAGGCTGGATTACTGTAACTCTCTGTTATCAGGTAGCTCTAGTAAGTCCTTAAAAACTCTCCAGCTAATTCAGAATGCAGCAGCACGTGTACTAACAGGAACTAAGAAACGCGATCATATTTCTCCTGTTTTAGCTTCTCTGCACTGGCTACCTGTAAAATCCAGAATTGAATTTAAAATCCTATTGTTAACTTATAAAGCTCTAAATGGTCAAGCTCCGTCATATCTTAGAGAGCTCATAGTGCCATATTATCCCACCAGAACACTGCGCTCTGAGAACGCAGGGTTACTCGTGGTCCCTAAAGTCTCCAAAAGTAGATCAGGAGCCAGAGCCTTTAGCTATCAGGCTCCTCTCCTGTGGAATCATCTTCCTGTTACGGTCCGGGAGGCAGACACCGTCTCCACATTTAAGACTAGACTTAAGACTTTCCTCTTTGATAAAGCCTATAGTTAGGGCTGGCTCAGGCTTGCCCTGTACCAGCCCTTAGTTAGGCTGACTTAGGCCTAGTCTGCCGGAGGACCCCTCTATAATACACCGGGCCCCTTCTCCTCTCTCTCTCTCTCTCTCTCTCGTATCCTATTACTGCATCTAGCTAACCCGGCCATTCTGGATGTCACTAACTCGGCTTCTTCTCCGGAGCCTTTGTGCTCCACTGTCTCTCAGATTAACTCATACCGCAGCGGTGCCTGGACAGCGTGACGTGTGTGGTTGTGCTGCTGCCGTGGTCCCGCCAGATGCCTCCTGCTGCTGCTGCCATCATTAGTCATTAGTCATACTTCTTCTGTTATTATACACATATGACTATTGTCACACATGTATACTGCCAGGTATTAATACATACTTTCAACATATTGTACCGCAGTAGCCAGAACTATAACTATAATATTATTACTTTCATTAATGTTGTTGTAAGCTACTGTCATTACCTGCATCTCTCTCTCTCTCTCTCTCTCTCTCTCTGTCTCATTGTGTCATATGGATTACTGTTAATTTATTATGCTGATCTGTTCTGTACGACATTGCACGTCTGTCCGTCCTGGAAGAGGGATCCCTCCTCAGTTGCTCTTCCTGAGGTTTCTACCGTTTTTTTTTCCCCGTTAAAGGGGTTTTTTTAGGGAGTTTTTCCTTATCCACTGTGAGGGTCTTAAGGACAGAGGGATGTCGTATGCTGTAAAGCCCTGTGAGGCAAATTGTGATTTGTGATATTGGGCTTTATAAATAAAATTGAATTGAATTGAATTGAATAGCTGACATATCACAGTTACATTTTAGTTAATACATCAGTTGAAAATGTGGCGAAAAAAATGTCAGGACATTTCTTTACATAACGATTGTTTCACTTGAAACAATGTGAAAAGAAACAAGTGACAGTCCTACATTCTCTCCCTGTCCCTGCTTTCAAACAACAATTAAGATGGGATTACTGTTTGAACTTTTGTCATGTCCCTCACATAGACACATAGACAACAACATATGTCATGTATTGTAGCTTAATTCCTACACAAAAATGACAGTGTCAGGGCTTAAAGTGAAAAATTTGTCAATCGTTCTCCATCTATAATTTTGTGCCCTACTTGAGCCATGCCCACCTCTATTTATTTTTCACCCCTCTCTCCAGTTCTGCTGTATTAACACCGGGTTTAATATATTTTGCTTCCATCTCTCTGCCCTGCTCTACTGTACTTCAATGCTACTTAGCTCTCTCTCTACTCTACCAGTAGACTACCACATTCACCTGTTGCACAAAATGCACACAGCAGTGTTTCCCCTAGGATGGAGTTGTAGCAGCGGAGGTGAAGCACACGCATGAAAAATAATTTTCACATGAGTGAAACTTTTTTGTATGCTTGCAAAGCAGCCTGCTAGGATGTTTCTATGTATCTACTGGCACCAGAAGGGCTCTTTAGGACTAAGTACATATAGTACACATGTGCACAGTATGAGCAGGTGAAATGTCTGTCTAGCTTACATATGAGGTGTCTCAAGATTTAGGAACATACAATTTTATTGAACATAATAAAGTAAAAAGTCACATGACATGCTGCTGTTTTGTGCTATGACCTATTTAAGTGTTGGAAGTTGTTATTTACGTGACACGCCTGAACGCAACACAAGCTTAGCATGAGTGCCGTGCTACTCGCACAGACAAACAGCGTGTTTGTCTGTGTCTGTGTGTTTGCCCTGAGCTTTAATTTGCTCTAAATTTTAATTGCTTCATTGGGTTTCAGGCCCAAAGGGGCAGAGCCCTATTGAGTTTGTGTGGGTTTGTTAGTATAAGGGTTCAAGCCCAAAATGGCAGAACCGTGATCAGTTGTGATGCACTCTGTTATAGCAGTGCTGAGAGCGAACTCTACGTAATAATACGTATTTAAATCACCCCAAGTATACTGTATAGTATGTTCTGTAAAAAAACATTTTTATATCAGCACATATCAGAAAAGCCCCAATACTGATATGTCTATGACAGGCCCATATCAGCTGATAAAATTGGTCGGCTGATTTAATATCATACCTTTGCTTAATTAACTATGAGCTTGGCAAGAGACATGAAACTTGGCTGTGATGGTGGTCCTATAATTAACAGCCAAAAAAAAGTGAAAATTTTGAGAGGATGAATGATCTGGTCCTGTGCTGAATGGAAGGAATTCTTAAATGCATCTACATCTCAATGTGTTCTACAAATAAAAGTCTCTTGGACAACAAAGATGGATTGATTGATGGATTATTTTTTCAGTACAGTAATATGAATAGAGTTTTTTGGATTTTGACTCCAAATGTGGTACAGAGTCTTGCGAGACTAAGATACACAATCCAACCATAAATGAGCAAGATTGGTCAAAAAACATGGCCCCATCAATCAGAAAGTATTTGCGAAGGGCAGATCCTGTACACAAGCAAGTTTCATTGACATCTGAGAAATGAAAATGGAGCAAAAGGCAGGACTTTGAGTGTGCAAGTATTAAATTCTGAAATGATCAAACAAGTGTGTGATTAGTCTCACTTTTTTCTTTTTTTTTTTTTTTTACAAAGTTAAACCAACTGACGTGAGGTGGCTCAGCTTTGTGAATCCCCAAACCCACTTGCTGTGACAATGCTAATTGCTGCACCACTCTGCTACCTATATTTTAGTCTTTAAGTTTTATTATTTTTCATTTTATTACTTTTGATCACCATTTGTCTTATATTTGTTCTTGGTGGCTATGAGCATTTTTGTAAATGAGGTGTCTGTCTCAGTGTATTTCTATGTTAAAATAAAAGTTGAATGACTGAAAGATGATCTACCACTAGGTACCAGCAGTGAGCCACAGGATGTCTCACAGATTTACCACAGTATAGAAAAATGATTTTTTCTCTGTGAAACTTGACACCTGAACAGTCCACTTAAACACTGTGTGTGTTTGCCCTGCAGTGTACTGCCCTTCTCACTGTGAGGATACAATAAGTATCAACATTTCATTTATTCATCTTTGCCTGTGTCTTTGTGTATGTGTTTCTCAATTAAGTCTCCCCTCAGGTACATCTGAGCATGGAAGTGCAAATGCAAATGTGTAAGTGCAGGGTGTGACGAATCAGCTGTCTATGCAGAACACCTGCACTTCTTTAAAATTATTTTCACTATGTGTGTATATGTATATATTCATATATGTCTGTGTCTGTGTCTGTGTGTGTGGTAAGACAGATTGATAAAGGTTATTTGTCACCTCTCAAGATTGTTGATTGATAAAACTGTATGTTGACACAGTGGGTTTTCTTCACACACTCTGTGTGTGGCTATTTTTTTAGAAATTGTGACCATCCGCAAACTTCTGGCATCCACAGTCTCTCCACCCCCTACCCTATGGGGGTGAAAGGCAGCTGTGTCATGGAAATATGACAAAGTCAAGTCAGTTCAAAACAGTTAAACTGTACAGTGTAGTTCTTACCTTGTGTTAATTGCTGACAAAAAAACTTTAAAATAAAACGCTTGAGACAATAAGAAAAAGAAAAATGAAAGAGAGGTAGATGAGAGACTAAATTGGAAAAGCTTTTATATTTTTGTTGTGTATATTTTTGGGTAGAAAGGTAGTACAAATATTGAGTTATGGATTTTCAGTCTATGAAAATTGATATAAAATTTACTGAAGCAAATAATTCTCCACTGCAGGTTTTACAAACTGCTTTTATGTATTAATAAAGTAAAGATTTTCAAACACATTACAGCACTGTTGTTTTTATTTTCAGTTAAAGGAAACTTAATAACATGAAGCAAACCTATAAATACAAGTATGGTTATATTTGTATGTATAGACTGGCAACGCTGGCTGATAGTGTGAAAGAGAAAGAAAAAAAAGTCTAGAGAGAATAGTAGAGCAGGTTTGTTTTGTTGATCAAGTTCTCGGGAAAGCGGAGGAGGAGAGGGGAAAGAGGCGTGGCCAGTTTCAGGTGGAATTCCCCTGAACTCACCTGAGTCCGTTCTCCACTCCTTTACAGGAGTATAAAGCGTTACAGGTGGTTAAAGGAAGAAACAGGTAAATCTTCCTCAGACATACAGGTCACACAGAGAACAGCCAGAGGAGAGCACTAATTAACAGTGGGAATTCCACAATACATGCTCATACTGCGCATTGTCCTGGAGCATAATTCCTTTGCATCATATTGTGGCTCTTGCTGTTATCAGGTAAAAGATATTTGTTACCTATTTAATTGAAATATTACAGTGGTCATGCTTAGAAATGGTACAGATTTTGATTATACTACAAAAGTTAATAACATGTTTGTTACACTTAACTTCTCTTTGAATTAAAAGCTGTTCTTCTCTGTTTTTTTAACTGGTTTTTATACAGATATTTTCTTCTGTGGTTCGCAGTGTCTCCATGTCATCTCCCTGCCTCAGCAGCATCCTGACTCATGCTAACCTCACCATGTATCAGACTGGCATCCCTGATGTCCTGTCACAGCAGCCTGGTGTGCTGCCCAGCATCAACACCCTGCAGAATTACAGCTCCAACATAAGCGGTAAGAGGATTTTTAACTGCTGCTGCAGCACTCATTTGTCTTATCATCGCTTTAAGAGAGCAGTTGTTTGTGTGATAAGATAAGATACACCTTTATTGATCCCACAATTGAGAAATTCCAGTGCAGCACCAACAAATCTTGAAGCGTCTTGGCGGTGAAGCCGTTGTTAACCATTATAGTCCAGTCTGAGTTCAGTGGGCAGTTTCAGCTGAAGACTAATCTCACAGTAAACATGACCCTTTATTTTCAAACTTCAGCCAGTGGGACCATTAGCTCACTGAACTTTGCTTTGACCGCATTTAGACACCGTTGGCTCAATCATTTACCAGGCAGTCAATGTTCAACTTGGCATAACCGTCAAACAGAAAAATACTATCACCTCATAGACGAAACAGCTCGGGCTTTGTTTGTCTGACCTTAGAGACACAAATCCAGAGTGGGCGATGATGCAGACTGGTATTAGTCCACATCACTGCGAGCTGAGCATGTACACATGCAAATAAATTTACATGTTTTGAAAGTAAATTTAAGAAGTAAGTTTTGACATAGTCTTGGTGTAGTTTGAAAGAGACAACTGAATTTACAAAAATGTATGAAACAAGATCATGATTTTACATGAAAATATAGTTTCTAAATCTGTCTCTGCTATGTCTAACGTGCTTGCCAGGGCAGGTATAGCACTTACTGGGATCATTTTATAAACACACCTTCTGCACTCTATACAATATCATGTAATTCCTGCCTCTCTGTCTGCAGGTCAGTGGTACAGGCACATTAGCCCTCACTGCTGGACAGCAGACAATGTTCTGGAGTGGATCAGTGACCATGTAGAGAGCACCAAGTTTGATGCGAGCATCCTGAGTCTGGCCTACTGCACCATGGATGGCCCTGCTCTCTGCCAGATGACCCGGGACCAGATGATCGAGGTCTTCGGCCCGCAACTTGCCCCGCACCTCCACCAGAGTCTGCAGGAACATAAGACCAAATATGGTAAAGCTCAATCTGTCATGTGAGAATGAATTGTAGAACTTTAGAGCTGCAATACATCCATATGTAGTTCATGCCATTTGAGTGCTGGGTTGTACTTGCAGTGTAAAGATTTTATTAAGTTCAGGGTTTAAAGGTACTATGCACCAAAATCAATACAGCATATTAAAATAAAACTGGCCTATTTTGTGACAGATTATTCAAGTCAAATTTTCCAGTTACATGTCAATAAACCTAAAATGTTTACAGTCAAAACATATAGATTTGGCTTTTGTTGGTACAGGAGTTCTCTTCTCGTGGATGAATGCTATGCCTGAAACAACAAATTTTCTTATCTCTTCTTCTCAGAGCTGCAGAGCCTGTCAGGACCAGAGCTGAATGAGACCTGCCAGCTCCTGGACAACTTCCTGCACAACCTGAACTTCCCTCTGCTCAGCAGCATTAGAATTGGCCAAGGTACATATTGTATCGAGATGTTACATATGCACATAAAATCAATACTGTGTGGAAATCATAGGGCTAACAATGTTACTTACTATTCACAGCTGAGGAGGCCATCAGCAAGAGGGAGTTTGACTACAGGGATGATTATGATCTTACTAGTCTTACCATTGAGCCCATGACACCTCTTGGAGACACCGAGTGCCTGTCTGATAACCAGTCTGACAGCGAGTACAGCTCCTCCTCCAACAGTCAGTATTTCAGCTTTGTTATCTTGCTCAACTCTTCTGCCTCTCAGTTTCTTAAGAATGCAGTATATCTGAAAGATGTCTCATATTTTTTTCAGGTGGCATGTTTGACTTCTCAAGCCTCAGCTCCCCTGAGTCTGGCAGTGGTGAATCAGACCCGGAGTTCTCCTACCCCCTGATTTCAAGTGAGTAAGCCAAAAAACTCATGGTTTGTATGGTTCTTTTCATTCCACAGTCTCAGCAGTGCTACTGAGTTTAAATAAATGTCTGACAGTTAACCGTTGTGTTGACAGAGGTGCACATCAAAACAGAGAAAGGAGAGTCTCGACTCAAGCGACCCAGGGGGCGACCTCCCAAAGCCAACAGAGAGCACAACAGCAGCATTTATGAAAATCCAAAGAAAAACAAGCATGGTAAGGCCAGCATACTGTTATTCATCATGTAAAATACTGTTCAAAAGGCTTCTTTACATCAACACTGCTGAGCTGTTTTACAGATTCTACTTTGCATCTTTATCAATGTGCAGATGCATATCTGTGCTACATCCATGCACACACAAAAAGACATTTAGCTCATGATGACCCACTGTTTGTCTGCAGCGCCTCGTGGCACTCACCTGTGGGAATTCATCAGGGACATTCTGATCCACCCAGAGAGGAACCAGGGTCTGATGAAGTGGGAGGACCGTCGCGAGGGTGTCTTTAAGTTTCTCAAGTCTGAGGCGGTGGCTCAGATGTGGGGCCAGAAAAAGAAGAACAGCAGCATGACGTATGAAAAACTCAGCCGTGCCATGAGGTGAGTTCGAGGAGGAATTCCCAGCTGTTTCATCAACTTTCAGTTGTATCTGCCTTAATTGTATGGCATTGTGGCTGGGTCTAAAACAGAAAACAGTCAGAGGTGTCATTTCTGTTAAATAAGGAGATGTTACAACACAGACGGTTATCACAGATTGTATAGATTTACCTTCTTTGGTCAAAATGAAAGGGCTTCTGCAGTGATTTCCCACACCCCCACTCTGTATCACAGGCCTTTTCCTCTAACTTTGAAGTGTCTGAGCCATGATACAATAACCCTGATGATGTCAGCTGACAAAGGTCCTCTTCAGCCACAGAAGGACATTATAACTATTTAATACTCCCTGTGACTGATCAATTGATCTTGACATGTAAAACTGGTGAAGTGCCCCTTCAATCCTGGTCTGGTCACCAGTGGAAAAAGTATGTTTAAAGAGGATTAGGGGCCACTTTTTACATTTTAATTTACTAACAAGTGCTTTAAATGAGTGAAGTGCAGCAGATGATGAAGGGAACCACATACTTTGTGCCTGGACTAACTAACCCTCCTCCTCCCTCAGGTATTATTATAAGAGAGAGATCCTGGAACGAGTAGATGGCCGGAGGCTCGTATACAAATTTGGAAAGAACTCCAGTGGCTGGAAGATTGAAGAGATTGGCATGGGCATGTGAGACATCAGTCACCGAGCATGTAGAAGCCAAAAAGCCAATCAAGGCAGTAGTTCAGAACTAGAAATACTTGTGTGGCCTGTCTGAAAAAAATCCTTGCTTTCCCAGATGTTTAAGACACTAACTTCCTCTTAGAAGGAAGGTGTTGCAGAAAATGTAAGCCAGTGTTTTTGGCTCTAGTAGGTTTTATGAACCAATTTTAATATTGTACCTGTTTTATGCTTTTGATTGTCACTTCAGAAACCTAACTATATGCACAGTAACCAAAGTGGGCATCATTTTGGATGCTGTAAGCACCTAAAGGCTGAAAAGGCTAACTATTTACAAATGTACAGAATTCACTCTGCTGTTTGTTTTGAGCTGAAGTTAGTGTAGTGATGCAGGACTGGCTCATCCTCATCTGTCACTATGTGTTTTTTTAGTATATGGGCATTAATGACTGTACTGTAGTGCTCAAATGTCTGGAATGTATCCTTCTTTTTCTTACTTTTATATTACTTTCTTGTTATGAAAGGGTATAACTTTCACTATCAGTTTTCCAATCACTAATGGATCAAATTTGGAAAAGTCCTCTGCTGGTGAACTCAATGTGAAGGACAATGATAGAATTAGGGTGAAATAGTGATACAACTTCACATTAATACAGTAATGATGTGCACTACATGTCTATCAGTATCACTTATTTTAAAGTGTGTTTATACAAAGTACAAAGGAGTAACTATATCACGGCTCATATATGATCATCACCTGTAAAAAGTGTTTGCATAAATCAGTCAGATATCAGCTACATGTTGTGTGAATTTTTTTATTTGTTAATGTGATTAAAGACTTTGCTGATTTTCAACCAACATTAACATTGTTAAGGTACCCCATGTGCTGCCAGCTCCCGGAGGTCCCCGCCTGTCCATCAGCCAAAATCTGCCAGATGGAACATGTCAGCAATGATGTGAAATGACATATTGTTGCTCATGACAAGGGCAGGGAATTCCTGCCGCTGAGGAAGGGGGGGATGCCAAACACTGTTCATCTGCACACACTCCCCACACTGGTTGAAAATTGGGAGTAAAGTATTCCTTTAGTCCACTTTGCTGTCTTCCACTTTATACTGATAAATGTGTATACTTGTAAAATACATCTCATTATATCTATAATATCTCTTAAATAATTGCTTTTTTCTTTTATTTTTTTTCTTTTTTACAGAAATGCATTTTAATGTGTACTTGCTGTTTTGAGATTCATTTTTAAAACTGAATTCAGGGATCTTATTGGTATATCTGTAACCATCATGAAGGTTGGAAGATGTGATAATGAAGTGCAACTCTAAGTGTTAAACTTAAACAATGCTAAACAGTTATCACCCACTTATTGTCTGCAGTACTCCTCTGAAATATCCTCTTCATTCTGATGGGTATTTAGCCAATATGAAATCACAGGAGGGAGAGAATATTATACATTTGCAGCTGATGGCCTTCTTGCTCTGAGTGGGACTTCAGTTACTGAAAGATTAATGAGTGCACCAACTTGGTAATTAGGACTGCAATTATTAGTTGGGTAGGGACAAGCCTTGAATTACATTAAAAACAACATTGGGACAAAGGGAGACAACATTTTCCAAACTGAATCTCTTCATCCACACTGCATCTAGCACCACCACCCACCCACCCACTTTAAGCTCTTTATACAAACACAGGCAATTTCAAATAAGCTGTAGTAGTGACAGGGATGGTGTCTCTAACAACCATTTCCAAATTCAGTGTTATAAACACATCCAGACCATGCTCTGTTCTGCATACATATACGCAATAGGATTACAAAACACAAAACGCCAAGAAAGTTACTTCAACATTCAGAGGAAAAAAACATTTCAAATAAGACTCTGGTGGTTACAATCGGTTTACCTTAACAAAAAGAGCAGAGAAAACAGTAAAATAAAATACTGATCCAAGAAATTGCAAGGCATTAAATCATAGGATCAAATCATGAGCAAATTAGAAACTCTGCACTTCATTTCCATGTTTCAAATCTAGTGTTTATCATGTGTTAATATATGCAATTCCAAGACTTGTTTAAGGATCCTAGTATGCAGAAATAAACCATTTTGAAAAATGGCAATGCCCCTTTCCCCTCGCCAAAATTTAGCCTAACTTTGGTGCATTATTTAGCCCCTTACCATTAAGATAGCATGACATGATTTTTACTAATGAATGCCTTAGGCTGTCTACTTTATTATGATATTAGTATATTCACTCCAGCTGTAAAACCGAGTTTGCTAATTATTTACTGCTAGGTGCTACCTCACCTCAGCTTCATTTGTCAACTCACAGGCTGTATGGTCATAGCTGTCACCATAACTGCAGGGATCAGGATCAGATGACAAGTTGAAATGTGATTTAATAACAGTGATTGTAACTTGTATTGTCAGTTAAAAGTATTGCTGCAAAATTCTGAAACGTTCAAAATTTGAATTCACAAACAAATTTAATGTGAACCTATTCTCTATGTCAATGAATAGCAGGGCTTCAACAGGGCTGGACAGAATTATCTTTAACTGGTTACAGTGAATGAATAAATTAGCTGAAGTGAACAGATATCACACTGTGCATGATGACAGTCATAACGATCACCTTTATCATACATCAGGACACACTGTGTTTGACTGGCTTCATTACCTGCACTTCAAGTGAGAGTACAGAAAACAAAGAAGCAACAACAACATCGCTAAAGCAATGTCAGTACGAAAACAGGGCCTCATACTGATCCAACATTTTCAACATCTGAGCAAGATGTTGAAAAGCATGTTTCGTCTAAAGCAAGATTACTGTATTATTTTTGTTTTCTACAATTTTAAAATGAAAATAATGGAAGGAGCACCCTGTAAAAGTTTGGCCATCCCAAGACATTTGATCTCTCAGACAATTTTTACCAGGGTCTTAGACCATAACTAGCTTGTTAGGGCTATGGCTTGTTCACAGTCATCATCAGGAAAGGCCAAGTGATGCAAATTTCAAATCTTTATAAATACTCTGACTCCTAAAACCTTGTCCCAACAATCAGCAGCCATGGGCTCCTCTAAACAGCTGCCTAGCACTCTGAAAATTAAAATAACTGATGTCCACAAAGCAGGAGAAGACTATAAGGAGATAGCAAAGTGTTTTGCAATTGTAATATAATGTAATTGTAATGTAATTTAAAACAGGCAAACAGACAAATCAAAACCCTTGCATGACTGCAAAAGACATGCAAGAAGATTTAGCAGCCTCTGGAGTGGTGGTGTACTGTTCTGCTGTACAGTGACACCAACAGAAATATGACATTCATGGAAGAGTCATCAGAAGAAAACCTTTCCTGTGCTCACCACAAAATTCAGCGTCATTAGTTTGCAAAAGAGCATCCAAACAGGCCTGATGCTTTTTGGAAACAAGTCCTGTGGACTGATGAAGTTAAAATAGAACTTTTTGGACACAATGAGCAAAGGTATGTTTGGAGAAAAAAGGGTGCAGAATATCATGAAAAGAACACCTGTTAAACACGGGTGTGGATAGAAAATGCTTTGGGCTTGTGTTGCAGCCAGTGGCATGGGGAACATTTCACAAGTAGAGGGGAAAAATGGAATCAGTTAAATTGCAGCAAACTCTGGAAGCAAATATCACACCATCTGTTAAAACGCTGATGATGAATCAGTCAATCAATTTTATTTATAAAGCCCAATATCACAATTTGCCTCACAGGGCTTTACAGCATACGACATCCCTCTGTCCTTATGACCCTCGCAGCGGATAAGGAAAAACTCCCCCAAAAAACCCCTTTAACGGGGAATGCTTCTACAACTGGACAATGGTCCTAAACACACACAATGGACGACCTCAAGAGGCACATGCTTTAGATTTTGCCATGGCCCTCACAGTATCCCCACCTAAACATCATTAATAATCTGTGGACAGACCTCAAAAGAGCAGTGCATGAAGACGGCCCTAGAATCTCATGGAACTAGAAGCCTTTTTGCAGTGAAGAATGGGTGAAAATCCCCCAAACAAGAATTGAAAGACTATTTGCTGGTTACAAAAAACTGTTTAGAAGCTGTGATATTTGCCAAAGGGGACATTACTAAGTACTGATCATGTAGGGTGTCCAAACTTTTGAGGCCTTTTTCATTTTTTGTTATTTTGAAACTGGAGAAGATTGAAATTAAGAGGTTATCGTGCTTAAAAATAATGAAGAAATGTTTCATCTTTAACTTTGTGTCTTTTAGAAATCAATTCATCTTTTACTTACTTAACTTCTCACAGTGAATTAAACTTTGAACAGGGGTGCCCTACCTGCACACACACACACACACACACACACACACACACACACACACACCTACAAGTTTTAAGTTATAAAACTTTTTCTCTGCATGGGAAAATTTTGTTCTGATATGAGAGCATGTGAAAAGTGTCAAATAGTCTTACAAACATATTTTGTCTCTTTGTTGCACTTAATTCATGATCCAAGAATTTATTAATCTTCCAGTCATTGCTAATCTAACTCAACTGAGAGCCCTCCCAACAGGAACACACCTGATTTAATCTTTACTCACTCACATTGTTAGTCCTGTTAATTAACTAGCTAAGCAGAGCACTCCCAACACACACACACACACACACACACACACACACACACACACACAAGTGAGCACAAGTGAGGTGAGAGCAACTCCTCCTACTAGGTCAACATACCTGTCTGGCAGGTAAATGTGGCCACGGGCCAGAATGTGTGTTTTGCACGTAGCTTACTGGAAACACTCTCTCTGTGCCAGAAAAAATATGAGACAGGGAGGGAGGGCTGGATTTTTACTGCTATGATCTCAGCATATTGTCACTGGATAAACACAGAGAGTCATTATGCCCTTCTCTGGAGTTACTTATTAAACTAACCTCTTACACTTTCATTTTGTGCACCACACACTCATCCATCCCACTATGTTGAATGAAACCAAACACACACACACACACACACACACACACACACACACACACACACACACACACACATACAGGTTCCCATTTGTGATTTATAGATGCACCCTGAAATAGATTCAAATCAAATCAAATCAAACTTTATTTGTATAGCACTTCAGCACTTCACTTCATTAAAAATGCAGCACAAAGTGCTTCACAGAATAAAAACATACAACAAAAATACTACATACACATTGAAAACCCGCCCCCCAAGAGATAAAAGCGTGCATCAGCACCTCTGTGTTAGCCTGAGAGCGAAACGGGCGGACTCTGGCTATATTCTTAAGATGATAAAAACCTATCGTTACATTTTTGATGTGTGGAATAAAATGAAGCTCAGAGTTAAAAATGACGCCCAGGTTCTTCACACATTGTGAAGGTTTAAAATCTTGTAGTTTTCGTAAAAGTTTCTCTCTCTGGCCTTCAGGACCAATAATTAAAACCTCTGTTTTGTCCTGGTAGAGCTGTAGGAAATTCACTGCCATCCATGACTTGATATCTAAAATATAGTTTAAAAGGGTATCAATTGGCCCTGTGTCATCAGGAGACACGGTGATGTACAGCTGTGTGTCATCTGCATAACTGTGGAAGCTGATGCCATGCCACCTGATGACATCCCCAAGGGGAAGCATGTATAGATTAAAAAGAATTGGACCTAAAATTGACCCTTGGGGCACCCCACACCTGATTTCATGTGTTCTGGAGGAACATGTATCTATTCTTACAAAGAAACAACGATCTGTGAGATAAGAGCTAAAGCAGTTAAAAACAGTACCAGAGAGGCCCACCAGGTTTCTGAGTCTGTTTAATAAAAAGTGGTGATCTACTGTATCAAAGGCGGCGCTTAGATCCAGTAGTACCGAGACTGTGAGTTTTTGTGAATCTGCATTAAACCTGATATTTAAAATCTTTAAAAGGGCTGTCTCGGCACTGTGATTCATCCTAAAACCAGATTGATACTTCTCTAAAATATTGTTTCTTTTTAAAAAATCATTTACTTGGTTAAAAACCAGTTTTTCAGTTGGATACAGGTCGGTAATTATTAAAATGTTGGGATCTAAATTACTCTTCTTCAGAAGGGGCTTCACCACTGCCATTTTGAAGGCAGCAGGGAAGACACCCGTCTGAAGAGAGTAATTTACCATGTTTAAAATCTGTTCCTCAAAGAATCCATAAAATGTTTTTAAAAGTGATATGGGAATCGGATCTAAAAGGCAGGTTGTCTCGACCAAGTGTCCTTGCATCAACCAGGGCAAAACTCTCCAGCTTTTCCTCAGGTAAAAGCAACTGTTCAGGGGTGTTAAAAATTACATTCTGTTGAGATAAAAGACTGGATCTGATATCATCAATTTTACTTCTGAAGTGGTCTGCAAAGTCCTCGCAGAGGGTGTCTGTTGATATCTTGGATGGTTTATTAAAATTGATGTTGGTTAAAAGATCGAAGGAATTTGGGGTTGTTTTTATGATTGGAAATGAGTTTTGAAAAGTGGGATATTCTTGCCTGTTTGTTTTATTGTAGGATTTGAGCTGATCGCCTAATATTTCATAATGAACTGTCAATTTGGTTTTTCTCCACCTCCTCTCTGCACTCCTGCACTTCTTTTCAGTTTTTTGATATTATCATTTCTCCATGGGGGTGTAGGTTTTGTTTTTATTGTTTTGGTTAAAAGTGGAGCCACTGAGTCAAGTGTTGACTTCAATTTACTGTTAAAATTGTCCACTATAAAATGAAAGGGTGCAGGTAAAATTTCAGCAGGAGTGCTCTGTAAAATCTTGATAAAATTTGCAGTCACTTCAGAAGTTAGGTAGCATTTCCTCACCATTCTCCCTGGGGCCTCCTGATGGCTAAAACTGGTGATGTTAAAATACACACAGTAGTGGTCAGACACAGCCAGGTCAACAACAGAGGACACACCAGAGGACAGGCCATAGGTTATGACCAGGTCCAGGGTGTGTCCTCTGTTGTGAGTTGGCTGTGTGACGTGTTGTTTAAAATCCATGCAGGTTAAAAGGTTTAAAAATTCTCTGGACATTGGATCAGGGGTATTATCAACATGTAAATTAAAATCACCAGTTATTAAAATTCTATTATAGGTGGTGTGTTTGATTGTTAAGAATTCTGAGAATTCACTGATAAAAGAGGTGGAATAGTGGGGTGGTCTGTAAACTGTGGTGCAAAGAATAGGAGGACTGCTAAAAACAAAGGCATGATGCTCAAATGATGTGTAGCTAATCTTTTTGTCTGCTTTTACAAGCTGGGGGTCCACATCGGGGTGTATAGATGTAGCCATAGATGTATCGTTGTGCTGTCAGCTGGCGGAAGTTTTCCCACCTGTCAAGCAGGCCGGACAGTGTCTGGCTGTTAAAACCCCTAATGCTTGGACATCCAGTGATTAAAAGATAATGTCCGATTAAAGGAGATAAATAAAAACAAAAATAAAACAACTGATGTCCAAGCAGATAGCTTAAAAGTCACTTCAAAGCTAAAATAAATCAGTTTAAGACACACAGACAGGCAGATTCACTGTCTCTAGGTTATTCATTGTTAACTACAGCCATGGACCGTTTAATTCTAGTCAGAATTATGACCATAATGCCTACTAAATACACAATATAACAGGTAGCTTAATTCTGACTGTAAGCAGGAAACATAAAATAACACTTTTACCAACTTTTATTACATAATAAATATTAATTTCAAGCAGCTGTGCGGAACTTTTTACCATTAATAAAACTGCCCCTAGTTCGTATCACACCCCTTGAAGATCCGCATATTTATTTGAACCCAACAGCGACAAAAAAGCCTTGCTCTATATGGCTATTTAGCGTAGCCTGGCTCGGGTTGGACACACAGCGGAAGTCAGCAAACCAGAATACGGCACCCGAGGCGGAAGTGATTCTGCTCACCCGCAGCGATAAAACCACAAAAGAAGGAGCCGTGTTTATGTAGCGGGTTGTACTCTTATGCGTTGTGTATAGACGACATGGACAATCATTGACGACTCCGACGTATTTTTATTCAGTCACAGCTGGTAGACAAATCGAATAACATAGGTCAGTTAGCTCCCACAGCCCAGCAAGACACAGGTGACACATGCTACGATGCTCTGCAGACTGTTCATGTTAACTAACGCATGCTAACCAAAGTTACAACAACAATAAAAATACTGTTACCTGGTAGACAAATCTAATAACATAGGTCAGTTAGCTCCCACAGCCCAGCACGACACAGGTGACACTGCAATAAAATGACACATAAAATAAAACACACTGCCTGTAAAACCCATTAAAATAAATATTACGGAGCTCGGTAAAACTCGGCCTACCATGCTACGATGCTCTGCAGGCTGTTGTTTACTAACGGGGTGCACCCGTGAAGCCTGCAGGGGCTGGTCAATGTGGCATTCAATTACTGTCAGACAATACGAATTTGCAGCTCCCCATCACAATACGAAAACAACACACATTGTACAGGCAGGCGAAATATTTATAAATCAAAAGCAGTGTACCTCCAAGGATGACCAACATAGTTATTAAAGGCAAGTGAGATCATTAAAACATTAACTCCGTTACATTTACAGTGTTCTTCGAGTAAGCAGTATGCAACGGGCATTGCTGAACACATAACACCTAACAGTTTTACCAGAGATGTATCTATGAGGACTTGGTTGTACTTTTGATGTTATGGCGGATAACGAAGGAGCATCATCTAAAATTATCTGTGACTGTGACCATGAACACAAATATACAGCAGGCAGTTGTCCTCAGTTTATAAGAAATCCAGAGCTACACCAAAATATTTATGAACAGGTCTTACTTTACTACTAATTTGTGTGTAACATTAGCATGTTTCCACTAATTACTTGGACTGACCTAACGTTAGTAGCGTTAGTTTTGCAAGCGAAGGCTGCAGGTAACAGCTTTGCTGTGTTAGGATTATGTTATGTCTTCACTGTATCTTCACATAAAAGAATACTCCGACGATTTGGGAGTTACGCCCTTTCTCTATCATTTTCATATTGAGACAACATGATCGATATCTTTTTTGTGTCTGTACGTCCAGTGGCTGGGTCTCAGGGGTTAGCATTGCGCTTATAGGGGGTCAGTACGTCCTGCGCTGTGATCCGCGGAGGGATACACCGATGAGCAGGCACAGACGTACTGTAGCTTGTAAACAAAACTCAGCTGTTTATTTAACCTAGCGATATCTCCGGATTTTAGTAGCTGCAATGGACGACGTTGAACGCGATTTTGAAGAGTTTCTTGTAGCGGACACAGATCCAGAGCCATACCTGTTTGAGCCGGAGTACACAGATGAGGAACTCCATGTGTTGCATGCGGAGCAGGTGAGAAGAGAGGCTGAATCCTCCGCTCCCATTTTGCTGCACAGAATGGGATTCGGTGCTAGCATCGTTGGGGAGAAATATCATCAGGAGGAAAACCGCCACAGAGAGTGCATCACAAGAAATGAAAATTTTGCAGCAATCACTAATCCTAGCGTGATTGAAACTTTTTTTCATGTTCCTAAGATGAACTGGAAAAAATGCCCCAGGCCTGCAGGAGCTGATGGACAGCTTTCAGTCGGGTGAGTAATATCGTCCGTGTCGTGTCTTTGTTTGCTTTTACCGAGTGACCTAGCGTACCTGTCCCAGAGCAAGCTGCAGCTGTTGCTCACCGGTGTATCCCTCCGCGCAAGATGTACTGACCCCCTACAAGTGCCATGCTAACCGCTGTCTCAATATGAAAATGATAGAGAAAGGGCATAACTCCCAAATCGTCGGAGTATTCTTTTCACATAATAATGCGGACTCAGCAGATGACTTGTTAACTGTTTATTCCTCCTTACACTGGATGTACACGGCTGCTTCTCATTGTTTCCAGTAACACAACAACGGTTACTACATTACCCAGAATAACTTGAGGCTCACACTACTACGGTAGCCTTAGTAGCTCAAAATACACACCAGATTAGATTAGATCAGAACAGAAACATGACAGGAGAATTTACTGAGTAATTTTGCTGTTTCCACTAAAATACTTGGACTGACCTGACGTTAGTTAATCCTCTCGCTCTCCAAAACAAATGCATGCGGTAATTGCCGGCTGATTGTCGGAATTTTACGACGCCAGGCTGTGGGTGTCATACCACTTCGACCAAAGGGGCGCTATAATCAACGAAAACGAAAAGTTCCGCACAGCTGCTTTAATATTTATCGTCTAGGATGGATTTCTGAGGGAAACTCCAGAACTCTGCCACCCAATCACCTACCAGGGGGAAACATCACTGTAAAGGTGCTTTTGGACAGCTGCCTCTAGTCCCACCAGCCTGCTGAGATCCACCTAGTATTATCTCTTCACGCAGAAAATAATGTGGATTGTAGCTTAAAAGGAGGATCAATAAAGCAAGTTTTGCTAAATAATATAAATGTTTATTGTCCCAGTCAGGATGAACAGACTTTGAAGCTGGTGTTATTGATCTGTTTGCTCTAGTAAAGAGGTTTATAAAAAGAACTTAGATACAGTAAAATCAGCTCCTGTATTGTTTTCCTCACTGTGGTTCCTGTGGTTACCATGGACACACAACAAGCCACAGGGGCAAGTTGTAAAAGTTAAGCCATCATAAATTCTTCATGCAGTGGTAAAGAGCTGTGAGCTTTAACAAGAGCAGCTGCCATCATGTAAAGGAGGTGGAGGCAGCAGAGGCAGCGGAAGTGGCAAAGGCGGCAAAGGTGGTGGAGGCGGTGAGGGTAGTGGAGGCAGCAGTGTTAGTAGCAACAGCTTGCTGTCTGAAAACACCTTAACAGGTGCACAGGTGCAATCTAAACCTAGTATCAATGTTTGGAAACAACATTTCTGATTTACTGTAGACACAGACTTGGAAACACACGGATGTCAAAAATATCATTGCGTGCTGTATTCCAGTTTCCCTTTATTGGAACTAACCATTACTGCTATCCTAACCATAGTTGGATTTGTCCTGGACCAAGCAGTCAAAGCACCAAGAACACAAGTTTTAAGTTAAAAAAAGGTTGCTTCTGTCAGTGATGTGCTCCTCACAGGCCTGACCTCAACAACTCACTTTATGAGTTCTGATGTGGTCCTGGAAAGAAAAGATTGCTGTCCTGGCAGATACACAGCAGATGTTTAATCACTCTGTGAATTTCCATTGTTGTGCGGATGATACACAATTGTATATATCGATAAAGCCAGATCAATAACTAAACTTCAAAATTGCCTTAAAGACATAAAATCCTAGATGAGCTCCAATTTCCTGATGTTAAATTCAGATACAACTGAAGTTATTGTTCTTGGCCCCAAACAAATCAGAAACTCTGATGATATAGGTTCCATGGGCGGCATTGCTCTGGCCTCTAGCACTATGGTAAGAAATCTCGGAGTAATATTTGATCAAGATTTGTCATTTAACTCCCATTTAAAACAAACCTTATGGACTGCGTTTTTTCATCTGTGTAACATTGCAAAATGAGGCCTATCCTGTCCCAAAAAAATGCAGAAAAATTGGTCCACACTTTTGTGATCTCTAGGCTGGATTACTGCAACTCCCTATTATCAGCTAGCTCTAATAAGTCTAAACTCTCCAATTAATCTAGAATGCGGCGGCATTGTACTAACAGGAACTAAGAAATGAGATCACATTTCTCCTGTTTTAGCTTCTCTGCACTGGCTCCCTGTAAATTCAAGTATTACAATTAAAATCCTTTTCCTAACTTACAAAGTCCTAAATGGTCAGACTCCAACATATCTTAGAGAGCTCAGAGTGCCCTGTTATCCCACCAGAACACTGCGCTCTGAGAATGCAGAGTTACTTGTTGTTCCTAAAGTCTCCAAAAGTAGAACAGGAGCCAGAGCCTTCAGCTATCAAGCTCCTCTTCTGTGGAACCATCTTCCTGTTTCAGTCAGGGAGGCAGCAAATGACCATCTCTACATTTAAGACTAGACTTGAGACTTTCCTTTTTGATAAAGCTTATAGTTAGGGCTGGCTCAGACTTGTTTTGGACCAGCCCCTAGTTAGGCTGACATAGGTCTAGTCTGCCGGGGGACCCCCTATAATACACCTCCTATAATACACTGAGCACTTTCTCTCCTTCTCTCTCTCTCCTTTGCTAAAATTTCATGTCTTGTTACTGCATCTCGCTAACTCGGCTCTACTGCATGTCACTAACGCCAGGGCCACATCGCCCGTGGAAGTGCTGTGAATAGCCTCGAAGCGCCGAGAAGTGAAGCCAGTTTCCTTTCAACGCCCATGTTAACCGATTGTGTCATCCACATCGGCCGTGCCGTGCAGCTCTGCCGCCGGCCCTGCAGCAATCATTTCGGCATCTGGTCTATTTTCTGTGCGAGCCGCGAGTGAATGTGTCAAGCCGGGCAGTTACCCATGATGGAAAAACAACAGCTGGGAGCAGAATCGCTTGTCGACCGGCACAGAGAAATGCGCGTCTGATGTGAACGGAGGTGCTCCGGCTGCACTTCGCGGGCAGTGTGGCCCTGGCGTAACTCGGCTTCTTCTCCGGAGCCTTTGTGCTCCACTGTGTAGCAGGTTACCTCATATCGCAGCTGTGCCTGGATCGTGTGACATGGTTGTGCTGCTGCTGTGGTCCTGCCTGATGCCTCCTAGTACTGCTGTTATTATTAGTCATACTTCTACTGTTATTATACACATATGATTATTGTCACATACATATACTATCATATATTAATATATACTTACAACATATTGTACCACAATAGCCGTTTATATTTTATTATAATATTATTATTTGAACGTTATTCTAAGCTGCTGTCATTACTGGCTGTCCTGTATCTCTCTCCGTCTCTCTTTATGTATCATTTTGTCATATGGATTACTGTAAATTTATTATGTTGACCTGTTCTGTACTACATCTATCGCACGTCTGTCCATCCTGGAAGAGGGATCCCTCCTCAGTTGATCTTCCTGAGGTTTTTTCCATTTTTTCCCCCATTAAAGGGTTTCTGGGGGGAGTTTTTCTTATCCACTGTGAAGGTCCAAAGGACAGAGGGATTTCATATGCTGTAAAGCCCTCTGAGACAAATTGTGATTTGTAATATTGGGCTTTATAAATATGACTGACTGACTGACGTTCAGTGTTTACAGGTACAAGAAGACCATTAAAGCTGCAAGCAGCTGTGGGCCCTCGCTCCCCCATGTAACCATGGGGGCCTGAGGCACGTGGGGGCTGTGGTGCGAAGCGAGAAGGGAGAAAAAACTTGGCAGGAGCGAAAAAACGCCATGTTTCGTTCATCCACCAGGTGGTGCTACGAGCGTAACCAAATGTGGGCAGGTGCGTTCAGGGGTGGACCGTCATCACGCATGTGAAGTGTCGAACAAATCTGACAATTTCAATGTATAATAGGCCATTTCCTGTTTCCACAAGGGGGCGGCATGAGCGTAACCAGATGTGGGCAGGTGCGTTCAGGGGTGGACCGTCATCACACATGTGAAGTTTCAAGCAAATCGGACAATGTCAATGTATAATAGGGCATTTCCTGTTTCCACAAGTGGGCAGCATGAGCGTAACCAGATGTGGGCAGGTGCGTTCAGGGGTGGACCCTCATCACACATGTGAAATTTCGAGCAAATCGGACAATACATGAAGGATTTATATCAAGTTGATGTTCCGTGGCGAAGGATGAAAAGTCGCCACTGCCGCGGCCTGCAACATGACAGGACATGTGTGTCACTATGGAGATTCATCAACTTGATCGTCATGTGGCCACGAAATGGAGTTGATCAGGTCTGGAGCTTGAGGTTGGTGTTTGTCAGTGTAAAAGATGGCATTTCCTGTTTCTACAAGGGGGCGCCATGAGCAAGATTGCCTACGAGCATATGGAGGCATTGAGGGCAGGGCTTTTATCATGTACAGAAATTTTGAAGCAGTTTGGATGAATTATGTGGGAGAGAGAGCTGCTTGATTATGCATGGCAATGGATCAAAAATGGCAGCACCATAACAGCCACGCCCTTTGACCTACAGACATGCAGAGCACATCAGTATGGTGTCTGGATGATCTGTAAAAAATCTGAAGTCGATTGGATGAAATCCCTAGGACAAGTTTGTTAAAATACAACATGTGGAAATCACGCCAAAATGACAAGTCAAAATCAAAATGGCCGACTTCCTGTTTGGAGTATTATACACATATGACCATTGTCACACATGTATACTGCCAGATATTAATACATACAGTACAGGCCAAAAGTTTGGACACACCTTCTCATTAAATGCGTTTTCTTTATTTTCATGACTATTTACATTGTAGATTCTCACTGAAGGCATCAAAACTATGAATGAACACGTGGAGTTATGTACTTAACAAAAAAAGGTGAAATAACTGAAAACATGTTTTATATTCTAGTTTCTTCAAAATAGCCACCCTTTGCTCTGATTACTGCTTTGCACACTCTTGGCATTCTCTCGATGAGCTTCAAGAGGTAGTCACCTGAAATGGTTTTCCAACAGTCTTGAAGGAGTTCCCAGAGGTGTTTAGCACTTGTTGGCCCCTTTGCCTTCACTCTGCGGTCCAGCTCACCCCAAACCATCTCGATTGGGTTCAGGTCCGGTGACTGTGGAGGCCAGGTCATCTGCTGCAGCACTCCATCACTCTCCTTCTTGGTCAAATAGCCCTTACACAGCCTGGAGGTGTGTTTGGGGTCATTGTCCTGTTGAAAAATGAATGATCGTCCAACTAAACGCAAACCGGATGGGATGGCATGTCGCTGCAGGATGCTGTGGTAGCCATGCTGGTTCAGTGTGCCTT
The DNA here is from genome assembly GCF_011397635.1 of Epinephelus fuscoguttatus. Classification (NCBI taxonomy): domain Eukaryota; kingdom Metazoa; phylum Chordata; class Actinopteri; order Perciformes; family Serranidae; genus Epinephelus; species Epinephelus fuscoguttatus. Next base: position 51,384,585 of record NC_064752.1, read on the forward strand.
CAATTTTGAATAAATCCCCAACAGTGTCACCAGCAAAACACCCCCACACCATCACACCTCCTCCTCCATGCTTCACAGTGGGAACCAGGCATGTGGAATCCATCCGTTCACCTTTTCTGCGTCTCACAAAGACACGGCGGTTGGAACCAAAGATCTCAAATTTGGACTCATCAGACCAAAGCACAGATTTCCACTGGTCTAATGTTCATTCCTTGTGTTTCTTGGCCCAAACAAATCTCCTCTGCTTGTTGCCTCTCCTTAGCAGTGGTTTCCTAGCAGCTATTTGACCATGAAGGCCTGATTCGCGCAGTCTCCTCTTAACAGTTGTTCTAGAGATGGGTCTGCTGCTAGAACTCTGTGTGGCATTCATCTGGTCTCTGATCTGAGCTGCTGTTAACTTGCGATTTCTGAGGCTGGTGACTCGCATGAACTTATCCTCAGAAGCAGAGGTGACTCTTGGTCTTCCTTTCCTGGGTCGGTCCTCATGTGTGCCAGTTTCGTTGTAGCGCTTGATGGTTTTTGCGACTCCACTTGGGGACACATTTAAAGTTTTTGCAATTTTCCGGACTGACTGACCTTCATTTCTTAAAGTAATGATGGCCACTCGTTTTTCTTTAGTTAGCTGATTGGTTCTTGCCATAATATGAATTTTAACAGTAGTCCAATAGGGCTGTCGGCTGTGTATTAACCTGACTTTTGCACAACACAACTGATGGTCCCAACCCCATTGATAAAGCAAGAAATTCCACTAATTAACCCTGATAAGGCACACCTGTGAAGTGGAAACCATTTCAGGTGACTACCTCTTGAAGCTCATGGAGAGAATGCCAAGAGTGTGCAAAGCAGTAATCAGAGCAAAGGGTGGCTATTTTGAAGAAACTAGAATATAAAACATGTTTTCAGTTATTTCACCTTTTTTTGTTAAGTACATAACTCCACATGTGTTCATTCATAGTTTTGATGCCTTCAGTGAGAATCTACAATGTAAATAGTCATGAAAATAAAGAAAACGCATTGAATGAGAAGGTGTGTCCAAACTTTTGGCCTGTAGTGTACTTTCAACATATTGTACCACAGTAGCCAGAACTATAACTATAATATTATTACTTTCAATAATGTTGTTGTAAGCTACTGTCATTACCTGCATCTCTCTCTCTCTCTCTCTCTCTCTCTTTCTCTCTCTGTCTCATTGTTTCATACAGATTACTGTTAATTTATTATGCTGATCTGTTCTGTACGACACCTATTGCACGTCTGTCCATCCTGGAAGAGGGATCCCTCCTCAGTTGCTCTTCCTGAGGTTTCTACCATTTTTTTTCCCCGTTAAAGGGTTTTTTGGGGGGAGTTTTTCCTGATCCGCTGTGAGGGTCATAAGGACAGAGGGATGTCGTATGCTGTAAAGCCCTGTGAGGCAAATTGTGATTTATGATATTGGGCTTTATAAATAAAATTGATTGATTGATTGATTGATTGATTGAGTAGACCATTGGTGTTAGAGACTTTTATGTGCGTCTGGACAACATACACATGTGTACCAATTTTCATGTTCCAACTCAAAAAAAAACCCTAAGGGAGGGGTTTTTTGAAAATTTCAAGGGGGCGCTATAGAGGCATTTTGTCCCCCCCATGGGCAACACCCCTATCAGATGCAAGAGCTCGCCATTCTTGACCTGTGTATCAATTTTCATGAGGATATGAGGTCGCTGAAGCCAACAAAAAGCCAAACGTATTTGGTGGCGAGGGAGGTGGTATAGCGGCCACGCCCCTTGACATAGAGAAAAGCTTTTAATAACTTTTGATCAGCATGGTCTCTGGATGATCTGTAAAAACTTTGAAGTCAATTGGCTGAAATCCCTAGAACTAGTTTGTTAAAATACAACATGTGGAAATCACGCCAAAATGACAAGTCAAAATCAAAATGGCCGACTTCCTGTTTGGACTAGACCATTTGTGCCAGAGACTTTTATGTGCGTCTGGATAACATACACATGTGTACCAATTTTCATGTTACAACTCCAAAAGAAACCCTATGGGGAGGGGTTTTTAAAAATTTCAAGGGGGCACTATAGAGGCATTTTGTCCCCCCCATGGGCAACACCCCTATCAGATGCAAGAGCTCGCCATTCTTGACCTGTGTATCAATTTTCATGAGGATATGAGGTCGCTGAAGCCATCAAATTGCCAGACGTATTTGTTGACGAGGAATCGATAGTCGCCACACCGCCACATGGACACCATTAGATGTAGCTTCACAGCGTTCATAAGGTAGCTTCACTAACTTGTTCTGCATGCATTAAAAGTGAAATGAAGTTGATGCGGTCAAGTTTGTGGCATTAGTACATGTTAAAGTAAAAACTGGTCACTTCCTGTTACCACCGGGGGGCGCTATGAGTAAGTCAGGGCGTTCAGGGCGGTGCCATCATCATGTCCAGCAAGTTTGAGGCCGCTGAGAGAGCCGTTTGAAATTTGATGGCAAGAAAACGAAAAGTCGCCAAAGTTTGTCACGGCCTAGCGACCACGCCCCTTGACATAGAGAATAGCTTTTAATAACTTTGATCAGCATGTTCTCAGGATGATCTGTACCAACTTTGAAGTCGATCGGACGAAATCCCTAGGACAAGTTTGTTCAAATGTAAGTTGTGGAAATCGCCGTCACGAAAAAATTCAAAACAAAATGGCCGACTTCCTGTTGGGATTTTACCATGACGTTAAGAGACTTTTTTGTGCATCTGGGTATGATACATGTGTGTACCAAATTTCGTTTGCCTACGACAAACTAACCCCAATGGGGAGGGTATTTTGAAAATTTGTAGGGGGTGCTATTTCGGCATTTCATGCCAACCATGTGCAACCGCCCAAAAATATTGAATTTCAGATGTGGCCGGACGAATGTGGAAAGTTAGAAGCATTTTCAAATTTGGGAAAGGGGCGAAATTGGGGCACGAAGTCAGGTAAAGAATAATAATAATAAACAATGCGATTTCAATAGGGTCCTCCGACGACTTCGTCGTCGCTCGGGCCCTAATAATAATAAACAGCACGATTTCAGTAGGGTCCTCGGACGACTTCGTCGTCGCTCAGGCCCTAATTAAAGCTGCAAGCAGCGATGAACGGGCCCTCGCAGTCCACACATGTCAGGGCACGCTGCCATCGGGGGGCGTACACCTAGAAGTCTTGTCAGCTGTAATAAATAAAAAAAATAAATGTTATCTCTTACTTACATTTCCAGTATACAGGTAGGCACTCAACCCACGTATGTATTTTTCCAAAAAGTAGAAGCTCAATACATGCCCAATAGTTCAAGGTCCTCTGACTCTTAAAAGTTGACATGGTGTCTCTAGCTCAAAGTATGAGGGACAAGAAGAGGTTGAAAGTCGATGAGTTTTGAAGAGGATTTGAAGATTTTCCAATTTACTTCCATTCACACTAATTAGACTGCCACCAGAGCACCACCTATTGGCTGATTTGCACCGAATTTTGCACAAACCCTCATCTGGCCATGGAACACAATTAGCAAATGTGTTGTGGTAATCCAACTGTATTTGGTCAAGATATGAAAGACTGTCTGTTTTGAAAACAATGTGCAGGAATTTGTTGTTTTATATATTTTGGGCATTTTTTGGACTATCAAAATTCTTTTAATAACTTTTGGTCAGAAGGGTCCACAGATGCTTAATGCAAAGTTTGGTGCAAATCGGTCAAATCGCCTAGGAGGAGTTCGAAAAAGTATGTTTTTTATTTGTCACGATTTAGTGAATGGAAAGTTACCGCAAAAGTAGGCGTGGCTTACACCACACAATTTAGCTGAATTCAGAGAACACGTAAATAGAAGATTTAACAATGTGCGACATATTATGTGGGAGTTATTAACCAAAAATGCTTTTGCATTGAAAATAGCGCCACCTGCTGGTCATTTTTTGATGTGTGAGTTACAGGGGCCAGTCTATACCACCCCTATCAATTGTATTTCCTTGAGTGTTATGGTGTTGGCACAGTGCCAAATATGAAATTAGACAGCCACCAGAGCACCACCTAGTGGCAGATTGGTAAGTCCTTCATCAGATATCCTCAAGAGGACATTGACAATAATTATACCAAGTTTCGTGTTAATCCGCCTAACCAATGTTGAGATATAAAATACTTCAATTTAAAGAGCGCCACCTGGTGGTCATCGCCTGACATTTTGCACAGAGCCTCAGGGGCTCATGTGGAAGTAGTAAACTGAGTTTCATGTCATTCGGACACACCAATGTGGAGATATGCAACACTTCCTGTTTTGTACCAAATCTGCAGGAAGCTGCTATTGAATAGCTTCAGTATTCTTTGGAATATCAAAATTCTTTTAATAACTTTTTGTCAGAAGAGTCCACAGATGCTGTGTGCAAAGTTTCATGCAAATCGGTGAAATTGGTAAGGTAAGGTTTTTGAATGTGCGACAAAGTATATGGGAGTTATGAGCCAAAATGCACTTTCCTTAATAATAGTGCCACCTAGTGGTGGAAATTCAGGAATAGAACAATAGATTATAAAAATTTTTGCCAGGTGTGACTCATATTCCAAGTTTGGTGACTTTTGGGGTATGTTCAGGCAGTGAAAAATGCAATCATATGGGCGGAAGAAAAAAATATACATATATATATAAATAATTGGGAGAAAAACAATAGGGATCTCGCAGGTCTCCTGCTCGGGCCCTAATAATAATAAATATAATAACTAGAACTGCAAGCAGTTATGAACGGGGGCCAAGCCCCCCTGTGCGACTCGGTCCCCGCGTCCCGCGGAGCCCATGGAAGTTGTCCCCGAAGGACGACGGGCCCTGGGCGAGCGCATGTTTATGAATGTGTCATTTAAAATGTGGAAGTTACAGTCAAAACTGCCTTTGCATCTGTTATAGCGCCACTTATAGACCGATTTGCAACAAGTTTGGCACAAAGCCTCTGGATGACCTCGGGAACAAGTGACTTAAGTTTGATGTTGAAAGCATCTACTTTGAGCGAAATATGAAACAATGTGTGTTTTTTAGCTAGCAAAAAAGATTGTTTGGTTATAACAAGTGCATTTTTTGGAGTGACAAAATTCTTTTGATAACTTTTTATCAGACACATCTGGAGATTCTATGTGCAAAGTTTCAGGCAGGTGGCACTTAAAATGTAGGAGGAGTTTGAAAAAGTAGGTGTTGGACATGTGGCGAATTAGCAAAGAGAATGTGCAGCAGAAGTGGGCGGGGCCTGTGTCAGAAAACCCAGCTCTATCCAGGGAACACATGGATATAATGTTTGTGAAAGTGTCATTTAAAATGTGTAAGTTGCAGGAAAAAACGCGTTTGCATCCGTCATAGCGCCACCTAGTGGAGTACATGTGCAATTTTTGGTATGGAAGATCTGTGTCCTATTCTATATGTACCCTTAAAATTTCAAAGCCCTCAGCATAATAGTTTGGCTGAAATTAATGTTTGATGTTTATCTTGTAATAAGCCATGCCCACATTGACCAGTCATGACCCCCTTCAAGATATGACCTCAGAATTGGCCCTACATCATACCAACCGAATTTCGTAGAAATCGGTGCAGCCGTTCAAGAGATATAAACTTACCATATTTGTAGCGCCCCCTAGTTGCCAGAATTCACCAAATTCTGCTCATACCCTCACAGTCTTATGCCAACCAATGATCTCAAATCATAAAATAAATGTTAATAGCATTTAGTTTGACCGAGATATCCAACAGTTTGCATTTTTATAGCTAGCTATAGAAGTTTGTTTGTTAACCGAATAGAATTCTTTTGATAACTTTAGATCAGGTCCAGTAGAAGAGTGTGTATGTCAAGTTTCACGCAGATTGGACAAAATCCCAAGGAGAAATTCGAAAAAGTAGGTTTTCCAGTTTTCGCGATTTTGTGAAAAATCTTCCTAGGCGCAAGTGGGCGTGGCCTATGGCAAAGTGATTCAGCTCTATTCAGGGAAGCTGGGGATACAAGATTTTTGAATGTGCGTCATACGGTGTGGGAGCTATAGGCAAAAACGCATTGGCCTAGGTTATAGCGCCCCCTGCAGGCAGATATACATAGTTTTTTGCATCTGAGGTACGTGCAGGGGTCTGGACCACCCCTCCAAATTGCATCGCCCTCCCTTGCATGGTTTAGCCTGCAGCACCACTTTTACCTGCGGAAGAATAAAAATAAAAATCTTTACAAAAACAATGGGGTTCCTAGCATCGCTGGTCCTAGGAATCGTGTCTGCTTGCATACCCGTTCCCTCAGCCCCTTGGGCTTGGCCCCCTAATAATAATAATAAAAAATCCTTGCATTTCAATAGGGTCCTCACACCGCTAGGTGCTTGGGCCGTAATAATAATAATAATAACTAGAACTGCAAGCAGTTATGAACGGGGGCCAAGCCTCCCTGCGCAACTCGGCCCCCGGATGTCGCAGAGCCCTTGGAAGTCGGCCCGACCAAACATCACGAAGCTTTATGGCTGGCCTCAGGAGCGACTCTTCATCACACTCACCAAATTTCATGGGAATCTGATCAACTCTCATGTCACTTGATGTTTCTCTGTTTATAGCGCCCCCTACCGGTTAATTTGTGGCAAATTTGGCCCAGAGCCTCTGGTTGACGTCTGAAACAAGTGAATTGAGTTTGATGTTCAATTCAATCAATCAATTTTATTTATAAAGCCCAATATCACAAATCACAATTTGCCTCACAGGGCTTTACAGCATACGACATCCCTCTGTCCTTAAGACCCTCACAGCGGATAAGGAAAAACTCCCCAAAAAAAACCCTTTAACGGGGGAAAAAAAACGGTAGAAACCTCAGGAAGAGCAACTGAGGAGGGATCCCTCTTCCAGGACGGACAGACGTGCAATAGATGTCATACAGAACAGATCAACATGATAAATTAACAGTAATCCATATGACACAGGGAGAGAGAGAGAGAGAGAGAGAGAGAGAGAGAGAGAGAGAGATGCAGGTAATGACAGTATCTTACAACAACATTAATGGAAGTAATAATATTATAGTTATAGTTCTGGTTACTGCGGTACAATATGTTGAAAGTATGTATTAATACCTGGCAGTATACATGTGTGACAATAATCATATGTGTATAATAACAGAAGAAGTATGACTAATGAGTTGATAGCTCTTACTTTGACAAAAATATGCAACAGTATGTGTTTTTTAGCTAGCAGAAAAAAAATGTTTATTTATAAGTACCGCATTTTTTGGAGTAGCAAAATTCTTTTGATAACTTTTGATCAGGCCAGTCTGGAGATTGTATGTGTAAATTTTCGTGCAGATGGAGCTTAAACGCTAGGAGGAGTTTGAAAAATTAGGTTTTTGATGTGTAGTGACTTACTAAGAGACATATGCAGTGGGAGTGGGCGTGGCCTATGTCAGAAGATGCAACTCTATTTAGGGAACACGTGGGTATAAAGGTTATGAAGATGTGTTTTAAAATGTGGAAGTTACAGGCCAAAACGCGTTTGCCTCCGTTATAGCGCCACCTAGTGGAGTAGACACACAATTTTTGGTATGGTTGGTCTGTGTGCTATTCTATATATACCCTGTGAATTTCAAAGCCCTCAGTATAAAAATAAATGTTTGTTGTTGATCTTGTAATAAGCCACGCCCACTTTGACCAGTCGTGATAAACTTCAAGTAATGGCCTCAGGAGTGACCCAGCATCATACTCACCAAATGTCGTACAAATCGGTGCTGCCATTTGAGAGATATAAATTTCCCATATTTGCAGCGCCCCCTAGTGGCCAACATTAGTCAAATTTGGCTCATACCCTCAGAGTCACATGCCAAGCAAGGATCTCAGATTTAGTGTTGTTAGCATTTATTTTGACTGAGATATGCAACAGTTCGTGTTTTTATAGGTAGCTAGCAAAATGTATTTGTTAATAATTTGTGCATATTTGTACCGAACAAAATTCTTTTGATAATTTTGGATCAGGTCCAGCTGACGACTGTCTGTGCCAAGTTTCACGCCGATCGGACAAAATCCCAAGGAGGAGTTTAAAAAAGCAGGTTTTCCAGTTTTCATGATTTTGTGAAAAAAAATTATAGGCGGAAATGGGCGTGGCCCAGCCCAGGTGATTCAGCACTATTCAGGGAATCTGGGGATATGAGGCTGTTGAATGTGTGACATACAGTGTGGGAGTTATAGCCCAAAACGCGTTGACCTTGGTTATAGCGCCCCCTGCTGACGGACCTATGTCATTTTTTGCGTCTGAGGTACGTGCAGGGGTCTGGACCAACCCTCCAAATGGCACCACCCTCCCTTGCACGGTTTAGCCTGCAGCATCACTTTTACCAACAGAAAAATAAAAATAGAGAAAAACTATAATAATAATAATAATAAATAAAAAATCCTTGCATTTCAATAGGGTCCTCGCACCGCTAGGTGCTCAGGCCGTAATTATAAACAGCGCGATTACAATAGGGTCCTCACGGACGACTTCGTCATCGCTCTGGCCCTAATAATAATAAACAGCACGATTTCACTAGGGTTCTCGGACGACTTTGTTGTCGCTCAGGCCCTAATAATATTCCTGCAGTACAATGATGTGGCCAAAGAAATCTCTCTCTTTAGGCATAATTATGTATGGGCTAAGAATAACTATAAGAGAGGGTGTGCAAGAACATGAAGCCAAAACAGTCAACTTTGTAGAGTGTCACCTCTACACTGACTTTTACCTTTGTTCTGTGCTAACTGATGCAAAGGTCAAAGGTCAAAGGTCAAATTTATTTATATAGCACATTTAAAACAACCGAGGTTTGCCAAAGTGCTGTACAATCTAGAAAGCACTAAAGTATTAAAATACAACTATAGAAATAGAAAAATACAGTATTAGAGCACACAAGAGTAACAATAGAAAACAAAATAAAGTGCACAATAGGCACAAAATTCGATAAAAACAGTCCATACATCGGCAATGTTTGGCTCAACATGCGTCAAATGCTAACGTGAAAAGATGGGTCTTCAGCAACGACTTAAATGTCTCAAGAGTCTGGGCAGATCTAATATACAGTGGTAAGCTGTTCCACAATTTTGGGGCAGCCACCGGCTGGTCGCCTTTAGTTTTGAGCCTAGATATCGGGACATCTAGAAGCAACTTATTTGATGACCTCAGAGCTCTAGCTGGTGTGTGAACATGGATGAGTTCAACTAAGTACTGGGGGGCCAGACCATTCAATATCTTAAAAACAAACATCAAAATCTTAAAATCAATCCTGCAGCGGACAGGAAGCCAATGCAAAGAGGCCAGAACCGGTGTGATATGGTCACGTTTTTTCGTGCTGGTCAAAAGGCGAGCAGCAGCATTTTGCACTAGTTGCAGACGCCAAATACCAAAGCCATTGACTTGCTACGCAGAGCATAGACTTCACTTGTCAAGCCAAACCTTCTCAAGTTTACCTGAAATAGTCAAGCAGTGTTTGAAGCTTTCCCACCTGAAGACTGCATGGCAGCTGTGAAAGATGTAGTCCTTAGTGGAGAAGCCACATCCACTCAACACAGCCTTGGTCTCCTGTGGGAGATAGCGAGACGTATTCACCTACTCTGTGTCAACTGACACCAAGCCACTGACTGGCCATTAAGTTTTCTCCAATAGCAACAGTGTTTTTTACCCACTGGGTTTTCTGGCCCCAGTCCTGATCCAAGTAAGAGCCCTTCTCAGGTAGCTCACAGCTCAGCTGTCTGAGTGGGTCATGGTACCACCTGAAGATAAACTCAGTAAATGGAAGGCCTGGTGAGACTCACTCTAGGACCAAAAGTGGTCCTGGGCTACATCTACAAGGAGTCCAAATGCTACTACATCTAAATCCAGTTTCTCAGTGTATACACCAAACCACAAGATTGGCACAGTGGCACTACGTGAGCACTGAGAATAATCTTGCCGACAATTTGTTAAGGTCAGTTCTTGCTTTACACCTTGTGCAAACAACATGGTTTACAGGATCTGTCTTCCTGTTCAAATTTCCAACAAACCAGAGCTAGTTCCATTATTTGACGTAGTCGAACCAGAGCTAGACATGGAGATCTGTCCACAAGTGAGAAGCAATGCAATGCAGCTCCAAGAGAAAAGCTTTGGCACAGACTGCGTTCAGAGCTTTTCCAGTTTCAATACTCTTGCACACGCCAAAGCACTCTTATTTCATATTGCAAGGTCTTACAAGCTGTCCAACAGCATGTGTAAGGGATGGCATAAGTGCTATCTGCCTGCAACTCCAGTTGAACTATTCCAAGTGTGTGTGTCTGCTGAAGTCAGGCAGAACTGTTCAGAAGAGAGCATTCACAGAGGAATTTGAAGCTTTAGATATAAATAAGACAGACCCTCTAAACAGCAGCTTTTATCGCCTCATGCCAATCTCACAGCACATTCTCTTCTGCCTCGGAGGTCTACTGAAAAACGTTAACCTAGACAATGGAGAAAAGAACCCAGTAAACCTTCCAAAAGAAAACCAAATAAATGATTGAGTGTGGCTCTTGGGAGAAAAAAGGCTCAACTCAGTCGTAAAGAATGTCCAAGGAATCTAAACTCAATCCAAAGACAATCAAGCTGCCTACAACAACTGGCCAGTGCATATAAATAAAAAGTCCTTCCCTGAAGAAGATGGAAAAGTGAGAAAAGTAGTATAAAAGACTACAGAACATCAAGGACACTCAAAGACTTTCCTCAGACCAGTCTCAGCAGTCTTCTTACTCCTAACTAGCAACTGAGGTTCAGAAACCCACTCAGTTTATAGGCTGGTCATGTAGTAACCTTATAGAGGCCAGGGGGGTAGTGTGCTGCCTTTAAGGCATAATGCTAAGTGGACTTTAAATTTGACCATTACTATTATTATTTAGTAATATATACTATTATTTTGTGTTTGTCATGCTTAAGAAGTTCCAGGTTTGCAAAGGTCACTTACCATTAGTCTTTTGAGGACGTTTTCTGAATCTGTCCATGTGCCTTTCTAAATCACTCCATACTGTAAACGCCACAGAGACAGTGTTTGAGCAAATAATTGCATAGTTACACAAAAAAGGTTAATGTTTAAAAATGTTATTTACATGAAAAAGCAGTTGATTTGTTTGTAATTGTGAAATGTTGCAATGTTGGTGATTGTTTGTAATCTCTTTGTTACAGTTCTCACTTTGACTGTGTAGGATAATGTATTTGAGCCCCAGAAAACATCAAGTACAGCTTGTCATAGCTCATCATTTTGCAAGCAAGGTTAGTTGGAAAATTACCATCTGTTCTAAACCATACCATCAACATGTTTCATGTTGTTTTCACAAAATATTTTAAAATGCTTAAATTTTATTTACATACAAGCTTAACCAACACCAGTGTGACTGATCTTTCCCATCTTATTTCCCAGTTTTGGCACACAGCATGCCAGAAATGAAACACTAGTGTTCAAAACCTTAAATATAGTATAAATCATCTAGGTTTGTAATAGCAGCAGCTCAAAAGAGATATTGAAACATTTCTTAAGCACTTTTAACCCTAGAACACTGACGTTACAATTAGTAACACCATTACTAACGTCGGGTATATTTTACCCAATATATTGTCAATTGTTTACAGGGAGAAGTAAAACGTGAAGAATAATTCAGTTTTTGTAATCAAGTATTAGTATTTTGAAAGTAGTGCTATGATTGACAACATGTTCCTCTTGTGCTGAAAACTGTGATAGAGTGTATGCGGAGAGTTTTTTTGCATATGGAAATGTGGAGTTAGTATTTACTGAACAAACTGTGGTTTTGAGCACAGTTTACCATTTGGCTAAGTGTGTGATGTAGTTGATTGTTGTGTTAAAACTTTAGAAAAAGTATCCTAAGTATAGGTAAAACAAACAAAAAAAAAAAAACTTCCTGTAAAAGGGGGACTTTTGGATGATTTTGTTCAATGTGGATACAGAGCAACACAGAGGAGCAGAGAGAAAAATCATACCTGTACGTTTATTTTTTTATGTTTTTTTTTTTTTCACTGTATTTGTGTAATTTGAAAGTTGTGATTAACCATGTGTACCTAAGTAAGAATGTGGTATTGAACAGAAAATGATCTATTTGGCGAACTGAAGGATGTAGGTTTTCCCCCATTAAAGGAGTTTTTTTGGGGAGTTTTTCCTTATCCACTGTGAGGGTCCAAAGGACAGAGGGATGTTGTATGCTGTAAAGCTCTGTGAGGCAAATTGTGATTTGTGATATTGGGCTTTATAAATAAAATTGACTGATTGATAGGTGTTTTGCTGTGTTAAGAGATTAGAAAAAAAAGTATCTGAAGGATAGGTAAATGCTTGTTGTGCAGCTGTGTATATATATATATATATATATATATATAAACTGTGATCACATTTCTACCAATAAAACCTGGGGCTGACTTTCCCCATGTGATCATCTAGCCTTGTTCTGGTTAGCCCTACCCATCATTCTAACAGCTTGCAGTTTAAATGGATTGGACTCTAATAATGTCAGCAGCAACTTTACTGCTTGCAGTAAAGGTTATAAAGGCAAAGCAATAAACATTTCCTGAAAGGAGCCTGAGATAGTAGGAGTCATAGCCAAGGAATGGCCTCTGTTGTAACACACATGATCCTATACTATCAGTTGCTATCAGTACAACAATGACTGTCTAACTGGAAACAACAGAGCAAAGTGTAAGGAGGGACGGTTGGTCACGTGCAAGAACGTTTAGTGGAGTTAGTGGAAAGTTAGTGGATTATGTCATGATAAATCATAATAAGATATCCCAAACAGCCAAAGGTGCTGCTCTCAAAGGGGATTTCCCAAAATATGTCTGCAAGGACAAAGGCATGTTTTGTCCTTGTTTGAGTCAGTCATCCATGCCTTTGTCACCACTCGGCTGGACTACTGCAATGCACTATATATGGGGGTTAATGGGTCCTCCATTGCTCGTCTGCAGCTGGTACAAAATGCTGCTGCACGACTTTTAACTGGTACACGCAAGCATGAGCACATTACACCAATTTTAGCATCACTTCATTGGCTGCCAGTTCATTTTAGGATCCATTTTAAAATTATTTTATTTGCTTTTAAAGCTCTTAATGGCCTTACCCCACCCTACCTCTTTGAGTTGCTACAGCCTTTTATGCCCACCCGTTCCCTCAGGTCAGCTAACCAGCTGCTCCTGACAGTGCCCAAAACCAGGAGCGAGCACAGAGGAGATTGTGCATTCGCTGTGGCCAAACTGTGGAAAGATCTGCCACTGTACATCAGGCAGGCATCCTCACTGCCTGTTTTTAAAAATCTTCTTAAAACCCACCTGTTTTCCCTGACTTTTAACACAGTGTTGTTTTTATGTGTTTTTTACATTTTCTATTTTCTAATTATGCAAACTGTGCATTTCAACCTATGGTGTATTTTATAATGCTTCTTATTTTCTCTGTACAGCACTTTGGGACCTCAGTGGTTGTTTTAAAGCGCCTTATAAATAAAGTTGGATTGGATTGGATTGGATTGGATGTTTATTGGTTACATTTACAGCAGGGGTGTGAATATAATAGTTCAGTCAGGACGGTTGCCCTAGGGCCCCTGAGGTAAAGGGGCCCATAGAAAGAGTACTATATGTTAGGTGGAAAACATTTACCATTTTCTATATTTGCCTTTGAAAAGGTATACCCATCTTTCTTTCTTTTTTTGTAAATAGCCAGTACTAATCCATAACAAAATATGATATAAAATATATGCCTACTCTACATGAACTATAAAAAACAACAACTACACAATCAAATTAATAATAATTTTTTTCTGTTGGTATTTTTGTCATATATATGCAATGATGATTTCTGGGAAATATGTATGCTGGTGTTATCCAGTGTCAAGTCTGTATTTGATTATAAGATTTTATAGTCAATCAATCAATCAATCAATCAATCAATTTTATTTATAAAGCCCAATATCACAAATCACAATTTGCCTCACAGGGCTTTACAGCATACGACATCCCTCTGTCCTTAAGACCCTCACAGCGGATAAGGAAAAACTCCCCAAAAAAAACCCTTTAACGGGGAAAAAAAACGGTAGAAACCTCAGGAAGAGCAACTGAGGAGGGATCCCTCTTCCAGGACAGACAGACGTGCAATAGATGTCGTACAGAACAGATCAACATGATAAATTAACAGTAATCCATATGACACAGGGAGAGAGAGAGAGAGAGGGAGAGAGAGAGAGAGAGCGAGAGAGAGATATGCAGGTAATGACAGTATCTTACAACAACATTAATGGAAGTAATAATATTATAGTTATAGTTCTGGTTACTGCGGTACAATGTATTAATACCTGGCAGTATACATGTGTGACAATAATCATATGTGTATAATAACAGAAGAAGTATGACTAATGACTAATGATGGCAGCAGCAGCAGGAGGCATCTGGCGGGACCACGGCAGCAGCACAACCACACACGTCACGCTGTCCAGGCACCGCTGTGATATGAGTTAATCTGAGAGACAGTGGAGCACAAAGGCTCCGGAGAAGAAGCCGAGTTAGTGACATCCAGAATGGCCGGGTTAGCTAGATGCAGTAATAGGATACGAGAGAGAGAGAGAGAGAGAAGGAGAGAAGGGGCCTGGTGTACTATAGAGGGGTCCTCCGGCAGACTAGGCCTAAGTCAGCCTAACTAAGGGCTGGTACAGGACAAGCCTGAGCCAGCCCTAACTATAAGCTTTATCAAAGAGGAAAGTCTTAAGTCTAGTCTTAAATGTGGAGACAGTGTCTGCCTCCCGGACCGTAACAGGAAGATGATTCCACAGGAGAGGAGCCTGATAGCTGAAGGCTCTGGCTCCTGATCTACTTTTGGAGACTTTAGGGACCACGAGTAACCCTGCGTTCTCAGAGCGCAGTGTTCTGTGGGATAATATGGCACTATGAGCTCTCTAAGATATGATGGAGCTTGACCATTTAGAGCTTTATAAGTTAACAGTAGGATTTTAAATTCAATTCTGGATTTTACAGGGAGCCAGTGCAGAGAAGCTAAAACAGGAGAGATATGATCGCGTTTCTTAGTTCCTGTTAGTACACGTGCTGCTGCATTCTGAATTAGCTGGAGAGTTTTTAAGGACTTACTAGAGCTACCTGATAACAGAGAGTTACAGTAATCCAGCCTTGAGGTAACAAAAGCGTGGACCAATTTTTCTGCATCT
Source organism: Epinephelus fuscoguttatus (assembly GCF_011397635.1). Taxonomy (NCBI): domain Eukaryota; kingdom Metazoa; phylum Chordata; class Actinopteri; order Perciformes; family Serranidae; genus Epinephelus; species Epinephelus fuscoguttatus. The sequence continues at coordinate 51,399,747 of NC_064752.1, forward strand.
TTTCGGGTCAGGATAGGCCTAATTTTCGCAATATTACGCAGATGAAAAAATGCAGTCCGTGAGGTTTGCTTTAAATGAGAATTAAAAGACAAATCTTGATCAAATGTTACTCCAAGGTTTCTTATGGTAGTGGCAGGGGCCAGAGCAATGCCATCTAGAGAAACTATGTCATCAGATAAAGAGTCTCTGAGTTGTTTGGGGCCAAGAACAATAACTTCAGTTTTGTCTGAATTTAACATCAGGAAATTGGTGCTCATCCAAGTTTTTATGTCTTTAAGGCAATTATGGAGTTTAGTTAATTGATTGCTTTCTTCTGGCTTCATCGATAAATACAACTGTGTATCATCTGCATAACAATGGAAATTTATAGAGTGATTTCTAATGATGTTACCTAAAGGAAGGATATATAGAGTAAACAGGATTGGTCCGAGCACAGAACCTTGCGGAACTCCAAAACAAACTTTAGTACGTAAGGATGGTTCATTGCGAACGTCAACAAATTGAAAACGATCAGATAAATAAGATTTAAACCAGCTTAGTGCTGAACCTTTTAAGCCAATTAAGTGATCCAGTCTCTGCAGCAGAATTTGATGGTCAATTGTGTCAAATGCCGCACTAAGATCTAATAAAACAAGTACAGAGATGAGTCCTTTGTCTGAAGCAATCAGAAGGTCATTTGTAATTTTAACTAGAGCTGTCTCAGTGCTATGATGCACTCTAAATCCTGACTGAAATTCCTCAAATAAATTATTATCCTGGAGAAAATCACACAGCTGGTCTGCGACTACTTTCTCAAGGATCTTTGACATAAAGGGAAGATTAGATATTGGTCTATAGTTGGCTAACACCTCTGGATCCAGGGAGGGCTTTTTTAGTAGAGGTTTAATTACAGCTATCTTAAAAGACTGTGGTACATAGCCTGTTAATAAGGATATATTGATCATATCTAATATATGAGTGTTAACTAAAGGAAAGACCTCCTTCAGTAGCCTAGTTGGGATGGGGTCTAAGAGACACGTTGATGATTTGGATGAAGAAATCACTGCGGTCAATTCTTGAAGAGAAATTGGGGAGAAGCAATCTAAATATATATTAGATTTTACAGCTGTGTTTGAGGTTAGATAGGTACTATCTGAGGGCAGGAGGTCATGAATTTTGCCTCTAATAGTTAGAATTTTGTCATTAAAAAAGCTCATAAAATCATTAGTGCTAAGGGCTAAGGGAATACAAGGCTCAATAGAGCTTTGACTCTCAGTCAGCCTGGCTACAGTGCTGAAAAGAAACCTGGGGTTGTTCTTATTGTCTTCTATTAGAGCTGAGTAATAGTTTGCTCTGGCATTGCGGAGGCCCCTCTTATAAGTTTTGAGACTGTCTGTCCAGATTAAACGAGATTCTTCCAGTTTGGTTAATCGCCAATTCCTTTCAAATATTTGTTTTAACTTATGGGTTTGACAGTTATACCAAGGCGAACTTTCTTTGCTTTTAACTTCTTTTTAAGAGGAGCTACAGAGTCGGCGTTGTTCGTAGCGAGCCTACGGTGCTATCAACAAAATGATCAATTCGGAGAGGTTAAAGTCGGCACGGGAAACCTCTGTTACTGAAGGTATTGGTATTGAATTTAACGACAGTAATCTTTTCCTTAAGTTTTGCGACAGCACTATCTGATAAACATCTAGTATAGTAACTGTTGCTGAGTGGCGTGTAATCGAGTAGAAATCAAAAGTAATCAGATAATGATCCGATAGCGAGGGATTCTGTGGAAAGACTTTTAGGTTATCAATTTCAATTCCATACGTCAGAACTAGATCAAGGGTATGGTTAAAACAATGAGTAGGTTCATGTACACCCTGACTGAAGCCAATGGAGTCTAATAATGAGATAAACGCGGTAGCCAGGGAGTCATTATCAACGTCGACATGAATGTTAAAATCGCCTACAATAATAACTTTATCTGATTTAAGAACTAAACTGGATAAAAACTCTGAGAATTCAGATAAAAATTCAGAATACGGGCCAGGAGCACGGTACACTATAACAAATAAAAGTGGCTGCGAGGTTTTCCAGGTCGGATGTAAAAGACTAAGAACGAGGCTTTCAAATGAATTATAATCTAGTTTAGGTTTAGGGCTGATTAACAGACTAGAGTTAAAAATGGCTGCAACTCCCCCTCCTCGGCCGCTGCCTCGAGGAATGTGGGTATTATTATGACTGGGAGGAGTAGCAAGTTAAGGTGTATAACAAGTAGCAAAAAAACCAAACAAACAACCAAGTGACAACAACAAACAAACAAAACAAACATATTAGTGGTGACAGTTAAATTTACTATTGTTTATTATTATTATTATTATTATTATTATTAACATCATCGTTATTATTATTATCATTATAATCACTATTGCTATTATTATTGGATTGTTTTGGTTTCATTCATTTGTCAAAGACATTATTGATTGGTCAACACAAAACACAGCTAAATAGATGAAGGAACAACACCACAAAACCCTATTCTGAATTTGTATCCGAATTCAGAGTTTTTATCCAGTTTAGTTCTTAAATCTGTTGGGGTCAACACATGAGGCTTCACACTGAGGCACCAAAAATTTTGGGGTCAACACATTAGGCTTCACATGGAGGTACCAAAAATGTTGGGAACATAAATTTGGGCTTCACACGGAGGCACCAAAATGTTGGGATTTAATTGGCTATTGGAAATAATTAATAATTATTATTAATAATTAATAATTATGTTAAATAATGTGATTTAATTAACATTAAATCACCTCGTGGGGCACCATTCCCATAAAGGGAAAAGTGATAGCCAGTGAAAGATATCAGGCTCATAAAATAGGGTAAAGTTGGAGTTTTGATTAATAATTAAATTAATGACAACAACCAAAATTAACGGTAATGCCTGAAGGATTTTGGAGTTCTTGACACAGCAGAGGTTGACTATTCATTCACTCTTGTGCAACATTAAACAGACAGCAGGTATGATTCCAAAGAATTATATTTATTCACAAACTAGCAAAGCAAACGAAAACACACAAATTCTAACTAACTACATACAAGCTTTGTGTGTATATGTGTGTGTGTGTGTGTGTGTGAGAGAGAGAGAGAGAGAGAGAGTGTGAGAGAGAGGAAAGAGGAAGACAAAGGTGGGTGTGGTGGCAAGGAGTCGTTTGGCCTACAAAACAAAATGGCTCACAACAGAGAACTACCAAAATGGCCGAATCAAAGCTTGCTTCAGGTTGGGGGAGGTGTTTGTCTGACCGTGTGGTCAGGACAAAGACAAAGGAAAAGAAGCGGGAACTTTGAGATGCCTGTTTGGGTGTAGCTCTGGTGAAAGGCTATTTGTTAATGAGTCTATGTCAATGTGACGTATGCTGCAAACGGTCTGGATTAGTGCAGAGATTGTTTAGTTGTGTGCAAGAATCTGTTTGCAAACAGTATTAGCAAACTAAACACTTAGCTTTGGCGAAGCCAACTAATCAATGTCCTAACTGCAAACAATCACAACAATAACTCAATGAACAACATCAAATCACATATTATTATTATTACTTTCAATAATGTTGTTGTAAGCTACTGTCATTACCTGCATATCTCTCTCTCTCTCTCTCTCTCTCTCTCTCTCTCTCTCTCTCTCTCTCTGTCTCATTGTGTCATACTGATTACTGTTAATTTATTAGGCTGATCTGTTCTGTACGACATCTATTGCACGTCTGTCCGTCCTGGAAGAGGGATCCCTCCTCAGTTGCTTTTCCTGAGGTTTCTACTGTTTTTTTCCCCGTTAAAGGGGTTTTTTGGGGAGTTTTTCCTTATCCGCTGTGAGGGTCATAAGGACAGAGGGATGTCGTATGCTGTAAAGCCCTGTGAGGCAAATTGTGATTTGTGATATTGGGCTTTATAAATAAAATTGATTGATTGATTGATTGATTGATTGACATACAACAAGTTAACAGTCTTGCTTAGCCTGTAAAGCTGTGATAAAGCTATGCCCAGTTGTTACGTTACCAATCCTTTAATGGATGGGAGAAAGAGTCACTTGGTGGTGTACTGCTTTGTTAGCCGACAGAAGAAGGCTGGGAAGATGGTTCCAGGTGCAGTCTTTGTTGGGTCCTTTGTTCCAAAGGTGAAACTCCGAGGAAGCTGGTCACTCAGGGTTTAGCAGAGTTAGACGCTGGGTGCTAACTCACTTAGTTCCTTGTTGCTGGAAAGCTAGTTGCAAACCTTGTGTTTCAAGAGAGTCTATGATCTGTTGCCCTCCCTTTAGCGGTTTGGGTCAAGGAGCAAGGGTCTGGGCCTCTGCTGTTCCTGCCCAGCCGGAAAGACATGTGAGCTGCTACAGCAGCTGGAGCAAGAGAGAGCGATCTGTTGGAAGGGAGCAGATCTTTGCAGGCCTGTGACATCACAGAGTCACATGTCACTGTAAAAGTCCTGTCCAATCAAGTTGTGAGACTTGTGTCTCACTGAGGTGTGAGGTGAGACCTTCTATGGAGATGGGTGTCCCCTCGCTCTCTTTGTTTGAAGACAAAGAGCATGCAGAGGAAAAAGCCTTTAAATCTCCAGATTTCTCACTGTTTTAACCATCCCCTCAATCTAGTTCTGACGTATGGAATTGAAATTGATAACCTAACAGTCTTTCCACAGAATCCCTCGCTATCGGATCATTATTTGATTACTTTTGATTTATTTTTACTCAATTACATGCCACTTAGCAACAGTTACTATACTAGATGTTTATCAGATAGTGCTGTCTCAAAATTTAAGGAAATGATTCCTCCGTCGTTGAATTGATCATCTTTTCGATAGCGCTGTAGGCTCGCTGCGAATAACACTCGACTCTGTAGCTCCTCTAAAAAAGATGTAACAAAGCAAAGAAAGTTCACTCCTTGGTGTAACTCGCAAACCCGTAAGGTAAAACAAATATCGCGAAAATTTGAAAGGAATTGGTGATTAACCAAACTGGAGGAATCTTATTTAGTCTGGGCAGACAGTCTCAAAACGTATAATAGTGGGGTGGCTTAGGTCAATATATCACAACAATCGTTCATTTTGTGATGAAAGCACAAAATTTGGTACATGTGTTGGTGGATATATTTCAAATAAATCTGGAAATTGGGGCATTGCAAAAATGCACCCTAGTTGCCGTAGCAACCATTTATTCAATAAAATGAATCAAAATATTTAAATGTTTCATTACAAGATTTTAAAAATGTAAATATGTATTAAATTAAGAAAAATACAGTTAGACACACTCACAGTTCACATTAAATTAAGAACAAGTGCAAAGTTAGCTTGTCACAAGGCCGATATACATGGCGACATTATCAGGTGTTGAAATGTTTAGCTGCAGGCATCAAAGAGAAACAAAGACAGGTGAAGTCAGAAGGTGTTAAGGATAGGAGTTTAGCAATTCAGTTTGTCCGTGAGGGAGAGAAATACAGAAGGGATAAGTTAGTAAGGAGGCAAGGGTGTGGCCGCCTAGAAGGTGCTTGTGATTGGGAAATGCAAGTAGATTTAGGGGGAAAGCTTGTTGTTCCCCAGCAAATAGTTTGTAGCATGCAGAGGCCTGACATAGTATTGTGGTCAGTGAGTCAACGGATAGTTTATTTCATTGAGCTGACAGTTCCTTGGGAAGACTCAGTGGAAGAAACCTATGGAAGAAAAAAGCTTAGATATGCAGACTTAGGAGCAGAAGCTGAGCAGCGAGGATGGAAAACTAGGATTTGTCCAGTGGAAGTGGGGTTTAGGGGATTCATAGCAAGATCAGCTGTCTCGCTCCTGGGAGAACTCGGAGTGCAGGGACAGAGTTTGATGAAGACAGTGAAGGAAATGTCAGATGAAGCAGCCAGAGCTAGCCAATGGAGAAGAAATAATGTCAGTTGGGGGCCAGCAGGGGGAACTACTAAGCAGGGTACATAACTCACTGAGATCAGATGGAGAAATCCACCAATCAGTCCTCTCAGGAGAAAATCCAGGAAGAGGAAGGTTATTTAAGTGTGGGAGTGGCCTATTTGAATCCCTTTTGTTTGAGACCATGCCGCAAGGTGAGTGTGTTTGCTGATCATGTGAGTTTATTTATCTAGTTTAACTTAAGCTTATATTGGAGTTATGCTATGTAGCATGTGAAATAGAGTATGGTGAATTTGCTAGGAAAGGTAGTATCAGCACGGTCTCTACCTGGAGCTCGCATGTACGGAGCCTGGGTTTGGTTGAAGGTGGCGGTGCTGTTTGGGCTGAGAAAGCCATGTGTAATGTAAGGTAAAGGAGACTGTTGGGTCGGTGTGGGGAGCAGTGAGAGCTGGCATTAGGGGAGTGTGTCTGGGACGTCAGAGATCACTGTCTAGCCTCCTGGAGGTGTCGTGGGACCAACTAGATGAAACACTAGTGAAAGGAGGTTCCCACCTGATGACCCCAAAGACATGTTTATTATCACTGCTCACTGGTCTGTATAGTTAAGCCTTGCCATAATAGCTTATCATAGGGCTTAGGAGGTTATTCACTGAGTGCTGATCCTTTCTCTAGAGCACAAACTTCTTGTGTTTATTTGAATGAATTATTTCAACTGTAATAACTATGTAAAAAAAAATGTTATTTTTAGGATGTACACATTTTGAACATCATAGGTAAAGGCGAAAGAACAAAAACAATCAATATGGGCCTCAGTGGAAAAGTAAATTCACAAGCTAGCAAAGCTAACTAGTTAAGCTAGGTAGTTAGCTTAGAACATGTAGCAGTGGCAGAGTTGAGTGTGAGAGAGTAAGACATTGTAAAATTATGAAGGAATGTTTGAACCCCACTGGACGACACTGCCACAGGCATCAAAATCCTGTCGTGAGCTGATCTCTTGTGGTTGCAAGAGTGGTTGCAAAAAGCTCTGCAGGTGCGAGAAGGATGCTCTTCAGTGCACAGGCCTGTGCTTCTGTGAGGGAGAATATGAGAGCTGACCATATCTTCTCATAACTCAAAGTACAAGGTAGGTGTTCTATTTATTTTGTACATTCACTGTACTGAAAATAATGAGTCTAACAATATCATCTGGCAAGTGATTAAAATATTTCCTTTTTTTGCTCTTTAAGGAGCAACAAAGGAAGACAAGCCAAAGAGGAGGCTGTAAACTGTGAATGAGAAGCTAATAAAACATTTTAAAAAGCTCATGTTCTGTTCTATTACATTTTAATAAAGCTTTTCCACTTTAAAGGGCCAGTGTGTAATATTTGGCATGGTTTATTGTAAATCTGAACCTGAATCTGAATATTCTACCCATTAATATGTTTATACAAGTGTATAATCACTATAAAATAAAATTCATTTGGTTTTCGTAGCCTTATAATTATGCTTTTATATATATATATATATATATATATATAGCAGGGGCCTTGCTTTAGAGAGGTTGCCATCTTGCGCCGCCATGTATGGCAGACTGAGCGGACAATCCAGCCAGTCAGAGAACGTGTTTCGCGTGTATAAATGAACCAAAGAAGACAGCGGAAGGAAGGAAGAAGGAGGAGGAAACAGCAGAGAATGTTAGTAGTTCGTCGATAGAGAGTAGTGAAAAGTTTTTTTAGTCATAAAGTTTGCGAATGGACCACACTTACCACGCAACAGGAGAGAATGAACCCGAACCGTCATCTGCGAGAAAAAGAAGACGCAACTTCACTCCTTGTGATGCACTCTCTGCGGCGCTTTTCCTCCTGATGATATATCTCCCCAGTGATGGCAGCAGTAGCACTGAATCCCATTCGGTGCATTAAGCCTCTCTTCTCGCCCGCTCAGCATCAAACACATGGAGTTCCTCATCTGTATGCTCCGGCTCAAAAAGGTATGGCTCTGGGTCTGTGTCCGCTACAAGAAACTCTTCAAAATCGTGTTCAAAGTCGTCCAACAGCTGAGCTCTGTTTACTGGCTACACTATCAGTCAGTGTACGGGCTGGAAATTGGTGGAGCAGAGGGGGGAGGAGGTCCCCACTCGGTATGGTAAACGAGTATGTGTGTATGAAGTGTGTCTGTTATGCTAGAAAACTCAGAGTTTGGGACGGAGTCTTTTACCCCCTGGAGTGTTACCAGTGCTCAAATAAACTGGCCTTTTTCCTGAACGCTCCTCTGGTCTCCTGCTCATGTGGGATTCATTACAATATCGTAACATCCTACTCCTGAAAAACTTGTGCGCAAGGCTTTTTGTCCCTATGAGGCCACCGTCATTTACCCAACGGGAGGCGTGAGCGAGTGAGCCCTGCAATCTAGAATTTGACCACTGATGTCACTGTTTTCAACCCATTTTACACACTGGCCCTTTAATATGCCTCTAAATTATATTTGTGGCACTAAAAACATGAAACAGCATCTATAGGATAGACAAAGCATTCTATGCCAGTAACCACTGGCAGCCACTTTTTGCCATTTTAGAAAATGGCTGCCACAGTCCTCAGAATTAAAATTTGGTGTTTTCATCACAAAATGAATGATAGTTTAGCTACGCCACCCCACTATAAGAGGGACCTCCGCAATGCCAGAGCAAACTATTACACAGCATTAATAGAAGAAAATAACAACCCTAGGTTTCTTTTCAGCACTGTAGCCAGGCTGACTGAGAGTCAGAGCTCTATTGAGCCTTGTATTCCTTTAGCCCTTAGCAGTAATGATTTTATGAGCTTTTTTAATGACAAAATTCTAACTATTAGAGGCAAAATTCATGACCTCCTGTCCTCAGATAGTACCCATCTGCCCTCAAACACAGCCGTAAGACTTAATATTTAGATTGCTTCTCCCCAGTTTCTCTTCAAAAATTGACCGCAGTGATTTCTTCACCTAAATCATCAACGTGTCTCTTAGACCCCATCCCAACTAGGCTACTTAAGGAAGCCTTACCTTTAGTTAACACTCATATATTAGATATGATCAATATATTCTTATTAACAGGCTATGTACCACAGTCTTTTAAGGCAGCTGTAATTGAACCTCTCCTAAAAAAGCCCACCCTGGATCCAGAGGTGTTAGCCAACTACAGACCAATATCTAATCTTCCCTTTCTTTCAAAGATCCTTGAGAAAGTAGTCGCAGACCAGCTGTGTGATTTTCTCCATGATAATAATTTATTTGAGGAATTTCAGTCAGGATTTAGAGTGCATCATAGCACTGAGACAGCACTAGTTAAAATTAAAAATGATCTGATTGCTACAGACAAAGGACTCGTCTCTGTATTTGTTTTGTTAGATCTTAGTGTGGCGTTTGACACAATTGACCATCAAATTCTGCTACAGAGACTGAACACTTAATTGGCCTAAAAGGTTCTGCACTGAACTGGTTTAAATCTTATTTATCTGATTGTTTTCAGTTTATTCACGTTCATAACGAATCGTCCTTACGTACCAAAGTTTGTTTTGGAGTTCCGCAAGGTTCTGTGCTCGGACCAATCCTATTTACTCTATATATGCTTCCTTTAGGTAACATCATTAGAAATCACTCTGTAAATTTCCATTGTTATGCGGATGATACACAGTTGTATTTATCGATGAAGCCAGGAGAAAGTAATCAATTAACTAAACTTCATAATTGCCTTAAAGACATAAAAACCTGGATGAGCACCAGTTTCCTGATGTTAAATTCAGACAAAACGGAAGTTATTGCTCTTGGCCCCAAACAACTCAGAGACTCTTTATCTGATGACATAGTTTCTCTAGATGGCATTGCTCTGGCCTCTAGCACTACCATAAGAAACCTCGGAGTAATATTTGATCAAGATTTGTCTTTTAATTCTCATTTAAAACAAACCTCAGGGACTGCATTTTTTCATCTGCGTAATATTGCGAAAATTAGGCCTATCCTGACCCGAAAAGATGCAGAAAAATTGGTCCAGAATTGAATTTGAAATCCTACTGTTAACTTATAAAGCTCTAAATGGTCAGGCTCTGTCATATCTTAGAGAGCTCATAGTGCCATATTATCCCACCAGAACACTGCACTCTGAGAACACAGGGTTACTCGTGGTCCCTAAAGTCTCCAAAAGTAGATCAGGAGCCAGAGCCTTCGGCTATCAGGCTCCTCTCCTGTGGAATCATCTTCCTGTTACGGTCCGGGAGGCAGACACTGTCTCCACATTTAAGACTAGACTTCAGACTTTCCTCTTTGATAAAGCTTATAGTTAGGGCTGGCTCAGGCTTGCCTTGTACTAGTTAGGCTGACTTAGGCCTAGTCTGCCGGGGGACCTCCTATAATACACCGGGCACCATCTCTCTCTCTCTCTCATGTCCTGTTACTGCATCTTGCTAACTCGGCCGTACTGAATGTCACTAACTCGGCTTCTTCTCCGGAGCCTTTGTGCTCCATTGTCTCGCAGGTTAACTCATATCACAGCGGTGCCTGGATAGTGTGACGTGTGTGGTTGTGCTGCTGCCTCGGCCCTGCCAGATGCCTCCTGCTGCTGCTGTTATCATTAGTCATACTTCTACTGTTATTATACACATATGATTATTGTCACATATGTATACTATCAGATATTATACTTTAAACATATTGTACCACAATAGCTAGAATTATAACTATAATATTGTTACTTTCATGAATGTTGTTGTAAGCTACTGTCATTACTGTCTGTCCTGCATCTCTCTCTGTCTCTGTCTCTCTCTCTCTGTCTCTCTTTCTGTCTCATTGTGTCATACAAATTACTGTTATTATTATGCTGATTTGTTCTGTACAACATCTATTGCACGTCTGTCCATCCTGGAAGAGGGATCCCTCCTCAGTTGCTCTTCCTGAGGTTTCTACCGTTTTTTCCCCCCGTTAAAGGTTTTTTTGGGGGGAGTTTTTCCTTATCTGCTGCGAGGGTCCTAAGGACAGAGGGATGTCATATGAGGCAAATTGTGATTTGTGATATTAGGCTTTATAAATAAAATTGATTGATTGATTGATGTACAGTACACATACACCAAAGGCAGATGAAAGGAAAGGCAGAAGAAAACAGATTTATGATAGTTCTGTGATGTAGTCTCCATCTTTGGAGGTATCCACAATTATAATCCTACAATGGGACAGACAGAATGACACACTGACAGTTTCAGTGACAGTATACCATACCATGACTTAGTCATACCAAAAAAAACAAAAAAAAAACAACAACATTTGGCCACAGGGGGAGCCACAGCGATCAGTCACATTTTAGCCATTTTTAAGCATTTATCTGTTGTTATAGCGCCACCCAGTTGCCAATTAGAGTTAGAGTCCAGTCATCTTAAAGTGTCCTGTTCTACATATCTACCAAGTTTAGTAAAAATCGATATGGCGGTTAGGCCTAGATAAGAAATTAGCTCTCTAGCGCCCCCATTTTGTTTGATCGGGTCAAAATGGCGGAAAATCTATATAACCAGAAGTTATGGGTTCTTGAGGCAAATTTGTTCCTCATGAGGAGAGGCATCTCTGTACAAAGTCTCTACAACATACGGGGCATGAGATATGCCCTTTCAAAGTTTGCAATTTCAATCGATTGCTATAGCGCCCCCCTTTGGCCAACTGATGTAATATTGCTTCCTTCACATCCTCCCACGACCCTCTACCACTGTACCAAATTTCACATGGATTGACCAGGTCAGTGAGGAGAAAAACGTGGAACAGACACACCCACAGACAGAGTTTTGTCATTATATTGTAAGATGATTAACTGTGTGTGGCGGCACAGTGGTGCAGTGGTTAGCACTGTCGCCTCACAGCAAAAGGGTTCTTGATTCAAAGACTTTGCATTTTCTCTCTGTGTCAGTGTGGGTTTTCTCTCTTAATTGGTGACTCCAGGGTGTACCCTGCCTCTCACCCAATCACAGCTGGGATAAGCTCCAGCCCCTCATGACCCCCAACAGGATAGGCCGTCACAGTAAATAAGTAAACTAATGTATTATGATTGTGTGCTCCTTACATAATGTTTTGTAGACAATGCATAGTTGTTTTGCTGGAATTACAACAACTTGGCACCAACCTGTGCTATGTTGGCTACCAGGAAACAAACATTTTCATCTGGCCAGTACAGCCATCCTTTACCCTCACCGCCAACCCCACTGCCACCTCCTGCCTGCATGAGCCAAAAGCATGAGGCCAGATGACTTCAAGTCAGAAATGATGGTATGCTTATGCAAACAAATATTCAGTTCAGCAGCCTCTCTCCCAAACATGTCCTTATTTTTAATATTGATTTAATATTTAGTCTTTTCTTGTGATTTGTTATGTCATCTTTATTACGACCATTATCTCACCTCAACATTGATTTGTTAAAATATGTCAAAGAAAATAATTTCTAGATAAATTCAACATATACCAGTGCTCTGTAAGACATTTTTTTTCTAGAAATGAAAATGTCTGATCATTCCGTCAGTGCGTCACTAACAAGTTTCTAAATCTCTTCCAAAGCAACTGAACCAGAAACACAATGCAACCTATTATGAGAAGACAAAAAGTGACTGAAGTGTCAGTTTACTTGATACTAACAATAGAGGGACAAAACCAGTTCACCACATAGCTGACACAGTGACTGACATTTCAACAAATGCCACTCTGCTCCCCACTCAGAGTAAAAACACTCCCGAAGGCACCTGACTGGATATTTAAATATGCTCTCTATGAGCATGCACATGTAACTTCCTGTAAAGACTAATCATAATGTAAAGACTAAAAATATTGTCGAAGGAACTTTACCACTTAGACAAGAACTGTCTCACACACAATCACACACACACACACACACACACACACACACACACACACACACACACACACACTTTTCCCCTACTTGGTTTCCTCATACCTACGTTTATTATATAACAAATTCCCAGAACTGGAAACCATGGCTGCCTCTCATTTGTGGAAAGCACCAGACAATTGGTGGTGTAACACTATTGTATTTGCTTGTTTTCAGTGGCAACAGGTTTAGATTTTGGTCCAGCGTTTCGTAATAGATCTAATCTTTGTTCTCCATGGTTCCCACTAGACTCTCAAAGGGGGGTAAGATTACATGAATGACAGTGTTTGGGGTAAGGAGGATCTTGTTTATGCCCGAGCCACCTGAAAGGAGCCAGTATCACCACAGATCCAGGTGTGAAAACTGAGACTGAATTCTTAGCATGTGTGTGAGAGAGTATATCTATCGTAAAAGGCAATCTTGTAGGGTTCATAAGGTCTTCTAAATGATGCAGGTTGAGGATCCTATGGTATCAGCTGATGTACACAGGCTGTCCTAGACTGCAGCCCAGGAGCCCCTCATGTGTAAGGGCCCCGGATTGGCCAGACTATTGACCCACAAGACACTTAAAAAATTAAGCAGCTTTTGGGTACCTATGGTCCACACATGCCCACATCTAACCACACAGCTGGCCCAATGGGGTTCATACAGTCAGTTACGTTTTTAATTAATTTGTCACTGCTGGACAACACAGCCACAAACTGTCAGAGAGAAAACATCACAGTGGAGCACAAATCATATCACTGAACAAATACTGCCATCTACTGGTTACCTGTCACAACACAAAGCCTGTTGCAAGAAACCTTGGTGACATGATTGATAGTAATTTATGTTTTCAAGCAACATATCAAAAAGGTTGTCCAATCATGTTTTTACCACCTCAGAAATATTGCCCGTTGTACATGCTTTTACTTTTTCACACCTTGATTATTGCAACAGCCTTTATTCCTGTCTTAATCAGACTGTACATAACTCAGCTGCTAGGCTTTTACCCACAATCACACTGGTTTTAGGCTTTGGCTCCCTGTCGGTTTGAAGACTGATTTTAAATTCTTATTGATTCTTTTACGAGATTAGGATCTCGTAATTATGAGATAAGGTGTCTAATTTTTTTTTTTTATCCAGTGAATGCAATGCATTTCCTTAATATATACATACAGTACAGGCCAAAAGTTTGGACACACCTTCTCATTCAATGCGTTTTCTTTATTTTCATGACTATTTACATTGTAGATTCTCACTGAAGGCATCAAAACTATGAATGAACACATGTGGAGTTATGTACTTAACAAAAAAAGTTGAAATAACTGAAAACATGTTTTATATTCTAGTTTCTTCAAAATAGCCACCCTTTGCTCTGATTACTGCTTTGCACACTCTTGGCATTCTCTTGATGAGCTTCAAGAGGTAGTCACCTGAAATGGTTTTCCAACAGTCTTGAAGGAGTTCCCAGAGGTGTTTAGCACTTGTTGGCCCCTTTGCCTTCACTCTGCGGTCCAGCTCACCCCAAACCATCTCGATTGGGTTCAGGTCCGGTGACTGTGGAGGCCAGGTCATCTGCCGCAGCACTCCATCACTCTCCTTCTTGGTCAAATAGCCCTTACACAGCCTGGAGGTGTGTTTGGGGTCATTGTCCTGTTGAAAAATAAATGATCGTCCAACTAAACGCAAACCAGATGGGATGGCATGTCGCTGCAGGATGCTGTGGTAGCCATGCTGGTTCAGTGTGCCTTCAATTTTGAATAAATCCCCAACAGTGTCACCAGCAAAACACCCCCACACCATCACACCTCCTCCTCCATGCTTCACAGTGGGAACCAGGCATGTGCTAGAACTCTGTGTGGCATTCATCTGGTCTCTGATCTGAGCTGCTGTTAACTTGCGATTTCTGAGGCTGGTGACTCGGATGAACTTATCCTCAGAAGCAGAGGTGACTCTTGGTCTTCCTTTCCTGGGTCAGTCCTCATGTGTGCCAGTTTCGTTGTAGCGCTTGATGGTTTTTGCGACTCCACTTGGGGACACATTTAAAGTTTTTGCAATTTTCCGGACTGACTGACCTTCATTTCTTAAAGTAATGATGGCCACTCGTTTTTCTTTAGTTAGCTGGTTGGTTCTTGCCATAATATGAATTTTAACAGTTGTCCAATAGGGCTGTCGGCTGTGTATTAACCTGACTTCTGCACAACACAACTGATGGTCCCAACCCCATTGATAAAGCAAGAAATTCCACTAATTAACCCTGATAAGGCACACCTGTGAAGTGGAAACCATTTCAGGTGACTACCTCTTGAAGCTCATGGAGAGAATGCCAAGAGTGTGCAAAGCAGTACTCAGAGCAAAGGGTGGCTATTTTGAAGAAACTAGAATATAAAATGTGTTTTCAGTTATTTCACCTTTTTTTGTTAAGTACATAACTCCACATGTGTTCATTCATAGATTTGATGCCTTCAGTGAGAATCTACAATGTAAATAGTCATGAAAATAAAGAAAACGCATTGAATGAGAAGGTGTGTCCAAACTTTTGGCCTGTACTGTATATATATATATATATATATATATATACAGTACAGTACAGTATATATATATATATATATATATATATATATATAAAATCACCCTCTTAGGGTGGTATTTGTATCATTCTCAAGCTCGGTATATTTGGGGGTAAACAGCTGCGACTGTAATTACAGACATGAACAGACTTGAACTACTTGGAGTTTCCCTGCCACCCTCAATGAACACCCCCAGGTATGATGGCAAAGCTAATTGGGAAGCTTTTCATGCTCAGTTTGAAACGTAGACCAAGCCGGCAGGTGGTCCACTGAGGAGAAAGCCCTCCAGTTAGTGATGTTCCTTACAGGGGATGCTTTGTCAAGCCTACTACCGCTAAGCCCCGAAGATAGGAGGGACTATGCTGCAATAGTTGGAGCTCTAAAGAGGCGGTTTGGCCTGTGCTCAGCAGCTAGCCTGCTACGCTCTCAACTGTTCAGTGGTGGCCAGGAGAGCTGCTGAAGAAGCTTGCCAACGACATTGAAGGACTAGTTTACTGCACCTATGCTCACATGCCTCCTGCCATCCAGAGTGAAATAGCCTGTGACCACTTCCTCCAGGCCCTGCTTCTGCCTGACCTGTGTATCCGGAGGCTGCTGGCTTACCCCAAGTCTCTCCAGGAAGCGTTGGAGTTAGCAACTGAGAGGGAAATGCTGTGTGCTGATTTCCTGGCGACATGCTCCACACGCTGCAAAAAAAGAACTGCAAGTGTGGCTGACGTGACTGCCACAGAACCTGCGTAGGTGGGCAGTTTGACCCAACTGGTGCGGCCTGCCACAGTGAAGAAAGCGCAACGGCCCAGGCCACGTTCAAGCTCTGCTGGGGATGTGGGTAGCCACCTCATCCGTCAGTGCCCTCTCAACTCTCCAAATCAAGGAAACAGGATAGGGACCACATGACTGGGACAATGTGGGCCCCCAATGCTGTGTCCCAGCCTCTTCGGGAGACAGCAGTGCTCCAACCAAGTGGGAGCATTGCCTCCACCGAATTTGGATGGTCAGCTAGAACGACACATGTGTGTGCGGTAAACTAGTCCTTCAATGTCAGCTACAACGACACGTGTCGTTCTAGCTGACATTGTTGACAATGCTGACAACAAAGCTGACCATCCAAATTTGGGCCAGATGCAGATGGGAGACTGCTGGTATGCGCTGGTGACTATTGAAGGGATATGCTGCTCGGTACTGGTGAACACAGGTTCTTCAGCCACCCCGGTGATGTGGTGGGGGACGGAATAATACTTTTCCCTTCCTTAGTGAAATTGCTGACAGTTACTGGAGAATGGGCCACCATGGTGGGGGAGGCATTAGTGACTCTGCAGTTGGGGCAACTGCCCCAGGAAACTAGCCTGAGTTTAATGCTCCCACGAGAATACTTTTCCACTGTCACAATCTTCTGAGGCTTCTGAGTACAATTACCTCCAGAATGCTTGTGTAATGAACCAAATTGTCCAAAAACTAAATCATAAACTATGTGACCTCATTCCAATCTTCCATGCTTTGCACACTTATACCACTGGAAAAAAAAAATTGGAAATCATTAACAAATGCTTAATATAGTGTTAAAAATGTTATGAGTGCAACTATAAACTGTTAATTAATAGTCCATTAATAATTCATAAACATTATTAATTATAATTTCATTGTTTGTTAATGGTAAAGTAACTATTAGCTTACATTAATATACTATCTATTTACCATTTATAAATGGTCTATTTGCCATTTATAAATGATGGTTAAACATTAATAAACTATCTGTTTACCATTTATAAATGATGGTTTTTGTAAAGTGTTACCCTCTCAGGGTACACGACTTCAGTTGGGCGTTTGTCCCATTTTTCAAAGTCTTGATTTACAAGAGGACCCCACACTGAAGACTTTTTTATAGCATAGAAAGCTCTCCTTCCCTTGTCTCTGAGATCATTAACAGCCAGACTGAAATTTCCTGTTGAGGTAATTTTTAGTCCCAAATATGTGCACTGGTATAAACCCCCTACTACCATACTTGCAGTGGGTCTGCAGATTCATGATTTGACACCCAGTAATGTAAGGACAAAAGACAACACAAAGCTAAAAAGGGTTTAAACACAATTATATTATTTACACACATATTAAAATCAGAGTTTATCTAATGCTGGGGAGGGGGGAATGGTCAGTTCTTTATTCACAGAGGGGGAGGAGGAGAGCAGGCCAAAGTCCACTTTGCCACACATTGGTTGCTTCTATAGCTGTCCTTCATTGTCACATGTCACTTGATGGCTGACTTCAGACTGCTGCCATACACTAGGCTGGCATCACTCTTAGGCCTTTCTGGAGGTGCAACTTGGCCTTAAGGCTGTCGAAGGGACCTTGGCCTGCAGAAGAGAAGGAGAGAGAGCATTCACCTAGTTAATTTCACATGTAACACAATGGTAAAAGCCCTTTCACTTAAACATGCACATACCTGCGGATTAGAAGTAGACAGAGAATCAGACAGAGAGAGCAGTGTTTGCAGCCTGCAGCTTAAATACCCCTTGGAGTGAAGCATCTGAATCACACCTGTCCTCAATCAGTAACTGCTCCACAGCCATTGGCTCACAGCAAGTAAAGTTCCTCCACCTACACACAGAGAGACATCACCACTGCACACACAAACCACACCCGATCAGTGCCACTAGACTAAAAGTAAGGTAAGATGAAGCGCCGATACAGCCTACCCTTATACTGTGTCATTTCTGGAAGACCAAAATTCTATTTTTTCCAGATTAACCGTCAGGGTCCAGGTCTGACAGAAGCTTTGCAGATGATCCAGTTGCTGTTGTAATGCTTACTTGGACGGAGCTAACAATATTAGATCATCTGCAAAAAGTAGGCTTTAAATTTCTGTGTCAGACGATAAAAATGGCAATATAAATGTTACAGGGTGGAGCTAAGACTGTAGCCCTTTTTCATCCCTCTACTTTGGGGGATGTGATGCTGAGACTTTTTCAGATTGGATAAATCTGATACCTTGTCAAATATATACAAAATGTCCTGTACAGCCTGATCCAGGCCACTGTTACTGTGTTGGTATGAGGCTGAAAAAAAAGGTCTAATTGTGATTGAATTATCTAATGTCTGACTGCTTTCTGGTAGTCGTCCTTTGTTTGTTTGTCTGTTGGGAACATAAATTCGGGCTTCACATGGAGGCACCAAAATGTTGGGAACATAAATTCGGGCTTCACACGGAGGCACCAAATATGTAGGGATTTAATTGGCTATCGGAAATAATTAATAATTATTAATAATTCATTCATTCATTCATTCATCTTCTAACCGCTTCATCCTCTTGAGGGTCGCAGGGGGGCTGGAGCCTATCCCAGCTGACACCGGGCGAGAGGCAGGGTACACCCTGGACAGGTCGCCAGACTATCGCAGGGCTGACACATAGAGACAAACAACCATTCACGCACACATTCACACCTATGGGCAATTTAGAGTTATCAATTAACCTAGTCCCCAATCTGCATGTCTTTGGACTGTGGGAGGAAGCCGGAGTGCCCGGAGAGAACCCATGCTGACACGGGGAGAACATGCAGACTCCACACAGAAGGGCTCCCACGCCCGGGATCGAACCGGCAACCCTCTTGCTGTGAGGCGAGAGTGCTAACCACCACACCACGTGCCGCCCATAATAATAATTAATAATTATGTTAAATAATGTGACTTAATTAACATTAAATCACCTCGTGGGGCACCATTCCCGTAAAGGGAAAAATGATACCCAGTTAAAGATATCAGTCTCATAAAATAGGGTAAACTATTAATTTGGAGTTTGATTAATAATTAAATTAATGACAACAACCAAAATTAACAGTAACGCCTGAAGGATTTCGGAGTTCTTGACGCAGCAGAGGTTGACTATTCATTCACTCTTATGCAACATTAAACAGACAGCAGGTATGATTACAAATAATTATATTTATTCACAAACTAGCAAAGCAAACCATAACACACAAATTCTAACTAACTATATACAAGCTTGGTGTGTATGTATGTGTGTGTGTGTGTGTGTGTGTGTGTGTGTGTGTGTGAGTGAGAGAGAGAGAGAGAGAGAGAGAAAGAAGAGAAAGAAGAGAAAAAAAGACAAAGGCAGGTGTGGTGATCAAAAAGCCGTTTGGCCTACAAAACAAAATGGCTCACAACAGAGAACTACTAAAATGGCCGAATCAAGGCTGGCTTCGGGTTGGGGGAGGTGTTTGTCTGACCGTGTGGTCAGGACAAAGACAAAGGAAAAGAAGCGGGAACTTTGAGATGCCTGTTTGGGTGTAGCTCTGTTGGAAGCCTATTTATTAATGAGTCTATGTCAATGTGATTTGTGTTGCAAACGGTCTGTATTAGTGCAGAGATTGTTTAGTTGTGTGCAAGAATCTGTTTGTGAACAGTATTAGCAAACTAAACACTTAGCTTTGGCGAAGCCAACTAATCAATAACCTTACTGCAAACTATCACAACAATAACTCAGTAAACAGCATCAAATCACATACAACAAGTTAAACAATCTTGCTTAGCCTATAAAGATGTGATAAGCTATGCCCAGTTGTTACGTTACCAATCCTTGAGTGGATGGGAGAAAGAGCCACTTGGTGGTGTACTGCTTTGTTAGCCGGCAGAAGAAGGCTGAGAAGGCGATTCCAGCTGTAGTCTTTGTTGTGTTCTTTGTTCCAAAGGTGTCTTCACAGGCCTGAGTAAAAAAATCAATCAGACAACTGCAGCTCGTCCAGAACGCTGCTGCCAGAGTCCTCACCAACACCAAGAGAGTGGAGCACATTACACCAGTGCTTAAGTCACTGCACTGGCTTCCTGTGTGTCAAAGGATAGACTTTAAAATCTTGTTACTTGTCTATAAAGCACTAAATGGTCTCGGGCCTAAATACATATCTGATATGCTTGTACATTATGAAGCATCCAGACCCCTCAGATCATCTGGAACAGGTTTACTCAGTGTTCCCAGGATCAAAACCAAACAAGGTGAAGCAGCCTTTAGTTTCTATGCTCCCCGCCTGTGGAACAAACTTCCAGAATATCTGAGGTCGGCTGAAACTGTCAACTCATTTAAATCAGGGCTTAAAACATTACTATTTACTGCAGCTTACCAGTGAACTAGATATGTAACTTATTGTTAGGATAATCTGTAGCTATTGTTTTTATATTTGTCTGCTGTTGCTTTTGCTTTATGTTTGCTTTTTAAATGCATTTTCTGCACTGTTTTTAACTATTTATTGTCTTGCTTTTAGCTTTTGTTTTTAATGATCTATTGTTCCTTTAATGTTTTATTTTAATGTATTTCTCTTGTAAAGCACATTGAATTGCCTTGTGTATGAATGGTGCTATATAAATAAAATTGCCTTGCCTTGCCTTGCCTTGCCAAAGGTTCTGATCCGAGGAAGCCAGTCGCTCGGGGTCCTTGCAGAGTTAGATGCTGGGTGCTAACTCACTTAGTTCCTTGTTGCTGGAAAGCTAGTTGCAAACCTTGTGTTTGCAAGAGAGTCTATGATCAGTTGCTCTCCCTTTAGTGGTTTGGGGCTATGGAGAAAGGGTCTGGGCCTCTGCGGTTCCCTGGAACCGGAAAAAGGTGTGCACTG
The DNA here is from genome assembly GCF_011397635.1 of Epinephelus fuscoguttatus. Classification (NCBI taxonomy): domain Eukaryota; kingdom Metazoa; phylum Chordata; class Actinopteri; order Perciformes; family Serranidae; genus Epinephelus; species Epinephelus fuscoguttatus. The sequence continues at coordinate 51,420,620 of NC_064752.1, forward strand.
CTCCACGGTTGGAGCAAGAGAGAGAGAAGCCTTGGAGAGAGCAAATCTTCTAGAGGCCTGTGACATCACAGAGTCACATGTCACTGTAAAAGTCCTGTCCACTCAAGTTGTGCGACTTGTGTCTCACTGAGGTGTGAGGTGAGACCTCCTGTGGAGATGGGTGTCACATAGCTCTCTTTGTTTGAAAGACAAAGAGCATGCAGAGGAAAAAGCCTTTAAATGTCCAGTGTAGATTTTACCAAATGACAAAACATCTGTGGTCCTGTGAATCCCAACACATCTATAGGGTTGTTTTGTATAGTTCAGTTTTCTGGGTTCTGCTGCTTGAAGGTCTGTTGTCTTCCTGATGTAGTATGTAATTTTATTTTTTTATTATTTATTATTTTTATTTTTTAGTTTGGATAAGTGTGTTAGTGGGCTGACTGTGAATGCTCTCAGACAGAAGGGTCTAGGTCTGTTATGCCATAATCTACTGTGCCAAGAGGAGAGCTGTGTGTATCGTGACCAAAGGAGTCCCCTCGAAGCCGACGGTCAACAATGTACAGACCCAGTGTTCGACATTGCTGCAGTAGTTTGTTCCCAATTTTGTCAAAGTTTTGGTGAATGGGAACACTATCTCATTGTAGCCTAAGGGACAACCAGTGAAACTGTCTCCTTTACTCCAGGTCTCTTGTGAAACAAACACATCTGCATCTCCTAACTCTTTGGTGAAGTCTGCGGTCCTGCTTTTAAGGCCAAAAGCAGAAGACCTCAGACCCTGAACATTCCAATATAAAATAACAAATGATGTTGATGTCATTAAGTATGGAGCTCTGAAAGGTACATTCAGTGTTAATATCAGATTAACTCAAAAATATCTTATTGTCAAAGAAGCTAATTAAATATATGAGATTCCAATACATTAATATGAGATGATTTACTTTATTTTATTTTTTGACAACGCAACATATTTACTGTATGAAAGCAAAAGAAAGAGAACCTATGAGTTGTGTAGTGCATTGCCTGACCTATCAGGGGTCCATTTCAGAAAGGAGGTTCAACAAACTCTGAGCCTAACCCTGACCTCTGAGTTGAGTAACTCTGAGATGGGAAACTCTGGGTTACGGGTTTCAGAACAGGTGATTTTAATCGGTTCAATCAACACAGAGTTTGTTCACTCTGAGTTAAGCTCGTGCACCACGATGTTAAAAATCCGTGATCAATGGAGCCCCGATACCACAATTCACCATGGCAACAAGTGACAAGAAAAGGTCTGCATTTTTTACTCATCTGGAGTTGGATATTTTAATGCGCTCATACAGCGAATTTGAAGCTGTTTTCAGGAAGAAGAATAACACGGCTGCAGCAGCGAAGGAACGGGAGTCGGTGTGGGAGAAAATTACTGCTTGAGTCAATGCGTAAGTTTAAATTTATTTTATACATTCATGCAATCACAATTATATTAGGCTACAGAAGCAAACAGGTGAAATGTTGTTAAAGCTCAAATTTAGTTCACTTAGATGCAATCCCACCGGCATAAAAAAAATGTGGAAGCAGCTCAAGATGAAATATAAAAACATTGTTCAAAGACTTCAGCATAATAGTCCGGGTGCCTCTTTTTAATCATGTTTACCAGTAAATATCATTCAGCAGCTGTTTCAGTGTGCATTATCCCCAACATAATGCTGTTTTCACACACATAAATGTCCTCACCTGTATCCTGTTAAATTAGGCTTAGTAAAAACAACATCTGACTTCTACTCAGCCAACAGAATGAGGGCAGACGCCTGCAAAACTGGCGGAGGACCACCACCACCACGTCTTACAGAAGCAGAGGAGCTGGCCTTGAGTCAGACTATTGGGAGGTCAGTTGCAGAGGGAATCCCTGGAGGGACCTCATCTTTGGACACAGTCACACAGGAGCCACCAGCCTTGATAAGATGTAATAGGCCTAGGCCTCCAACTTCTATTGGGCCTATAGTTCAATGTTAATTTCCCTTTCATGGGTTTTTCTTTTGTCCCAACAGATTCTGAAGGTGTACTCGGTCTAATGGATCCTTGTGCCACTTCAACTGTAAGTAGCCAATACTCCAGAGATTATACCATATTTAAAGTATAGCCTACTGAAACACAACACTCATCTTCACAGGATGATGAAGATGATGGGACCACAATGTCTGCTGCCATCTCTACAGTGTCTGAGAGGGAGCCTGAGAGGCCTACAGAGGTAAAATCTTGATGTTGGTACTGATAGTTTCCTCCCCATTCACATCTTTACATTCTTGTGTGGATTATGGTGACATTTAGCCTACACTGAAGTATTAACAGATTCTTATCCTTTTTAACGGAATATGGCTGGGCAGCAGGAGGAGGGTCCCTCAACCTCCACAGCACAGATTAACACAGTAAGATATTCAGTAAATGCCAGAGGTTAATTCAGTGGAATTCATGTGCAACTGTATAATGTCATCCTTATGTATTCCCAGCTACCACTGAAAGGCATCTACAGAGTGCATTTACTCAAAACAGTGCAGAAAACAGAGAAGGAAATGGTACTGCTGGACCACCAGATAACTAAAACGGATCTGGAAATTGAGTTACTGAAACACAAGTTAGTGGTGGGTGCATGGTCACAGGTGAATTGTGTTAATGATTGTAACGATGTAAAAAAAAAAGTAAGAAACTAATTGTTGCTTTTTTATTTGTAGGAAATAAAGAAGACCAAATAAAAAAAATAATTATTTGTCTTTCTGTTTATTTGACTGCTCTGGGTGGTGGTGATTGTGATTTTAAACAGTGAAGTGATTGTGGCATATGATGTCTCTGACTGCTCTTCCATCCTGGATGTCTGCAGTGTGGATGGGGTCATCATCATGCTCTTCCATTTGTAGGTCAGGGTGTTGCTCTCCTCTAATTGTGGCAATATTATGGAGAATAACACATGCCACAATAATGTCACAGGCCCTCTCAGGTGTTACCCTGAGGTGACATAGGCACTGGAAGCCATCAAACGCTCCTATAATGTATAGTGGATATATTTGAGTGCATTAAAGGAGGGAGACAAGTTGTAAATGTATCCATGATGGTGCATACAGTTCATTGGTATATTTCATTAATGCATAATTGATTCCATGATTGGTTCATATAAACAGTTAATTCATAGTTATTTACATTTACATATTTATGTTTACATTTCATATTAATAATTGGAGACATGATTGTATTTTCATAGTAGTTTTATTGAGTGACACATGATTTGATTAATTTGATTATTCGGTAACACTACATAATACGGCCCGCGACTTAGAGCGTACCTACCGCTCACTTTGCACCTAATTTAACAGAAGTACTGAGTAACTCTCACTCACTCCCCCCCCGCCCCCATTTCCCTCATGTTTTACAATATAACTAGGCTGCTTCTTAGCGCGTAACTCCCGTTGACTTATGTCCTACTTTACACCAACTTCCACAGAAGTACAGAGTAACTCTTGCTCACTTCCCCCACTATTTCACCCGTGTTTCCGTGTTTTACAGTATAACTAGGCTGCGTCTGAGAGCGTAACTCCCGAACAATTACGTCCTACTTTACACCAACTTAGAGTAACTCTTGCTCACTTTCCCCCGCTACTTTCCCTGTGTTTTACAGTATAACTAGGCTGCGTCTTAGAGCATAACTCCCGTACAATTATGTCCTACTTTGCCCGGACTTACAGTGTAACTCCTCCTGGTCTTTTTTTCCCCACCAATCATTTTAAGTACCAGGTATATGGTCTGCTGTACAATATGAGCACAGCCTTTCGCTCTTTGCAATTGTTACAATCTTGTTTTTTCTAAGTGTCAGCAGGCAAATTTCACCCCTATTCCACAGATGTACTATTCATTATGGTTTGGAAAAATAATATGTTGGGAAATGGGTATACAGTATGGAAATTGGCTAATAACAGGCTGGCTGGTAGCAAACTTACCTCTCTAAAATGCACATCTATGGAAGTCTCGTACTGTCATCCAAGGGCAAAACACAAACTATACAATAATAAATCCACAATAATGAGTCATTCAGAGTTATAAAATGTTTTTATTATGTGATTACACAGAAAACACATGACAGGCACTATTCCTCTCATCCATACTCCGTAAGTACAGTCATTTTTATTTATTTCATTTATCCTTTATTTAACCAGGTGAGTCCCATTGAGATTGACATCTCTTTTACAAGGGAGCCCTGGCCAAGAAGGCAGCAAACCAAAATTACAACAATAAAACATTATAAAACATAAACAGTACATAGATAGGTACATGAAGTACATACAGTACACATCAAACTGTAATCAGTGTCTAAGTAGATCTTAATTTCCCTGTAACTAGTGTCTAGGTATAGCCTACCTCTCCTGTGAGTACTGCCAAACTACGGAGAACCGGCCTGTATTATGAAGTTTGCACTGTTATCCCCTCCTTAGTGTGTAAGTAGACTCTAGCTCTCCTGGAAGTACATGCTAACTACGGAGAACCGGGCTGTATTATGAAGTTTGCACTGTTATCCCCTCCTTAGTGTGTAAGTAGACTCTAGCTCTCCTGGAGGTACACGCTAACTACGGGGAACCGGGCTGTATTATGAAGTTTGCACTGTTATCCCCTCCTGTCCATGAGACTTCACGATAGAGGATAGATAGTTCTGATTGTGGTGGGGATGATATTCAAATTGGATGGGGCTTTGAATTTAAAGGCATGTCTGCCGGTTTCAGGAAATATTCTGGGAACTTTGAAATACGGTTGCTCGGTGTGCCTTAGGTTATTACTGAGGTATGAGGGACTAAGGGTTGTTTTAGATAGACAGGGTAGTTAAAGGACAATTCCGGGAAATTTCAAGCTGGGGCTGTAGTTTCCTAACATTTTAGGTCTAAAAGAAGGATTCTGAAGATTTTCGTATTAATCGCTCCTATTTTGCAGTAGTTGTGTCTGTCCCCGCACCACTGCGGCAGCGATGAATGGGAGGGGATTGCATTTATGCTGTTTACATCCTTCAAAACCGAATTTTTTTTCCACAGACAGCATCAGGTGGCTACTCAAACATACACTGAGGGGTTTGTTTACTTCAAGCAAGCCGACATGTTTGGTAATACAAAGTCTTGCGGAGTCTCGCATGAGACTGCAGTTGACACGCTCGGTGTTTTTACATACAGTCTGAAGCTCCCGTTTGTGTCATCAACACAGGAATATCAACTCAGAGGCACGACGGTTTCGTAGTGTAAGTATTTTCTCAATAATGGCTGATGACTTCATGTAAACAGACTAAACCAGCTCCTTCCACTTTCATGGCGATTTTACAGCCATTAGGTTTGTTTTTTATGTTCCATTCCGGCATTTTAATTTAATATCTTAAAGCTTCCTTGTTCTTGTTCTTGTTTCTTTTTTTTATTTTCCAACATTATATACAGTTTTATCTTTGCTTTGATTGTTAGTTTATATGTGTGCTGTGTGTTTAAATAAAACAATACATTTAAACATGTTGAATTCTTTTTTTCTTATTTTATGCAAAAATTGTCTGATGACATGTTGTATGGTATTAGTTTGTGACACAAAAGTGAATTGAACAGAACACCTAATCCCAGGTCCCTTGCTGTAACATCAGAGGGACATAGTTTGCTTGACATTGTCAACAGAGAAAGTACTGGGTTTATTTTCTTACAATATTCCCGTATGATTCCTCAGTTGTCTTGAAGTTGCTTTAATGTTTGTTTGTTTGTTTGTCTGTTAGTTTTTACGTTGTTAACTGTCAATTACTAGATCGCTCTGGCATAGTCTCATTGATCAAACAAGGTGTCAATCACAGGCACTCTGCTTAAACCAGCAGTCATTGGTCAAACAGGGAGGTGCACATTTCCCATTGGTTAAGACAGGAAGTACCACCTCTCAGCGAGGCCGAGGGGAGAAGCTTGTACTGCACAGGCACAGGAATCAGACGACGGAGGGAATCAAGTGAGAAGTGTTGCCGTAAACACAACGATAACACTCCGAGATCCTCGCAGGAGACGTGAGGGAGGGACCGAGGACCTGTGCTGTGGGAGTGTTAATGCGTTTATCAACGTCTTGGTGAGTTGATGCTACCGCAGCTAGCGATGTTAGCTTGTGCTGCAGAAGACGCCCGTCATATCCACCTTATTTTTCACGGAAACACGGAGGCAAAACAGAACGCAGCCAGCTTCCGTTTTTTTGTGCGATACTTCCGGTCCAGCACTTTTAACACTGTAAATGGGAATCGCCTTGTTGTTTACTTTGCTGAGATTAGCTATATATATGTATATATCACATTTTTCACGTCACTATATCACCGTTTAGACTAATCTGATGTTTGTAAAGTCTATAAACACAATGACTTAACAAACATTAGTATTTTCTCTGTGTGTAATTAATAACATGGTTATCGTAGATTAGCTGGGCTAACCGTTAGCTGTTAACCGTTAGCCGTGTCTGTAATAACTCACTAAACTCACAAAGTGGCCCGTGAAAAAAATATTTTCTCCAGCGGATGTCTTAGTTACAACATGATTGAGCTAACTGGAGTAGTTTCATGTCGTATCCGACAACGGGAGGCTTTTAATGGATGACGATCCTGATGTTAGCTTTGCTGTTAGTGTTAACATTAGCTGTCCCTGTCAGCTGCAGCCACTGATGCTTTCTAGACATTGTGATTTCCCAAAACTGAATAAATACCACACATAGCAACACAAAACTGCTTTGCTAGCTCAATCATGTTGTAACGGCTGGATGGTTGATGCGTACATGCTGATTCAGATGCTATCAGAGCCGATCCGCGTATCACTATGGCTTAATGATCAACTCAGTCAATTAAAAAAAACCGTCCTGTGTTAGGAGTGTATGTCGCTGACAGAAAGAAAGAAAGAAAAGGGGGGAAAAAAGATAGAAAAGCAGTGTACACCTCACATATTTATTTCTCACAGTTGCGCGTACGTTTGGCTGGCATGCAGAAGCACCGTCTGTGTGTCGAGGGTGCGAGCCGCAGCTTCAGCTGCTCAGGTAGAGAGGCTTAGCCAGGTGTGTTTTTTCGCTGATTCGGTTCTGCAGGTTCTCTGCTGGTACACTGGAGACGGACATCAAGCAGTTTGTCTCACTCGGGATAGATTGTGCTTTTTTGGTTCATAGTTTATGATTGACGCGCGATTTATTCGCGTTTAGAGGGAATAAATTTCTGTTATAACGGAAACGTGGGCGCAGTTATCTGACGTTATACAAAATACACAGACTAACTAACTAACTGATTGACTAACATAAATAACATAAATTAGCTTGCACCATTAGCTCTGGTAAGGGAAAGCATGAGGGAAAGCGGCTGACCGGAAGTCATGCACAAAAAAATGGAAGTTGATCACTATTTACTTCCGTGTTTGAAAATAAGGTGGATAAGCCGGTTCGCCGCTGCCGATGCAACTCCTCCTCCATGAAAATATAATAAATAAAATATAATAATAAAAAAACACTACAAAATATTAACTGCCTTTGCCCCTTGCGTTGTGACGCGACACAAATCACGACGTGCTCGCGGAACCAGGAAATCCTCCGAAGGCTAGACCGTCCCATTTTACAACGGTTGAGGCGGCGTTCGGAGGACGCTCCTGCATCCTTGAAGGACGCGGCCACGGAGGCCGCGTCCTTCAAGCACGCAGACCCCGAATCGGGACATAGCTATAGTGTGTGTGCTTCCCCTCTACACTACACTTACTTGGCATTGCAATTACTGTTCGCGACCTACTTGTAACTCCAAAATGCTGCACTTGTTTTGCCTCATGGCCCCTTGCCGTTTGTATTTGTGTTAGTGTACTGTATACATTTGCACCATTACAGTTGAGTCATGAATGCTATTTGACCGATGAATGTAGCCTACATTTTCAAAATACGTTTTGTTATCCATAGTTAAGTGGAAAACAGTTAAGAATGTTTAAACTTAAACTTTGTAGTTCAAAAGGAAATGTAATCCACTTGTTATGGTTTAAAAGGCTAATGATTCATGATGTGGAATGTAAAGACAAGATAAAGTATTCCATGCCGAGAAAAACTTTACAGTTAAAAGTTTGCTCACTTTGTATTACTGTGATGTATTTACGTAATAATGATAATGACCACAAAAAGAAATTGAAGTTGATGATGCAACATAGTAATACCTCTCTTTCTGCACAGGAGATTCTGTGGAAAATTACATGTGGATTTCACATTCAACCTGACGAGGGAGATGGCTAGCCACCCATGACCCCGATCTCTGCCTTGACCCAAGGAGTTGGATCAAGATCACCTTTTATCCGGAGGAGCTCATACATTCTTCCATCTCCATCACTGGGTGTCACACTCCAGTATGATAGTAGTACCATAATGATCTTTTCCACTTGACTTTTGACTTAGAAAGTACATTTGTCAACTGAAACTGACTTGACTGACTATTTTTGACTTAGAAAAACCAAACGGATCACAATAAAAGATCAAGACTAAATTGAACAGTTTATAACAGAAGGAACAAAACTGAACGTAAATAACAAAAACCAGTAGAAATGTGTTATTTTATGTTGTCAGGGACACTTAGTTTCATCTTTGGATTGTTTTCAGATGATGTTATCTTGTGAAACATTGAAGTAACTGTGTTCTAACTCACTGGCTCTAATTACACATTAGTTACAGTGGTAGTAGACTGTACTTAGACACTAAGGAGGGGATGACAGTGCAAACTTCATAATACAGCCCGGTTCTCCGTAGTTAGCATGTACCTCCAGGAGAGCTAGAGTCTACTTACACACTAAGGAGGGGATAACAGTGCAAACTTCATAATACAGCCCGGTTCTCCGTAGTTAGCATGTACTTCCAGGAGAGCTAGAGTCTACTTACACACTAAGGAGGGGATAACAGTGCAAACTTCATAATACAGGCCGGTTCTCCGTAGTTTGGCAGTACTCACAGGAGAGGTAGGCTATACCTAGACACTAGTTACAGGGAAATTAAGATCTACTTAAACACTGATTACAGTTTGATGTGTACTGTATGTACTTCATGTACCTATCTATGTACTGTTTATGTTTTATAATGTTTTATTGTTGTAATTTTGGTTTGCTGCCTTCTTGGCCAGGGCTCCCTTGTAAAAGAGATGTCAATCTCAATGGGACTCACCTGGTTAAATAAAGGATAAATGAAATAAATAAAAATGACTGTACTTACGGAGTATGGATGAGAGGAATAGTGCCTGTCATGTGTTTTCTGTGTAATCACATAATAAAAACATTTTATAACTCTGAATGACTCATTATTGTGGATTTATTATTGTATAGTTTGTGTTTTGCCCTTGGATGACAGTACGAGACTTCCATAGATGTGCATTTTAGAGAGGTAAGTTTGCTACCAGCCAGCCTGTTATTAGCCAATTTCCATACTGTATACCCATTTCCCAACATATTATTTTTCCAAACCATAATGAATAGTACATCTGTGGAATAGGGGTGAAATTTGCCTGCTGACACTTAGAAAAAACAAGATTGTAACAATTGCAAAGAGCGAAAGGCGCTAGGTGATGGTCTGATGGTCTCATCTCATCTTAATAATAATAAATAATAATACATTTTATTTATATAGCGCTTTTGCAGCTCTCAAAGACGCTTTACACTTAAAAGAAATACATATAAGTGTGAAGAGATAAACAGAAGACAAAGACGATAACAACAAGGTGCAAAAGCATAGAGCAAAACATAGAAAAAAGAAAAAAGGGGGTACATGAGAAACAGAACAAAAAGCTAATGTTTAAAAGTTAAAAAAGGATTTGAAAAGGTGGGTTTTAAGGAGTGATTTGAAGGTGGATGGATTTGAACAGTCACGGATGTGTATAGGGAGGGTGTTCCAGAGGGAGGGGGCGGCTATGGAGAAGGCTCTGTCGCCCCAGGATCAGTGCTTGGTCCTGTGTGGAGGCAAGAGGAGGTTTTTGTTGGATGATCGAAGGTTGCGGGAGGGAGTGTGGTGGTGGAGCATGTCCGTGAGGTAGGAGGGGGCCTGGCTGTGGAGGGCTTTGTGGGTGAGGAGGAGGATCTTGAAGCTGATTCTGTACAGGACAGGGAGCCAGTGTAGGTTTTGCGGGACAAGGGTTATATGTTCACGGGAGCGGGTGTGGGTGAGGAGGCGTGCAGCAGAGTTCTGGATGTCCTGGAGTTTGTTGAGGACTTTGGATGATGAGCTGTAGAGGATGATGTTGCAGTAGTCGAGTCTTGAGGTGATGAAAGCATGGATGAGAGTTTCAGCGGCAGAGAAGGAGAGTAATGGACGGAGACGGGCAATATTTCTGAGGTGAAAGAAGGCAGTTTGAGTGAGGCGGTTGATGTGATGTTCAAATGAGAGGTTATTGTCGAAGATGATACCAAGGTTGCAGATGAATGGGGAGGGAGAGAGGGTGGTGTTGTTGATGCTGAGGGTGAAGTTTTGTGTTGATGTAGAGAGGGATTTTGGGCCAATGAGTATTTCAGATTTGTCACAGTTCAGTTTGAGGAGGTTGATTTGCAGCCATGATTGGAGTTCAGTCAGACAGTTGGTGAAGGTAGAGCAGGTGGCTGGGGCGATGGATTTTGTGGAGATGCAGATTTGGATGTTGTCAGCGTAGCAGTGGAAATGGAGACCATGACGACGAATGATAGAAGGGGGGGTGGGGGGGTGGGAGTAAGTGTTTCCTGTACATGGCAGCAATGCCACCACCCCGTCCGTTTGGGCGGGGTTTGTCGGTGTAGGTGTAGTCAGTGGGTGTAGTCTGGTTTAAGGAGAAGTAATCCAGGTTTCGGTGAGGCAGAGGAAGTCCAGTTTGTTGTCAGTGATGAATTCATGTAGGATGGCACTTTTGTTGGTCAGTGAGCGGGTGTTGAGTAGAGCCAGTTTCAGGTGTTGTTGGGTTTGAGCAGCGCAGAGGGTGGCAGGAATGCAGAAGATGGGGTATAAGTTTTTGTTTTTCACAGTCTTAGTGCGGTAAGGGCGGGGTGGTCTGAGCTTTATGATGGAAGGAATGGATGGAGGGAATGTCTCAGGTGGGAAGGTTAATGATAGATATGGTCGGACGGGGGCGCTGGTGAGCGGGGCTGTGCTGTTTGCACGGGGAGAGGAAGAGTGTCAGTGGAGGGGGCGTGTGATGTAAATAGCCATGCATGTGGCACATGATGTACAGCATGCTGAATATTGACTGCCAGCATGCGACTTCCCAGGGTGGTAAGGAGAATGCCATCGTATTTGAAGAAAAAGGGACGGTTCCAGAAAGGATTAAAATTGTCGACATACTTGAAGCCTCGAGCGTAGCAGGCAGGCATGAGCCATGTATTCAGCAGGAGCAGTCTGGAGAAGCACGCGTCCAAGCGACCAAGTGTGGGAATGTGACTGGAGATAAAAACGGACTTTCCACAAGTGCGTAGGAAGTCCAGGAGGGAGGTGAAAGCACTTTTGGTCAGCTCAGAGGCACCCCGAGCCCTGCGTGCACCACGATGCGGGTAATGGAGGATGGGAGTGACTGCAGCAGCCCAGGGAGTTTTCCCAGGATTCCCGGGACTGTGGCTCCGGGGAAACAACAGGTGGTGGCATTGAAGAAGCGGATATTCCTTGTGATGGAGTCTCTGATGATCAGGGTGGGTGGAGGGAAGAGCGGTCGAGTAAGGGTTTTTGCCGGGTCGGATGGTGGCATACCAGCGTCTGGGCTGTGCGCTGGCCACGGGATCGGTGACTGTGCGCGGCCAGACAGGTGTTCCGGTGGATGAGCCGTTTCGGCCCCAGGAGGAGGAGAGTCTGCCGGTGGCGTGGGGTGGAGGAGGCCTCCGGAGCGTCTGAGGATGGCTTCCTTCAGGAATTTGCAACATGAAGCAGAGGTAGTTGACCTGAAGGAGAGCTGGCGATCCGGGACAGCAGCAGAGCCACTCTGGGCACCGGCGGGTGCTGGTGGGGAGGAGGGCTCCACGTCACCTGTGGGTGGGCCGGCGAGCCGCGGGGACACTGGCAGCTACCGGCATGTAGTAGATGTGTGTTTGGGAGCTCCATCACACTTCTAATTTTAAAACCACTTTAAGACATTCACCTTTTCTGGAAACTCTCACGAGTAAGGCTAGATGCATTCCTGAGCAAGATGGCAAAACCAGGCAGAGGAAAAAAGCTTGAAAAAGACTCTGCAGACGACGAACTTACTGGAGTAGCCTCAGCTAATGCTGTAAGCGGGGAAGATGCTAATGCTAACGCAACCTCGGCTACAATGATGGATATCCTAGCAGCTATCACCGCATTGAAATCCACAGTGGACAAAAAGATTTGATGAGGTCAACAAGACCCTTTCTGGTCTGAAATCGGCATTTGACGAGATAAATGTCTGTTTAACGTCAACAGAGGAGGCCACACACTCGCACGAGAAACGGATTGACGAGCTAGAAAGACGGTACGTAAATCTAGCATCCGAGGCTGCAGAACAACGGGCGAAATTGGACGATTTGGAGGCTTGCAGTCGGCGACAAAATATCTGAATCGTGGGCATTAAGGAGAAAGCTGAGGAAGGTAAACCTACAGACTTTGTGGGCAAGCTTCTACCCGAGCTACTAGGAAGGGAGCACTTTAATAAACCAATAAAGGTGGATAAGGCCCACAGAACTCTTAAACCTGCCCAGGAGAAAAAGTCAAGACCTATTGTAGCAAGGCTGCACGACTACAAGGTGAACGAGCTCGTTATGCGACTGGTGAGGCAGAATTCCCCCCTAACCTACAACGGTGCTACGCTGTTCATCTTTCCGGACATGACTCCGGCAACTTTACAAAAACGCCATCAGTTTGATGAGCTGAGGGAGAAATGCAAAGAAAAGAACATCAGATATGGATTTCGGCATCCAGCCAGGTTCATCGTCACTGTCGACAACAGCACCGATACTTTTGACACACCGGCTGAAGCAGAACGGTTCCTGAAGCAGAAGGTGACTAACTGGTAACTGCAGGCTAATAACAATGCAGTAAGCTGACATTTTAACTGCCTGGTTATATTGTTAGCACTAGCTTCCGTCAGCCAGTCTGTAGCTTTTTGCTGGATTTGACAAACTGACTGTTAATGGACATGTTGAGCATAACATCCTGTGAACTTTAATTAAAGTCAGTCTGAAACTGCCTGTCACTGGACAAGATGAGTGGATGTTACAGTTGCCTGAAATAAACTTTCATCAGAGCCGGTCTGACGCTTGTTGTAGTTGGACATGAAGAGTGGAACATTTTCGAGCTATTTGATATGAATGCATATTTTCTATATAGCTCTATGCAAATAGGACTTCATCTTAACTTAATGGTGAGGACATTTTTATTTACTTTTTTGTTTTCCTTAATGCACAATTGTATCGTATAGATGTGGTGGTTCTCCTGTTTGGAGAGAGAACGTAAGCTTATGCAATGTTTACTGTAGCTAACGTTAAGAGGGGGGTTTGGGCAGAGAGTATAGCTGTGGGGAGGGGAGATGGGTTTATCTGTTCGTTCTGTGGGTGGGTCTCAGTACATGTTCTTATTTCCAGTCCACATTGCTCAGTCACGGATACACATTTACTTGAGGCAACAGGGTTTAAAGATGGTGGTTAAGGCAGGATTGCACAGCAATGGAGAAATTAGACTAATTAGTTGGAATGTGAGAAGAATGAATAGTCCGGTTAAAAGGGGAAAGGTGTTTACACACCTAAAGTCATTATGTGGAGACATTTATTTCATCCAAGAGACCCAAATTAAAAAAAAACAGCAGTAAAACAACTTCAACCTGCATGGGCTTCACAAATATTTCAATCTAACTTTAGTACTAAGGCAAGGGGGGTGGCCATACATATTCGGAAAAATGTCCCATTCGTTCATACACAAACCTTCTCTGATCAAAATGGCAGATACTTAGTGGTATGCGGTACCCTTAATTTGAAACCAGTGACACTGGTAAACATATATGGTCTGAATTTTGACGATCCTGTTTTCTTTAAAAAACTGTTTAATATAATCCCAAATACACCGTGCTCCAATGTGATCATTGGAGGAGATCATAATTGTCTTTTGGACTCAAACTAGATAAATTACCAAGCCAATTAAAGGCATCAAAGAGCAGCACCGCATTAAATACTCTTGTTCAATTCTATAACCTAGTGGACATCTGGAGGTTACTCCATCCAACTGGAAGAGACTTTTCATTTTTCTCCCCTGTACATAAAAGCTACTCTCGGATAGATTATTTTTGATAGATGCAAGGTTGCTATCAACTGTTACTGCTTGTACTTACCATAATATCCTTGTATCAGTCCACGCTCCAGTTTCATTGGATCTTGTGGTGGCAAAATTACAGTAAATGAACAGTTCCAAGAAAAAGTCTTCACACGTCGTCTGTCTTTCTTGAGTTTTATTAAGCATTCATGAATGGACTCACACACCCAGATACAACCGCATGAACAGTCAGTCAGTGAGTGAGGGACGATGTCCTCCCACCCTTCTATCTTTATAGTTCACATAACCAGTGAGTGCCTCAGTGTTCTCTCACCCTGCTATCTTTACAGTTCCCGTAACACAAAAGTCAAAATATATGGCACTCAGGTGGTTTGACATCCCTACGACACATCTCTTGAGGCTAGCAAGAACACTTGTTGTGGGAACCTCCCTTTAACCCTATTCCCATCAGGCCTCTGTTGTATTTCTCACTGCTGTCAGGGATGCTTGAAAACTCACCAAACATGGCATACACATCACAGGTCGCACGTCCTGTTGTCTGATGTGATTTTTGTGTTTTGATGCACCAAGATGGCTCAACAGCGCTCCCTAGAATATTTCAACTAAGCAGCCCCCAAACCTGGTTTGACCTGCATGTATGAAACTTGGTAGGCATCTGTAACACTCTATCACGTACAAAAAAGCCTCTTGGAGCCATGCTCCAAACCCAACAGGAAGTCCGCCATTTTGAATTTACTTGTGCCACTTTTGTGCATTTTTGCCCATTTCCAGGGCTTGTAAATTGACAAACTTGTCCTATAGACTTAATGAGATTTGCTCCAAACTTGGTTTATGTGAGCTTGACTACTTTGTGACCAAACATTATTACAGGATCTGCCCAATGTTGAATGGTGTACCTGAGTGTTGAATTTTGAGGTCTCACCATGAAAAACGAAAGTGCTCTAACTATGGCGTAAATGGTCCGATATCCACCAAACTTCACATGATTGATATTGGTCCTGCCCTGAACACATTTACATTACCATATTTCGTGATAGTCATAGCGCCACCCAGAGTCAGAAGGAAGTACTTCTTATCATACACTTATCTTTGGATTAACCTGAAATTTCAATGCTGTGGTCTATAGTTGATGTACACAAACGTGACATATCATTAGTGTCTACGCACGCTGCAGAGGGTTTACTTTTGATGTCTCGCCATGAAACACGAAATTGCTATAAATTTGGAGTAAATGGTCCGTTGTCCACCAAACTTAACATGATTCATATTTGTCCCACCCTGAACACATTTATATGACAATATTCTGTGATTGTCATAGCGCCACCTAGTGGTGAAAAGAAGTACTTCTTACCAGATAGTTATCTTTGGATTAACCTGAAATTTCAGTGCTGTGGTCTATATTTCATGTACACAAACGTGACATATCATTAGTGTCTACGCGCGCTGCAGAGGGTTTACTTTTGATGTCTCGCCATGAAACAGGAAATTGTGAAGGCGTCCTGCCAGCCCCCCCGAGTTGCGTGAAGGTGCGAGGGCCCATTCATCGCTGCTTGCAGTTTTAATTATTAGGGCCCGAGCAATGACGAAGTCATCCGTGAGGACCCCATTGTAATCGCGCTGTTCATTATTATTATTATTATTATTAGGGCCCGAGCACCGACCGAAGCCATCAGTGCTCTGCTCCAAACAGGAAGTTGGCTATTTTGATTCAAACTTTTCATTTTGGCGTCGATTTTGTGATTTCCACACTTTGTAATTTAACAAACTCTACAGATACAAAAACAACAATCAGTAGTCATTTATTTTTTTAGTTTTGTCAACAACTCCCTTTCCATGTCTGTGTTTCTAATTTGTTGCAACATTAAGGGTAACATTAATAGCCTCTAATGTAGGCCCTGGGGACCTAGGGGTGAGTGATGACCTGAGGCTCTGGTCATTCAGCGACCTGACTCAGGACCAGTTTCTCTGCCTTTTGTTAGACGTGGTGGAGGTGGAGGTGACCACCACCTGTGCTTTTTCCACATGTTCATCTACTCAACAGGATGTTAGGAGACTAGATGTGTGGTAATGAGCATCTGTTGGTGGTAAAAGCTACTCAAGCTGAAATAGCGACTGAGTAAACTTGTACTTTGTTTAATATGTGGAATATGAATAAAAAGTGAGGAGCAATCATTGGTCTGTTTTTAAATTTCATTTTCACCCAATTATTAAAAACACTGAACAACATTTAATGACTTTCTCAAAGCCTAATATGAAACGAAAGTGATGTTCCATATAAAGGGATAGTTTGACATTTTGGTAAATTCACCTATTGCCGTAATCCCTATAGTCATATGAGTAGGTACATTACCTTTAATTGTCAGTGCCTGCTGTTCTGAGATCGGTGGGACAGAGCTGCCTGCTGAAATGGAGGTGAACAGTACAGCCCCCTCTCTCCCTCAAAACTAATCAAATGCACCATCAAATGACTCCAAAACACTCTAGCGGAAAATACATGGCTTGCGCATTCCCCACGCTATGAAATAATAATGTATAATTAAGTAACATTACGACACATAAAGCAAATACTCAGAACTACTTTCTTGAGTAAACCACTGGGCGGAGTGACACAGTGCGTAACTGAGACAGTGCCGTAGTTATTGCTTGCAGCCTTGCATTTGTGGTATCGTCAGCTGGACGCAGCAGAAAGTTTGAGTAAAGTTTACAGAGTGTTGTTGTAAATCATGGTTTACACAGGTATTGCAAAAGGTTGCGGTAACAAGCCGAAGACATGGAGCAGAGTGACGTTTCACGTAGTACCAACCAAAAAAACGGACAGGATGAAACAATGGCTATTTGTGCTGGACATCGATCCCAACACGCCTGTGAAAACGGTCCAGAAAATGTTTGTTTGCTCCAACCTTTTTTCACCGGAGGACTACAGTGAAAGGATGGAGCACAGAAGCTCAGGAATGGTTCAAACGCTTTTCTTGAAAGATACTGCCATACCGTCTGTCGACATCACAAAACGAGCAGACGTGGTAAGTGATCGTTGTGTATTTTGCTCAGCAATCTCTCTGCTGTAACGTTACCTCCATGTTGAGTAACATTAGCCTGTATAACCCAAGCATGGTAAATAACGCTAAAATGCAAATGTTGTTGTGGTTATGTTATGGATGAGTGCTTGCCCAGAGCATATAGTGAAGTGACTGGCATTACTTCTCATTGTTGGGAATAAACAGACTGCTAGGGAACATTTTATGTTGTTGTTCCCTCAGGAGTTGTGGTGATTTATAAATGTGGAGTTAGCATGTTCTCCCCGTGTTCTGGTGATTATTTTGAGGCATACTCTCGTCCCATCCCACCATCAACATACCGTATTTCCTCAATTTAAAACCGGGCCCCTATTAGCAGCCGGCCTCTTTTAGTGACATGGACCTCATAAAGCGATCATTCGATGTGAGTGTAGTGCGTTTGCCCTGCACTGATATTTTTACCTCAACCATCTTTATCTATGGAAGCCCATTTTTGCCCGTAATGGGAAAAAAAATCGCCATTCCTAATCAAAATTGTGAGATAAAAAGTCATAATTATGAATGTAGCCTAGTTTTAAAATTAATTTGTGGCATTTTGTCTTGTAAGGTGTGTGGCACCACCAGGGACGGTTTTTGCTATGTGCAATGTCGGCGACTGCCCAGGGCACAATCTATGTGAAGGCGCACAAGCGCCCTCCAAAAACAACAACAACAAAAAGAACTTGCCAGTTTTCTAGACTACCGCTCATTTCCATGTCAAGTTAGTGGAGTGGGCGCTGGGGCGCCCCTATTATCATGTTTCAACCAGCAGCAGAAAGGAAAGGCGAATCCTGGTGGTTGTGGGTTGAATGGGGGTCACAGACAGGAATACTGCGGAGGCTCATAGTGCTCTGCGGCACAAGATAGCGGCTTCCCGGCAACAGAGAAGTCCGACTCCAGGTCCAGTAATTTTCTCTTTCGTTGGTGTCATGACTGCCCAGTAGTACCTGGACAACCAAGCCGTGGCGGCACACAGGTATGTGGCGTGTCAGAGGAGAAACGAGCCGTTCACATTTCTCTCTTTGTGGCAGATAATGGCCCACAAACCTCACCGCGCTTTAGGGACTGTTCTTTACTTATGGAGGGACTGTTCTTTACTTGACAGGGGAGGAGGGTGGCTGGTTGATTTTTATTTTATTTCTTTATTTTATTTTGATCCCCCGTATGTTAATCACTTATTGATGCAGTTTTTGAAGTATGAATAAGTCAATAAGTAATTTATTCCATTGAAATATCAGTGATGAATTATAGAAAAGTGATTTATCTTTTTTCATACAACAGTTAGTTCTGGCCCTGCAATCTGATTGGTCAAGAGACAGTAAAACCGTGATGATATTGGAGTACAACATCACGGTTATTTCACTGTGTGTGTATCACTCCGCCTCACAGCTGATTGCAATCAACAATCAAATCAAAACTGACGGTTAGTGTCAGTTAGGTCAGCAGTTGCGTTGTAGGCTAATTAATTCATCCACTGTCAAACAGCCAAAAATATGGATTTATTTCCTGAAAAAAGTTTTGAATTGAACTATGAATGGTCATCAGAGGAAGATGAGGGAGAGGAGAAGCTGAATCCATCTGAGCACACATCCAGGTTTGTCAGTGTTTCATCAGCGGAGCTCAATGACTTGGAGAAAAGCAACATACTGTCAGATCAGAAGGCAGAGTCGGCTGTGCCTGTGAAGCGACAGTCCACCATGCAGTCACCAGAAACGTGCAGATAAATATGTATAAAGAGTAAGTGCCTGGCGCACCATGTCTGCGTTACATAGTAATGGTGACAGCGGAGTCCTGAGGGAACTTTTTTTGTTGGCAGAAGACAAATAAAATGCTTAAATTATCTATTTTGTCCTCATTTTTCAACATTTCTTAATCAGCCTTGCTTATTTAACTGTTGAACTGTTGTATAAAAGCAATATCACACTCGAGCTCGTGATCTTGTACTGTGATATTGTGATTCGGTCGTAGGCACGAGGCCGCAGGCCGAATTATCACAGTACAACATCACTCACTCTCGTGTGATATTGCTTAAATAAATGACAAAAGGCACATCTGCCTCATTTTTGCCGTGGTATTGTGATACTATTCAGAACCGTGATACTTTCACTGGTATCGTACCGTGGGGGATGGGGAGCGGTGGGGGGGTGCCGAGGGATGGTTCGCCCAGGGCGTAAAACTAGCCAGGACCGCCTCTGGAAGGTGCATGTTGTCTTACCCTGTAATTTTGACTTTGCAAGGAAGTATTACATTGAGATATACATCCATGCACTAGTATGCTACTTTAACAGTGTTAATGTCTGAAAAAATGTCTGTCTCTCTTCTCAGAAAGAAGTGGTCCCTTGACATTTGAGGACATCCTCATATTTTGGACCGGGTCTGATGCCGTTCCTTCTCTGGGGTTCTCTCAACACATGGAGGTCATGTTTTATGACCAAGAAGCAGGTGGTTCCCGTATGCATCTACATGCTCACTGACCATATCTTCCCAGGGGTGTTTGGAGCGAAGATGCACTAACAGACCTGCTAGTGGAGGCAGTCAAAGGGTCATTGGGCTTTGGCAAAATTTTAAATTTTACACACCTGTCCTGTGTTCTGCACCTGTTTTAATGAAAGCAAAATGTGTATTAAATACAGAAGTCATAAATTGCATAGTATTCTTTAATGACTTGTGTGAAACTAGAATTGGGAACTGAAATTTTGAGGCAAGCAGAGACCTGAACCACCTGAGCACTGGCGTGTTAGTAACTGATTGCATATTTAAGGTTTCCCAGTGTAATGAAATTCCTGGGAAAGTTGTGAAATTATATTTTTTTTTACCTGGTTTCGAATTTAATGTTTTGAATTATGGAGTGCCTGATATATCAAAGATAACAGTTATGAGAGAGGCTGCATTAACTTGGAGCCCCCAGAAACCAGAACACAGGAAATGACATCTACTCTGTTCAAAAAAATAAGTCAAATAGACGCAGCAGCCTGACTTCATTAATTATCGGGATCCAATGTGTCAGGATCTAATGTTAATTAATGTTCTGTGTTCTTCTACACATCCAAAAGGTCACACACAGTTCAGGTCCATACAGTGAAATTTGTCTGAGTAAAGCAGCGTCCTCCTGATAAATCCTGAGCTCTATCAGAGCTGTCAAAATAAAATATTTCAGAAGCTAAAAGTTTATTTCCATGTTTCATAACATGGATGGTTGGTTTAAATATCATAATATATATATGTCCTTTGAGAATTAGCAGTACTGTTATATTTTATGCCGGACCTGTACAGTATACTAACTCGTTACAGTCTTAATTTCATAAACAGTTTCAGTTGGACACTGCAGCTCAACTGCTCACATGTGCCACCTGCTGGTTGTTGTTGCGCACTGCAGCTACTCCTGGATCAATTATTTCACCCCCTTCACTGTGGCCCTGGCATTGAAATGAGTAACATCTGTATGTGAAATGGTTAACAACAGTTTGGTAACACATGGGAACTTCTGCTTGTCACTTCTGTGACTGTTAGGGAAGGATGACACAGGCTATTTCCACATATGTAATTATTTAGGCTATTAATTCACACTACGGCGGCACGGTGGTGTGGTGGTTAGCACTCTCGCCTCACAGCAAGAGGGTTGCCGGTTCGATCCCGGGCGTGGGAGCCCTTCTGTGTGGAGTCTGCATGTTCTCCCCGTGTCAGCGTGGGTTCTCTCCGGGCACTCCGGCTTCCTCCCACAGTCCAAAGACATGCAGATTGGGGACTAGGTTAATTGGTAACTCTAAATTGTCCGTAGCGTGAATGGTTGTTTGTCTCTCTGTGTCAGCCCTGCGATAGTCTGGCGACCTGTCCAGGGTGTACCCTGCCTCTCGCCCGATGTAGCTGGGATAGGCTCCAGCCCCCCCGCGACCCTCAAGAGGATGAAGCAGTTAGAAGATGAATGAATGAATTCATACTACACAACTAAATAATATATATCACACATTTTTTGTATGAAATATATTTCATATGCATAGCATATGTAGGCCTATCTACTTATTTTATTAGATCCTGTGCTTACATAATGTTGGGTGTTACATTTTTAATAAAATGGCCATTCTACCCTCTTGGATTTTATTTTGACGTTTTTACACTTCACTTCTGCTTCCTGGGTCAGGGTACCTTCAGGCAGTTCGTTTTTTCGTTTAAAACCAAAAACTTAAAAATGTAAAATAATACCATGGTACCATGGTTTTCCCGTTTTTTCCTTTTTGGTTTAAAACGAAAAAACGGACCCGTTTTTCTGTTTTTGTTGTCAGAATCAAAAAATGAAAAACGACATAACCAAATTCAAATAACAGCCCAATTTTGTTTTTTTTGCAGATTCATTTTTTCATTTATTGTTTTGGACAAAAAGTAGAATGGCGATGACATCAGAGGCGGAAGTAACTTCAAAATAAAAGACAGGAAGATAAGCTTGCCTATAAAACTTATAAATATCCTATAAAACTTTCCCATGTATCTTTTATTTCCACTTACACCTGATGTTTTGCGCATTTTGAAAAGCTGCCTGCCATTGCTGTGAGGAACTTTTTTTCATAAAAATAGAAATAAAATGTCATGATAGCAAATTTTATGGCTACAGTAAAACTTGTTCAAGCATAACGTTGCTGTTCAGAGACTAATATGGGAAATCGTCATGCATATTGTTCCCATGACGGACGTATAGGGATTCCCTGAAAGGTTGTGTTTTAATATTCATTCGCCGAATTGTTTGCAATAAAGTAATCGAGGATATAATAAATTATTGTGTATGCTGCATTGTTTTCTCCATAATGCATCATTGCGTCAGTCAAGTGTCAAGCTGATGTTTGTCCTTTGTACCAGCAGATGGCAGTAGGCCTATGGATTTATTTGCTGTCATTGAATGCCTGCTTTTCTCTTAAGTTTCTGTTGGATTATACAGACCTGCAGTTCTTCAGGTAATTGATACGGACAATTCAAATTATATGCAGCATATATTTACTTGTATTCTTTTATATTGTTGTATCACATAGGCCTATGCATTGTTGGCAGAGATGGGCAGCATTTTAATTACATGTATTTAAAATGTTTTATCACCTACTATGACAATAGAAATGTCATACAAAAATACATCCTGTGCCGTTTTTCAAAATCTGATTAATCGAATAAAATAATCAATGAATAACCGATTATTTAAAAAAAAGAAAAGTAAAAAGCACTAGGATCGGGCACCGTTTGGATTTTAACGATTCCTGTTCTGATTCTTTTAAGAGGTGGGTTCAAGAAAGTTTGCATTGTCTAAATGAGGCGAGTTGTTTTTCGGTGGCTGCTCCTTCCTTGTTTTACTGGTGGTTGACAGACTGCAAACCAAAGACTAAGCATGAATGAAAATTGTTTACAAACTGTTTAGGGAAATCAAAATTAAAACTTCTTAATGAGTCTGATGAAATTGAAATGTTAGAACGGGTTCAATTCGATTCTCGATGCCCAACCCTAAGCAGCACTTTTAATTTATTATTTGATAACTTGAATCTATTATTCTTGAAGTCACTGAGAATTCAGTTTTCATTTGTGCAAGTTAAGTATGAATAAATGTTACCTTTTGTCTTAAGTTTGCCTTTGTATGTTTGATTATTGCAATCAGTTGATTTGACTTTTTCAAATATAAAAATGACATAATTTTCCACACTGTCTCTCTTCGTGCACAGCAGACTGGAGTAGAAATTAAACACCCCTATGTGCTGAATCAAGAATCAATTCTTGAACCGGGAATCGTTTTGAATCAAGAATCGATTTTGAATGGAATCGTGACCCCAAGAATCGAAATCGAATGGAATTGTGAGGTACCCAAAGATTCACATCCCTAGTCATCATGGCTCAGGCAGGATGAAGATGAGGCCTCCGCGCAGTATGTGCTATGGGCGGACACGTCCCCGGCAATGCTGAGCACAGCCAGAGTATCCTGACCGTTTCATTTTTAATTCCAGCCAATTTCTTGAGTTCATTGAAAAGTAAAGATTTGTTAAAGGGCAACTAAACCCCCCTCTCTGGGCATTACTCCGCCCAAAGCTTGATTTCAAAAAATTCAGAAAAGATAGGCAGGCGAGGACAGGCGAGCAGCTGAGTAAAGGGGCAGAGTGAAGATTGTCCCTTGCTGCGGGGAGAGGAGAGAGGGCTTTTCATTGTGCCGATGGTAGCTTGGAAAACCCCCCCTAACTGTGTCACATGGGCAGAAGGGAAGGCGGCCGGAGCTCAGCCGGTTCCCTTCTCCACACTTCGACTTATTTTATCCTACTTGGTTCTATTTCTCCCTCTCTGGGAGCCTGGGCTCACTGCGCAGCAGCCCACCGCATCCATCCACCCCTCCCTCCTTCCCTCGCGGCCCCACACATATAACCCCGAGGCTCGGCTCTCTCTCACCGTGCAGTGGCCCTCCACATCCCTCCCTCACCGCTCCGCACATATACTCCCGAGCCTCAGCGCCTCTCCTTGACCAGCTAACCTAAATACTATAAACACACTACTAACTGTAAACCTACACTAAAATACACTATGCTAACAATACAATTTGACAAATTACTAGCTATTCTCTCTGCTCCACTACTCTCTCTGCTCAGATCCAAACTACTCGCTATCAGTTTGATAACTGCGGATAGAATGGTTTTATAGTAAGGGGAAGAGGAGTAAAGGGAGGAGGGCGGACTTTAGCGTGGACGGTTAGTGACATCATTCGCCCCAAAAAGAGTCATCCGCCTCCAATGTAATGTAATGTAAATTCAAATGTAGTAACCAGGTTTCAAGCTGTAGAGGGCACTCCATACCACATTTTTAAAATAAAATGTAGATTTTCAACAGTTTGCACTAAACTGTCAAGATTTTGAGCAGGATCAGTCAGTAACACTACTATACAACCAGAAACAATGATTATCAGCTGAAAAAAAAATGGTTTTAGGGTTTAGTTACTCTTTAAAGATTTGTTATCAAACTGCTTGTGGTCCCCACTTTACGCATGTTGTGGTCAACACAAGCCTGGATTTAATACTAGTAACTTTAACTGGTACACACTACTGGTACCCTCCACTGTGAGGGTCCAAAGGACAGAGGGATGTTGTATGCTGTAAAGCCCTGTGAGGCAAATTGTGATTTGTGATATTGGGCTTTATAAATAAAACTGATTGATTGAATTGATTGATTGATTTTGAATCTGTCATTACTGTGCCACTTCAGTATTATTCAGTTTGGATCATGAGATTAGTTATATTCAAAGTATAAACAAAATGAGGAACATAAGGGTGACAATGCTGCTAGCATCATTCTATAGGACTATTTAAACAAATACAACACAGACATCAATACAGTTGCTTGGTTTTATGGACTTGCAATCACATCCAGGTCATAAATGATAACATAGTTGTACTTTTTAATCCCAATTTTCATGAAGCGGATATTTGTTGAGGCTCACTGTTGCAAGACTATGTTATCCTAGTACAGGTCAGGCCCAGCAGTAAGGAGGACCACCCTACACTCCGTCCACAGCGGTTCACTCTGGAGGGCCTCAATGCACAGGGCAGCGATGAGGAAACTGCACCTCATTGGGAGGTTGACATAAAAAAGTTTAAATTAAAATTGTAAAGGTTATTAGAACGTAACATAACAGCTCCTTCACTTGCCTTCATATGATCATTAAAGGTTCCTCATCACATTCAAATGTTCGATAGTAGCTAAGGCGTTTGTATTCATGTATTTATTAGTTTATTTGTGAGGGACATTGCAGGAAACACTAACAGGTTAAAATAACATGAATCAGATGTGTTGCATACAGTTAGGGCTGCCACTAACATATATTTTTTTAAAAATAATGGATTAATCATTGATTATTTTATTCGATTAATCAGACTTTGAAAAAAGGCACAGGATGTATTTTTGTATGACATTTCTATTGTCATAGTAGGTGATAAAACATTATACATGTAATTAAAATGCTGCCCATCTCTGCCAACAATGCTAACAAATGCTAACAATGCTAACAATGCTCACATTCTGCCAACAAAGAATGTGATACAACGATATAAAAGAATACAAGTAAATGTATTCATCTTCTAACCGCTTCATCCTCTTGAGGGTCGCGGGGGTGCTGGAGCCTATCCCAGCTGACATCGGGCGAGAGGCAGGGTACACCCTGGACAGGTCGCCAGACTATCGCAGGGCTGACACATAGAGACAGACAACCACTCACGCTCACATTCACACCTACGGACAATTTAGAGTTATCAATTAACCTATTCCCCAATCTGCATGTCTTTGGACTGTGGGAGGAAGCCGGAGTGCCCAGAGAGAACCCGCTGACACGGGGAGAACATGCAAACTCCGCACAGAAGGGCTCCCGCACCCAGGATCGAACTAGCAACCCTCTTGCTGTGAGTTGACAGTGCTAACCACCACACCACTGTGCCGCCCACAAGTAAATATATGCTGTATATAATTTCAACTGTCCGTATCAATAACCTGAAGAACTGCAGGTCTGTATAATCCAACAGGAACTAAGAGAAAACCAGGCTTTCAATGACAGCAAATAAATCCATTGGCCTTCTGCCATCTGCTGGTACAAAGGACAAACATCAGCTTGACACTTCACTGACACAACGATGCGTTATGGAGAAAACAACGCAGCACGCACAATAATTTATTATATCCTCGATTACTTTATTGCAAACAATTAGGTGAATGAATATTAAAACACAACCTTTCAGGGAATCCCTATACGTCCGTCGTGGGAACAATATGCATGACGATTTCCCTTATTAGTCCCTGAACAGCAACGTTATGGTTGAACAACAAGTTTTACTGTAGCCATAAAATTTGCTATCATAACATTTTATTTCTATTTTTATGAATAAAAAGTTCCTCACAGCAATGGCAGGCAGCTTTTCAAAATGCGCAAAACATCAGGTGTAAGTGGAAATAAAAGATACAAGGGAAAGTTTTATAGGATATTTATAAGTTTTATAGGCAATCTTGTCTTCCTGTCTTTCATTCTGAAGTTACTTCCGCCTCTGATGTCACTGCCGTTCTACTTTTTGTCCAAAACAATAAATGAAAAAATGAATCTGCAAAAAAATAAAATTGGGCTGTTATTTGAATTTGGTTTTGTCATTTTTTGTTTTTTGATTCTGACAACAAAAACAGAAAAATGGCTTCGTTTTTTCATTTTAAACCAAAAAGGAAAAAACGGGGGGCGGCACGGTGGTGTGGTGGTTAGCACTCTCGCCTCACAGCAAGAGGGTTGCGGTTCGATCCCGGGCGTGGGAGCCCTTCTGTGCGGAGTTTGCATGTTCTTCCCGTGTCAGCGTGGGTTCTCTCCGGGCACTCCGGCTTCCTCCCACAGTCCAAAGACATGCAGATTGGGGACTAGGTTAATTGGTAACTCTAAATTGTCCATAGGTGTGAATGTGAGCGTGAATGGTTGTTTGTCTCTATGTGTCAGCCCTGCGATAGTCTGGCGACCTGTCCAGGGTGTACCCTGCCTCTCGCCCGATGTCAGCTGGGATAGGCTCCAGCCCTCCCGCGACCCTCAAGAGGATGAAGCGGTTAGAAGATGAATGAATGAATGAAAAAACGGTTTTCTGTTTTTGGTTTAACAAGAAAACACGAACTGCCTGAAGGCACCCTAACCCGGAAGTCCAAGTAAATATGGGCCTTTCTAAATAAAAGCCAAGAGAATACAATAGCCATTCTAATCTATAACATTAACGTTATGCGAGCACATACCAGGGTAACATCTGAGGAAAAATACATAAATATAAACTTAGGGTGACCATATTTTGATTTCCAAAAAAGAGGACACTCAGCCCTGCCACGAGATAGCCTACTTAAATGATACTCGCAGTTTACTCAAAGATGCCTTATAATTTTAATATATTTAAAGTTTATATACATGGATAGAAAATTCAGTTAGGTTATATTACAAAATAATATCTCTCAAAGACAGAAATTCAGATAGGCCCCCATAGATAGGGAACACATACACACACTAGAGTGTGACTACCTGATCCAAGCCCAACGGGTCCCGACGGTAGGCCTACCCGACGGGTCGGGCCGGGTTCAGTCAAAAATGTATAAATTGTAGGCCTATTCGGGCTCGGGTCGGATTCGGTCAGCTTTCAGTGAAAATGTAGTGTAAAAATAAATAAAATCTATGTCTGTCCTGTTTATTGCTTGGGGACTGTTATTTACGTGACAACACCTGAACAGAACACACACACATTGGCTGTTTGTTTCTACCTCTCCCCTGTGTCTGTCCTGTTTATTGCTTGGGGACTGTTATTTATGTGACAACACCTGAACAGAACACACACACATTGGCTGTTTCTACCTCTCCCCTCGCTGGAAGCCTCGGACCTCCCACTGCCCGCTCCCGTCTCAAACACGGAGGTCTCCCTGTCCGCGGAGCACCCACAGCGCATGCCCGGCCTGTTACATAGGCTGTAACCATAAGAACTGTGTGACACAAACTCAGTGCTTTAGTAATTAAATAATGTCGGGCTGGGTTCGGTTGCGGACATAACAAAACAGAATGACTGTCGGGTTCGGACAGAAATATGCGGCCCGTGCCGCACTCTAACATAAATCTAAATTAATAAGTAAATAAATAAATACACCAAAAAAATGGACCAATGGAAACAGGGATTGATTACATGTAGATTAATATTGTGCATTTGATTCATCTACACAGCATGAGTAAAGTCTTAGATTAATGATTTGCATTTTTTGGTGCAATACAGTTGGCAATATAGTTTAACCAACAATTTCAATTTAAAAAATCCAAAATGTTTCTCTTTATAATAATTTATACCGTCTTAATAAATTATTACAGAGGGAAACATTTTGGATTTTTAAATTTGACGCCCTGGTGTATCCTGGTCTCAATGAGGAGATGGATTTCAGAACTTTTTTGTAAATGTATTCCTTGTAATGCTGTGTGTGTTTGAAGACTATATATGACCTAATTTTCTCTTTAATGCTCACGGAATATTTATTTATCAGAAAGTATGTTTCTAAATATTTGAATATATGATATGCTTGTATAATGTAGTCTTAAGAGTCAAATTGCCTGATTAGCTATATAAGTAATCAGCACACCTGAGTCAGTTTGTCTCTTTCACGCCCTGACGAAGACCCTGCATGGTCAAAACCGGTCGGCGTTTCGTAGTTATTTTATATTGACATGCCCTAATCATTAAAGGCATTTTATAATATCCTTGGCTCTGTCAGTGTGCCTGAAGCAAGCTTTGTGTTTTTTTTCTACAATCGACTATTTTCAACTTCAAGAGCACCTGGCACTCATCTGGAGTCCACTACCTCTCACCTGTGAACACTTGGTAATTTTTCTTTCTTTGCTTTTGAATTACCAGCAATTACTGTGTGTGCAGAGTTGTTATTGTCAGCAGTGGTATTTAACTGGGTTTCCACCGTAATGCAAGATGCGCTGTTGCCTGAGCGAAACAGAGTGGAAGTAAGTTAAGCTGACTCTCCACCAGTAGATGGCAGTATGAGTAATTAAATGTATGCCTGGTTTGTGTCTTTGTGAACTGTTGGCTTATTTTCCACGTTATTGATGCAGATGTATTTAATACTATTCATTTAATTTGATATTTGATGGTTATGGTTTATTTACAACCTAGTTATAGATAGCATGTATTTACTTTTCATTTTAGAACCACACGTAGGCCTACTTGTATGGAAGAATGAGCATGTGTTGATAGTGAGGCAGAAATATAAATGAAAAATAAACGAAAAATAAAGACACTTTGGGTTGTTCTTATCGGACACGATTCAGTGGATCAGGCTTCAGTTACCAGCCAGTCACAGCACCACCTGTACACTATACCTTCATCATTTACTCTCAGCTCACAGTCAAACCTGCATGTCCTTCTGCTCCAACTCTGCTGTTAGCGTCTTACATCAGAAATTTCTTAATGTAGGCTATTTAGTCTAAAGAATGATTTACTACTGTGCTATAGCTATAGTGTGAACACTGCTCCAAGAGTTGACTGTATCCAGCAGTATGCTCACGTCTGGGCACTGCTGAGCAAATTCTCTCTCTGCCTCATACCAGTCTACAGCCATTGATGCATCTGGCAACAGACCAGTAACAGCCAGTTGAGGAATGAGCTGGCTGTTCCTGGCTGTTCCTGGCTGTTACAGCCAGTAACAGCCAGCTCATTCCTCAACTGGCTGTTACTGGTCTGTTGCCAGATGCAGCCAGTTGAGGAATGAGCTGACGGCCTCCCTGCTAGTGTTGGGCACGGCAGTTCTTTAACCCCGCTACAAACTACACATCTAAGTTAACCAACACATCAAGCAAGGGCAGTAATAGTCTCTGACCAACATTAACACTGTTTACACACAGACATTGATGAAACGGAGCACAACAGACCTTGAGCAGCTAACATTAAGTTAATATCAATCATGCCCTCGTTTTTACAAAACAAATGTAGCTAAACCCACCCTCGGATGGTAGTAATTTGTGCATGCCGAGATTCCCCACATAGACGTCCCCCTAATGATTCGATACATTATGTAGAATTGCATCTTACAGAACATAACACACGTGTTAAAAGACAATGAAGATGACGGCGTGTGTAAATGCAGCGGCTTGGTACTCTGTGCTAGTGCTAGCTACTAGCTAGTACTGCTAGTGCTAAGTACCGAACAGAATTTCGTTGTACAATGTACAATGACAATAAAGTTGTCTAATTCTAAAAATTAAAAGACTCATTCCCTTACCGTTCTTTCTCTTACTCGTGCGTGTATTGTTCACATTCTTCTCTTCGTCTTCTCCGTCATTGTCGTCTTCTTCTTCTTCTTAGGCGAATAATACACAGACCAACTTCTGCTGTGACTTCCGGTATGGACTGTGGATATCAATCCCATCGCTTGTCCGCCATCTTGTCTGCAGCTAGGTCCCTCTCCCTGTAAGGCCTCCTGTATTTCTCATCAACAGCCGTTTTTCGCGGCACTTTGACAAAATATACTGCCAAATCTTGTTACTACTTTGTACCCCTAGATGGAGAACATGTGCAGCTTCAATCCTAATGTTATTTGTGGGTGTGTTTTTAGTCGAAAAGTTTGAGAAAAGAGTTTGAAACATGGAGGAGGGGCAAAGCTGAGCAATGGCAGATAGAGAAAGATGGAGAGCGAAATGCAGCAAAAACACACAAAACGTCGAGACTGTTCACAAGTTATATAGCAACTGACTATATTGTTAGAAACCTCTTGTACTCTGCAGCAGACATTTTCAACTTCATTCAGTCAGAGGACAGGCATACAGTTATTACCATACCGTCAGATAAATTACACTTATCATGATGTTGTATGTTACATACAATTAAAAATAAGCATAAAATAAACAAGGGTAATGGATTTTCAAGTGACAGTAGGCTATTTGACTGGTGAATAGTGGAAGGAAGGATGTGGTAGGCCTACATTCTACCAGAGAATAAACAAACGCTACAAGGTTAATCTAAAGTCTATCCACCTTATTCCTGAGGGCACTACTGTAGAAATGATTATGTGCACAACTTCCTGTGAGATAGAAGTAGCATTAAGCTACTTAGTCCCATAGACTGTCTGTGGTTAGCACCAGTGGCTACTCTTGGTGGCTAACCGGCAACGCTGGTTCTTTTCGAAAGTAATTTGCCTTCACAGTTTAGCAAATACTGATTTATTTTTAAACAAATATTTAACTACTGTTAACTTAGCATTTTCTAAAACGTCTTTGCGGCGCTCTGGTACCTGTTGCACTGTCTGTGTCTGTAATGACTAACAACCAGTCTAAACTACATTTTACACAAATGGTCCAACTGTGTGTTGAACCTGTAACAAAAAGGGATTGTTCCTGTTGCCAAAGGTACCATTGATATGAGAAATAAAACCACAAGAGTTTCACGAGACATAGTGAAAAAGTGTTCTGCTGCTCTGAGATGACTGTCAGAGATGGCAGAGGTATGATCACATAATCCCGTTTGATCTATAACAGGTGGTGTGTTTTATTTCCCAGTTGCTCTTGGAAAGAAGAATAGAGTAGGCTACTGTAAACAAACTGTTAGCATTGGAAATCGCCGGTTTCGGTTTCACCCCAGAAGTTGCGCACATAATTCGCTCAAGGGTCATGGGGGCTAGGAATAAGGTGGATAGAGTTCAAATTAAGGATTGCTATGATATTCAACATCAACTCTGATCACAGCAGAAGAGTATATTTTGCATACTTGCAGCGTCATCTTTAAAGGACTTTACCAGAGAGATCCACTCTCATTTTTAGCTCCAGTGGTGCTGGCTACTTCATGGCTTTCAAACAAGTTTACCTGCTGAAATGTGTTAGCGGCCTACAGACAGAGTCAGAACGCTGCAGTCTTTAGCTGGTCTCAGGCATCCACCACTGGTAAAAGTCCTTGAGGCAGATGGGCTAATTTATAAATTCTGTAAGAGCAGACTAACGGTGGTCAGTGATACAGCGAGGGATGTTTACAGTTTTTTCCAATTGCTAAAACACAATTTTGCAAACTAGGCTGGTTTTATCAAAATACTTAACACAATTCACAAAACCACACACCCAAACTGCAAAATACCTCATATATCCTGCAAAATGAAGCACTGCAACCAAAACTACATATAGCATTATCAAAATCAAACTTTTGCACCAAATGGCACACACGTCATTTATATTACCAGATTTTTGTCTAACCAACTACACACTGTTGGGCATAATGAAAAGCACTCTCATCTTTAGTATGCTTTGCCATAATACTAAAATAGTTCAAACTGTAGAACATTTTTCAGATTGTTCACATGCACAGAAATATTTGCAGATACACACACATGCTGTTGAAACATTTACTTTTTTTTTATTTTTCACCAAACAAGCCAGTGCAACATATGCACTGGCTTGTTTGGTGAAAAGCCAGTGCAACATATGCACAGCAGATATATTTACATTGGAGTGAACAAAAATATGCTCACAAAAAGCAGTAAACTGAAAAAGAATTTTGCAGAAAAAATGTGCAGAAAAAATATATAGAAAAAAAAAGAGGCAATAAAAATAATTAGGCAGCATCTTGCTGCACAGCTGGATCTGGCCACAACGCCTCGTCCACATCACAGGCAATAGCTTCCCTTGCCAGACATCGAGGGAAGAAGCGCCTTGAGTGCCTTATCCATCCCTGAATCGTAACCACATCAATTTCATCACATGCCTCTTCCATAGCCTGCACAAGAGGCATGCGCACAAAGGGCTGCTGGTCGTATACCTTCCACCGCCATGCCGAAAAGAACTCTTCTATGGGGTTCAGAAATGGTGAGTATGGTGGGAGGTATTGCACGAGAAATGGTGGGTGGTCAGCAAACCAATTTTGGACTGGGACTGCACGATTAAAGCTCACGTTGTCCCATACTACAACGTACCGGTTTCTTTGATGGTCTGCATCATTCATACGCTCTGGTGGTATGAGAATGTTGTGGAGTCTGTCCAGAAATGTGAGAATACGGGCTGTGTTGTATGGTCCAAGGATGGCATGACGGTGGAGGACACCATGCGTATTGGAGATGGCAGCGCACATTGTGATGTTCCCACCACGCTGGCCAGGAACATCTATAATGGCTCTGTTGCCAATGACGTTTCTTCCCCTTCTTCTGGTCCTTGCTAGGTTGAACCCAGCCTCATCTATGAAGATGAACTTATGTGGGATTGCATGAGCATCCATTTCCAGTACTCCCTGAAAACAAAGAACAAAAATCAGTCAATATGGTGTTATCCAGTACACTGGGAAACATGTTGCGTGTAATGTACTGCAGTCAATATTCTACTTACATCCACATATTTGTCTTTGTTTCTTTGAGAGTTTCTTCAAAAGGCACCATATAAAGTTGTTTCATTCTGATTTGGTTTCGCTTGAGAATGCGAGCCGATGTGGACAGACTGACTCGTTGAATGTTGTTGAATATGATGTTGTCTTGGATGATGTGGCTTTGAATTTCTCGTAATCTGATTTCATTATTTTCCAAAACCAAGTTTACAATGACAGCTTCCTGTACCCCGGTGAACATTTGGCCCCTTCCTCCACCATGGTTGCGTCTCTCAGTCCTTTAAAAAAACAATATAGGGCTCGGACAATGCAGCCTAAAGATATTTCCCCCACAGTAGAGTAAATTGTACAGGAAACTTGTACAGTTAGTGTATGACATCAGCCATTCACGAAGTAAACAGGTGTCACCTAACTGATACACTATGACATGGGGTGTACTATATAGTGTGAAAGAAATTTTGGTTACATACCTGTGCTCCAGTTTAAATGTCCGGATGACAGAGGCAACAGTAAAACGGCACAAGTTGGGCTGTACTCTCTGTCCTGCCTCTCGCATTGTCAGCCCATGGTTGATGACATGATCAACTAAGGTTGCTCTGATTTCATTTGAAAGCTGTTGTCTTCTTTGGCCATGAACCCCTCTACCAGCTCTACCCCTACCTCTCACTCTTCCTCCCCTTCTCATTCTCATCCTCGCTCTTCCTCTTCCTCTCCCTGCCACGTCTTCCATTGTTGTTGTAAAAAAAAAAGGTGCTCACCTGTGGTCTTTTTATAGTGCTTACTTCCTGGTTGAAGTGGTAACAATTAACCATTGAGGTGTTTGGCCAGGTGGCACAAATATTGGCCAATTAGCTCATGTTGTGTCATTTTGATGGCAAACATGTGACCTTATGTCAGATTGTTGTGTCTTATGCAGAGAACTGTGTTCAGTGCATTTAAAAAGTGCCATTTTGAATTGCAAAATGTGTGTAAAGCAGAAAATGTGTTTAGAGTTTTGGAGACTTGAGAAGAGGTTTTGCTCTCTGTGTATCAGTTTAAATAATTGTGCTATGCATGTCATTTTAGTGTGTTAGCAATTGGAAAAAACTGTAATATCCCCGGGACACAAAGATCATTTACTCTAAAAACATACAAGGCAGAAATTGGCAGGCCATATCAGCGGATCACCGTTTTTATCTGCTCAAAAAAAGACTTTGAGGAAGGTAAACTGTGTTGTTATGACCTATTTGTGTCCAGTACAAAGATGCCTTGGCTTGCTGTACTGCTATATGTTAGTCAGTGAGGAATCTGCTATTTATTGTTTGTTTGTATCTTTATTTATTTATCAAAAATCTGGGTCCTGTTTCAGAATGGAGTCTTGAGTTTCTCTGAGTTGATCTACCTTAAAAAGGAAAAATCTTAATTTTCTATACTGGAACAGTGGAGTAATTTGTTCAATCAGTTTCAAAAAGGTTCTGCCTGAGGGTTTTTTTTTTTATAATTGTTTACACACGACAAATTAAAAACAATAAATAGAAAGTGAAAATTGACATAGACGGAGCAAAATGTCAGTCATCACTTAAAGAATTATACTACACATTTTTTGCTTGACAGTTTTAACAAAACACTACATCTAGTGTTATGTAAAACGCCAAGCAATCATCTAGATTAGACTGGAAGCCTGTGTCTGTTGACTAGCTCCACAAGGACACTGAAATCCCACTAAATTCACAAATGAAAAATGTCTGAAATATGTATCAGTAATGTAATTATATTTAGCATATAATCATCACAAAAGGAATGTGAAAAGTGTTTCCGATTCAGCACAGTCATGTGGAGGTGTTGATGAAAAGGTCTAATATGTTTGGTGTTTGTCAGTAGAGTTTGGAATCATTTTTGAAGAGCTTATATATATTTTGATGAAGAGCTTGCTTTTGCAAAAGATGAGATGTTTTATGGCTTTTGTTTGTCTGTGGAATGTTGACACACATGGCCTTTGTTTCACTAACTGATTTAGAAATAGTGAATAGATAAGCAACAATGGCCCATACAATCACCAAAGTAAATATTATTCTTTAATTAGATAGTAACTTTTAAGAGGTTTTACTTCCCTTTCTGAAACAGAAAAAATGCAGACTTTCCCTCACTTTGGGATCAATAGTCAAGCTGTCTTTTGAAATAGGCCCTTGGATTTTATTAGTTGCTCCCTACTGTGTTTTCAGCAATCATGTTCATTTTCTGTTAACCAGCTTGGAGTTATCTAAACATTTTCTCTGGGTGTTAGCTTCCCTTTTTAGCAATTATCATTGAGATGAGCTTCATTTATTTTCATGTTTTGCAGTTGGAGAATTGCCAGACACATCTGACTCCGACTCTGAGATTGTGATAAAAACAACATCAAGAGAGTTTGATCTAGCTGATACACTGGTGAGTGCAATTTAAAACATATTTGGGTGATCATTTTTGTGATTAACCTGCCCTCAACCTGTGTGGGTTTTTGACATCGGCCTACCAGTACTAAACAAATACTTGTATTTGAATTAAATTATGTCTTTACTACAGCCATTTGAACCTCATCACAAAAGCAGTCCTGTACACAAAGAGCCTGACAAGGTGTAAGTAGTTGTGTGTGTTTTATGCCCTCTCAAGAATGGTGCTGGGGGGCTTTCACTCTCTACTGAAGTACAACAGGTAATGGAGTATTATAATAGTTACATAGAGTCCTCATTGTCCCATGACTTTAGGTATGAAAAAAAAACAATAGCTAAATGTTTACATAGACACCATTAATGTAAATATCATATGATCTAATAAGATAAGAATAACTTAATTGATCCTCAGAGGGAAATTCACTTGTCTGGCAGCTCATCTACCATTGAGTGAAGAATTATAAAGTCTGATGGCTGTGGGTACAAAAGATCCTCTATATCTCTCCATCCTGCAGTGAAGAGAGAGGAGCCGTTGTCCACCATCTGTTTTTAATGTTATGATTATATTAATACCATTAGACCAAAGTCTATTGAAGTAAACTCATAATCATGGTATTGTGTTTATTGCAGTTGTGTGCTTTTAAGCTTTGCTTTTCATTCAGGGGGAATATAAAGCCACTTCAGATGGACTGTTAACTACAACCTTTTAGTGAATGTCTGACTTAAGAAATGGAAAGGGTATATGGAGAGTTAGATGATCGCAGATGCATCAAAAATCATTTCAGATATCCTCTTCAACCATAGAAGCACATATGAGAAAAGTTTCCTCAATACTTTAGCATGTTGCATTTTTTTCTTTCTTGTCCATTACTTAAATCATGTCATATATTTGCCTTATGCAGTTTTTTTAATTGGCAATTGTATCACATTTCACTTAAATTTACAACAATAAAAGTAAACAGGGAAATGTGAATGTGAATGTGTGTCCACTGAATGTCATCTCCTCGCATTTAGAAGCTATTCTTAATTATGTCACCTCCTTAAAGGGATAGTTGAATATTTTGGCAAATTTGGTTATTACATTAATCCCTATAGTCATATAAGCAGGTACATTCCCTTTAATTATCAGTGCCTGTTGTTTTGAGAGCCGTGAGGCAGAGATGCGCACTGCTTTGTGAACACAACTTGTCCATAAGAGCATTTTGGAATTGTAGGATTGTGTATTTGATTAGTTTTGAGGGATGGAGCGACCTGTACCATCCACCTCCATTGTGTTCACTGAGCAGCGCACGTCTCTGCCTCACGGCTCTCAAAACAACAGGCACTGGGAATATACCTACTCAATTTGCCAAAATGTTTAACTATCCCTTTTAAGTAACCCATAGAGTTAGTTACATAATTATGTTGTCATTTGATTGAATATTTAACCTATTTCTACATTTCTTAATTTTCAGACTATACACTTGGATGAGGATCATACTTATCCAGGTACCTCCGGATGTGTTACATGTGGACAGAGCTCCTGTTACAGGTGTGTTACAGGTGTGTTTTGTCTTATGTGTAATTATATATAGAGTGGTGGACAAAATATCAGAAACGCAACATTATTGAGGGGTAAACACATTTCTCTCCTGACAAAGATTAGATGTTGCTGAGTTTAAGCTGGAACAGTGGGTCAACCATTTGACTGGGCAAATATGTGCTAATCTACTGTGTGTTTATGCATTTATGTGTGTTTATATTTATATTGTGTGCACATAATGTCTTCATTTTGCAGAAACTACACCAATCTCTTTGCACCTATCGTCATTGATGATGATGAGGATGAAGTTCTCATTCCTGAGGAAACAAATGACATGCCCTCAGAAGAATCTGAGTGAGTCATATAGACATAAGTAGAAAAATAACCAGCTCGCTATTCTGTCCAAAATTAAATTATACAAAAGTGAGAAGTCACTAAAATGAACACCAATCTGACTTTCTCTGTCTGTAACTGCTAGTATCAGGTCCAGTTGTTGAGATGTGTGTTTGAAGAGAGTCCACTGGAATTAAGCTAATAAGAATAAAAAGTTGCTCATTGTTTTAGAGACTGACTCATCAGTGTCTCTCGTTTCAGTGAAGTGTCAGGATATAGTTTATGAATATGGAATGAAAGATTTTTGTTTAGTAAAGTAGCTACTATGCTTTGAGTATATTTGTGTATAAGTGTGCAGGCACCTGAAATAATTGACTGCAAGAAAGTCAGCAGGTTCAATATATCGAGATCTGACGTACGGGATGGAGCTGTCAGAGGATTTCGACGCAGCTCATACTCCGAAAACAGCGACATCTTCGTTAAGTTTACGGACGATGCAGGGTCCTTTGAAGAAGGGTTGGACACAGGTGGGCCGAGGCGAGAATTCCTCACACTTCTAATCAATCACCTGAGAAATCGCCCCATCTTCGATGGACCTCCAGAAAGACGATATCTTGTGTACAATTCCACAGGTGGGTTTTTTGACGTCATTTTAAAATTTGAAGTTTTAAATAATTTATTTTTTTTTATCTTCCACTGATGTAGATGGTAATTATCCATAATAATTCTGTACTCTCTGTAACAGCTGTCAGGGAAGATGAGTACTTTCTTGCAGGCAAGATGATTGCTGTGTCTATCATACACGTGGGACCAGCACCACATTTCCTCTCAAAGGACCTTGTCAACCACATAATAGGGAAGCCAAGTTTCAGCGACACTGTAGAAGATGTAACAGATGAGGAGATAGGGAAAGCTCTACGTCAGGTAGAAAATTATCTTGACTCAATGAATGAATTTACTAAGAGGATACCTAAAAATTATTTCAGTAATTGAGAGTAAGACGACACTCAAGATATGATAAGTTTTATTTATTTAAAGGGACAGATTTCCACTTATTTCAACGAGAAGTAAAAGTCATTTTATCCTTCTTTTTTTTTATCCTAGATTTGTATTAATGAAGGAGAAGAGTAGTCAAGCATGGATATTTTTGGGTTGGTCTTACAATAAATGTCTTTTAAATAGGTCCAGGAAGCAGAATCGGAGGAGTTTTTGCAAAATCTAATTTTGCAAAACAGCACAATGTTCCAAACAGCTGGATGCTTCCGATGTGTTAAAGCTTGTGAGAAGCATACACTCATGGAGGAGTACCTCAGATGGTACATTATAGACCACAACCACATTGCCATTCAACGGTAATATTATTTTTAAAGTTTTAAAATGATATTATTTAAAACTTTTTTGCCAACAATCATCAAAAAATGTAATAGTTTAGTTTTTCACTAATCCAACATTCAGTCAGTATTGCCATTTGCATATCACTGCAGCCACTGACACATTGTGAGACAGTGCCATCAGGTACTTCTGAAATAGCAGGATTGAGGAGCATCCTTACTGGATCAGACTGTAAAAGTGCAATCTTTTTGTCCCCTTCAGGGAAATGCTGGACAAAAAATTTTAATGTATTGAACAATACTAGCCTAATTTTAGGTTCCATCACTTTTATGATCCACAAAGTAAATATAAGTATGTAAATCATGAAGTACAGTCTGACACTGAGTAAACTTTGTTAAAGACAAATATTTAACTTTTACATACGCATGTCCACTGGATTCAATTGGAAGTTCTGTCTTATGTACCTTTTGACATGGCAAACCATATCTGAGCTCCATTGGTTTATTTCTATTCATTATACACAATTACCCAGAGTAACCAGCTGGTACTACTGACACTAATCAGCTGTTTGAAACCAAAAACTCATTTTCTCATAAGGGTTCAGTAATTAGCAGCTCAGGTTATGCTCCATTTGACCCTCAAATACCATCCAGAAATTATTGTGCTTTGTTTAGCACACTTCTGTTTCTTGCAGTGTGAAAGCAAGATTTTTAGGGGAGAAGTCCAAATCATGATGATCTCTCCTTTTTTGACATCACTATTAATTTCTGTGCACTATGAAATGTTTTCTGTATGCTCCTATATAAACAATCTACCTATGGCATGAGATTATACAATCAGAATTTATGTCAAAATATATTAAATTAAAAATCTGGTCTGTAAGTATACTTGCATACATTGTTGCTATATGTTTGGTAGTTTTTTTTTTCTGACAGACCTGATAAAACACACCTATGTCTTACACAATAATTGTCCTTGATAGATTCAAAGATGGACTGGCAAGTCTGCAGTTTTTGACTGCACTGCAGCAGCATTCTGGTGTGCTGGTTCCTGTCCTATATCATTCTTCCAAGGCCCTGACTGCTGCAGAAATGGAAAGCATGTTCAGTCCAGACCTCAGCCCAAGAGGAAGCAACAGGCGGCAGAAGGAGGTCAAAATAATTGGATTTTGGGCTGATTTTCTTCTCGATTGTGAAGGTTTGTCAAGGCTGTTTTGATAGATATATATAAATTGTGTAGTGTAGTTTCTTAGTAATCTTAGTTTCTTTAATGAAATATAAGACTAATGATTCACTTTATGTTTTTAGATAATGCAGAGTCAAACAATGCACTACAATGTTGACTTTCTCTTTTTAGAAAAAGTGACGGCTGTGTCCCTCGAGGATGTGCTGATGTTTGCCACTGGTTTAGCAGCACTTCCACCAGCAGGAATAGCACCCCCTCAAAGCATTGAGTTTTTAACTGATTCACCTTTTCCAATGGCAAGCACATGTGCAAACACACTGAAGCTACCGCTCTTCGATTCCTAGTGTCTTGAAGACAAACATGGAGTTTGGGATCCAGAATGCTTCAGGATTTGGATGTTTTTAGATGTCAAAGGAACATGCATAAAAGTGATTCTGTTTACCTGTGTGAGGGCTTGTATACATTTGAATCTGTGCAGTTAGCTACTTACAGATCTTACCCATAAATGTAATAAGAGCTGTGGCCTGATTTAGGCTCTCTTTTGTTTATTTTTTTTTGTCTTTTTTTTTTTTTTCTCAACAAATTTCTGGTCAGAATAATGCCCAAGTACAAGGTCACGTTTGCTTGTTTACATCAGTTACTGCCTATTGTTAAAAGGCAATTTGGGACTTGTTATGCATTAAAGTGATTGTTCACCCGTGTGAGGGCTTCTATACATTGTTTCAATCTGTGCAGTTAGCTACTTGCAGATCTTACCCATAAATATTTCAGAGCTGTGCCCTGATTTTCATTTGTTATTTTGCTGTTTCCTGTTTTTTACAGCTCAATATATATTTTTAAAAAAAAACAACGTAAAATCAGAACAAATGTTTTTTGCAAGTAATTGATGTTTACATAAACACAGAATCAGAAAATGAATAAAATTTAAGTTTAATAGGTCTCCACTTCAGTCCCAGAGTTCAAGATGCCAAACCTGAAAATTCAAAACAACCACATTTGAGACTTTTGGGATCATATCCTGTAATTTATCCTTTGAAGCAATTTGTAAATGTCAGATCACATTTGTGAATGGGAAGTGTTTTCCAAAACTGAGGCATGTATAGTCCACCAATCATCGGGAAAATATTGTTTTAAGTCCATGTTAATGTGGGATACATAAGAAAGGTAAAAACGGGTTCCAATAGTCCATGTCTATAGCCCAGCTATTTCCTCCAGAGTGATGTACAGTTCTGAGACTGTCTTCCAGTCTTGTGGCTGTTGTAGTCTGTTTCGTTCCACAGCCTGTTGTAGGTAATCCTCAATGTCTGGATCACAACATAAATCAATCACTTGTCTTGCCTCAGAAAACACATCCAGTTCCCCGTCTTCAACAGCAAATCCACAGTCCCTTGAACCAAATCTGCAAAATTAGATGATACAATGATATAAAGGACAAGGTTTGAAATGGTCATTGTTAGATTTGTTTGCCTGTTGATATACAGAAATTTATAAACAATGATAGAGACAGATAGCTTCTAAATTCAAGAATGGATTATACCAACATGTACAATTGTCCAAATATATCCCAGTTTAGGCTATACCATAACACCTTGCATTTTTTGTAATGTATGATAATTACTACCTGTGAGGCAAGAGATACAGTTCATTCGGAATCCCTCCTGGACATGATGCAAGTCTGCTTGGTCGAATCCGGTGCTTGTTCCATAGGTCCATACATTCATCCAGGTCTTGCTGCAGAACATTACTGAAGCTAAATCTCAGAAAGCACTGGTGTTCATGGCTGCCATTGAAGAGTCCAGAGTCTCTCAGGTCTCCAAGCAAGTCCATCTAAAACTGAGACCTCGGGATACATTAGATGCAAAGTGGCTTATTTTACACGAGAGCAAAAAATTAATAACCACAAGTCACGTTTAGAATGCACTGGTGGATACATCTCAACAAAAGCATCACATAGAAATCAGAACGTAAACCATATGATGATCACAATAGTAATCAACTGCTGATGTGATTCAATAACTTTGGGAAAGAATAATTCCTATGGATTCCTATGTTCATTATTATCACTTAGTGCTGAAGTGGTCTGTTTTAGAATTAAACAGTTGAAGAACACTAATAATAATTACAATGACAAACAAGGAAGGGGATTTCAATAATCAGCACTGATCAGTTTAACAGAGACAGAGGTGATCAATTTACAGGTTCCACTGTACTTTTAATCCAAACAGATGTACCAACCTCCCTCTTCTGAAAAAAGACCACCATAACTTGATGTGCTAATTCCCTGTTGATGAGCTGTAACTGTGGCTAGACGAGCCGGCATAGTAGTCACATGGCGGAGGGTACATTGTATTGCTGCCATAGTCCCATTTTCCGTTCCGAGGTCAGTTCTTAATCTCATTGGAACCACACCAACATTCTTGGCACAGTTAATATAATTGTGAGCGATAACAGATGGATTATTGTTTGTTGGTCCACAAACAATCCACATTATTTTTCTTGAGAAGCCATCTATACATCCTGAAAGGCCAAATGGTTTCAGTTTATCATATCCGTCTACATGCCATTTGTAGTTTGGACCCATGGAGTGATACGTACATCTTGTAAACCTCCTGTGTGTTCTCAAAGCCGTCCCTCGTGGATTCAGTTGTTTCAATAAACTCATTACTACATCATGTTTAAGGTGAAGCCTGTGTTTTTGTTTGAGAACTTGCCACATAGTCCGATAACCGAAGAGTTGCCCTGGTCCTTCCGGCTCAGTCAGAATTGCACGCCTCACCTCAGGGAGTGGGGAATAGTTGAGTCTTCTATACAGCCCTGCTTCTTTTAAATGTGTCTTCAGCGTATGCAGACTCATGTTTATGTTGTGAATTGTCAACAGCATATCCAGTATCACATCATATCCATGTCCTGCATCAAAATATCCTTTAATAGCAGCACGTATGTCCTTCCGGTTCAAGGGACGGATCAGTCCAATCAGCGATGATTCATGTTGCCCGAGGGTACCTACCTTTTCCGGTTTGGTTAATGTCATTGTCGTTTCTGTTTTGTTGTTGTGTTTTCTGTTTTGTTGTTGTGTTTAGTAATTTGTTGTTGTGTTGTTCTGTTTTGTTGTTGTGTTTTTTGATTTGTTGTTGTGTTTTCTGTTTTGTTGTTGTGTTTAATAATTTGTTGTTGTGTTTTGTTGTTGTGTTTTTTGATTTGTTGTTGTGTTTAATAATTTGTTGTTGTGTTTTCTGTTTTGTTGTTGTGTTTTTTGATTTGTTGTGTTTTCTGTTTTGTTGTGTTTAATAATTTCTTGTTGTGTTTTGTGTTTTGTTGTTGTGTTTAGTAATTTGTTGTTGTGTTTTCTGTTTTGTTGTGTTTTTTGATTTGTTGTGTTTTGTGTTTTGTTGTTGTGTTTAGTAATTTGTCGTTGTGTTTTCTGTTTTGTTGTTGTGTTAAGTAATTTGTTGTTGTGTTTTCTGTTTTGTTGTTGTGTTTAGTAATTTGCTGTTGTGTTTTTTGATTTGCTGTTGTGTTTTCTGATTTGTTGTTGTGATTTGCACTTCAGGGCCACCGTAAAAAATATTTCATGGTTCCAGCTTCACAAACGTGGAGATTTTTATTATTAGTCTTTTTTTTTGCTGCTTTTGCTTATTATTGTTTCATAATTCATTTTTATGTTGAGGTTTGAACTGTTGGCTGGAAAAAACAAATATTATGAGGGTGTCACTTTGGGCTCCGGGTAAGTGTTTTGCTATCTCTCTCTATTTCCAGAATGTTGACAACCAAACAATCCATCAATTAATGGAGAAAATAATCAGCAGATATACCCAATGAAATGAATCATTAATTAACAGTTCAAAATGAGCTCCACCACAACCAACTACAACAGTAAAATCCTGCTACTACATTAATGGATGAGTCAGAATCATCTAATGAGATCATATATAGTTGTAGACTACAACACTTTTTACAGTACTTTTACTTCAATCAATCAAACTTTATTTGTATAGCACTTTTCATACATTAAAAATGCAGCACAAAGTGCTTCACAGAATAAAACAAACAAAAATACTACATACATATTGAAAACCCGCCCCTCCCACCCCCACATATAAACACACACACACACACACACATACACACACACAGTCATTATAGTCAATAACATGGATGGGCACTGAGGAACCAGGTGAGGAAAGAACCACCTATGGGGAGCCATCCACACCGAGAGGCGCCACAGCTTACGGCCACAGGGAGAGCCGCCACAGAGACCACCCCGATCCAGACAGACCGGGGTAGACTCCACACATGGTGCAGAGCCTCCCAGTCCTTT
Organism: Epinephelus fuscoguttatus; assembly: GCF_011397635.1. Classification (NCBI taxonomy): domain Eukaryota; kingdom Metazoa; phylum Chordata; class Actinopteri; order Perciformes; family Serranidae; genus Epinephelus; species Epinephelus fuscoguttatus. The sequence goes on from NC_064752.1 coordinate 51,464,821, forward strand.
GGACCTGAGGGATCTCCAAGACGACGTCCCTGCGGGCAGACCGGACACGCCTCTCAGTGTGGAGGCCTCCCAAGAGGAAACACTGGAGCTAAAAACTAAAAGAGTAAAAGACTAAAAGGCAATATGACAAGATAAAACAAGTATGAGATAAAATAGTGATAAAATGCATAAAAATGTAAGGATTTAGAAAAAAATTAAAGATTTAAAGATTACATTAATATTAATAATAATAAATAAATGAAGATTTAGAAACTTAATAATAATATTAAAGCTGCAAGCAGCGTTTGGCGGGACCTCGCCCGTTTCGGCCCCCACCATATGTCGTCACTGTTAATTATTTAGAAACATCAAACATATTGCCACAAACATCAGAAAATCCTTACAGAGCTGAACGGTTTGATGTTTGAATGTTTTCTGTAGCTGTAGGTATGCAGAAGTGATGTCACATTATGCAAATTAGATGGGCGAATTTCTTCCCATCAGATTCCTCTTCCTTCATTTTGAGGAAGACATGACAAAAACAACACAAAACAAAAGAAATCTACTGTGTAAATGTGTTCAAAATGTTTTTTGACTGAGATTTATGAAATCCAATATGGCTGCCTGCTGGTGATGCCACAATATGCAAATTAGATGAGTTAATTTACTCCTATCACAAACTTTGGGTCATGATGAATAGTTTTCTCATTTACAGTATGCCTTTATCTGTCACCACTTTAAAGCCACAGCCTTTTGAAATGTTGAAATGAAAATGGAATATTTTCCTCAATTAACTCTGGCACCTAAAGGGTTAAAATGGAGATGCTGCCCCTGTCATGTCTGAACGTAAGATGTAGACACACGCACAGACATCATGTTTCTGTGAGTTTGTGTGTGACAGCGGTTGCCATGGTAATTAAGTAAGCGCACCTGGCAGAAGAGCAGAGAGAGACAGACAGAACACAGAGACACCTCTTTTAGTGGAGATTTAACTCTTCGAACAAGTGCTTCCCATTCCCAAACCGTTGGTCCAATCATGAAAATAATGTGATGATGAGAGAGATAAAGTTATACAGAAGATCTGTTTAGTAGCAGTTGAGCTGGCATGTGTGCATCTTTAAAACTGATAAAATAAACGGTGTAGGAGGAGATGTGTTTTCTTGAGACCACGTTTGAGGCGAAATCTTACTTTGAAAGGTCAAATAGCTCACTTCCTGTTGGAATCAGGTCATGGGTGTCAATGCGTGATTTGTAAGTCAAACACACCAGTTTTGGTTTGATCTTGATACGACATTCCTACGGGCTGCAGTGGCCATTTTAGTGCATCTAGGTGGCGCTAGAGAGCCCATTTTGGCACTGTAGGGGTTAATAATGTGTATTTGCTGTTTCAAATGAAGTTTCTGCTGCTGTAATCTGTCCTTTAAAGATTGTGAGACACACAGACAGACAGAGCCGTGTGGCTGTGTCTGTGTGTGCAGCTGTTGTCTTGACGTCATAAAGATGGCTGCTTAGGTGTGCCTGCGAGTAACAACTCCCCAATGTTTGTTTATTAATCCTCTGCTAAGGATCATCAGTTTTTTTGCACAGGTCGGATAATTTGTTTGAGGTGGTGGACGCTCCGACAAACTCTTTTTTAAAGTATTTTTCTGCTTGCCCATGCCGCGGGGAACCAAAATTAGCAGTAACGCACAGCAACCTGCTGCAGAGACTTTGCCAACAATGGAATCAGCTGAGGCATTAACCACGCTGATTGACGCCGCGCTTGAGAAACATTTCTCCAGAGCAGAGACTACTTCTAAAGAGCGATTTTCTCGCCTCGAACAGCGTTTTGACTCCCTCCAGGCAGATTTAGCGTTGCTTAAGGATGAAACCCGTGCACTACGTGCAGACTACACAACTTTGAGGACACGTACAGTAAAAGTTGAAAGTACCACTGCTTCACTATCTAACGCTATGAAGGGAGCTGAAGCAAAGTTGGCAGACCTGGAGGACCGCAGCAGGAGGAACAACATCTGTATCCATGGACTGCCGGAGGGTAGAGAGGGCTCAAACATAATACAATATCTTACAACCCAGCTACCTGTGTGGTTCCCTACCTTGGGAGATAATCCACCTGAGATCATGAGAGCCCACCGGGTAGGAACTCTTCGGGGTAACACTTCTAAGTCAAGGGTGCTCATCTTTGTATGCCTGCGTTATACGGACCGGATTCGCATCTTAAAAGCGGCGAGAGATTCACCGTTGGAGATCGCGGGAAAGGAGGTGCATTTTACGGCTGACTACAGTGCTGTCACCAGGAGCCGACGCAAATCCTGCTATACCGTCATGGAGAAGGCTCGCCAGGCTGGTTTCCTTGCCTTCTTAATTTATCCAGCCACAATTAAACTAACCAGAGGACATGATCACAACTTCTTTGATGACCCTGCCAAGGTGGAGGACTTTCTTGAGAAGACAGGATCCAGCCCAAATATATAGATCAGAGTGGGTATGTAAATTTGTATTTCATCATTTGCCATAGCCGATGAAAGCTAACCCTGGAGATCCCCACTCCCCATGGAGCATCAGTGATTATGTTTGACTGAACATTTTTTTTTTTTTTTTCTATATTTCTTCCTGCTATTGGAGGCAGGTTATGGACTATTAGCAATATGCTCATGGACTAACTCCTTGTGTAGAATAAGTTGATGATAGATTACTTTTGATGTATAGTCCTTGATTCTGTCAAGTTTGGATGAGCTTATTTTGAAATAAGACACAGGGGCGGAGCTATGGGGTGGACACTGACCTTTCATTATTATAAGAAGCAGTAGTGGTGTAAAGGGGTTAAAGGAGGGTGAGTTAAGGGAGAAGAAAGGAGAAGAAAAAAGGGAAAAAAAAGGAAAGAGAAAGAAAAGAAAGGGAAAGGAAAAAAAAGGGAAAAAAAAGAGAAAAAAGAAAAAGGAAGAGAAAAAAAAGAAAAAAAGGGAGAAAAAAAGGAGAAGAGAAGGGAAAAAAACCCCCCCAACAATAATAGAACCTGTTTTCCTATGCACGTCCCTTTGCGGGGTGTGGGGGGTTGTTAATGTTAATGTTGGGGATGAGTCTAACAAGTTTGTGTGTTCATGTGAGGTGTTTTTCTATGTGGGTGTTTGTGTTTGTGTCTGTGTTTGTAGGTGAGTTGGGTGGTATTTGTTATTTGAATGAAGAGTGGGTGGACCATAGTTCTAATATAGATAAGTTAGTAAATAGAGAATATGCTTTAATGGGTAACAATGCTGTCTTCCACTAAGTTACCCAAGAAAGGATTAAAGGTAGCTCATATTAACATATGCAGCTTGAGAAATAAACTGAGTGAAATCAAAGACTTGTTGTTGATAGATAATATACATGTTTTAACAATATCAGAGACTCATCTTGATCCCAGACTTGAAGATTCTGCATTGAAAATTCATGGATATGATATATACAGAAGGGACAGAAATTGCTATGGGGCAGGGGTGGCTATTTATATTCAAAACCATATACCGGTAAGAGTAAGAGAGGACCTTATGTCAACTGAGGTTGAAGCACTGTGGCTCCAAGTTCATGTGCCTTATGTGAGACCAATACTGGTAGGGTGTGGTTATAGGCCACCCAGTGCAAACATCAATTACCTAGATAAATTGTGTGATATGTTTGACAGGGTGTGTGATCAGAATAATGAAATATTTTTTCTTGGGGACCTGAATATTGACTGGAATTCATTAGATTGTCCACTTAAGAGCAAGCTTTGCACTGTAACGAATGCATGTGGTCTAACACAAGTAGTAACTAAGCCAACTCGAGTATGTATAAAAAGTAATGGATCTAGGACATCTACTTGTATAGACCACATCTTTACTAACTCAGCGGAACTGTGTTCTAAAGCCATATCGATACCGGTTGGTTATAGTGATCACAACCTAGTGGCAATAGTGAGGAAGGCAAAAATTCCTAAAGCAGGACCCAAGGTCATTGTTAAGAGATCATACAAACACTTCCAGGAAAATTGTTTTATTGAGGATGTTAGAAATTTATGTTGGGACAGTGTGCTAATAAAAGAGGATCCAGATGAGGCGCTTAAAGCTTTTAATGATCTATTTGTGACAATAATTGATAAACATGTACCAGTGAAAAAGAGTACTGTTAGAAATGCAAGATCTCCTTGGATTGATGACGAACTTCGAGATTGTATGACACAGAGAGATCAAGCAAAGGAAGTGGCAAACAAGTCTAGCTACATTTCAGACTGGCAAATTTACCGCAAATTAAGAAATTATGTAACTAGATTAAATAAAAGAAAGAAAAAGGTGTATTATGAAAATTTGATTAATAATATAAAGCATGATAATAAAAAACTGTGGAATATTGTTAATGACATCACAGGTAGAAGATCCAAATCCATCCCATCATTTCTGGAATCTGAGGGAAAATTTATGACAAAACCGGTTGATATTGCTAATTATTTTAATAATTATTTTAATAGCAAAGTAAATAAATTAAGGAAGGTGATGGAGCATACTGACAATAGGCAATCATATGACGTGATTAAAGATAAAATTATGAGAGACAAAAGTTGTCAGTTTGAATTTACCAAAGTTACTGTAGATTATGTGGAAAATCTGTTAACTGCGTGTAAAGATAAACCACCAGGGGTTGATAATTTGGATGGAAAGTTACTGAAAATAGTAGCACACTTGATTGCCACTCCAATTTGTCATGTGTTTAATTTGAGCTTGGTAAAATGTATTTATCCAAAAGACTGGAAAATTGCAAAGATCATTGTCCAAAAATGTAAGTGCGCCATTTTCTGGCCCTAATTGCCGTCCAATTAGCCTGTTACCCACTTTAAGTAAGCTAATGGAAAGAATAGTTTATGAACAAATACAATGCTATTTTTCAGTTAATGACTTAAATACTGATTTCCAACATGCATATAAAAAGGGACATTCCACGGAAACTGCCCTGACGCAAATGACTGACAATTGGCTTAAAGAAATTAATAATAACTATATAGTTGGTGCCATATTATTGGACTTCAGTGCCGCTTTTGATATAATTGACCACTGTTTGTTATTAGAAAAGTTGAAATGTTATGGTTTCAGTCCAACTGCTGTATTATGGCTAGAAAGTTATCTAACCAATAGGAAACAGACGGTTTTCTTTAATGGAAGTTTTTCTGACGTAAAAACAATTAGTTGTGGAGTTCCTCAAGGAAGCTGTCTAGGTCCATTGTTGTATGCTATTTTTACAAATGATTTACCATTAACTTTAATAAATTCAAAAGTCGCCATGTATGCTGATGATTCTACAGTATACATGTCGGGATCCACTATTGATGAACTTTCAAGTGAATTGAATAAAGAACTGCAGTTGGTGATTGAATGGGTAACTAATAACAAACTGGTTCTAAATGTGGCTAAAACAAAAAGCATTGTATTTGGTACTAACTATCATTTAAGGACAGGACCTACATTAACCTTACATGCAAAAGATGTTCCAATTGAACAAGTTCAGGACACTAAACTTTTAGGAGTAACATTAGACAACAAATTATCTTGGTCTATGCATATTGATAAAGTGGTGAGTAAGATGGGGAAAGGTCTTTCAGTTATAAGAAGATGCCAAAATTTTTTACCACAGAATATTGTAGGACAGATGGTTGATGCATTAGTACTATCACATCTGGACTACTGCTCTGTGGTTTGGTCCAGTACTTCCTCGACCCAAAAAAAGAAATTGCAGATTGCTCAGAATAAAGCAGCTCGGTGTTTACTTAGATGTCCATACAGAACCAGTGTAAATACAATGCATAACTGTTCATCTTGGTTAAAGGTAGATGGCAGATTGACCATGTCTTTGCTTAAATTTATCAGAAATATTGTAGCCACAAAATCACCAAAGGTATTATACAAACAATTATGCCTGAGCTCAGGTGTACATGATTATCACACCAGGCATGCAAGTGGGGGTAGATTTACATTACCCAAAATCAAGATTAATATGTTGAAGAACAGTGTTTTGTATAGAGCAATGGTTACATGGAACTCTCTGCCAGAGCATATCATCCAGGAAAACGGTAAAGATCGCTTTATAATATTATTAAGACAATATCTCCTGACTAGACAGTTTTCCTCATCTACTGATCTATAGTTGACAAATAGACTTATTCTGGGGTTGTTGTAGAATGATGGTAGCACTATAAAACTTTTTACTTACTCTTTTGGCACCTGGACACTTAGGCGAGTTTTGTTTTTGTTGTTGATTTTGATTATAATAGGCTAAAGTCTGTATATTAACTTACATATGAGCCATTGGTATCCTGTATCTTTGTAAAATTCTTTGTTTTTGATCCTGATGAAGAGAGCTTGGTCCTATTGTGTGATGGTTTGTTGTTGTATTGTTGTTGGTGGTGGTTTGTTGTTATTGTTGTTGTCATCGTATTTTTGTTAGTTCGTTTGTTTTTATGAATATGTATTGTAATGTATATAGGGTGGTGTTTTGGGGTGGACCCCAGGAAGAATAGCTGTTGCTACGGCTGCAGCTAATGGGGATCCTAATAAATGAAATGAAATGAAATGTCATGGCGATTAATGACTTGCCTGCACCTGAGGGGCACACACAGAGCTCATGAGAGCAGATCAGCAAAGGCTGTTTAATATGGGTTTGAACTCCTCAAACAAGTCCTTCCCATACCCAAACCCTTGGTCCAATCAAGAAAATAAAGTGATTGTGAGAGACAGCCACGTCTCGTGAACGCACGTGTCGTGTTGTATATTTCTCGAGTCAAAAATGTGGTCAGGGGAGCGAGTTTAAAATGTGTTGCACCTGTTGGGAATAGAATGATTTTATGTGTTTTACTATCAGTTGTGTTTCACTATATAAGTTTTAGATATGTGAACAATGAGAATACTGAGATGATTTCAGCTGATCTGAATGTGTTTGCTTTGCAGAAGTGGAGAAGTACAGGAGAGGAAGAGACATGAAGTCTGAGGAGCACATACCACAATGCTTAGATAATTAGTTTCATATATGGTAAAAAGAATAGAAAGTGATGTACAGATAGTAAGGTACAGCACGTGTAGGGAGTTGTCTTTCAAAACAGGAACCACACCCCCACCACCAGCGGGAAGGAGTCAGATTAACACGAGGCAGGGGCGTGGTGTGGTGAAGGAGGAAGTGGAACTGCCAATGAAAAGAGGACAACGCCTTGAGTGCACAATGACACTCTGTTACGCTCAAATATACTGGGTCAGGGAAAGGACAGGAGGTCAGACTTCGTGAACTGACACACCTTTGTTGTTCGTCAGGGACGTGAAGTTGAGACTCAGAGCTCTGTAATTTTATTCCTTTACTGCTTAATAAACTACATTAACTGAGACCGAATATCTTCTCCTATTGCTTCATTAAAGAACACGCAGGACTGAGCTCACACATAGCACATTAGAGAGTAGGATGAGGCCCCCAGTCCAACAATTTGGTGACCCCGACATGATGAAGACGGAGAAGTGACGGAATGAAGACTATTCAGCGGAGGACGACAGTATCGTGACAACACTTGGCCGGCCTGAGAAAAAGGTAAGCAGACGCCTGTTTTATCGAAGTTCTGCAACTGGAAATGCTAAAAGATTGTGTTGTCATTTTACTACAGTCTCCTAGTCTAAAACGTAAAGGAATAAAATTAAAACAAAACACAAAAGTGAAATGCCCCGGGGCAGGGTGAAAGGCCCTGGAGCAAATCATAAATTTGACTCCTAAATACGAAACATAGTCAACACCTCGACAGGACAGGGTGAAAGGCCCTGGAGCAAATCATAAATTTGACTCCTAAATATGAAACATAGTCGGGTGTAAGGCCCTGGAGCAAATCATAAATTTGACTCCTAAATATGAAACATAGTTGGGTGTAAGGCCCTGGAGCAAATCATAAATTTGACTCCTAAATATGAAACATAGTCGGGTGAAAAGCCCTGAGACTAGGTTTTCCATCTAGTCTCTAAAAAAGAAAAAGATAGTGTCCTGAGGTTGATAAGCTCGGGGGGGAACCCATAAGGTTGCTCCTTGGACAGCTGAGAATATAGTCTGAAGACACGGGTTGTCTGAGGTTGAAAGACCTTTGTGTAGATTGTTACAACACAAAAAAGAGGTTACAGAGTTCTGCGGGCAGGGGAGCGTTTTCCATGTGATCCCTAACACTGAATACTATCGCTCATGTTGAGACATCTATTCAGTGGTCCGCAGAACCACCCTGATATTGGGAGTGTAAATAAATAAGTCTTTTAAGGGGTTATTGTTTTGTGGGTGGCTTACCGACAACCAGCTATTTTTACGGGGCGGAAGAGTTGTGTAGAGTCTATTAGAGGTGACTCGAATTCCAACTATTTTCGTGCCTGTGCGGTGGTCGCGTTCTGTGGGGAAGAAAAAGAGGAAGTTGTGTAATTTCGCCTTAAGATAGAAGCCATTTGCCGCCGAGCCATAGGCACCCCGCACCCTCCTAGGAGAGTGGTGTGGAAGCTTGGGTGTGTCGGCCTGCATTTGGTGGAATTTAAGCAGCGAAATCACAACGGTAGAAAGGGGAAAATAAGTCCGCGCGGACTGCGCTGCAGAGCGGTCACGTGGCGCTGAGTATTGTGTGTATTGTTGTAATTGTGTGAAGCTTTGTAACATCGTGACGAGTAGTACCCTCTGAGTAAAATAAGTAAGGACAGAGGAGGGACAGAGAGACATCATGGACGGTGAATTTGACAGGGACTATCGTGAGCAGGGTGGGTGTCCTCCCATCCCAGAAAAACACAGTGCGGGGAGATTAGGAAACAGTTATTGTCAGGAGTAATAGATAAGCAGAGACAGGCTGTAGGAAAGGAGTTTGATGATTTATGGAAGGCATTACAGGCCCAAAATGAGCTTCCTGGCGATGAGGAGGCAGTAAATGTTACAAAGAAATTGCTGGCTGCAGAGGTAAAGGCGAGATGATTTGGAAGAACATACAAAAAAGGAGAATAAACCAAAACTCATAAAAAGACAATGGAAAAAACCAGAAGGAGGAGAAGGAACGTAACCGCGCCTTGCTCCATCAGATGGCAGTTACTGCCATGGCTTATTGGAAACACACTGATAAGACTCACAAAAAAAAAAAAAACAGAGACAAACAAACTCCGCCAACTCCTGCGCCAGTTCCTGCGCCGACACCACCAGAGCCCACCCATAATAGATTGTATCCCGAGCTACCTCAGACACCCCCAGCCCCATCTCCACCACCATACTTGGGGAGCAACAGGCAAATGCCTTTGCTGGTGATTAAGGAGGGAGTGATCAATGCAGATGTGGTGGATGAGGAGGAGTATGAGAAAGCTAAACAGGAAGTAACTAGGGAAATAAGACAGGGGTTAGCACATGTAGAGACTGACACAGGAAGCAGACGATGAGGGAGATCAGATATGGTCAGACACAGACTCAGGGGAAGAATACGAGGAGAGAGCAGTGAAGCTTACAGGATTAATGAAGTCATATACAATGCCATCAGAGAAAGGCAGAGAAGGACAGTACAGAGTCAGCACAGGTTCAGCTGTTGAAACTCCAATTGGAAGATACATGTCGTAAAACCAACGATGCAAAAAAGCAGAGAAAAAATCAACCAATCAGATGGTTCGGCAGCTTCCGCCCTTCCCCATACACACTCCAGATCTATTTCCGACCCCAGAGTGGGTTGATCCTCGCCCTCCCCATTGGAGTGGCTCGAGAGGAGGTACAGGAGGATTCAGAGGCAGGGGTGGGGATCGTGGCGGCCCAAGAGGGGGTCAGGGCGGTAGAGGGTGTTTTATTTGTGGAGCCACCTTGAATCTCCCTGTGTCTAAACACCAAATATCATCCTCAGCAGTTGAACTAACTGGGTTCTCGGGACAAACACAAAATCTGCCGCTCACCAAACCACTCACTACCACCATACTCCAGGCTGAACAGACATTTTCACACAGATGTGTTTCTCCTTTGTCATGCCCTGTGAATCTACTGGGGAGAGATGTGCTGCTGAAGTGTGGAGCTTCCATACTCTGCACCCGGATGGGCTGATAGTGACCTTCCCAAATGGCTACACTGTGAACTGCTCGTTAACAACTGTGCATTCCTCCTCGCAAATGTTGTTATCAGCGGATACCTCCCCCACGGCTGAAGGACATTGGGCCGATATCTACTGGGGCCTTCGAGCCAGAAACCATGGAGACGCCTGGCATTGGCACTCTCTATCAGTCGTGGCGTCCCTGGGTTCAGTCATTAAATCCCTACACGCCTCCTGATCCCCTCCATGTAACTCTTTATTATGACAGGAATGGCGACGAGCTGTATCAACAGGCATTTTATAATGAGATAGAAGGGAAAATGTAGGAGATAACATCCACCTGCATACTGGTGGGAAATGAGGGAGTGGCTGCAGCTGTTGAACTGACCTCAGAGCAATTGCAGCGGTATGAGGCGGCGGAGGAAGCCTCCCCTCACATATTCTTGGCACTGCATGCAAAACATCAAGCTAAAGACTTAGGCCCTATGTGTAAAAAAACATTATTCACAGATGGATGTTGTTTTAGACATCCAACGGAGGGACTCAAAGCAGCATATGCAGTGGTAAGACAGACAGAGACAGGGTTTGAGGAAGTGATTACAGAAAGTGTGACAGGAAAAGAATCATCTCAATTGACTGAACTCCAAGCAATGATTGCAGCATTAGAATGGTCAGAAGGGAAAAGAATGAACATCTACACAGACTCTGCCTATGTCGTAGGAGCAATCCATGTGGAAATGACACAGTGGATCAGATCTGGCTTTTTAACAGCAGCAAAGACCCCCAGTAAGCATGAGAAGGACATGAGGAGACTACGGGAGGCTCTGATGAAGCCGGCACAGGTAGCAGTGATTAAGTGCAAGGGTCATGACAAAACAGGGACAGTTGTCTCCAGAGGGAATGACGCAGCAGATGTGGCAGCCAAAGGAAAGGCAGGATACAGTCAGCAGTATGTAATGCTACAAACAGAGAGAACAGTGCATAACCTCCTGCCGCCCTGTGATGTAAATATGTTAATAGCAGAACAGCAGAAAGCCTCTCCAGAGAAGCTCACAGTATGGAGAGAAAGAGGAGCAGTAAAAACAGAGGGTATGTGGAGGTCCCCAGACGGGAGACCTGCACTGCCCCCAGGGCTGAGGAGATCAGTCCTTCAAGAAGCTCATGGTGTGACTCATTGTGGAACGATGCAAATGGTGCGAGGTCTCACTCATTGGTGGCACCCTTTTCTGCCAGCCATGATTGAGAATCACATCAGAGAATGTAAAATATGTACAGAATACAATGTTAGACCCACGGTGAAACCACATCAGGGGAGATTTCCCCTCCCCAAACTCCCAGGTCAAGAGGTCATTAATGACTATACAGACATGCTAGAGAGAGTGGGAGGATACAGGTGTCTTCTGGTGGCAGTGGATGCATACACTGGTTGGCCAGAAGCCATACCTGCCAAATCAGAGGATGCAAAGACAGTAATCAAATTTCTGATCAATCATTACATTCCCACGCATGGGTTTCCCAAAAGAATCAGATCCGACAACGGAACCCATTCCAAAAACAGAGATCTACAAGAAGTAGAGAGAGCATTGGGACTAAAACATACATTTGGTACAGTCTATCATTCTCAGTCACAGGGCAGAGTGGAAAGAATGAATCAGTCTATTAAGGGAAAAACAGGCAAGATTTGTGCCCAGACTAAAATGACTTGGGTGGATGCGCTACCCTTAGCTCTATTATCCATCAGGAGCTCTGTTAACTCACTGACAGGTTTTACTCCATATGAGCTGAAAACAGGGCAACAGTTCCCAGGACCGGGAGCTGGGATTCAAACTACAGAAGAGGAAGAAAGTCCTCTACAATATAAACTGTATTATGACCAACTAACAGCATTGGTGTCAGTTTTCTCCAAACAGGTGACCACAGCTCAGGAGGGAGCAGAAGGAGAGGGGCACCCAACATCAGAGTGGGTCCTGCTCAAGGTGATTAAAAGAAAGTGGTCGGAGCATAGGTGGACTGGCCCCTACAAAGTCATGGAACGGACGTCCCACGCCACAAACTACAGGGAAAAGGTGACACATGGTATCACTGGAGTCAGTGTGCAGTGGCAGAGACACCTGCCCGAACACTGGAAGACATAAGAGACAATAAAGACTAAAAAAAAAAACCCAACTCACTCACACCTACATTTACTCTTAGTTCAGCATAAGTGCGGTAAAGATATCCTGTGATCAATGTGAAGGTTAGAAGCTCCTCTGAAGCAACACTTTGCCCAGAGTACGTTTGAGTAATATAAAGCCAGAATACAAGAAAGATTCGCTTGCAGAACATTTACACTCCATATTTACTTTTATATTTTACACGTTTATATTTACCTTTTTGCAATACAAAATAAAGAAATGAGTGGTCTCATGTGTATGAGACCAAAAGGGGGAGTTATAACTTTTTGTTTCAAAAGAAACAAAAAGTGCAGTAATCACAAGACCTAAAAAGGGGGACCTGGAGACATTGGGACTGAAAAAAAGTGGCCTCAGTCCTATGAGGCCAAAAGGGGGACTGTTGGGAATAGAATGATTTTATGTGTTTTACTATCAGTTGTGTTTCACTATATAAGTTTTAGATATGTGAACAATGAGAATACTGAGATGATTTTAGCTGATCTGAATGTGTTTGCTTTGCAGAAGTGGAGAAGTACAGGAGAGGAAGAGACATGAAGTCTGAGGAGCACATACCACAATGCTTAGATAATTAGTTTCAATTTTAACCTGGACCTCATATGAACAACAATTTTTGAAAATGGTCCAGTATTGAGTGAGCCAGCAGCCACAGAACAAGCTGCAATGGAGGGACACGGGGCAACAGAACATTGTTATTGTCGTCATCAGCATGCATGAGGAGTGAGAGATAGTGTGAATGCCAAGCTCCGTGAAGTTTGAAAGTGGCTAAAATAGAAATGAATTGAAAATACAGTCAATGACAGTTAGTTCTAAGTTAGTAAATGTAAAGTTCTAGCTAACAAAATAAATGTCTGTCCAGGAGAAATGAATGTCTGAGCCGAAGGTGGACGCCGACAGAACAAATGCCGACAGAACAAACAAGCAACGCGGTCGAATACAGCGACTATAAACCTATCTGAGCAGGTAATGCCTATAGAGGATATGGCTGGAATCGACAAGCAAGAACTGTCGGAGTTGATCCGCTCGATTATGAAAGAAGAAATTTCAGTAGCACTGACCACACTTCAACCACAATTGAACTCTCTCAAAGCACAAATGGAAGAATGTGGTTGGAAATTAGATTGTGTTGAGAATGGACTGAATAATATGGAAGAGCGTGTTGCTACACTGGAGGAGGACAAGAAGAAACGCGATGTGGAATTAAAACAACTCCATAAAGAGAACATTGAACTCCGTGATAAATTGGAAAGGCTAGAGGCGCACAGTCGGAAATTTAATTTAAGAGTGCATGGCCTGCCGATAGCTGCTGAAAAAGGGAATCCTACAGTCTACACGAACAATCTTATGAAGGAGCTGTTTAAAGGCAAGATCAAGACTGAGCCTGTGGTTGAAATTGCCCACCGTGTAGGCCCCGGGAATAAGACAATGATTATGAGGATGCAACGTTACATGGCAAAGGAGGAGATATTGGTGCTGTCTAAAAAGGAGTGCACACTCAGACATGGAGAGATGAAGCTTCAATTCTTCCCTGACCTAACGTCAGATATGGCCAAGCAGAGGGCAAAGTTTGGCGCGATTCGGGAGAAACTCAGGACTGCGGGCGTAAAGCATGGAATTATTCACCCGGCCACCCTAATCATTACGCATGGAAACAAGACGCGGAGATTCACAGCGGAGGCTTACTGGGACGCTGTGGATAAACCTCCGAAACCCGACTGAACTGCACTATAGGTTAGTTTCATCCAGAGCCACAAATGAACACGGACTTTGACTTTTTGGAGTTGGCGTTAAGCATACTGCACTTACTGAGACATTGTGTTGGATGTGTGTGCGTGCGTGCGCGTCTGTGTGTGTGAGTGTGCATGCGTGCAAGTGTGAGTGCTGCGTGCTGCGTGGGTGAGTGGATGCGTGTGGGGGTGGGGTTGGATGGTTGGGTGGGGAGTGTTTACGTTGTGCGTTTAAGAGGTTTTGTTAAGACCATAGCTCTAATTATTGTGAGACAAAGTTATGTTGGTTAAAACTGTTACTTGTCTACTAGTATTGCATGGTATACTGGTACTAAAATAGTACCACGGTACTAGAGTATTCCAAACAGTACTATACTGCATTTGGAAAATACCGGTACTTTGAAATTGATTCAATTTATTAATTTAGTTAATTTATTTTACTCAATTATGCACACAACGCCTTTCTTGTTCCTATACGAGCACAGATTGCACAAGTGGTGTGTATGACAACACCTGTATCAACATTCGCAGCTGGCGCATGTGAAAAAAGACAAGAGAAAGTCTGCCTCGCAAAGGGAGACAACACAAGACAACACAAACTTGGCGGGACATTTGAGTTACCAAATCGTGACATCTGTACCGAGGTACTTACAGAACCATGATTTTTTGGTACCGTTACACCCCTGCTATTTATTGTTCTAAAGGTTTGCATCCAAAAGGACTTTTCCTTAGAAAAAGTACCGAAGAGTTTCGAAAGGTATCGAAATTCATATTGGTATTGGTACCAAAACAAAGATTTTGGTATCGTGACAACACTATTGTCTACACAACTAATTGTTGGGATTCACAGGACTACAGATATTTTATCATTTGGTAAAATCTACACTGGACATTTAAAGGCTTTTTCCTCTGCATGCTCTTTGTCTTTCAAACAAAGAGAGCTATGTGACACCCATCTCCACAGGAGGTCTCACCTCACACCTCAGTGAGACACAAGTCTCACAACTTGATTGGACAGGACTTTTACATGTGACTCTGTGATGTCACAGGCCTCTACAAGACTCCTCCAAGCCTTCTCTCTTTTTTGCTCCAACTGCGGAGCAGTGCACACCTCTTTCCAGCTGGGCCTGGAACAGCAGAGGCCCAGACCCTTGCTCCATAGCCCCAAACCACTAAAGGGAGGGCAATTGATCACAGACTCGCTTGCAAACAGGGGCAGACTGGCCATCTGGAGGTTCTGGAGAATCACAGAACGGCCGGCACTCCAGGACGGCCGGCGGTCGCCACGCAGTCATCATCATTTTTTTTTACTTTTTCTCCCTGATAATCTACTGTTCCAGGTCCAGTCCGCTAGGTGGCAGCTTTTAACTTTTATGCCAGCCGGCCCATAGATATCTACAGTGCCCTCCAAAAGTATTGGAACAGTGAGGCCAATTCGTTTACTTTTGTTGTAGACTGAAAACATTTGGGTTTGACATCAAAAGATGAATATGAGACAAGAGATCAATATTTCAGCTTTTATTTCCAGGTATTTACATCTCGATCTGATACACAACTTAGAAGATAGCATTATTTGTAATGGAACACAAAATTTTTAGGTGAGCAAAAGTATTCAAACATATAAACTTAAAATAGATTAAAGTGAATGAGACTTAATATTTAGTTGCAAATCCTTTGCTTTCAATAACTGCATCAAGCCTGTGACCCACTGACATCACCAAACTTTTGCATTCTTCTTTTGTGATGCTTTTCCAGGCTTTCACCGCAGCCTCTTTCAGTTGTTGTTTGTTTTGGGGGGTTACTCCCTTCAGTCTCCTCTTCAGCAGGTAAAATGCATGCTCTATTGGGTTTAAGTCTGGAGACTGACTTGGCCAGTCTAAAACCTTCCACTTCTTGCCCCTGATGAACTCCTTTGTTGTTTTGGCAGTGTGTTTTGGGTTGTTATCTTGCTGCATGATGAAGGATCTCCCAATCAGTTTGGTTGCATCTTTCTTTAAATTAGCAGACAAAATGTTTCTGTAGACTTCTGAGTTCATTTTGCTGCTGCCATCATGTGTTACATCATCAATGAAGATGAAAGAGCCCGTCCCAGAAGAAGCCATGCAAGCCCGAGCCATGACATTACCTCCACCGTGTTTCACAGATGAGCTTGTATGTTTGGGATCATGAGCAGATCCTTTCTTTCCTTTCTTTCTTTCTCCAAACTTTCCGTCACTTTGGAAAAAGTTAATCTTTGTCTCATCAGTCCATAAAACTTTTTCCCAGAATTTTTGAGGCTCATCTCTGTACCTTTTGGCAAATTCCAGCCTGGCCTTCCTATTCTTCTTGCTAATGAGTGGTTTGCATCTTCTGGTGTAGCCTCTGTACTTTTGTTCATAAAGTCTTATGCGAACAGTAGATTGTGATACCTTCACTTCTGCCCTCTGGAGGTTGTTGCTGGTGTCACTAACAGTTGTTTTAGGGTCTTTCTTTACAGCTCTCACAATGTTTCTGTCATCAACTGCTGATGTTTTCCTTGGTCTACCTGTTCAACATCTGTTGCTTAGTACACCAGTGGTTTCTTTCTTCTTCAGGACATTCCAAATGGTTGTACGGGCTATGGCCAATGTTTGTGCAATGGCTCTGATTGATTGTCCATCTTCTCTCAGATTCACAATTGCTTCTTTTTCACCCATAGACAGCTCTCTGGTTTTCATGTTGGTTCCACCTCTAAATGCAGTCTGCACAGGCAAAATCTATCATATCCAATCTGAAACTGAGCTCAGACATTCAGTGCTATTTATTGTTTGAATAATCAATATAACTGGGAGACACCTGGGCAACAAAACACACCTGTCAGTGACATGTTCCAATACTTTTGCTCTCATGAGAAATGGGTGGGTTCAAACAAAAGGTGCTATCTTCTAAGTTGTGTATCAGATCCAGATGTAAATATCTGGAAATGTTGATCTCTTGTCCCATATTCATCTTTTGATGTCAAACCCAAATATTTTCAGTCTACAACAAAAATAAAGGAATTGGCCTCACTGTTCCAATACTTTTGGAGGGCACTGTATGAGCCGGCCGGCCGCCAATCAAATTGAAGAAGAAGGAAGCGCATACCGTATGCACACCGATTGTTGTTGGCTGGGCTGAGTCAAAGTCCAGGGCTGTTTTTTAGTCCCAGTCCGCCCCTGCTTGCAAACACAAGGTTTGCAACTACCTTTCCAGCAACAAGGAACTAAGTGAGTTAGCACCCAGCGTCTAACTCTGCTAAACCCTGAGCGACCAGCTTCCTCTGAGTTTCACCTTTGGAACAATGGACCCAACAAAGACTGCACCTGGAACCATCTTCCCAGCCTTCTTCTGCCGGATAACAAAGCAGCCACCAAGTGACTCTTTCTCCCATCCATTCAAGGATCGATAACGTAACAACTGGGCATAGCTTATCACAGCTTTACAGGCTAAGCAAGACTGTTTAACTTGTTGTATGTGATTTATTGCTGTCATTGAGTTATTGTTGTGACAGTCTGCAGTTAGGTCAATGATTAGTTGGCTACGCCAAAGCTAAGTGTTTAGTTTGCTAATACTGTTCACAAACAGATTCTTGCATCCAATTAAACAATCTCTGCACTAATCCAGACCATTTGCAAACAGAACAGGTCAGACAAACACCTCCCCAAGCTGAAGCCAGCTTTGATTGGGCCATCTTGTAGTTCCCTGTTGTCAGCCATTTTGTTTTGTAGGCCAAACGGCTCTTTGATCACCACACCCGCCTTTGTCTTTTCTCTCTCGCATGCACACACACACACACACACACACACACACACACACACACACACACACATACACACCAAGCTTGTATATAGTTAGTTAGAATTTGTGTGTTTTGGTTTGCTTTGCTAGTTTGTGAATAAATATAATTCTTTGGAATCATACCTGCTGTCTGTTTAATGTTGCACAAAAGTGAATGAATAGTCAACCTCTGCTGCGTCAAGAACTCTGAAATCCTTCAGGCGTTACTGTTAATTTTGGGTGTTGTCATTAATTTAATTATTAATCAAAACTCCAAATTAATAGTTTAGCGTATTCTATGAGACTGATATCTTTAACTGGCTATCATTTTTCCCTTTACGGGAATGGTGCCCCACGAGGTGACTTAATGTTAATTAAGTCACATTATTTAACATGATTATTAATTATTGATAATAATTATTAATTATTTCCGATAGCCAATTAAATCCTTACATATTTGGTGTCCCTTGGTGAGACCTAATGTGTTGACCCCAACATATTTGGTGCCTCCGTGTGAAGCCCGAATTTATGTTCCCAACATAATGTATAGTCCCATTTTACCACGGAAGGGATTGAGGTTGGGTCACTGGAATATTTGTAGTTTACGTAATAAAATTGTTGATGTGTCTGAAATCCTGACTGAACATAAATTACATGTACTTGCAATATCAGAGACGTACCTGAATCCAGCAATAAACAGTGATGTATTGAAAATAGAGGGATATAATATGTATAGACTAAATAGGGGAACAACAAGGGGAGGTGGGGTAGCCATCTATTGTCAAGATCATATACCAGTTAAAACCAGGAATGATCTAGGATGTAAAGAGGTGAAGTATTGTGGCTGCAAGTTCAACTTCCATATATAAAGCCAATGTTAATAGGGTGCTGTTATAGACCTCCGAACGCAACTACAATGTACTTGGACAATATACAGTACAGGCCAAAAGTTTGGACACACCTTCTCATTCAATGCTTTTCTTTATTTTCATGACTATTTACATTGTAGATTCTCACTGAAGGCATCAAAACTATGAATGAACACGTGGAGTTATGTACTTAACAAAAAAAGGTGAAATAACTGAAAACATGTTTTATATTCTAGTTTCTTCAAAATAGCCACCCTTTGCTCTGATTACTGCTTTGCACACTCTTGGCATTCTCTCCATGAGCTTCAAGAGGTAGTCACCTGAAATGGTTTTCCAACAGTCTTGAAGGAATTCCCAGAGGTGTTTAGCACTTGTTGGCCCCTTTGCCTTCACTCTGCGGTCCAGCTCACCCCAAACCATCTCGATTGGGTTCAGGTCCGGTGACTGTGGAGGCCAGGTCATCTGCCGCAGCACTCCATCACTCTCCTTCTTGGTCAAATAGCCCTTACACAGCCTGGAGGTGTGTTTGGGGTCATTGTCCTGTTGAAAAATAAATGATCGTCCAACTAAACGCAAACCGGATGGGATGGCATGTCGCTGCAGGATGCTGTGGTAGCCATGCTGGTTCAGTGTGCCTTCAATTTTGAATAAATCCCCAACAGTGTCACCAGCAAAACACCCCACACCATCACACCTCCTCCTCCATGCTTCACAGTGGGAACCAGGCATGTGGAATCCATCCGTTCACCTTTTCTGCGTCTCACAAAGACACGGCGGTTGGAACCAAAGATCTCAAATTTGGACTCATCAGACCAAAGCACAGATTTCCACTGGTCTAATGTCCATTCCTTGTGTTTCTTGGCCCAAACAAATCTCTTCTGCTTGTTGCCTCTCCTTAGCAGTGGTTTCCTAGCAGCTATTTGACCATGAAGGCCTGATTCGCGCAGTCTCCTCTTAACAGTTGTTCTAGAGATGGGTCTGCTGCTAGAACTCTGTGTGGCATTCATCTGGTCTCTGATCTGAGCTGCTGTTAACTTGCGATTTCTGAGGCTGGTGACTGGATGAACTTATCCTCAGAAGCAGAGGTGACTCTTGGTCTTCCTTTCCTGGGTCGGTCCTCATGTGTGCCAGTTTCGTTGTAGCGCTTGATGGTTTGCGACTCCACTTGGGGACACATTTAAAGGTTTTGCAATTTTCCGGACTGACTGACCTTCATTTCTTAAAGTAATGATGGCCACTCGTTTTTCTTTAGTTAGCTGATTGGTTCTTGCCATAATATGAATTTTAACAGTTGTCCAATAGGGCTGTCGGCTGTGTATTAACCTGACTTCTGCACAACACAACTGATGGTCCCAACCCCATTGATAAAGCAAGAAATTCCACTAATTAACCCTGATAAGGCACACCTGTGAAGTGGAAACCATTTCAGGTGACTACCTCTTGAAGCTCATGGAGAGAATGCCAAGAGTGTGCAAAGCAGTAATCAGAGCAAAGGGTGGCTATTTTGAAGAAACTAGAATATAAAACATGTTTTCAGTTATTTCACCTTTTTTTGTTAAGTACATAACTCCACATGTGTTCATTCATAGTTTTGATGCCTTCAGTGAGAATCTACAATGTAAATAGTCATGAAAATAAAGAAAACGCATTGAATGAGAAGGTGTGTCCAAACTTTTGGCCTGTACTGTATGTAAAGTGCTGGACAAAGTGTGTGATGCAAATTATGAAATGTTTTTCTTAGGAGACTTAAATATAGACTGGAATGTGAGAAACTGCCCGCTTAAAGCTAGACTCCTTTCTCTAGCATACATGCATACATGTAATTTATCACAAGTAGTCAAGAAGCCTATTAGAATATGCAGTAGAGCGGATGGAGTCAAATTCAATTCAATTCAATTCAATTTTATTTATAAAGCCCAATATCACAAATCACAGTTTGCCTCACAGGGCTTTACAGCATACGACATCCCTCTGTCCTTATGACCCTCACAGCGGATAAGGAAAAACTCCCCAAAAAAAAACCCTTTAACGGGGAAAAAAAAATGGTAGAAACCTCAGGAAGAGCAACTGAGGAGGGATCCCTCTTCCAGGACGGACAGACGTGCAATAGATGTCGTACAGAACAGATCAGCATAACAAATTAACAGTAATCCACATGACACAATGAGACAGAGAAAGAGAGAGAGAGAGAGAGAGAGAGAGAGAGAGAGAGAGAGAGAGAGAGAGAGAGATGCAGGTAATGACAGTCGCTTACAACAACATTATTGAAAGTAATAATATTATGGTTATAGTTCTGGCTACTGCGGTACAATATGCTGAAAGTATGTATTAATATCTGGCAGTATACAAGTGTGACAATAGTCATATGTGTATAATAACAGTAGAAGTATGACTAATGACTAATGATGGCAGCAGCAGCAGGAGGAGGCATCTGGCAGGACCACGGCAGCAGCACAACAAACAATTCAATTCAATTCAATTCAATGTCCATTAAAAGTGGTTATTTTTGACACAGAGCAGCTCAGGTTGTTATCATAATGGTCTGAAGTGTCTCTTTACCTATCACTTGATCCAGTTTGTTTGTTATTGCCTCCTTAAGCAGAAGTCTCTTTCTGAAACATCACAAGATGTGTGTGTGAGATTTGGAGAGCATATAACAAACGAAGTAGTTTAGTAGAAAATGTAGTAGAAAATGTATTTTAGTGTTGTCTAAAAGATTTTCAATATCATGGATGATTATTTACCTGATTTCAAAAGTGGCTTAGGCTTTTGTATTCAGCCAGTGAAAGTGTTTATTTTGCTCTTTACATATTAACTATTCCATACCCATTGAGTGCACAGTTGCCCACGTACAGTTTCACATGGTGTGTGTTTGGGATACAGGTCATAGGAAATTGCAAATTAAATAGTCAACTGAACCCATTAATAAGAGCAATGTATTCAGACAGAGTTTTTGTTAATTTGATAGTCAGATTGCTTTATTGAAAGTACAGTAGTACCACTGCCTATAGTGGGGTAGTTAGTGGGCTAAAACTGTACATTAGTAGCTGAGGGAACACGTTGAAACACAGATAGCTAAAGTGTTTATATGTTGTATTGACTTAAAAGTGGGGAGCACTGGTAGATAGACTGACAGAATGACACACTGCCAGTTTCTGTGATTATGTACAGCATACCATACCATTACTTAGTTATACTGAAAATTAGAAGAAAAAAAAACGGCCACAGGTGGAGCTACAGCGATTTTAGCCATTTTTAAGCATTTTTCTGTTGTTATAGCGCCACCCTTTTGCCATTCATTCATTCATTCATCTTCTAACCGCTTCATCCTCTTGAGGGTCGCGGGGGGGCTGGAGCCTATCCCAGCTGACATCAGGCGAGAGGCAGGGTACACCCTGGACAGGTCGCCAGACTATCGCAGGGCTGACACATAGAGACAAACAACCATTCACACTCACATTCACACCTACGGTCAATTTAGAGTTATCAATTAACCTAGTCCCCAATCTGCATGTCTTTGGACTGTGGGAGGAAGCCGGAGTGCCTGGAGAGAACCCACGCTGACACGGGGAGAACATGCAAACTCCGCACAGAAGGGCTCCCACGCCCGGGATCGAACCGGCAACCCTCTTGCTGTGAGGCGAGAGTGCTAACCACCACACCACCGTGCCGCCCACCCTTTTGCCAATTAGAATTAAATTTCTCCAGTCACCTTGAGGCGTCCTGTTCTACATATCTACCAAGTTTAGTAAAAATCGATATGGCGGCTAGGCCTAGATAAGAAATTAGCTCTCTAGCGCCCCCATTTTGTTTGATGAGGTCAATAATGGAGGGGTCCCCTCAGATTATGTGTGGTCATATGCCTACAAAGTTGTGTGGTGATTGCTGAAACCCTTGAGATGTTATACACCTTTATGTGATGAGCCACGCCCTCTGCAATATTTATTGCCTTATAGAAACTCAGTTTTAGTAAGTTTTCCAATTTTTGCCAAGAGCAAACTTTAGATATTGGTCCCTAGATTATGTTCACCGAGTTTCATGCAGATTGGTCAAACTTCCTAGGAAGAGATCAATTTTAAGTGTTTTTCAAAAAATTCAAAATGGCGGAAAATCTATATAACTGGAAGTTATGGGTTCTTGATGCAAATTTGTTCCTCACGAGGAGAGGCATCTCTGTGCAAAGTTTCATGTCTCTACGACATACGAGGCATGAGAAATACCCATTCAAAGTTTGCAATTTCAGTCGGTTGCTATAGCTCCCATCTTTGGCCTGCTTCATTCGCATACCTTCTACCACTGTGCCAAATTTCACATGGATTGACCAAGTCAGTGAGGAGAAAAATGTGGAACAGACACACCTACACACAGACAGACAGACAGACAGACAGAGTTTTCGTCATTATATAGTAAGATTACATCTTGCTGGTGCTTGTTGTTATTACACTATCCCCTTTGCTACTGTAACACTGCCAATTTCCCCGCTGTGGGAAAAACAAATGATTTTCTCATTAGAAAAGACCGTGGGTAGGGGCTTGTACAATAAGTAACATTACTGTCGTCATTCATAGCCAGCAGGTATCTCCTTGATTCATAGGAAGGACAAATGTGGGCATAACAAATGATAAAAATATATCATGTCATATAATACATGAGCATAAATATATTTTTCTACCATATGCACAGACTGTGGCATAGATAGTATTTCGCACCTTCTAATCATTTATTGATTGATTGACTGTTTATGCCTTTATCTTGCCATGCTTTCATGTGTAACGTTATGCAATATCAACATAATAACCTTAGCTAATAGCATTAGCCAACCTCAACTGGTCTGCAGCAGGTAAATCCACTACTGAAACAGCAGTTTTCTGTAGGAAAATAAGCTCTGGATTTCTTCTCCTCTTTGTAGTACTCATCCCTGTGGTCACTGCAGACCTGCAAGTCTGCATAGGCAGCGTATGGACAGGAGTGTTAGAATCCATTTGTAGCACAATGAGCCAAAACTTTAGGGCGTCCATATCCAACAAAGTCTGTGACAGCCCATTTTGTTATTACAGGTCGAAAATGCGCAAACACGAACAACCATAGACATTTTTCACTGCCTTTTTTTCCCCCTCTCTCTCTTTTCTCTTCTATGCTTATACTCCGGCTCACATAAATATCATTCATTCATTCATTCATCTTCTAACCGCTTCATCCTCTTGAGGGTCGCGGGGGGGCTGGAGCCTATCCCAGCTACATCGGGCGAGAGGCAGGGTACACCCTGGACAGGTCGCCAGACTATCGCAGGGCTGACACATAGAGACAAACAACCATTCACGCTCACATTCACACCTATGGACAATTTAGAGTTACCAATTAACCTAGTCCCCAGTCTGCATGTCTTTGGACTGTGGGAGGAAGCCGGAGTGCCCGGAGAGAACCCACGCTGACATAAATATCAGTGGCAGTCAAATCCAAAGACTTCATCCACTTATTGAAATCAGATAAATAATCATCCATGAAACTGAACTATGTTTACTGTAAACTACTCTGGTTAATACTCTCTCCAGAACTCACTTATGTTTCCACTGTTGTTTTCCTGTGACTTCTAGTGATATTTTAGAAAGAGACTTCTCTTAAGGGCGGCTGTGGCTCAGAGGTAGAGCGGGTCGTCCACCAATCGAAAGATCAGTGGTTCAATCCCAGGCTCCTCCAGGCTGCATGTCGAAGTGTCCTTGAGCAAGATACTGAACCCCAAATTGCTCCCGATGACTGTTCCATCGGTGTGTGAGTGTGTTAAAACTGAGTAGCAGGTGGCACCTTGTATGGTAGGTGGCACCTTGTATGGTAGCCTCGGCCACCAGTGTATGAATGTGTGTGTGAATGGGTGAACGTGACTCGTAGTGTAAAAAAGCGCTTTGAGTGGTCACTAGATGACTAGAAAGGCGCTATACAAATGCAGGTCCATTTACCATTTAACGAGGCAATAACAAACAGACCGGATCAAGTGAAAGGTAAAGAGACACTTCAGATCCTTATAATAACAATCTAAGCCACTCTGTGTCAAAAACAACCCCTTTTTATGGACATACAGTGACGATGTTCAGTTGCCCCGTGTCCCTCCATTGCAGCTCGTTCTCAGGGTGACGGCTACTGCAGGTTCTCTCAATACTGGGCAATTTTAAAAATACTGAGTCATCAGTCTCTTCGATCAATTTACACAGAAAAAAGGGTCCAGGTTGAAAATGCTGAAGTTACCCTTTAATGTATTTTTTTCCTATTCTCTAAAAGACATCTTATAGCTCAACTTCTACACGTGCTTTAAATCAAAACTGACATTTATGGTGCCAGTTTTTTTTTTTTTTTTTTAAAAATAAAGAAAAAGAGAAGGAAGAAGAAAAAGAAAAGGGATGTGAGCTCAACAATGTAGCTTTTGAGTAGGAGGTATTGTGCCCTGCATTATTAAAGGGCCAGTGTGTAAAATGGGTTGAAAACAGTGACATCAGTGGTCAAATTCTAGATTGCAGGGCTCACTCGCTCACCCCTCCCGTTGGGTAAATGACTTTGGCCTCGTAGGGTCAAAAAGCCTTGCGCAGGAGTTTTTCAGGAGTAGGTCTATCTAGTACGGAGCCCCTAAAGGGACATGGAAGGGAAAAAAATAGACGGTTGGAAAAAAAAAATGTACCAATGTACCAAGTACATTACTTAAAGGAAAGTTTTGCGAGATCCAGGTCGGTTTGGCCCATAGAGACTGCAAACAAACGCAACAATGGATCGCATTCACCCGTGGGAGAGGCTCGTAGAGTTTTATTTTGAGATTGGCCTCAAATATAAAGACATTAAATCAGTGCTCGCGAATAAACACGGTTTTCATGTAAGTGAGAGACATCTGAACCGACTACTTAACGCAAGAGGACACTTCGGGTATGTATGCAACTTCCGGTATGGACTTCCAGTATGTAGACATGAAGAAGATTAATTTCCGGTATGGACTTCGCGGCGCCTGCCGTCTTGTCTGCAGCTGGGTCCCTCTCGCAAATAGAGGGAGTCATGGAGGAGTATTTCGAAAAGTTTTTGCGGTCTAGAGAGGTCCCCTCAAGCGGCCATCATGCACATGAAAAGAGACAAGGTGGGCACAGAATTCATTCAGTAACGTAATAAGTCAGCGTAACAACACAGGGCTTGGAGTGACGGTAGATACTAACTTGGGGAAAAGGGGAGTTAGCATTAATGTTACGCTAGCTGTAATGTTAGCGCTCTAACGTTAAGTTATGCCAGTCCAACAACCATATGTCGTTAGGGTTACAGATATTGAATTTCACTTTACCTTATGTCAAGCTGTGTGTCGTTCTACGCCACAAAATTGGTTACCATGGTAACTGTGGACGCCATGGCAAGAAACACATATTGTAGAGGCTGTCTAAATGTACATGTTCAAAGTAAACATTTCAAGTATTCTAATATTTTCTGTTTGCAGGTTGACAAGGCAGTAATTTCCATTATGACTGATGAGCAAATGGCCAAATATATCACTTCATATGGTGACAAGGTAGCTGCCCTTTCCTTCTGTCAACAAACAATGTGCAACCTTGACAAAGAGACTCTTATACAAAGATTAAGAGAGAAAATAGAAACTCGAAAATGAGATCAAGGACAAAAGGTGTGCTGTGTGGTAAATCAGGTGTGCTCCAAAAGCCAGGTGAGGGGATGGCAGGACAGAGAAATACTGCAGGAGAAAAGACTTCCAGGAAGATTGAAATTGGATGGCTTCATTTTCACAGTAATGAATAATATCAAGTGAGGACCAAAAATGGCGGAGGAACAAGACATGCAACTGTGGAAAAAACAACTGTTGCTCAGATTTTGGAGCTAGGAAAGGAGCTATTTTTCCCAAATGGGCACTCAACCAAAGAGCAAGCTGACGACTTTACCTTTGAGGTCTGTGATTTTAAAAGAAAGCACATTCCTTTCGATGAGACTGTTGGCAGATTGTATGAACAAACCAAACTGAAGCTGCTTAGATTTTATATTTGCACAAAAGACGAAGGACCTTCAACAGATCAGTCTTCATCTGAAGTGGATGAATGTAGTGAAGATTTTTTATCTGAGGATTTATCTGTCAGCATCACTGAGGGAGCAGATTCACAGTTGACTGAGGATGGATCTCACCTTGATGCAGATGATTTGATTACAGATCTACTGGATCATGGACACTCATCTGACAGTGACATAAGCGAACAGGTTTGTGGCAGTAGGAACAATATTTGTTGTGAAGTCATGACAGATGGAAGGAGATTTTGTTTGAAGATTACATTTCAGGTAATAACTTCATTAAAAGATAATGCACATGTATTTCATAAAACACAGAGTGAGATTGTGTGCCAACAATGGTAAACACCTATTTTCTCACCAGTAAGAAACATTTTTTTAATGAGAAATATCACCTGTATACCACTTTGCTGCCAATGTATGGGAAGATGTAAGAATATCTAATAATATTGCTCATGTTGTATATTTCCTAATAGGTTTTAGTGGAGCTTCTTTGAACCATATGTATTTTTTGCACACCATTTGATCTTAAATATGTTCCTCCATTCCATGATTTTAAATTACTGCTGACAATAATTTTGAAAATGTGTCTTTTATTTGTTGCAGAATATGCATTTCCAGTTGCAACCAAGCTCCAAAAAACAAAGAGCAGCTTCTGAGACTGTGACAGCACAATGTCCAGGAAAATCACATCCCTCTCATTCAACCCCAACAGACATTAAAAAAACTCACATTGGCCAGGGGCAGGACACCAACACAAGTGATCATGATGAAGTCTGGAATAATCTCCAGCCTTTTAATGAGTTCCCTGACACCTGCTTTGAAATTATTGACCTGACCAGAGCAGTCCCCAATGCCTCTCCACAAACAGAGTCTGACCACATCTGTCGCATTACTTTTGAAGAGGTTCCAGAAGTAGATGAGGCAGATACAGTTGTATGGGATCCGGAAGAGGACCTTGACAGAGCAGATGGAGATGAGACAGTTGTGATCACATTGGATAAGGTCAACAGTGAGGATGTCACACATGTAATGATAATGTGATAATGTGGTAGGACGGCACAGCCCGTCTCCACCCATGTTGTTGTGTGCGTATTGGATCAGTGGGAATGGTGGTGTAAACTTGCTCCTTTGCGCCCCGCCCATTGAATAGTGATGGGTTGGCAGCAATTATCCTATTGTACCTTGCGTACTAGGCGGTGCTGTGCCAAGTTATATCTGGGGGAGGGCTGCGCGTCTCGGATGTGCGTCCTCCTACCTCTTCCTGAAGCCTGGGCTGCGTGTCGGCAGCGTGGTTTGGCATGGCTGTGTCGGCTCCATGTGGCTGTCTTGAGACGCTGGTTACTGAGCTTCCTCTGTTCACTTTTGTCAGGTATGTTCCGCCACTATCGCTGCATCTCTTGGTTATATTAGTGGTGTGTCTGATGCGCTCTCTGCTTTCTAGCAGAGTTGGCTTGTATTCTGGCCGGAGGTTTGGGAGTTGGGTGTGTGCGGCCTCGGAGCTGTGCGTAATAATCCACGCTCTGCGTTGGATCCCTGAGGTAGGCTGGCTCATTTCTGCCTGGCGTTTTTGCGCTTTTGTCGAGCTGCACACAAAATGTGACTTTGGTCTCTGATTGTTGTTGGCAGTTATTAGGCTGCATCCCTTTGCGGCTACCTCCCCTGTGGCCTGGGAAGCTGCGCCTTTACTGACGGGTATGTATGTGTACATTTACATGGTTTAATCTATCTAAATGTAATTCGGCGTAGTAATTTTAACCTATTGTATATCACCGCAGGTGGCTCCACCTCTGAAGCGGGCCACTGCGCTACTGCTGTTCTGTCTGTGGGTTCGCTGCGGCAGGCTCACTGCTCGTCTCCCGTTGTTTTTTTTTATTACTATCGTTTTGTTTGTTTTGTTTTGTTTTTTTTTTCTTTATTTGGTTGCACCACATGTGGCGCTGTCTCTGTAGAGGAAATTAATGCAGTGTAGGATTTAAAGCTGCACCCGGTGCACTGATCCTCGTCACTTAACCTATCAATCTTTGGTTAATTATTGTTTTTTTTTTTGTTGTTTTTCGTATTGTAATCAGTTATTCATTGTTATTGCTTACAGATTTTATGATCATTTATTGTTATTTTCTGAACATTCTGTGTTTAATTATTGAGTTATTCTTCTTAGTAGCTTTTGTTTTTTTTCTTTTTGCTATTGGTTTATGGTGAGCGCGGGCTTGCTGCCTTGCACGCCTGGAGTAAATTCATTTGGACGAAATCGAGTGTTGGTGGCACCGCATGTGGTACTGTCTCTGTAGAGGAAATTAATGTGGTGTAGGATTTTAAAGCTGCACTCACACTGATCCTCATCAGCTAACCTATTAATTTTGGGTTAATTATTGTTTTGTTTTCTTTTAGTATTACGATTAGTTATTCATTGTTATTGTTTACAGATTTTGTGGTTATTCATTGTTATTTTCTGTAGATTTTGTTTAGTTATATAGTTACCTTTGTTGGTAGATTTTGTTCTTTTTCTTTCTTTCTTTTGCTTTACTGGGTTAACTGTGAGTGTGTGTGTGTGTGTGTGTGTGCGAGTGGCAATTAACAGCACAATCAACCTTGGTGGTGACATTTTGGGCCTAGCATAGTGTGGTGTCAGGGCAGTTGTTTTATATGTTTTGCCCTTTGCCCTGACTAATAGTTTGCTTCTTTTCTTTGGACAGGAGCTGTTGGGCCGGTGCGGCGAGTGGCTGACTGATCCCTGCGGTGGTGGTCCCTTCACCCCCTGTATAGTCGTGCACTTGGGTGTCATTCAACGGTTTCTTTTTTTCTCACGTGTGGTGTGTAGTATCAGGACCCTTCCCCTTCCCCTCAGTTGGTCATCTCCGCCTGGTAAGCCCTCAGCCCTGTGACTTTTATAGCAAACCTAACCAACCCATTAAGTAGGCCCCAAGGATTGTGCCATATCAATCAATTCAATTTCAATCAATTTTATTTATAAAGCCCAATATCACAAATCACAATTTGCCTCACAGGGCTTTACAGCATACGACATCCCTCTGTCCTTAAGACCCTCACAGCGGATAAGGAAAAACTCCCCAAAAAAACCCCTTTAACGGGGAAAAAAAAACGGTAGAAACCTCAGGAAGAGCAACTGAGGAGGGATCCCTCTTCCAGGACGGACAGATGTGCAATAGATGTCGTACAGAACAGATCAACATGATAAATTAACAGTAATCCATATGACACAGAGAGAGAGAGAGAGAGAGAGAGAGAGAGAGAGAGAGAGAGAGAGAGAGATGCAGGTGATGACAGTATCTTACAACAACATTAATGAAAGTAATAATATTGTAGTTATAGTTCTGGTTACTGCGGTACAATATGTTGAAAGTATGTATTAATACCTGGCAGTATACATGTGTGACAATAATCATATGTGTATAATAACAGAAGAAGTATGACTAATGACTAATGATGGCAGCAGCAGCAGGCATCTGGCGGGACCACGGCAGCAGCACAACCACACACGTCACGCTGTCCAGGCACCGCTGTGATATGAGTTAATCTGAGAGACAGTGGAGCACAAAGGCTCCGGAGAAGAAGCTGAGTTAGTGACATCCAGAATGGCCGGGTTAGCAAGATGCAGTAATAGGATACGAGAGAGAGAGAGAGAGAGAGAGAAGGAGAGAAGGGGCCCGGTGTATTATAGGGGGTCCTCCGGCAGACTAGGCCTAAGTCAGCCTAACTAAGGGCTGGTACAGGGCAAGCCTGAGCCAGCCCTAACTATAAGCTTTATCAAAGAGGAAAGTCTTAAGTCTAGTCTTAAATGTGGAGACGGTGTCTGCCTCCCGGACCGTAACAGGAAGATGATTCCACAGGAGAGGAGCCTGATAGCTAAAGGCTCTGGCTCCTGATCTACTTTGGAGACTTTAGGGACCACGAGTAACCCTGCGTTCTCAGAGCGCAGTGTTCTGGTGGGATAATATGGCACTATGAGCTCTCTAAGATAAGATGGAGCTTGACCATTTAGGAGCTTTATAAGTTAACAGTAGGATTTTAAATTCAATTCTGGATTTTACAGGAGCCAGTGCAGAGAAGCTAAAACAGGAGAGATATGATCGCGTTTCTTAGTTCCTGTTAGTACACGTGCTGCTGCATTCTGAATTAGCTGGAGAGTTTTTAAGGACTTACTAGAGCTACCTGATAATAGAGAGTTACAGTAATCCAGCCTTGAGCTAACAAAAGCGTGGACCAATTTTTCTGCATCATTAGGATAGGCCTAATTTTCGCAATATTACGCAGATGAAAAAATGCAGTCCGTGAGGTTTGCTTTAAATGAGAATTAAAAGACAAATCTTGATCAAATGTTACTCCGAGGTTTCTTACGGTAGTGGCAGGGGCCAGAGCAATGCCATCTAGAGAAACTATGTCATCAGATAAAGAGTCTCTGAGTTGTTTGGGGCCAAGAACAATAACTTCAGTTTTGTCTGAATTTAACATCAGGAAATTGGTGCTCATCCAAGTTTTTATGTCTTTAAGGCAATTATGGAGTTTAGTTAATTGATTGCTTTCTTCTGGCTTCATTAATAAATACAACTGAGTATCATCCGCATAACAATGGAAATTTATAGAGTGATTTCTAATGATGTTACCTAAAGGAAGCATATATAGAGTAAACAGGATTGGTCCGAGCACAGAACTCATGGAACTCCAAAACAAACTTTAGTAAGGATGGTTCATTGCGAACGTCAACAAATTGAAAACGATCAGATAAATAAGATTTAAACCAGCTTAGTGCTGAACCTTTTAAGCCAATTAAGTGATCCAGTCTCTGTAGCAGAATTTGATGGTCAATTGTGTCAAACGCCGCACTAAGATCTAATAAAACAAGTACAGAGACGAGTCCTTTGTCTGAAGCAATCAGAAGGTCATTTGTAATTTTAACTAGAGCTGTCTCAGTGCTATGATGCACTCTAAATCCTGACTGAAATTCCTCAAATAAATTGTTATCCTGGAGAAAATCACACAGCTGGTCGACTACTTTCTCAAGGATCTTTGACATAAAGGGAAGATTAGATATTGGTCTATAATTGGCTAACACCTCTGGATCCAGGGTGGGCTTTTTTAGTAGAGGTTTAATTACAGCTATCTTAAAAGACTGTGGTACATAGCCTGTTAATAAGGATATATTGATCATATCTAATATATGAGTGTTAACTAAAGGAAAGACCTCCTTAAGTAGCCTAGTTGGGATGGGGTCTAAGAGACACGTTGATGATTTGGATGAAGAAATCACTGCAGTCAATTCTTGAAGAGAAATTGGGGAGAAGCAATCTAAATATATATTAGATTTTACAGCTGTGTTTGAGGTTAGATAGGTACTATCTGAGGGCAGGAGGTCATGAATTTTGCCTCTAATAGTTAGAATTTTGTCATTAAAAAAGCTCATAAAATCATTACTGCTAAGGGCTAAGGGAATACAAGGCTCAATAGAGCTTTGACTCTTAGTCAGCCTGGCTACAGTGCTGAAAAGAAACCTGGGGTTGTTCTTATTGTCTTCTATTAGAGCTGAGTAATAGTTTGCTCTGGCATTGCGGAGGAAGTTTTGAGACTGTCTGTCCAGATTAAACGAGATTCTTCCAGTTTGGTTAATCGCCAATTCCTTTCAAATTTTCGCGATATTTGTTTTAACTTATGGGTTTGACAGTTATACCAAGGAGCGAACTTTCTTTGCTTTTTTAACTTCTTTTTAAGAGGAGCTACAGAGTCGAGCGTTGTTCGTAGCGAGCCTACGGTGCTATCGACAAAATGATCAATTCGGGAGAGGTTAAAGTCGGCACGGGAAACCTCTGTTACTGAAGGTATTGGTATTGAATTTAACGATGAAGTAATCTTTTCCTTAAGTTTTGCGACAGCACTATCTGATAAACATCTAGTATAGTAACTGTTGCTGAGTGGCGTGTAATCGAGTAAAAAGAAATCAAAAGTAATCAGATAATGATCTGATAGCGAGGGATTCTGTGGAAAGACTTTTAGGTTATCAATTTCAATTCCATACGTCAGAACTAGATCGAGGGTATGGTTAAAACAATGAGTAGGTTCATGTACACCCTGACTGAAGCCAATGGAGTCTAATAATGAGATAAACGCGGTAGCCAGGAGTCATTATCAACGTCGACATGAATGTTAAAATCGCCTACAATAATAACTTTATCTGATTTAAGAACTAAACTGGATAAAAACTCTGAGAATTCAGATAAAAATTCAGAATACGGGCCAGGAGCACGGTACACTATAACAAATAAAAGTGGCTGCGAGGTTTTCCAGGTCGGATGTAAAAGACTAAGAACGAGGCTTTCAAATGAATTATCTAGTTTAGGTTTAGGACTGATTAACAGGCTAGAGTTAAAAATGGCTGCAACTCCCCCTCCTCGGCCGCTGCCTCGAGGAATGTGGGTATTATTATGACTGGGAGGAGTGGACTCATTTAGACTGACATATTCATCTTGACACAGCCAGGTTTCAGTGAGACTGAGTAAATCAATATGATTATCTGATATTAATTCGTTTACTAATACTGCTTTAGACGATAGAGACCTGATATTTAACAGTCCGCATTTAATTCTCCTGTTTTGTCTTTCTGTCACAGAAGAGGTTTTAATTTTTATGAGGTTGTTATGCACAACTCCTCTTTGTTTAATTTTAGATTTAGATAAGTTAGGCGGTCGGGGACAGACACCGTTTGTATAAAACTATTAAAACTATGGCTGGGTAACTGAACTAGAAGCTCAGAGAGGCGTTTAGGACTGCGTCTCCGAGTCCTGGTCTCAACTCTGGGTTGTCAGGGATTTAAATTACTAATAACGTTTGCCAGGTTCCTAGAAATGAGAGCAGCTCCATCCAAAGTGGGATGAATGCCGTCTCTCCTAATAAGACCAGGTTTTCCCCAGAAAGTTTGCCAATTATTAACAAAACCCACATCGTTTGCTGGACACCACCTGGACAGCCAGCGGTTAAATGATGACATGCGGCTAAACATGTCATCACTGGTCAGATTTGGGAGGGGTCCAGAGAAAACTACGGAGTCCGACATCGTTTTTGCATATTCACACACTGAGGCAATATTAATTTTAGTGACCTCCGATTGGCGTAACCGGGTGTCATTGCCGCCGACGTGAATAACAATCTTACTGAATCTACGTTTAGCTTTAGCCAGCAGCTTTAAATTTGATTCAATGTCGCCCGCTCTGGCCCCAGGGATACATTTGACTATGGCCGCTGGTGTTGCTAACTTCACGTTTCTCAGAATAGAGCTGCCAATAACCAGAGTTTTATCCTCAGCGGGTGTGTCGCTGAGTGGGGAAAAGCGGTTGGAAACGTGAACAGGCTGGTGGTGAGCCGTGGGCTTCGGCTTGGAGCTGTGCTTCTGGCGAACCGTGACCCAACCTCCCGGCTGAACGGGAGTTACCGGAGGACAGTTAGCAGAGGCTAAGGCTATGCTATGTGGCTCCGCACCGGCTACAGGGGACTGGCTAACTACCACAGCTGCTGAATGGTTTTCCATGGTGCGGAGCCGCGCTTCTAATTCACTAAGCCTCGCCTCCAACGCAGCAAATAAGCTACACTTGTTACAATTACCACTGTCGCTAAAGGAGGCAGAGGCATAACTGAACATTTGACACACCGAGCAGGAAAGAGCAGGAGAAGGAGAAGTCATGACTAAGCTAATGTAGCTAACAAGGCTAAGAGCGTGCAAACAACAGCTAAGAGATTAGCGAGAAAGTCGTAGAAAGGAGGAGAGCTATAGGTGCTTAAACAGAACCAGTGTGGGTTATGACTTGAAGTAGACGTTAAAGCAACTGAAGTGAGAAAGCAGGCAAGTGGAATTCACCAGAGCAGTACAGAGATGCTGTCACAGAAACACCGGAAATGACACAACTCGCTTACCGCAATACGTCAGCACGTCAGATCTTGCCACTTGTCATATTATCTCTTACCTCATCACCCAGAGACTTTATTCAAATTTTGAGATTTTAAATTGTTATTAATAAACTTTATTTTTATAATTTTCTGGGAATCACATCTGTCTCTCGTGTCATTCGTACCTGTGTGACCTTTTTGTCAGTGTTAGAGTGGTGGTCCCCTCTACCAGATTTCCTGGGGGTGAAATTCCCCTAGGTGGCGTTGTCGGACACTTGTTAACTAGCAAAAATAAATCTAACCCTCGTAGACCTTGCCACAATAAGATCAGGAACGTTTTGGGGTAATAAGGTAGAAATACTAATACAGGTGTTTAAACCAGTAGAAAGAGTGGAATGTACAGCTACTTAAAGTCAGTAAAGTATTTCTTTTTTTCCAATTTGATTGTATGAAACAATTCAATTGTCCATCCCG
The DNA here is from genome assembly GCF_011397635.1 of Epinephelus fuscoguttatus. Classification (NCBI taxonomy): domain Eukaryota; kingdom Metazoa; phylum Chordata; class Actinopteri; order Perciformes; family Serranidae; genus Epinephelus; species Epinephelus fuscoguttatus. The sequence continues at coordinate 51,499,790 of NC_064752.1, forward strand.
ACTCCAAAAAAATTAACTATGTACTATTTTTTGTGGCATAAGCACTGTTAGGTTCCCACACAAATGAAATGGCCTACAGTGCTGTGAAACACTTACTGTACCGACTGTAATCTTAGTTCATGCCTTGTTTATTTAGACCTTCATTTTGCCACAGCAATAATTAACATCACATTGCTTATGCTACTACTTATATGCTGCTACTTCAGAACAATTTAAATAGCAAAAAATCAAAATAATAGCTGATGAAAACCTGAGGAATTCCTCTGTAAGTTATCATTTTACTCTCTTAAGTCAGGCATGTTTGCTTCCACACAATCTCAAAATTCTCCTTTTTTATATCAAATTTCTATATCAAAATATTTTTCCTAAACTTCTATTTCTAATGTATAGTGCTATGTCATGCACAACTTGTCTTAAAAACAAGTAAGTCAACAGAGTCCCTTTGAATTGATTCCTGTGTGCAGCAGCACAAATAAACATTGATTTGTGACTTTATGATGCTTTTCTGTTTCTGTAATTTTAGAGGTTTTTGTCTTCTTTTCTATTTCCCAAAATCTATTTGGATTTTTTATGACTATCTCATGGGTGTTCCTGGTTTGAACTAGAAGATAGGATCATGTAGAAGACTAATTTAGAAAGACTTTTATAAATTACAGTCTGCAATTGCATCATAGACTTTAGGGTCGAAGTGTCTCCTGTCATTTAATACATTATGTTTCATTCTTCAGAGTGCTGAGATGAATGGAGTGACTATGCAGGCTTTCCAGCTCCCATTGCCCTCAGCTAATGACCTGCCTACACTAGCTGTGCAGTCCATACATGGGGAGGCAGTGCAAACTGCACAGGTAAGATGTATCACTGCAAGCAACCCTGAACACATCCTCTAAACTACTGTATGATTTTACATAACTGTTTGGATGTGATATGATGGTTGATGATTTTCATGTGTGACAACATTGGCTGCAATTTTAGTTTGTCAAAATGCAGATTAGCACAGACACAACTGTCAACAACAAAGAGCTGGGGCCCTGCCCCCCACCTCCCCCTCAGGGTCTTTAAATAGATGCGCCTGATCTGTGAGCTGCAGCTGCCTGTGTGTATCTAACATGGTTTAACCCATATCAGCCTTTAAAGGCTAGTGTCAACACTAATATTTTTAGATTGAAGCTGCTTATACACCATATTGTATCCTCAGTTGTAATACAGCATCTTTGAATCCATTTTTATGAATTCATGACAACAATAACAGGTATCCACATTCCATATTACAGCCTGTTAAATTACATTTTTGGAAGTGAAAACTCACTTTTGAAAGCAATTTGATTATTTTTTTGCTGGTTTTATTTATTTACTAATTATTTTTAACAGTGGGATATGTGACAGAAAACTGCCTGGCTTATGGACAAACCTATGACCCCTATGGTCTAATCCTAGCTTCTCTCTCTCTCTCTCTCTCTCTCTCTCTCTCTCTCTCGTTAGTTTCTTGCACAACTTCCTTCCTCTCCGCTCCCCTGCCTTCCCTACCATTCCACTCCTCCCCCTTACTTGGTCTCCCTTTCTTTCTGCTTGTCTTCTCTTTAGTAGTTTTGTTTCAGGTCTTCTGTCCTGACCTCCTGTCTTTATCTACACCTTATCTTTTTTACCTTAATTCTTTCAGAAGCCACAAATTCTCTCGACGGTCATTCTTTCACCATGGCTGAAAAGAGTCGTATGCTAACAAGAAGAAAAGAAAGAAGAGAAAATGAGTCTGCTGAAATGAACAAGGATGTAAAGGAAGTGAAGAATGAAGGACAGCAGGGAGAGCAGGCAGTGGATAATGGAGAGGTCCCATCAGCTGAGGCTGCGGCAACCAATGGTGCAGTGGCTAACAGTCCGAATGGAGATTTTCAGGTGGAGCCAATGGAACTACCTCCATTTGAAATCATCAGTGGGTAGGTTGTTATCACCAAGTATGGCTCATGAAACAGTTTAAGAGCCTGTGCATTGATTACTTACCTCATCCTCATTCTTAATCTGCTTTATTCAGTTTGTCTTTGGCTGGTGATGCCTTTATTCTATCTGAATCCGAGTCTCTAATAACATTACTGAGCTGCAGAGGGGATCCACTAATCCCATAAGCTTACATTGAGAAGCACTGAGAGTTAAGCTGAGTGAACTGTCTGACATTTAGTGGTTAATTTTAACCTTATCATGCCCAAGGTGGAAACATTTGAGATGTGTGACACCAGTGGCGCCGGCAGGATTATATTTCATAGTATGCACAGGAACCGCCCGCCCACTTGTAGGGTACCTTTAACACATAGGTCCCCACGCATGGACATAGGCAGTCTACTCAGTGAGCAAGCAAGAGATTAGCAACTCCACCATAAAACTCTGATTAACCTACCATGTGCTTTTCAAAGACAAGCCAACAGACCTCACAACAAGCAGGCAAAATAATAGAATACATATAATGCACTGAATACGGCCCAGAGAAACAGGCATTTTGCAGAAAACAGATTCCCTGATTTTTGCAGCTGCCATCACACAGCAACAACATTAACAGTAGGTATAAAAAATATACAGCAACAGTATGTAACATGAAGCCCAAACCAAGCTGCTAAGATTAAGAATAAAAAAGGCCAGATGAGAAAATTAATAAGTATTCTTACCTATTTGAAGTTCATTCTGCATCTCCCTGTTGCATTGAACTCCTGCAGAACGGCCTCAGCATCAATTTCAATATCATGATGGATGTTCATTAGTGCTAGGCCACTCAGTCATTTGTCAGTCATTGTATTCCTCAGATATGTCTTCAAGCTGTGTAAATGGCTGGAGGAGCACTCAGCACTCAGCTGCTGCAGCAAGGACGCAGCCTTGGTGCACTGGGCATCTCCTCTACCAGATGAGCAAGAGGGCACCCGCAACTGCCTTTTTTAAGACACACAGAGGCCTCAAAGTTCACAGTGGGGTATTTACTGATGTATTTTATGTTGGAGAACAAAATGTGAAAGTCTCTTCAACTCGTGTTAACCACAGACCTTCTTTCAGACAACTTCAAGACAAGGGAACACTCGCTAACTCATTTCAGCAGCGCTGATCCAACATGAAACAGGATTCTGTTACTGAATTGTCTTTTCCTTTCCTCAAATGTTTTCAGAAACATATTTTACTGACTGTTTAGCTGTAAAAAAGTTTGTCATGCCATGTTGGACACAGTTAAATGGAGTACCAAGCACCGCCCACCAGCTGGAACAACTTTCTCATTTAATGGCTAAATATGTTTCTGAAACCATTTGAGGTGAGGAATGTAGTAACAGAATCTTTATCCATATTTGATCAGTGCTGCCTAGTTTGACAGTTTGACAGAGACTCACATTATCCCAGGTTGTCCTACGGGTACAGTAGTGTGTGAATTATCAAGCAGCATTTATGTTGTTTAATAGTACTTTTTCAACATAATAATTGTCTTTAAATTCCTGTTTGGTAATTTTTGCAGTTGTGGCCACCATTTTAATTGGTTAAGTGAACAACATAAACAAAAGGTGTCAGCTATTCTACACACTACACAGTCTGTTATTTTCGTGTAGTAGTAGTAGTAGTAGTAGTAGTAGTAGTAGTATCCAAAACGATTAAAGGTTCTGTATGTAATTGACAGAAGATCCTTGTTATTAATGTAGGGTGACCATTGTTGGGATCTCAGCTTTAATACGGGGCTGACCTCATAACTAAACTCCAATTAAGGTATCAAAATGGCTATTGGGAATAATTAATAATTTTTTAATAATTATTATTATTTATGTTAAATAGTGTGACTTATTGACTTATAATTCACATTAAATCACCTTGTTGGGCACCATTCCCGAAAAAGGTGAAAATGATAGCTAGTTAATGATATGAGTCTCAAAAAGTTCACTTAACTATCAATTTGGAATTTTGATTAATAGCAAAATTAATAACCATAACCGTATTAATAGTAATGGCTGAAGGATTTCAGAATTCCTGACATAACAGAGGATGACTATTCATTCACCCTTGTGCAATATTAAACAGACAGCAGGTATGAATTCAAATATATTTATTCATAAAGAAAGTAAAGCAACAAAACACACAAATTCGAACTAACTAAACTAATCACAAAAAGTATGGAAATTTGTGTTTGGTAGCCCTGCTACAGTGGTCAGTTGGTGTCTGCTCCAAGAATTGGCATGCCTGATCTGGATAGGGCCCGTGTGATAGGGCAACTTCAAGCTGGTGTTCCACAAAACCAAGTTGCGGCATTATTTGGAGTGAGCCCTAGTACCATCTACAAACTGAAGGCCAAGTTCCATATAACAGGGGATGCCAGAGACAGGCCGCAAAGTGGGCGTCCCAAGAAGACCGTTTCCTCATCCTGTCAGCACTTAGGAACTGCAGCCAATCTTCTACAGATTTGCCGTCAAGGTTTGCAGGACAATATGGCCGACAGCTCTCTGCCCAGACAATCCAGAACAGACTGCACACAGCCAATCTCTGGTCTCATAGGACTGCCAGGAGGCCTGCCATGACTGCCCTTCACCATCAGGCCCATTTGCGTTGATGTTGGCAACACGTGCACTGAAACGTGGAGGAATGTTATGTTTAGCGATGAGTCCAGATTCTGGCTACGGCAGTTGGATTGTAGGGTAAGTGTGAAGAAGTCGTGGAGAACGCTTTGCTGATTGCTGCACTGATAGAGTAACATCTTTTGGTGGAGGCAGTGTGATGGTGTGGGGTGGCATCTCCCTCACTGGAAAACGAGGCTTGTCATCATGGAGGCAATCTCAATGTAGAGAGATATCGAGATGAAACCAGTGGCAATCCCCTATCTCCGCAGTCTGGGACCGAACTCTACCCTCCAAGATGACAACGTTTGCCCCCACATTGCGGGGTTTATCAGACACTACCTCCAGAATTTGGGAGTGGAGAGGATGGAATGGCCTGTCAGCAGTCCTGACCTCAACCCCATTGAACACTTGTGTCGTGCCAGAGTGACCAACACAACCACGTTGGCTGACTTGTGACAAATGCTGGTTGAACAATGGGATACCTTCCCACAGTAGTGTGTGACCAGGCTGGTAACCAGCATGAGGAGGAAGTGCCAGGCTCCTATTTGTTAAATGAATAAATTGTTAAATTGCCAATATGTCTTGTTTCTTCAGACTTCAACCATCCAATCCACCAAACAACACCAAACAAGAGTCAACAGCAAAAAGAAGCTGTTTGGCATTGGCCGAGGAGATTTGGCAAATATTTCATGGGCGGAACCCACATACCCAGCCCCACAAATGCATGTTCCTTACAAATATTGCACCATTTAAAAGGGAAATAAACAGGCTTTCCAACGGTATAAGATTTATTGCCAAGAAGTACTGTTACAACAAAGAAATAATCTACCAAACACAAATTTCCTTACTTTTTGCACTTAGTTTATATACAAGCATGGAAGTGTATATGTGTGTGTGTGTGTGTGTGTGTGTGTATGCGAGAGAGAGAGAGAGACAGAGAGACAGAGAGACAGAGAGAGAGAGAGAGAGAGAGAGAGAGAGAAAAGGTGTGTGTGTGAAACAAAGGCTGTCTGGCCTACAAAACAAAATAGCTGACAATAGAGAACTACAAGATGGCTGAATCAAAGATGGCTTCAGATCGGGGAACGTTTGCTTGACCATGTGGTCAAGACAAAGACAAAGGAAAAGAAGCGGGAACATTGATATGCCCTGTTCTTTTTTTCCTAAACCCATCCACATGCTTTGTAGCCTAAATCCAGTTACTTGCGTGTGTTGGCTAAACCTAACCACAGGAAAAACATGTCAGTTCATAGTGTTGCACTGATGTAGTGCGTTTATTTTGAAAGACACTGTATGCAAACTGTAAAAACTGTGACCTTCCTGTGAAAACAGAAGTGTATTTTGAAAACAGACAATGCATGTAACAGGCCGAAGTTGATATGGCGTCCCAGAACGACAACAACCTACACACCCAGGGTACTTTGCACATCATATGTCAGTGTGGAAAGTCTATGACCAAACACTGACGTGATGAGGTCAGAGTAACAATATGTTGGCATAAAATCTCAGGGCCATCAGGAGCTGGAGCGTCTGTGGTACAGCTGAGTCACTGCCATGTTTGACAGTTAACTCAATCTTCCTGTTCAGCTCCAAAGCAGTTTCCTTAGTGAACCGGCATCTTAACACAAATTCCTCCTCATCATAAAAGTCAAGTGGGTTGAGTCTGTCGCTCAACTTTCTTCGAGGAACTTGATTGTTTTCCTGAATCCATCTCAAAAATTTTAAATTGAAGTTTAAAGTTTTGGTGCAACAGAATTATTCTGGACATTTTCTTGTCAGCATGATCTTGACTCACTTCTCTGTGCTCCTTGCTGCTCTTTGACCTGACCTGAACATTTTTTTGTTGCTGTTTTTCAGTTTCAGTTATATATTGGGGGGGAAATTTTGGGCATGGGGGGGGAGGCATGTCCCCCTCAATGTATATGGTGACTACTGCCCTGTCAGGCATGCATAATTAGGCCTCAGTTGTCTGGGTACGCAAAGGTGTGTGGTATCACTGGAAAGCTCTGATCCTGCACTTTCTTGTGATATGTGTGGCATTTATGTGCGAGCCTGCATTCGTGAGTAATCCATCCAAGAGTAACGCGTGTGCAAAGCTGTATGAAAGCTTTGTTATACATAATTTTAGTGTAAATTTATCTTTTTTTTCACTGTGAAAACACTGGACTACCGACAAGTGCTTGGTCTTGTCGGAAAGCTACGGTCCCGCTGTTTCATGTGATATGCGTGGATTCTCGCTATGATGCACGGTCATCACAGTCACATTCAGTTACCACAAGATAATCGTGTGCATTCAACATTAGCAATAAACACCTGGAGTTTAATTGATGAAATCATGTTCACAAGAGGAATATAAATTAATTGTGTTACTTACATGTACTTCATTTTTGTAAATTGAAAGACCTGCTATTTCCCATTTTTTCAGTATAAGAGGGGATGGCGCCCCAGATTCATACATCCAAAAACACATAATTGAAACCACAAAATATCTCCATACTGCTCGTCCATAGTGATCCAAGTGTTGTGAAGCTCCGACATAAAAAGTTGTTTGGAAAAACATCATTTGAACTCTGTTTTTAGCCTCATTGTAGTCTGTAGCTCTAACTGCCTCTCTGTACACCGCGCTCACGTGTGTGCGCTTGCACAAGACCATGAGACTCACCAAAAAAAATATATGATTGGGACTTCTCCCACCGTCACCCCTGGGATAATGAGTTGAAATTCTTATTTCATCTGAGCAACTTGTCATTTATTCTTCATAACAGGTTACTTTATAATATGAAGGAGATTATGAGTAAAATGTTTCTCATGTTTAGAGAAAAATGCTGTGTTGATTGAAAGTATAAACTAAAATTATGAACTTCTTGTCTCAAAGAATAGCTACAGTGTGGAACCTTATGTGAAGTCTAATTTAAACAAGACAAAGATCTGTATGTGCATAGTTGCACTCAGAAATGGTACCATTATCATTAGAGACTGGGGGGTTTAATCCCACCCCAGTGGAGGACAAATTTGTTTGTTGTGTAAAGCTTAGTTCAGACTAGAGATATGCAATGAGATGAGGTGAAACAAGCAATTACTTGCAATGTGCCGCTCTGCAACGTTCTAAAAACCTGCCAGTTCACACCAATGCAACAAAATGAGATGGTGAATCATCTCTATGCAACAACTCTCTGTACTTACATTCTGATTTCCAGCTTTTCAGGCTCATTTTGTGGCTGAATATAATTTGTAGCTTCTTAAAATATGAACGAGTGATAGTGGGATACCACCTACAGTTCCACTGGTAGTAGTGATTAAACAGCCAAAAACAGAAACAAAACAAACATCAGATGGACTGTATTTATCAAAATAGCAACCCACTGGACCTGGGTACAGAGCACCTGCCACAGTAAGCAGACACACCATCTGGGGTAATTTTGACTTGACCATCAGACTTTACTACAAGCTGATTGGCTGTTGAAACAGGTGACATACTCTACATTCTAAAACCAGCTGCCAACAATTTGACCACCTGACTTGCAGGTGACACCATCAGCTGGTTTGAGTTGAGCTCAGACCGAGCACTGATAAGTGCATGAGGGATGCACTTATCAGTAAAATATATACACACACACACACACACACACATATATATATATATATGTACAGTACAGGCCAAAAGTTTGGACACACCTTCTCATTCAATGCGTTTTCTTTATTTTCATGACTATTTACATTGTAGATTCTCACTGAAGGCATCAAAACTATGAATGAACACATGTGGAGTTATGTACTTAACAAAAAAAGGTGAAATAACTGAAAACATGTTTTATATTCTAGTTTCTTCAAAATAGCCACCCTTTGCTCTGATTACTGCTTTGCACACTCTTGGCATTCTCTCCATGAGCTTCAAGAGGTAGTCACCTGAAATGGTTTTCCAACAGTCTTGAAGGAGTTCCCAGAGGTGTTTAGCACTTGTTGGCCCCTTTGCCTTCACTCTGCGGTCCAGCTCACCCCAAACCATCTCGATTGGGTTCAGGTCCGGTGACTGTGGAGGCCAGGTCATCTGCCGCAGCACTCCATCACTCTCCTTCTTGGTCAAATAGCCCTTACACAGCCTGGAGGTGTGTTTGGGGTCATTGTCCTGTTGAAAAATGAATGATCGTCCAACTAAACGCAAACCGGATGCGATGGCATGTCGCTGCAGGATGCTGTGGTAGCCATGCTGGTTCAGTGTGCCTTCAATTTTGAATAAATCCCCAACAGTGTCACCAGCAAAACACCCCCACCATCACACCTCCTCCTCCATGCTTCACAGTGGGAACCAGGCATGTGGAATCCATCCGTTCACCTTTTCTGCGTCTCACAAAGACACGGCGGTTGGAACCAAAGACCTCAAATTTGGACTCATCAGACCAAAGCACAGATTTCCACTGGTCTAATGTCCATTCCTTGTGTTTCTTGGCCCAAACAAATCTCTTCTGCTTGTTGCCTCTCCTTAGCAGTGGTTTCCTAGCAGCTATTTGACCATGAAGGCCTGATTCGCGCAGTCTCCTCTTAACAGTTGTTCTAGAGATGGGTCTGCTGCTAGAACTCTGTGTGGCATTCATCTGGTCTCTGATCTGAGCTGCTGTTAACTTGCGATTTCTGAGGCTGGTGACTCGCATGAACTTATCCTCAGAAGCAGAGGTGACTCTTGGTCTTCCTTTCCTGGGTCGGTCCTCATGTGTGCCAGTTTCGTTGTAGCGCTTGATGGTTTTTGCGACTCCACTTGGGGACACATTTAAAGTTTTTGCAATTTTCCGGACTGACTGACCTTCATTTCTTAAAGTAATGATGGCCACTGCTTTTCTTTTTAGTTAGCTGATTGGTTCTTGCCATAATATGAATTTTAACAGTTGTCCAATAGGGCTGTCGGCTGTGTATTAACCTGACTTCTGCACAACACAACTGATGGTCCCAACCCCATTGATAAAGCAAGAAATTCCACTAATTAACCCTGATAAGGCACACCTGTGAAGTGGAAACCATTTCAGGTGACTACCTCTTGAAGCTCATGGAGAGAATGCCAAGAGTGTGCAAAGCAGTAATCAGAGCAAAGGGAGGCTATTTTGAAGAAACTAGAATATAAAACATGTTTTCAGTTATTTCACCTTTTTTTGTTAAGTACATAACTCCACATGTGTTCATTCATAGTTTTGATGCCTTCAGTGAGAATCTACAATGTAAATAGTCATGAAAATAAAGAAAACGCATTGAATGAGAAGGTGTGTCCAAACTTTTGGCCTGTACTGTATGTATATGTATATATATATATATGATACATATGTATGTGTATGTATATATATATATATATATATATATACAGTGGTGGAAAAAAGTTTTCGGACACCCCTAAAATTTTACACAATCTCAAATATTATCATGAAATATTTGTGGAAAAATCTTTTTTGTGTTTCAAAAGGTGTGGCTGCATTAGACAGATACAAACAAATACAAATTATATTTTTTTGTTTATTGTTTACAAGAAAAACTAACAAAACTAAATTCTTGACAGTTTCAATATGTCAGTTCTCAACATTGTCGGTATCAAAGTCAACAAATAACAGAGAATGTGTTCAGAACTGAACAAAAAATAAATAAACCATCACATCATCAAATTAATATTTAGTAGTCCTGCCACTGGCACGTAGTAGAGCTCTAATCCTGGCTGGCATGTTCCCCACAAGCCTTTCACACTGTTGAGGGGTAATCTTGTCCCAGTCTTCTTGAATTACTGCTTTTAATTCTTCTAAATTCTTTGGTTTATGCTTTGAAACAGACCTTTTGATAATCCACCACAGATTTTCAATGGGGCTCATGTCCGGGGATTGAGCTGGCCACTCTAAGACCTGGATACTGTGCTCCTGCAGCCAAGTTCTACTTGCCTTGGATGTGTGGCAAGGGGCATTATCTCGTTGAAACATCCAGTTTTTACCTCGACGGAACAGTGCACACGCAGAAGGGAGCATGTGGGTTTCAAGAATGGTACAATACTTGGTAGAGTTCAATGTGCCATCAGAGACAGTGAGATGACCAACACCAGCAGCACTCGTGCATCCCCAAACCATGATACTGCCTCCACCATGCTTGACAGTAGGTACTGTACATACTGGAGATAATGCTTCGCCTGGTCTTCTGCGTACCCTCACATTAGTAGGAGGAAGATAAAGCTGGAAACTGGACTCATCTGACCACAAAATCTTCTTCCGATTCCTGGCTGTCAAGTTCTTGTGTGCCTGGGCCCAACGACGCCGGGCTAACCTCTGTCTCTCATTGATCAGGGGCTTCTTGATAGCCTTATAGGACCTTAAGCCATGATCTAAAAGTCGGCCACGTACAGTGCGGGTGGAACACTGGACACCAGTTTGGTTTGACCACTGTTGCTGAAGCTCCTGTGATGTCATTCGGCAGTTTTGCCTGCACATGCGGATCAGGATGCGGTCATTTCTTGCTGAAGAAACCCTTGGACGCCCTGATCTTGGTTTGTCTTCCAAGCTGTTGGTTCGTCTGTATTTCTGCAGAGTGTATCCAACTGCTGAAGGACTGCATCTGCACTTCCTGGCTATCTGGCGGCAGATGTACCCTTCCTGGCTGAGAATCTTTATTTTCAGGCGTGTTTCCTGTGTTAGGTTCCTTGTTTTGGCCATTTTTGTGTCTGAAGAACTTTCAAATGTGCTGGCTTTATGTAGACACGAAGCTTGGCAACAAAAATTGTGTCTTTTAATAAAAAGAACGACCTTCATCACTGGTACCAAAATGACCCAATACTCAAAATTTCTAATGTATTTTTATGGAACCAATCAATTTTAAGTTTTTAATTGCTTTTTTAGGATTTATTTAATATTTTGGCTGTGACTGTACTAAAAGAAATTGCACTTGAAGACCTAAGAGTGATTCTTAATGCAATATTTCACAAATGCATGGGGTGTCCGAAAACTTTTTTCCACCACTGTATACATATATATACATATACATACATACATACATACATACATATATATATATATCGTCTCCATCGTCAAAGACTCTGGTCCGGAGTCTGGCATATGCTCTACTGGCACAGCTCAGACGATGGTTAACTTCAGAGTCTATGTCAGCTCTGGAGGAGAAAAGGCTGCCAAGGTTGGGGAAGTAGTCCACATTCTCCAGCGTGATGTTGTCAACTTCTATGGCAGGCTGAGAAGATGGCTTATTACGTGGTGGTTGATATAGAACCTGGGTCTTTTGGATGTTCAGGGCCAAGCCCAGGGCTCTATATGCCTTGGCAAAGGCATTCAGAATGTCCTGGAGGTCTTCTAAGGTGTGCACTGCAATGGCATTATCATCTGCATACTGCAGCCCCATGATGGTGGAATGCTTGACCTTACTCTTGGCTTTGAATCTCTTAAGGTTGAAGAGCCTGCAATCAGTTCTGTAGAGATTTGGGATCCCCTGGGGCAGCTCTTGTCCAATAAGATGTAGTATAGCTGCAATGAAGACGGCAAACAGAGTGGATGCAATGATGCACCCCTGTTTAATCCCAGTTTCCACGCTGAAAGGCTTAGATTCAGAGCCGCTGTTGCTGAGCACTGTGGCTGAAATGCCGTCATGCAGTAGCCTGAGTATACGGATGTATTTATCAGGGCAGCCGTACCTTGACAGAATGCTCCACAGTGCCTGACAATCCACTGAGTCAAAGGCCTCTGTTAGGTCTATGAAGGCCATGTACAGGGGCAGTCCTTGTTCCCGGTATTTTTCCTGTAATTGGCGTGCAGTAAAGATCATGTCTGTTGTTCCTCTTGATGGGCGAAAGCCACACTGAGATTCAGGGAGTACGTCTTCAGACAGTAGTAGAAGGGGGTTGGCGAGAACACGAACAAGGAATTTGCCTGTTGTTGACAGGAGTGAGATGCCCCTGTAGTTTCCACATTCAGCCTTCAGTTCCCTTTCTTGAATATGGTTATAATTTGGGCATCCCTAAGCTCAGAGGGAAGCTCTTCTCTTTCCCGGACCTTGAGGAGGAGATGGTGGATGTGGAGCCAGAGCTTTGGACCACCTTCCTTTAAGATTGCGGCCGGGATCCCATCAGGACCAGTTTTTGAGGTTCCTGATGGCATTGTGGACCTTGGTTATAGTGGGGGGTTCGCCCATGTCTTTTCTGATGGGACTCTGTGGGATGAGGCTGACGGTATTTGATTAAGCAGAGCTGTTGCGATTGAGAAGGTTTTTGTGCTCTTTCTAATGTGCATTGATGGAATAATTGTCTTTTAGAGACATCTGCCCATCCTTTGAGCGCAGAGGTATCTCTGTATCATTCTCATCAAACCAGTCTTGATGTTTCCTGGACTTATACTCAAGGGTGGTTTCACGAGGCGAGGATGGTGGATTTGAGAAGGCCACAGTGCTCTTCGATGTTATTAGGGTATTCTTGCTGAAGGCTTTCCCCAAGAGAGTCCTGAAGTAGCTGCTGGGTGGTGGCTTTATTCAGGCTATCCAGGTTAAGTCTTTGCCAGGTTTGCTTCTTTTGAATCCTCCTCCTGTGGACTGTAGGCTCGTCAGCAGACTGAAAGTATAGCCACCCTTCTCCTCCTTCAGTTGCCCTTCATCTGCTCACCGGGTTTCAGAGAGGGCAGCAATGACAATCCGGCATCTCTGCAGTTCTCTGGTGATGATGGCCGTATGTCTCTCAGGTCTATCACTGGTGATGCAATCCATAAGGGTGCGCACATTCCAGGCTCCAAAATTAAATTGTCTGTGCTTCTGACCACAGTATGGTGTTCCCTCTGAACGCGGTGATCCAGACGGGAGCTGTGAGGCAGGCTATTTTTAGGGCACCTTTTCTAGACCATGTGGGGTGAGCAGAGCAGATCCTGAAAAGGGCTGCTCAGTCATGGGTGCAGCTGCCAAAGGGCTCTTCTGCCTTGTTCCAAGAGCCCAGCAACTGTCTGGCACCTACCACCTGATGTGCCAGCTCATGACTAGGGGCTTCCAAATTACACAATCCTTCCCCCGCCATCACCTATTGATCACCATAGGACTTTGATCCTGGGTGGTAGGGTGGATTCCCATTGTGGAGGACGCCTGTGCGTGGTGTTGTTTAACGTGGGGCTGCTGGTGCATGGACAGTCACCGCACGGCCCTTGGCCAATCCGGGCCAGTATCCAGTGGCATGGAGTCCAAGACGACCTGGAACCCATCTCTGCTGCAGCCTTCATCCGCCTTTCCAGCCGTTGTGATGCTCCCCTTGAGTCAGCCATCATCCCCCGCCTGTTCCACCGTTGAGGTCTTCTGCTTTTCTGTCAAGGTGAGCTCCCTCAGCCTTGCCTCCATAGGCTAACCCACAAGGCAGTGGGGCTATTTAACCACAGTTGGGGCTGTGGTTGCATGCATCAGGGCATGTCCACCATGTGGTTGGCCTGCATTCCGCTTCTCTGGGGCCCACTGCTGCTTCGAGATCCCCTGCAGTTCAGCTTATACAAGCATACAGAGGAAACACAAGATGGTACTAGTGCCTTGATGACGTCAGATTTCATTCCATATATTCTGACTTTCGTTCAATATATTCAAGGTTCATTCAATATATATTCAATATATTCAGACTCGGCCCCGTATCCTCTACGTCATCATGGGGGATCTCATTAGAACTACGAGCCTAGCCAGGTGGCGACAGGGACCTGTTACGGATCGGTCAGGGCTCTACCATGGGCCAAACGGAAATCTGAAGTGGCTGCATCTGTAAATCAAACAAAGAAGCAAACTATCATCCTAAGTCACTAAGAAATGCATCTTTAATTTGTAACCTAAGTTCTAGCAAATCTCATCTTTTTTGGTGGGGGACAGGGTTGAGTGTGTATGTACCACACTGAGAGGAAGAGATGAAATGATAGGACTCCTTCGATTTATCTATGTTCCATTTGGAAAATTAATACTTACTGTTTTTAGTTCTTGTCATGTCCGCTTAGCTGAAATGACCCAAAAGGTCACTCAAGTATCCTAACCTGGTGAAACCATCCTGATCTTGTGAGCTCATATTTGATTTCGCTCTGCAGATCAGTCTAGCCATGCAATCATTAAGGCGCATTCTGGCATCGGTTAAAGCTTGCTGGGCCAATCAAAACCGTTTATTGCTTTGGGGCGGGCACGTCATCAGAATAGAAGGGACAAGGAGCAGAGTGAATGCATTTCGTAAACAACCAACATGGCTACTGATTTTGAAACTGCGATGGTAAATGTGTTGAATGAAGTGGAATGTACATTTTCTTTAAAAGCAGAACAAACGGCTACACTGAAAGCTTTTATTAAAAAAAAAGGATGTGTTTGCCGTCCTTCCTACGGGGTTTGGAAAAAATGTGATTTACCAACTGGCTCCATTGATTGGGAAAAAGATGAGATTCAGTGAAAACCAAGCGGCTATTGTTGTTTCTCCGCTAGTTTCTCTCATGGAGGAGCAGGTCAGGGAAGCGACCAAGCTGGGAATCACAGCCATGCAACTCGGAGTCCACAGTGAGGAGGAAATCCGCAGCTGACATTGCCAAAAGACAGCAACACTCTTTCCCAGACATCATCACAGCTCATGTCTGCTGCAGTTTTTTGGGATGTTTACAGTGGCATTGTGCTAGCCTACGTCACACGTTTTGTTTACTCTGATTGGTTTTCTGTCTTTCCAGTTGCGTGAAGGGGCACTTTGAGTGACAGCCGTTGATACGGGAATAGAAGAAATGTACACTCTGTGTCCAGACACGTTCGTGTTTTGCGAATTGGGTCTGGCAACACCAGGCTACAAGTATCCTGCATCCTGCTGTGAATTTGGTCATCTTGTCAAAGCATCTCCTCTCCTAGTGCTGGAGAAGCTGAAACTTAGACTGGGTAATGTCACTTAGTCCTGACACTTTTACTATGGAGGTTGTAGAGATCCATTCAGATTACCTGGGAAAAGCCTCAGCCAAGAAGGATTTATTACCCCCCTACCTGTGAGATCTGGAGTCTGTCAGCCACTCACCCCAGGACCCCAATTAAAATATTTAAATGATTTTTCATGGCTTGTCTAAATCAAAAGATTATGTGAAGTGTAACATGACGCTAACAAGTGCCCACAAAGTAGTGGGGTAATGCAGCAAAACAGTATTGCTATAATTTAGTTTTTTCTTTAAAAAATCAAATATGCTGTCGCTTTGACTGCTTGCAAATGATTAGGCATCCTTATATGCTGCCCCAACATCTTTCTTGTTTAAGTAAGCATGCTGGTTTAACAGTATGGAGCAGGAAAAGAGCTAGACCAACAGAAGGCCTGCCCCAAAGGATGCACCTGGCTCTGATATATGCTTAGCTGGGTGGGAGCCAAAAGACAGCCATGCTGCTTCAAAGCATCACGTCCCAAAGCACATTCACACCATTCCATTCATTTAATGATACTGATGTTTAGCAGTTATTTACTAGCTAGAAAGAGAGAGAGAGAGAGAGAGAGATGACTGTATTGGTTTATAAGAGCTAGGTCACAGAAAACCAGTCTAATTAAAGCTGCAAGCAGCATTGGGTGGGACCTCGGACCCTCGCTGTCGGCCTCCAGCTCACGTAGATGGTGTGAATTAGCCTATTCGTAGGAGTCGAAATGTCGATAAAACAAGCAATGTCAATGGAACGCAAGGTCATTTTTGGCAATAAACCCATGACTTGGGAGTAGAACTTTGATGGATTCTGAAAACCAAACTATTGACGAGGACATCAATCAATCAATCAATCAATATCAAAAATCACAATTTGCCTCACAGGGCTTTACAGCATACAACATCCCTCTGTCCTCAGGACCCAGTGATACAGAAGGGGAGACAGAGAGAGATGCAGGACAGACGGTAATGACAGTAGCTTACAACAACATTAATGAAAGTAATAATATTATAATTATAATTCTGGCTATTGTGGTACAGTATGTTGAATTAATATCTGATAGTATACATATGCGACAATAATCATATGTGTATAATAACAGTAGAAGTATCACACACACACACACACACACACACACACACAGTCAGACAGACTGCATGTACTTAGGTGTCAGCCCAGGCACTTCAAGCTCAGTTTGACTAATGACTAATGATAACAGAATCAGCAGGAGGTATTTGACACCACAGCAGCAGCACAACCTCACACGTCACACTGTCCAGGCACCGCTGTGATAGAACTTAACCTGCGAGACAGTGGAGCATTGGCTCTGGAGAAGAGGCCGAGTTACTGACATGCAGTACGGCCGAGTTAGTGACATGCAGAGAGGGAGAGAAGGGAGAGAGAGGAGAGAGGGGGGAGAGACAGAGAGAGAGAGATAGAGAGAGGGGGGACAGGGAGTGGAGTGTGTGTGTGTGTGTGTGTGTGTGTAATTGTGTCGCTAAAAATTGCAAATTATGAGCTGCAGGTTGCTTTAATGTTACATTATTTTTTTCTCCATGTCTCTCTCTCTCTCTCTCTCTCTCTCTCTCTCTCTCTCTGTCTTTCTCTCTCATACGTACACCCACAATGAATATTTGGTATGTATACTCTGAGTAGGAGTTAAAAACAGAAAAAAAATATTAATATTTTTATGGTTGGTTTTCAACAAAGACAAAAAAAGTCCTGAAGGGGAACAGTGTCTGTTTTTATTGAAAAATTGAAACTGCCCCAAAAAATGATAATGCATCAAAATTGGTGTTGTTATTTATCATTCACATATCACAGACTGTGATAAATAAAATAAAAAAAAATCCATCCAACATTTATTACATAGGTAATCTTAATTCATGTTTTTTTTTCATTAAAGTAACAGTGACTTCATGTAAATACAATGACAAATAAATTGTGAAAATCGTCAAAAGGAATGAATATTTGATATGCATAATCTCAGTAGAAGTTGGTTAAAAGATTTCAGCAAAAGAAAAAGCAGAGAAATATATTAATATTTAATATTGTTATAGATGTAACAATTTTTTTATAAGGGGACCCACAGGGTTAAAAAGTACAGGGTTCTTATGAAGGTGGTGTGAGCTTATATTCTGAAAGTTGTAGACATAAGCCATGTGACCTAATGAAACTTTGACATGTGTGATGATCAAAAAACACATCCATACTCATTTGAAATCATGTGACCTAGTGAAAGCTTGCGTGATGTGTACTGGCTGCTGTGAGGATTTAAGTGCAGAAAGCAGACACAAATATATACTAGTTAATGTCAGTGGACAAACTGAGCAGGACCACATGTATTCCAATTCTTAATGAGGTAAAAGACTTTCACCAGGACATCTTGTATTTACAGGTTTTTGATATCAGGTATTTCTTTCAAAGTTTTAGGAATGAGCACCATGAGCTGGACAGTTTGGTAAATGTTATACTGTCATGTGGTTGTGACCACACACATACACACACACACACACACACTCTGACACACAGACTGTCAGAGTGAAGCTTTTGTTATGCTAATTAATGAGAGCTGCAGCTGACACAGAGAGCAAAATGGGTTGGAAGTTTCTTGAACTCGCCCTTCCAGTTCCCAAACCGTGGGTCCAATCTTCAATCTGAAAGCATCATTAGATAGATAAACTTGTTCTGAACGCAGAAATATAAAGCTTGTATGTCTATGGCCTCAAAAATGTGACCTTAGTCACAAGTTTACGATGTGTTGGCCCTCATATTTTCTTACAGAGATCATCATGAGGATTTGTGTCCTGCACCTTAGAATGCTTCTAAAATCCAAACCGTTCCAGCAATGACAAAGTCCTTCACAAGTAATGTTCACCAGGTGTGGAGCTGTAATGTGAGCAAGTTTGAAGCAGTTATGATAAACGGTGTAGGAGCAAATATTTTTTGAGAGACAGAATTTGTGAAAAACGTCATCTTACATTGAAAGAGCAATACCGCACTACCTGTTGGACTTAGGTCAGGGGTTGCAGCACGAGATTTGTAGGTCTTAATGAGACGAACAAGACAGTTTTGGTTTGATCTTTCTAGGTCATCCCTACAAGCCACAGCGGCCATTTTAGTCTGCCTAGACTGCTAGGTGGCGCTAGGGAGGCCATTTTGGCACTTTTTGGATTCATTTTTTCATTTCCTAAAATTTTTTTGCCAGTCCTGACATGCTTGCCAATTTTGGTGAGTTTTGGAGGATGTTTAGGGGGTCAAATTCCAGTTTAAAGAGGCGGTGGGAGAAAGAAAGAAAGAAAGAAAGAAAGAAAGAAAGAAAGAACAATTAAAGCTGCAAGCAGCGTTGGGCGGGACCTCGCATTCGCGCCCGTTTCGGCCCCCAGGTTATGTCGTCATTGTGAATTATTTAGAAATATCAAACATATCACCACAAACATCAGAAAATCCTTACAGAGCTGAACGTTTTGATGTTTGAATGCTTTCTGTAGCTGTAGGTATGTAGAAGTGATGTCACAATATGCAAATTAGATGAGTGACTTTATTCCCATCAGATTCCTCTTCCTTTATTTTGAGGAAGACATGACAAAAACAACACAAAACAAAATAAATCTACTGTGTAAATACGTTCAAAATGTTGTTTTACTGAGATTTATTAAATCCAATATGGCCGCCGCCAAATGACGCCCCAATATGCATATTAGATGAGTTAATTTACTCCAGTGACAAACTTTGGGTCATGATGAATATTTTTCTCATTTACAGTATGCCTTTATCTCTCACGACTTTCAAGCCACAGTCTTTTGAAATGTTGAAATGAAAATGGAATATTTTCCTCAATAAACTCTGGCACCTAAAGGGTTAAAATGGAGATGCTGCCCCTGTCATGTCTGCATGTAAGATGTAGACACGCACACACATCATGTTTCTGTGAGTTTGTGTGTGACAGCGGTTGCCATGTGCACCTGGCAGAAGAGCAGAGACAGACAGAGACAGAACACAGAGAAGAGACCTGTTTTAGTGGAGATTTGACTCCTCGAACAAGTTCTTCCCATTCCCAAACCGTTGGTCCAATCATCAAAATAAAGTAATGGTGGGAGATATAAAGTTATACAGAAGATCTGTTTAGCAGCGGTTGAGCAGGCACGTGTGCGTCTTTAAAGCCGATACGATAAACGGTGTAGGAGATGTGTTTTTTTAAGAGCATGTTTGAGGCGAAATCTTACTTTGAAAAGGCAAATAGCTCACTTCCTGTTGGATTTAGGTCATGGGGGTCTGCGCGTGATTTGTATGTTGAACACGCCAGTTTTGGTTTGATATTTCTACGACATTCCTATGGGCCACAGTGGCCATTTTAGTGCGCCTAGGTGGCGCTAGAGAGCCCATTTTGGCACTGTAGGGGTTAATAATGTGTATTTGCTGTTTCAAATGAAGATTCTGCTGCTGTAATCTGTCCTTTAAAGATTGTGAGACACACAGAGAGAGCCGTGTGTGCAGCCGTTGTCTTGGCGATTAATGACTTGCCTGCACCTGAGGGGCACACAGAGAGCTCATGAGAGAGCAGATCAGCAAAGGCTGTTTATTATGGGTTTGAACTCCTCGAACAAGTTCTTCCCATACCCAAACCGCTGGTCCAATCAAGAAAATAAAGTGATGGTGAGAGAGAGCCACTTTTCGTGAACGCACTTGTCGCGTTTTATATTTCTACAGTCAAAAATGTGGTCACACGAGCGAGTTTAAAATGTGTTGCACCTAAGCTGTTTCCAGAAATTTCTCCTTTCAGTTTACATGGGAGTGAATGAGAAAAAAATCAGCGCTCCCTTCTCTTTGGAGCCACTCAGCAAAAATGTGTACATGTTAGAGATTCCATGTCAACATATCTGTAACCAGGACAAATTTTCCTATGTTTTGTGGTATAAATTGTGTCTGTACAGTGAAAATTGTGGCCATGGCAGCGAGTTAAAGACAAAAGTTTTAGATGATTTTTAGAGCCCTCTCCACTCTAGCTCATTCCATGCAATACAAACCCATTATAAACTGACAATTTCTCCACATTTGCTCATGGTACTTTGAGAGGCACAGATTAAAAACAGTAAAAGATATGAAAAAGATGAAAATATGAGTGAATAGATGAGACCCGTGGCAACATTTGAGAGTTGGAATGGAGTCTGTAGCACAAAGTATGGAGACGCTGTAAAGGCTAGACAAAGCCCTAAGATTGGTCCCTTTCTCCCCCTGCTGCCATTCATTTCCTATGGGACAGCTTTGGAAGATCGTCACGGTGTTTTGTGACATGTCACCTTAAGGAGCCCATAAAATCCAAACCGTTGGAGTAATGAAAAAGTTATACAGAAGATCTGATTAGCACAAGTTGATCTGTAATGTGTGCGAGTTTGAAGCCAATATGATAAACGGTGTAGGAGGAGATGATTTTTTAGGAAGAGCAGTTTTGAGGCGAAATCTTACTTTGAAAGGGCAAATATCTCACTTCCTGTTGGATTCAGGTCAGGGGTGTCGGCACAAAATTGGCACGCATGTCGCCAGGTCTGACATGCGTGCCAATTTTGGTGAGTTTTTGAGCATGTTTAGGGGGTCAAATTCCAGCTCAAAGAGGCGGCGGGAGAAAGAATAACTAGAACTGCAAGCAGGTATGAACGGGGGCCAAGCACCCCCATGCGACTCGGTCCCCGCGTCCCGCGGAGCCCATGGAAGTTGTCCCCGAAGGACGACGGGCCCTGGGCGAGCGCATGTTTATGAATGTGTCATTTAAAATGTGGAAGTGACAGGCAAAACTGCCTTTGCATCCGTTATAGTGCCACCTATAGACTGATTTGTGACGAATTTGGCACAAAGCCTCTGGATGACCTCGGAAACAAGTGACTTAAGTTTGATGTTGAAAGTATCTACTTTGAGCGAAATATGAAACAATGTGTGTTTTTTAGCTAGCAAAAAAGATTGTTTGGTTGTAACAAGCACATTTTTTGCAGTGCCAAAATTCTTTATATAACTTTTCATCAGACCCATCTGGAGATTCTATGTGCAAAGTTTCAGGCAGGTGGCACTTAAAATGTAGGAAGAGTTTGAAAAAGTAGGTTTTGAACATGTGGCGAATTAGCAAAGAAAATGTGCAGCAGAAGTGG
Source organism: Epinephelus fuscoguttatus (assembly GCF_011397635.1). Lineage (NCBI taxonomy): Eukaryota > Metazoa > Chordata > Actinopteri > Perciformes > Serranidae > Epinephelus > Epinephelus fuscoguttatus. The sequence goes on from NC_064752.1 coordinate 51,521,382, forward strand.
GCGGGGCCTGTGTCAGAAAAACCAGCCCTATCCAGGGAACACATGGATATTATGTTTGTGAAAGTGTCATTAAAAATGTGTAAGTTGCAAGCAAAAACGTGTTTGCATCCATTATAGCGCCACCTATTGGAGTACATGTGCAGTTTTTGGTACAGAAGATCTGTGTCCTATTCTATATGTAACCTTAAATTTTCAAAGCCCTCAACATAATAGTTTGGCTGAAATTAATGTTTGTTGTTTATCTTGTAATAAGCCACATCCACATTGACCAGTCATGACCACCTTCAAGATATTACCTCAGAATTGGCCCTACATCATAACAACCGAATTTCGTAGAAATTGGTGGAGCCGTTCAAGAGATATAAACTTACCATATTTGTAGCGCCCCCTAGTTGGCAAAATTCGCCAAATTTGGCTCATACCCTCACAGTCTTATGCCAACCAATGATCTCAAATTTGGTGTTAATAGCATTTAGTTTGACCGAGATATCCAACAGTTTGCATTTTTAATGCTAGCTATAGAAGTTTGTTTGTTAATAATTTGCGCATTTTTTGACTGAATAAAATTCTTTTGATACCTTTAGATCAGGTCCAGTAGAAGAGTGTATATGTCAAGTTTCACGCAGATTGGACAAAATCCCAAGGAGAAGTTCGAAAAAGTAGGTTTTCCAGTTTTCGCGATTTTGCGGAAAAAAACTTCCAGGCGCAAGTGGGCGTGGCCTATGGCAAAGTGATTCAGCTCTATTCAGGGAAGCTGGGGATACAAGATTTTTGAATGTGCGACATACGGTGTGGGAGCTATAGGCAAAAATGCATTGGCCTAGGTTATAGCGCCTCCTGCATGCAGATATACATAGTTTTTTGCGTCTGAGGTACGTGCAGGGGTCTGGACCACCCCTCCAAATTGCACTGCCCTCCCTTGCACGGTTTAGCCTGCAGCACCACTTTTACCTACGGAAGACTAAAAATAAAAATCTTTACAAAAACAATAGGGTTCCCAGCACCGCTGGTCCTAAGAAATGCGTCTGCTTGAATACGCGTTCCCTCGGCCCCTCAGGCTTGGCCCCCTAATAAAGAATAAAGAATAATAATAAATGCAGCAAAAACAATGCTCTGTGAGCAGTCCTCTGCCTCCGGGCTCGGTCCCTAATAAAGAATAATAATAATCAAAGCTGAAGCAGCTCTGACCGGGCCCTCACTCTCCCACGTCTACGCAGGGGGGCAGCAGCGCGCATCACTGAAGCGGTTTTGTGAAAACTCATAGTAAGTTAACCCTGACTTGGTGTGACGTTTCATCTTCCTACTCCAAAAAACCCCCTATGAGAAGGGTATGTTGAAAATTTCAAGGGGGCTCTATAGAGGCATTTTGTCACCCCCCATGGGTGATGCCCCTATCAGATGTATGAGCTCGCCATTTTTGACCTGTGTATCAATTTCATGTGAATATGATGTCGCTGAAGCCATCAAAAAGTCAAACACATTTGGTGGCGAGGGCAATGTCATAGTAGCCACACCCCTTGACATAGAGAAAAGCTTTTAATAAGTTTTGATCAGCATGGTCTCAGGGGCTGAGGCTGTTGTGCAACCAGGGGCTGCAGGGAAACCCAGAGCAAGCATGGATTGGTAGTGTAAATGTGGGGCTTACTGGCCACTTTATTAGGTACACTTGTGCAATCTAATACAAGTCAATACAACAGCTCTGCCACACATTCTGCGTTTACAAAGCTTTTACTTTTTCAGCTTTTGTCAGAAAGGTGATTATTCTACTTTATTATTGAGGTCGTAGTGGGTGGTGTTGGTGTAGTGGAGTGCAGTATATTTAAAAGTGTTCCTAATATTTGTCCTCCTCAATTAGACAAAATGAGGAGGCCACATCAGTACACCACCACCATTCACTATGACCTCAATAATAAACAAAGTAGAGTCACCACTTTCTAGACGATGTCATCAATAACCGAACATTTATAAGCTTCAGGGAAAAAAATCATGGTATAGTCGTTTTACTGGATTGCATTAGATTACACAGGTGTACACAAAGTGGCCAGTGACTGTATGTTACATACATACAGATTTCCTCAAATAGTAGCCGGGGCTACTATTAACAAAATAATAGTTTGGGACCAGGCTACAAATAGGGGCAGGCTACTATTTGAAGGAGGCTTTCAATTAAAAAATTTTTTTAAAAAATCACAGCCAAATTTGAAAATACAAATACTGTATTTTTTTTTTTAATTTTAACAGCCGAAATATTTATGTAAACCTGTCTTTACAGTAAAAATGAATATTTTCTATATAGTATTCCAAAGAAAGTTGTTAGAATGACCATAGCAGCTGGATGATGCAGTAAGACAGCAGTCAAAAGGCAATTGTACGGTGCACCATATCATGGGTGTTTATTCACCAAACCAGAAAAAAAAACACAATACAGCGGTACAGGCATGGCAGCATTTATAGATGGGAGACCTGACCAGCATCAAGGACAGATGGAAACTGGCGCCTTTTATACCCTATCACAATATAACCAGCATACAATTACCATAATATTTACCATGACTGCTATACTGCTATTTACCCCCCCCCCCCCCCCCGAATAAACACAAACCCACTACAATAAATATACATATATACACCAACTACCAAACTCCCCTCTTCCTATCCCATCACTTAGTCTCTCCCGGAAGCTTTAAGTTGGTGTTCGTACCCCCAGGGACTCTTTTGGCCAAACACCCTGGAGGAGACACAGGAAGGACAGGTAAGAATCTACACAAACAACTCAAACACAGGCCGCAACTATAACACACTAATGAACACTTTCACATTGCAATATTAAAGCACATTTATGTTGTGTCTGATGAACCAAAATTCAACAGCACTTAATTTTAACTCTTGTCTATCAATTATGAACCTTGTAGGTACACACACAGTATTGTCTACTCTAACTCCCTCCCTCCTCAGGTGAAGCAGATCATCCACAACCGCACCTGGCAGAAGACAACACCCGTCACCAATCACTACTCATCAATTTCACCATGGTTTGAAATGTTCATCCGCATCACATATTCAATAAAGCTCATGTGCAAATATGCAATGTGCAAACTGCTCTGTGCAAATCATGCTAATAAAGTGCAACTATCACCATGAAAGTGCCATGTGCCATTATTAAAGTGCCTAATTAAGTTGTTTGTTTAAAAGTGACATTCATACACAGACCCAGTTGTGCAATATTTACAAGGTCTAAGCCATCAGTCACTAGTAACGAAGGGCTCTTCGTTACAAAAGTACTGTATTATTTATAGTAACAATGTTTACATTAACAATAAAAATAGTTTTTGGTGTTTTTGTAAATCACCACTATTTACTATTGAGTACACCACAGTGTACTAGTTGTCCTGCCTTGAAACAGCGAATCATCTCATCCTCCGTCCCATCTGCAGCCACCGTGATGCCACAAACTTCACAAGACAACATGCCACAAATTAATTTTAAAACTAGGCTACATTCGTAATCATGACTTTTTATCTCACAATTTTGATTAGGAATAGCAATTTCTTTTTTTCCATTACTGGCGAAAATGGGCTTCTATAGATAAAGATGGTTACACACCCTAAGCAGGCGTCATATGCCAGCTGTTTCCACTTGCCACACAATAAATAGAACATAAGTCTTTAAGCTGGTTAATATTTTCTCCATCAGCTATCATTCTAAACAAGACTGTTGCCATACATATAACATGAATCTACTTACACATTATTTACATATTTAACAATGTCAAACACAACACAGAAGACATAAAGCAACCACACTGACTACATCTCCCAGAAAGCCCAGCGCTCTGGGAGCATGCACGAAGCAGTCTCAAAACGGCAGCACGGACATGTGAAGACACGGCCTGTGTTTACATACTGCTTTAGCCTTGGACTAATACGTTCATTGCATGGACGTCTTGAAAACGAACCCCGTTTTTCATTTGGGGGTTCCCGGTCTCGACCGATTCACGTCTCCATAAATGTTCAAATCAAACATGTAATGTACTAAACACATAGTCACAGATTTCACACTTACTACCAATGTGCAATACACCTCCCAACCGCTAAAGTGGCGCTGTGGCGCAGTAGAAAGCCGGTGCACTCATTCATTGCAGGACGAAGAAGGGGTGAAAAAAATTTCAAGACATCCGACATAAAATGCATGTTTATTGAACAATAACGGATATAACACACAGTAACCCCCGTACACCTGCACGTGCACAAAACACAACACAATGCTCGACAACAGACCACGGAGTCAAACATTAGTCCACATTAGCTCGGCGAGTGTTCAACCACCGGCACGTCTCGGCTAACATCGACCACTGAGAATGCTCCCGGGAGTTAGCCGAGTGCTAACCGAGTGAGATACGCTATACACACATTAGAGGCTCAACACTTATAACGCTAATAAACCAGAAATTATAAGTTACCTAAAGCACGTCGGGATAGCGTGGTGAATGTCAACACAACCATTTATTAATAATTCAGCCGTAACAACTGTGTGGCACAAACCCAGTGCTTTGGTTATAAATAATGTCGGGCTTGGTTCAGCTTCGAACCGAAATATGCGGCTGTGCCGCACTCTAACACACACACACAAACACACGCAAAACCGGACATTATCAGTTTATAAAAAAAACCTGGATGCCCCGGATGGGACGTGAAAAGTGGACATGTCAGGGCAAAAGAGGACGTTTGGTCAGCCTAACGCCGTGAACGTTACCTAACACAAAGAGAAATGTTAACGGCTCATTTCTCCTCTGACACGCCACATACCTGTGTTCTGCCACGGCTCGGTTGTCCAGATACTGGGCAGTCATGACACCAACCAAAGAGGAAATTACTGGACCTGGAAACGGTAAGCCGTTATCTTGCATTTGTCAGCTGCTCTCATGTTCCCTCCTTTTGTGAAGGTCTTGTTGCCGTCCTCTGCATACCAGGCGTCATATGCCCCACAGCGTATTCCCCCGACATTTGTTCGGAATATTTCAAAACGTCTAGCTTTAAATGAACACTGAAGTTGCGTCTTGTCGCCATCTTATCTGTTTACAATCAGCTGAGAGTGTGCAACTGCGCATGTGCGGTCTCTTGTTTTTATGACGGCAGCGTCAGGAGCAGCCACAGATCATCTGGTGGCAAGATAGTTATCTACCAGTGTTGATAAACAAAAGAATATTGGTCATGGCCGAAATAAAGATAAAGATAGATAGATTATATACAGTTAATGCGTTCAAGGTATTGTGAGTCTTTAAAAGTTGACATGGTGTCTCTAGCTCAAAGTATGAGGGACAAGAAGAGGTTGAAAGTCGATGAGTTTTGAAGAGGGTTTTAAGAGTTTCCAATTTACTTCCATTCACACTAATTAGACTGCCACCAGAACGCCACCTATTGGCCAATTTGCACCAAATTCTGCACAAACCCTCACTGGGCCATGGAACACAATTAGCGAAAGTGTTGTGGTAATCTGACTGTATTTGCTCAAGATATGAAAGACTGTCTGTTTTGAAAACAATATGCAGCAATTTGTTGTTTTATATTTTGGGCGTTTTTTGGACGATCAAAATTCTTTTAATAACTTTTTGTCAGGAGGGTCAACAGATGCTTCATGCGAAGTTTGGTGCAAATCAGTCAAATCGCCTAGGAGGAGTTTGAAATAGGTTTTTCATTGTTCGCGATTTTGCAAATGAAAATTTAATGCAAAATTCGGCGTGCCTTACATCACACAATTCAGCTGAATTCAGGGAACACTGAGATACAAAGGTTCAAAACCTGCAACATGTTATGTGGGAGTAGGGGGCCAAAAACGGTTTTGCATTGAAAATTGTGCCACCTGCTGGTGATTTTTGGTGTGTGAGTTACAGGGGCCAGTCTTTACCACCCCTATCAATTTCATTTCCATAAGTGTTATGGTGTTGGCACAGTGCCAAATATTAATTTAGACTGCCACCACAGCACCACATAGAGGCAGATTGGTAAATCCCTTGTCAGATATCCTCAGGAGGGAATTGACAATAATTGTTCTAAGTTTCGTGTTAATCCGAGCAACGTATGTGGAGATATAAAATACTAAAATTTAAAGAGCGCCACCTTGTGGTCATCGCCTGACATTTTGCACAGAGCCTCAGAGGCTCATGGGGAAGTAGTAAACTGAGTTTCATGTCATTGAAACACACCAATGTGGAAATATGCAACACTTCTTGTTTTGCACCAAACCTGCAGGAAGCTGCTATTTCATAACTTCAGTATTCTTTGGAATATCAAAATTCTTTTAATAACTTTTTGTCAGAAGAGTCCACAGATGCTGTGTGCAAAGTTTCGTGCAAATCGGTGAAATTGCCTAGGAGGAGTTCGAAAAAGTAGGTTTGGGACATTTTGCAAATTTGTGGAAAAAACAATTACAGGCGGAAATGGGCGTGGCCTATATCACGAGTTTCAGCACAATTCACTGAACGCGTGGATATAAGGTTTTTGAATGTGCGACAAAGTATATGGGAGTTATGGCCCAAAACGCACTTTCCTTGATTATAGCGCCACCTAGTGGTGGAAATTCAGGACGACAATAGATTTTAAAATTTTTCGCCAGACCTAACGCGTGTGCCATATTCGGTGAGTTTTTGAATTTGGGAAAGGGGCCAAATTGGGGATTATATTGGCAGAAGAATAATAATAAGAACTAAAGCTGCAAGCAGCGATGAACGGGCCCTCGCACCTTCACGGAACTTGGGGGGGCTGGCAGGATGCCTTCTGATGCATCAGTTCATTTCTGTCAAAGTTAGATACCGCATGCAGGAGTGACTCTGCATATCCTTCATACAGTGCTGGAATAACATTTTGTATCACTTCGTCTTTCCACTAGGGGGAGTTGGAGAGCGCACTAATTATACATCATGTTTTTGTACATCAAATATACACCACAGCATGTAGCTTTCAGATAAATCGAAAGATAAGTGTTTGATGAGACCTACTTCCTGTCGCCACTAGATGGTGCTATGGATATCAGACAATATGGTAATGAAAATGTGTTCAGGGCAGGACGAATATGAATCATGTGAAGTTTGGTGGAGATTGGACCATTTATGCCAAAGCTACAGCAATTTCGTTTTTCATGGCGAGACCTCAAGATTCAACACTCAGCAGCGGGTGTGCCATTCAACATTGGACAAATCCTGTAATAACTTTTGGTCACAACGTAGTCACGCTTACATACACCAGGTTTGGAGCCAATCTGATTAATTCTGTAGGACAAGGTCGTTAATTTACAAGCCCTGGAAATGGGCAATAATGCACAAAAGTGGCACAAGTAAATTCAAAATGGCGGACTTCCTGTTGGGTTTGGAGCATGGCTCCAAGAGGCTTTTTTGTACGTAATAGAGTGTTACAGGTGCCTACCAAGTTTCATACATACAGGTCAAACCAGCTTTGGGGGCTGCTTAATTGAAATATTCTAGGGGGCACTGTTGAGCCATCTTGGTGCATCAAAGCACAAAAATCACATCAGACAACAGGACTTGTGACCTGTGATGTGTATGCCACATTTGGTGAGTTTTCAAGCATCCCTTGTCCCTTCAAAACAACATCGTGTTTGATGGCAAACAAGGTGGCGCCACGGTGACAGCGTTTCATGAAAACTCAAAAGCTTCATTTTTAAGCATCATCAAGGTCTAAGGACTTAGACCAGCAAGTTTGAGGTGGGTCTGATTAACCTGCTAGAAGCGGGACATCAAAGAATGTATAAAGTAGCGTTCTGTTGCCAGAAGATGGCGCTATGGCGGTGATTCAAAATTCCTCTGTAGATGTGTTCAGGGCTGGACTGTCATCATATGTGTGAAGTTTTGGCAAGATATTCCCACGTGGAGTGAAGTTACAGCAACGTTTATCATCACGGCGAAACATCAAAGTTCGCCGCCAGGCCGTGGCCACGCCCTTCGACGAAAACTCACAGTTTCCACAATAAAGCATCATCAACGCCTTATGACTTTTTTCACTAAGTTTGAGGTGGATCTGGTCAATTCTGTAGGAGATGTACATTAAAGTCTAAAACATGACATTTCCCATTGCCAGTAGGGGGCGCTATGTTAAGCTCCAATTATTGACATGTAGATGTGTTCAGGGTGGGACTGTCATCAATCCTGTGAAGTTTGGGCAAGATTGGACCATGTATGCTGGAGTTATAAACTACTTCCTGTTTAGTGGCAAGACCCCTAACTTTGACGCCATCCCACGGTCACACGCATTGACGAAAACTCAAGCTTTTGATAACTTTTCATCTTCAAGGTCTTGGGATGGGACAGACCATGGTTTGAAGTCGATCGGATGAAATTTCTAGGACTAGTTCGTTCATTTATGACCCCTGGAAGTGGTCAAAAATGCACCAAAATTGCACAGTAAATTCAAAATGGCCGACTTCCTGTTGGGTTTAGAGCATGCCTCTAAGAGGCTTTTTTGTACATCTCTGAGCGTTACATAAGCCTGCCGAGTTTCATACATGTAGGTTAAACTAGTTTCAGGGGCTGTTTCCTCAAACTTGTGTAGCGGGCGCTACTGAGCCATTTTTTGGAACTCACAAGACGAGACCCTTAAAATATCAAATTTTTCACCAGTTCTGAGATGTGTGCAAAGTTTCATGAGTTTTCGGGTATGTTAAACCTCCCAAAAAGGCAATTTATTTGGAGGAATAATAATAATAATAATAATAATAATAATAATAATAATAATAAATCCTTGCATTTCAATAGGGTACTCGCACCGCTAGGTGCTCGGGCCCTAAGAATAAAAAATCCTTGCATTTCAATAGGGTCCTCGCACCGCTAGGTGCTCGGGCCCTAATAATTAAATCTGCAAGCAGCGATGAACGGGCCCTCACAGTCCACGCGCGTCGGGGCATGCTGCTGCCTGGGGGCGTGCACCTAGATGTCTTGTCAGCTGTGATAAATAAAAAAAATAAAAGTAATCTCTTACTTACATTTCCAGTATACAGGTAGGCACCCAACCCACGTATGTATTTTGCCAAAAAGTAGAAGCGGAATACATGCCCAATAGTTCAAGGTCTTCTGACTCTTTAAAAGTTGACATGGTGTCTCTGGCTCAAAGTATGAGGGACAAGAAGAGGTTGAAAGTCGATGAGTTTTGAAGAGGATTTGAAGATTTTCCAATTTACTTCCATTCACACTAATTAAACTGCCACCAGAGCGCCACCTATTGGCCGATTTGCACCGAATTTTGCACAAACCCTCATCAGGCCATGGAACACAATTAGCGAAAGTGTTGTGGTAATCCGACTGTATTTGCTCAAGATATGAGATTGATTGTTTTGAAAACAATGTGCAGGAATTTGTTGTTCTATATTTTGGGCGTTTTTTGGACGATCAGAATTCTTTTACTAACTTTTTGTCAGGAGGGTTAAGAAATGCTACATGCAACGTTTGGTGCAAATCAGTCAAATTGCCTAGGAGGAGTTTGAAAAAGTATGTTTTTCATTTGTTGCGATTTAGCGAATGGAAAGTTACTGTGAAAGTGGGCGTGGCTTACACCACACAATTCAGCTGAATTCAGGGAACACTGAGATACAAAGGTTCAAAACCTGCGACATGTTATGTGGGAGTTGTGGGCCAAAAACGGTTTTGCATTGAAAATTGTGCCAACTGCTGGTCATTTTTGGTGTGTGAGTTACAGGGGCCAGTCTATACCACCCCTATCAATTTTATCTCCATGAGTGTTATGGTGTTGGCACAGTGCCAAATATTAAATTGGACAGCCACCAGAGCACCACCTAGTGGCACGCATCACTGAAGCAGTTACGTGCAAACTCAGAGTAAGTTAACCCTGACGTGGTGTGACGTTTCATCTTTGTACTCCAAGAAAAACCCTATGGGGAGGGGTTTTTGAAAATTTCAAGGGAGACTATAGAGGCATTTTGTCCCCCCCATGGGCGACGCCCCTATCAGATGTAAGAGCTTGCCATTCTTGACCTGTGTATCAATTTTGTGAGGATATGAGGTCGCTGAAGCCATCAAAAAGCCAACTGATTTGGTGGCGAGGGCGGCGTCTTAGCTGCCACACCCCTTGACATAGAGAAAAGCTTTTAATAACTTTTGATCAGCATGGTCTCAGGGGCTGAGGCTGCTGAGTAACCGGGTGCTGCAGGGAGATCCAGAGCAGGCATGGATTGGTGGTGTAAATGTGGGGCTTACTGGCTACTTTATTAGGTACACCTGTGCAATCTAATACAATCCAATACAACAGCTCTGCCACACATTGTACATTTAAAAAGTTTTTATATTTTTAGCTTTTGTCAGAAAGGTGATTATTCTACTTTATTATTGAAGTTGTAGTGGGTGGTGTTGGTTTACCGGACTGCAAGATGGTTACAGAAAAAATATCAGTGCCAGAGGCGGTCCTGGCTAGTTTTACGCCCTGGGTGAACCATCCCTCGGCGCCCCACAACCCCACCTCTCCCCACCCCCACGGTAAGATACCAGTGAAAGTATCACGGTTCTGAGTAGTATCACAAAACCACGGCAAGAATGAGGCAGACGTGCCTTTTGTCATTTATAAAAAGATAAATCACTTTTCTATAATACATCAGTGATATTTCAATGGAATAAATTACTTATTGACTTATTCATACTTCAAAAACAGCATTAATAAGTGATTAACCCTATGGGCCCTAGGCGTTTTTGGGGTATTTTTACTGTCTTTACTTTTAAGCTCATATCACAGTCATTATAAAGGCTACATACACATGCTATATCTTGTTGTTTTCAGGACAATGTGGGCTATCCAGATTTGCCATCATTTCATGTCCTTCTATGTGCCTGTATTGCATATAAATTTTTATATCAATGAAAAAAACAAATCCGTGTTACTAAATTCTTACATTTTTACATTATCTCAGCATAGCAAGTTCAAACATGACATATTCTGCCATATCTGAAGAGGGGAGACTCTCTGGAATCTGGCAATATAAGAACCATGATGGTGGGACATTCTGTCACTTCACAGCTGTCCAAAACATGTGGTTTGTGCCAGGCCGACATGATTGCCAGTATTTTTTCATTATTGCAAGAAATTCCATTGGCTCATTCACAAGTCAAAAATGTGTTTTCTCTGAAAGAAACATGCAATATTTACATCTAAGATAATAGAAAAATAGTCAACCAAGTGCAATGATGTCCTCCAAGATAATGTTTGCCAGTTTCTTTGCAGTTAAAAAAAATTGGGCATTGGGGGGGCACATGTCCCCCTCAATGTATATGGTGACTACGGCCCTGTCAAGCATGCATAATTAGGCTACAGATGTCTGGGTGCTCAAAGGTGAAGTGGCTGTCCTTGTCATACAAAGTTTGATGGAGTGTCAACTGGACAATCTGGAGATATTTGCATCTTGAAAGCTGGACTACAAATGTGGATAGACAGGGAGAAACACACACAAGCCTAAGACGTGGTAAGATACGATATTCCTCACTATATGAAGTGACTGATAACAAGATCTGTATAATGGATTGTAAAGAAAATCGTCAGGTTTTTATTTTGTAGACAATTAATCTGTATTTATAGCGTGACAGGATGACAGTACAATGATGTGTGTGGTATCACTGGAAAGCTCTGCTTTCATGTGATATGCGTGGCATTTCTGTGCAAGCCTGCATTCGCGAGTAATCCATCCAAGAGTAATGTGTGTGCAAAGCTGTATGAAAGCTCTGTTATACATCATTTTAGTGTAAATTTATCATTTTTTTTCATTGTGAAAACATTGGACTACCGACAAGTGCTTGGCCTTGTCGGAAAGCTACAATTCCGCTGTTTCATGTGATATGCGTGGCTTCTCGCTATGACGCATGGTCGCGAGAAAATCAATAGAGAAGAACCATAGACTGTATAAAATAATGGACGTAGTCGCCGTGGACGTCATCTGTCCGTTTCTGAAGAGTGGATTTGAAGCTCAAAATACTCCGCTCTGGACGTCGCCATCTTGGCAGTGCCTGACTCCGCCCAACTCCCGGACAATCAAAAATGGGCAAAGAGGTGGGCCAAAGGAAGCCTGGCTGTCTAAACACGCCCACCTCGCTCGGCGCTGCTAAGTTAGCTAAGGCTAACAAGCTAGGCTAAGAAGCTACGAGGCTAAGAAGCTACGCTACTTTGGCTAGCCCTGTGGTGTTGGCTGCTCCCTTGGTGCCAGCTCCCTCACGAAACTTGAGGTAAGTTGAGTTTAGCTGAAACTAACGTTATACAACAAACTTTGAAACAATGATTCAGCTGTTATCTTAAAAAAAAAAACCGCTTCAACTTTTTTTTAAATATATAACGCTAATAATTTATTACACTCATTTTACTTTCATATACACAGCGTGGATCATTGGTGACAGCTATGTCCGGCGTGGTGTCCAGAGAGCTGCAGAGACCTTGGGAAGCACCCTCAGCATGCCGGGCGTCCGTGTCTGCTGGTTTGGCTGACTGCAGTGGGGAGGCCTTCTCTCCTTCTTTTCGCACTCCCTGCAAGGAAGAGCAGCACCAGATGTCCTCATCTTCCACTGTGGCGGCAATGACATGGGGAAGGTCAGCAGTGTCAAGCTGGTGAGCATGATGAAGGAGGACCTGCACCAGCTTCACCTCCAGCATCCTGGCATTAAGATAATATTTTCTTCATTGGCCCAAAGGTGCAGGTGGGAGGCTGGTGGCAATCCAGCAAAGATTGATAAAGCCAGGAAATGTGTGTTATGGCTACATTTGTTCATAGTTTAAATGGTGCCATAATTGAGCACCCTCACATCAGACACATTCATCTCACACCTAGAAGAAATTATATGTTTTTAAGTAAATTAGTTAATTGTCTTAAAGACCACCTCCAAATGCAGTGAACTGCTTACAGTTGGCAGTGTTACTGCTTTTGAATTTGGCCTTTAGGACACATTTTGTTAGGCCTGATCATAGCCCAGGCTGTCATGGCTAATGTTGAGTTTTGATATTCATCTATAACTTGTTTAAAATTTCAATAAATTCTATTTACATTTGCACTCCTTTTGTCTTTGTTACTGACTGAATGTTGTATTTCACAATCAAATCTGACTGTCAATTGAAAGGGCAAACAAATCATATACTACAGACAAAACATTAAGCATTAATGTTTAACATTGTCACTGACAAAAATTAAGCTGTCCATTTCTGTGTGGGCCTGATTATTTTAACTTTGTACTTGAAGATAACTAAGCACCACCCAGCAGCAGAGCCTGAGAAGATTTTGAAGAGTAACCTTTGTTTGCTGCTCTGTTAGAAGTCTAGTTTTAACACAGAAGAATGTGACTGGATAAAAGGGCTCAAAGTGAAAAACAAAGAATTAGCTGGACACAATAGTTTTGAAGCCCCCAAGGAGGTATCACTTGTTTGCTATGTTGCCAACTCTGAGAGGGTCTTCCTCAGGCAAAGGTACTGTGACGTTTTTATAGTGAGGCAAACAGAAAGATAATCAGCCAATTATGTGTTGCTGGTTTTTTTAGCCTCACTATATAAGTCTCAATACCAAGCAATACCCACAGAACCTTCTCATATGTCACAACGTCACAAATAAACAATACCTCCTACGGGACTTAAAACTATTCAGTGTGCACATATTTCCTTGTTTTTCACAAAAGAAGAGTTTCTTGGTGAATTTTCTTCGTTTGTCTTAAAGAAATGTTCAAACAAAACCAGCACATAACATCAGCTTTTCTTTTTTCTTTTTTTTTACATTCTGCTAAGATAAATGCAAACTTGGGTAAATGTTAAGACATAAATGAAAACATTAGGATGCCATTAATAACTATTATATTTTGTTAAAGGTTTAAATCACCACTATATTTCCAATCATTACAGGAAACTGATGAAAGACAGCTTTCAAAAAAATTGCTTTTACTCTAAAGTAAATTTTGTCTGATCCACTTCATATCACAAAAATTCGAACCATTTCACAAACAGTTTAACAAAATTAAGTCAAAGCGTGCATTCATGAAAATATCCATTTTAAAATGTTACAAAAAGTACACATGGAATAAATGAAAAGATTTATAACAGTAATTATAAAACCTATGGATTAGGACCCAGTGTCATAATTTGCAAAAATCTTAATTTCTTGTTAAACAACCTCTGTACTGTGGAGTAAATATCACATTGGTCGAGGCGTTGTAACTTTCCACAAGTGTCCTACATGAGAGAAAGATAATAGGTTAAAAACACAGGTAGAAAACATTGACTACAGCCTGTCTTGGTTAAAAGCCCACTCACCACCAAAATGATCTTATTGCTGAGTAAGTGGCTGTCATTCATAAAGTAGTTTTGTGTTTAAGTTCTGTAGATATTCGACTTTATATTTGAATGTGATTTTAAATTTAACTGTACTACCAAGACAAAAGGAGTATGAATGTACAGTATGCAATTCATCCACATTAAAATAATTGTTGCTATCAAAAGGAAACTGAACTGTTCTCAAAGCTCACTGCCACTGTGGAATCATGCTATGTTCAGCTGTCTCATTATGAGAATATTTTTCCATTGGTTCTTCACAGACTGTGTGTGGGGAAAAAGATAGTAATTCTCACTTTGATAAAGGGTCTTTGCATAAAAGGCACTAAAATGTTAAAGTTGGTAAATACATGTCATGTTCCTTGATTAATAAAATCTTCATTTGGCCTTTTGCATCAGGGGAACACTAAACTGCACTGGTGTGTCAGTAATTTCACCTTATCAGGAATAGTACGGAGCAAGCTGTGCCCTAATCGAGTACTTAGTAATGTATGACAATTAGTAATTTATGTAATGCATTTAAATGTATTATGGACAATAATTCATCATTTCAAACTAATAAGTTTCTTGACTCTTTGTGAGGTACTGTATGAAAAAAAGGTGTCTTTATCCTGGAGTCAGTGCTGAAGTGAAGACTCTCAAAGTGTTCACTGCACAGATGGGAAGTCTTGTTTGGAGTCCAGTTCTGTCTCCTCGTGTTGAGTGTCCACTGGTCCAGTCTGTCTGGGTCACCTAGAGGAAAACTTTACACAGACAAATAGATATTAAAAGTAATATATGTGTTAGGTTACCTACTTAACAGACTCCATTACATGCAAACAATACAACTTAACTTACTTCAATGTTTAACAGATCATAATCAATTTATTTTAGCAAAACAAAAAGGTGGTGGCCATCACAGTCCTCATATTCTGTCTGTGCATTATCTATTGTTGTGTAAGCACAGGCCTATATCATACAGTAATCTTATTAATATTTTATATGTGACAGTCAAATGTCACATTAGTTTTTTTTCCAATTACGTTACACACCTTATTGTAATTTCACACAGTTCGCCACTTTTTAATTCACATACACAAGTATAGCCTTAATGTTACGTTAACATTACACTGCTCATATGACAACGTTAACATTGCAACACGTTAGCTAACTAACGTGGTGGACCTTTATTTTCAAACCTCACACAGCCTCAGCCTTTTGTTCAAAATATTCTCTCCCTAAATGCCTACATCCTAACACTTCTCTGTCAGGCTCTGACTTAGATGCATCCCTGGACTGGCGTCTTGCTCGAAGGCTAACCGTTAGATGGCTGGTTAGCTAGTTAACGAGCTAAGCTTGTGTTGTATCGTGTTGTCTGTGGCTCTGTAACTTGATGTGGATGTTGCTGCTGTGATACAGGTCGCATTTGAAAATGAGACCTCCGGTATCAACGTGATTTTACATGTATTAAATAAAGACTTAATAATATAATAATAAGCTGACAAGCTAGATGGTGACCACTAATTAATGCTAACATATAAACATAAATAAAATAATACTAGAATTTCAGAATTTCACTTACCGAAAAACCTGGAGCACAGACTTCTTGGACGGTCTGTTGGTATAATTAGTCGAACAGCAAGCCATATTACTTCAATATTTGCCTGAAAAATTATCCGAAAGGCGCAAACACGGCTGAGAGTACAGGTTCAATGCCTTGAACATGGGCACGAATTGGCTGAGATGACGCCGAGCAGACGGCCGAGTCGAGGCTCAGCTCTGCAGCAGAGCCAGCGGCTAGTTAGCATGCTAGTTAGCCACCCGTGATGGTGCGACCTGTCAGTTAAAGTGACCACGCCCTTAATTATGCACAATTTCAAACCTTAATAACATTTAAACGAAAGAGTTAGAAAAAAATTCACCCCCCCCCCCAGAGTTGTCATGAAAGGGGAACTTAACTATAGAGACCAAAACCATTTTTTGTACCAGGCTGTAAACATGTTTATTTCTGCTCTAAAGTTGGGCATTTTAACATGGGGGTCTATGGGAATTGACTCACTTCCGGAGCCAGCCTCAAGTGGACAGTCAGTGAACTGCAGTTTTTGGCACTTCCGCATTGGTCTCACTCGTCTCCCCGGGAGGTTGGGGCTTGAGAAGAACAGGTGTGAATTTGGACGCACTATGCGTCGTTCGGGCCCAAAGGGTAGGGGGGATCAAAATAAAATTAAAAAACTTCATAAAAATCAACCAGCCACCCTCCCCTGACAAGTAACGAACAGTCCCTAAAGTGCAGTGATGTTTGTGGGCCGTTACTGACACAAAGAGAGAAATGTGAATGGCTCGTTTCTCCTCTGACACGCCACATATTAGCCTACCTGTGTGCCGCCACGGCTCGGTTGTCCAGGTACTGGGCAGTCATGACACCAACGAAAGAGGAAATTACTGGACCTGGAGACGGGCTTGTGTGTCGCTGGTAAGCCGTTATCTTGCGTTTGTCAGCTGCTCTCATGTTCCCTCCTTTTGTGAAGGTTTTGTTGCCGCCCTCTGCTAACCAGGCGTCATATGCCTCGCGGCGTATTCCCCCGACATTTGTTCGGAATATTTCAAAACTTCTAGCTTTAAATGAACACTGAAGTTGCGTCTTGTCGCCATCTTATCTGATTACAATCAGCTGAGAGTGCATGTGCCTGGGTGAGGGTTGATGTGTTTGTGTGTGGATGTGTGTAATCCGGGTCTAGCGCTCTATAAATGCCAAAAATGTCACATAAACACCACCAGTTTATAAAAGAGGCCGGCCTTTATTTATTAATTTTTTTTAAAAGGCCGACTGCTAATAGGGCCCGCCGGGCCCGGCCCGGTAACGTAAACGTTACAGCAGAGAGATGCTGAGCACAATTACACAACGATAACTTACCACGTCTGTTCGTTTTGTGATGCCGACAGATTCAAATGCTTATCTTTCAAGAAAAGCATTTGAACCATTCCCGAGCTTCTGAGCTCCATCCTTTCACTGTAGTCCTCGTAAACAAACATTTTACAGACCGTTTCCACAGGCGTGTTGGGATCGATGTCCAGCACAAATTGTTTAATCCTGTCCGTATACGTCACTCTGCTCCACGTCTTCGGCTTGTTACCGCAACCTTTTACATTACATGTGTAAACCATGATTTACAACAGCACCCTATAAACCTTTCTCAAACTTTCTGCTGGGTCCAGCTGACGATACCGCAAATGCAAGGCTGCAAGCAATAACTACGGCACTGTCTCAAGTGCAAACTGTGTCATTCCGCCCAGTGGTTTATTGAAGAAAGTAGTTCCGAGTATTTGCTTCATGTGTCGTAATGTTACTTAATTATACATTATTATTTCATAGCGTGGGGGATGCGCAAGCCGTGTGTTTTCCACTAGAGCGTTTTGGAGTCATTTGATGGTGTAATTGATTAGTTTTGAGGGAGAGAGGGGGCTGTATCACCTCCATTTCAGCTGGCAGCTCTGTCCCACCGATCTAAAAACAGCAGGCACTGAAAATTAAAGGTATCAGAATCAAGAACTCCCCATTCTTGACCTGTGTATCAATTTTCGATCAGATACTCAGATTTCTTCGTCTCTTGTTTTTATGACGGTAGCGTCAGGAGCAGCCAAAGACCACCTGGTGGCAAGATAATTATCTGCCAGTGTTCATAAAGAAAAGATTATTGGTCATGGCCGAAATAAAGATAAAGATCCTGTGCTCTCCCTTACCCGCGATTTTAAACTGATTTATTTTAGCTTTGGAGTGACTTTTAAGCTATCTGTTTGGACATCAGTTGTTTTTATTTTTGTTTTTATCTCATTTAATCGGACGTTATTTTAATCACTGGATGTCCATGCATTAGGGGTTTTAACGGCCGACACGGCCTGCTTGACAGGTGGGAAAGCTTCCGCCAGCATAGCCTATATATGGCTAATTCTATGCACGCCGATGTGGACCCCCAGCTTGTAAAAGCAGACAAAAAGATTTCTGACCTGAAAGAGGACATTCGCCGGCTCTCTGGTGAGCTAAACATCAAATCCTCCATGCTGACCGCCCTCCAGGAGGTGGCTTGAACAGTCGCTCCAGATCGCCTCACTCACGGTGGCCCTCCAGGACACGGTGCACTGGGATCCCAGCGCTTGGCCTCCACCGTCTTCCAGCTCAACACCGAGTCGCCGGTGGTCTTGGGTGGAGGTGGTCGGTAGGGGTAAAAGAAGCCCTGGCTGTGCTGCCTCACCTCCGCGCCTCAGCCTGTCAAACCGCTACAGCGCCCTGGCATCGGACAGAGATCCAGATGCTGGCACTGCAGACGCTGCCGCTGCGGCTCCTTCCCCGCCGACCGGTGCTGTTCCAGCCGCACCCCGCTTGGAGGAGTCGGCCTCGGCGTCTAACGGTGCTGTGGCTCCCTCTCCGCCCGCCGGTGGTACACCTGCAGCGCCCTGCACGGATGGATCCGCGTCTTCCTCGCTGGCACCTGAGGACCGGAGTGCCGCGGCTGCAGGACCTGACCAACGACTCCCATCCCGGACATCGGCTTCCGCGGCGCGTCGGAGGCTCCTAAAGGAGGCTGTACGGAGACGCTCCGGGGGACTCCTCTCCCACAGCCGGGATGGCGCTGCTCCTGCCGGGGCCGGGACCGGGACCGCCGAGTCGCCGCCGCTCCTGCCCCCCCGGTCACGCAGCATGGACCGTCCACCTGCCTCATGTGAGTCACCCAATCCCCATCGTGTTCCTCTTCGTCCTCTTTTTCCTCCTTCCACCATGTTGTTTGGAGACAGCATCATCAGGAATATTCGTTTTTTCAACGCCACAACTCACTGCTTTCCTGGAGCCACAGTTGCGGTCATCGTTGACAAACTTCCAGAACTACTTCATTCACTCCCTTCCTCCATAAATCGGCTGATTTTCCATTTGGGCTCAAACGACATGGCCCGCCGGCAATCAGAGCAGACAAAAATGGATTTTGTTGCTGTTTTTAACCTTTTAAAAAACTGTGGTAAGTCGGTCTTTATCAGCGGTCCCCTGCTGTCCCGCGGGGCAGAACGCTTCAGTCGGGTACTCTCCCTCAATTCATGGGTCCAGGCTGCCTGTAGCACCTATGGTTTCACTTTTATTGACAATTTTAACTTATTTTGGAACCGGTCCTCTTTTTTCAGGGCTGACGGGCTTCACCCGAGCAGGCTGAGCAGCCGCATGTTAGCGGCTAACATTCAGCACGCTGCTCAGTGTGCCCCATGTGACTGACTTACATTGGAAGCACACGCCCCCCGGTTTCCTCTTTGGTTCATCCCCAACCCACTCCCACATCCACATCCATCCCAGTCAGAATTTCAAACAGATTTAACAGAACAACTTCACCATGGACCAATAGCAACCCCAAAAACTTAGTTCCCCTCACACCTGCTCCACACTCACCACATTGTGATGATGAGCGCACGTTTGGCACAGACATTAACCTGGCCATGCTGAACGTGCGCTCTCTTTTAAATAAAACTTTTATCATAAATGACATGATTTTGGATAACAAGTTGGACAGTATTCTTTTAACAGAGACATGGCTTGGCACTGACGCACCTGTTGTTCTCACTGAGGCCTGCCCACCAAATTTTAATTTTTTATTTTCTACTAGGGGGGGTAAAAAAGGAGGCGGAACTGCTTCAGTCACTAAAAATTCACTGCACTCTACTGAAGTTTCTTATAACAGCTACTCATCATTTGAGTATCATGCCTTTGTTTTTGGCAGCCCTCCTATTCTTTGTATCACAGTTTACAGACCACCCCACCATTCCACCTTTTTTATCACTGATTTTTCAGAACTATTAACAATCATACACACCACCTGTAACAGAATTTTAATAACTGGTGATTTTAATTTACATGTTGATAATACCTCGGATCCAATGTCCAGAGAATTTTCAAACCTTTTAACCTGCATGGATTTTAAACAGCACGTCACACAGCCGACTCACAACAGAGGACACACCCTG
Source organism: Epinephelus fuscoguttatus (assembly GCF_011397635.1). Classification (NCBI taxonomy): domain Eukaryota; kingdom Metazoa; phylum Chordata; class Actinopteri; order Perciformes; family Serranidae; genus Epinephelus; species Epinephelus fuscoguttatus. Next base: position 51,541,664 of record NC_064752.1, read on the forward strand.
GACCTGGTCATAACCTATGGTCTGTCCACTAGTGTGTCCTCTGTTGTTGACCTGGCTGTGTCTGACCACTACTGTGTGTATTTTAACATCACCAGTTTTAGCCATCAGGAGGCCCTGGTGAGAACGGTGAGGAAACGCTACCTAATTTCTGAAGTGGCTGCAAATTTTATCAAGATTTTACAGAGCACTCCTGCTGAAATTTTCCCTGCACTCTGTGATTTTATTGTGGACAATTTTAACAGTAAATTAAAGTTAACACTTGACTCAGTGGCTCCACTTTTAACCAAAATCATAAAAACAAAACCTACACCCCCGTGGAGAAATGATAACATCAAAAGACTGAAAAGAAAATGCAGGAGTGCAGAGAGGAGGTGGAGAAAAAACAAATTGACAGTTCATTTTGAAATATTACGTAAACAACTCAAAACCTACAATAAAACAGTCAAACAGGCAAGAATATCCCACTTTTCAAAACTCATTTCCGATCATAAAAACAACCCCAAATTTCTTTTCTCCACCTTCAATCTTTTAACTAGCACCAATTTTAATAAACCATCCAACATATCAACAGATGCCCTCTGCGAGGACGTTGCAGACCACTTCAGAAGTAAAATCAATGATATCAGGTCCAGTCTTTTATCCCAACGGAATGTAATTTTTAACACACCTGGATCATTGCTTTTACCTGAGGAAACACTGGAGAGTTTTGTCCTGGTTGATGCAAGGACACTTGGTCGAGTTTTCTCCCAGGTAAACCCAACAACTTGCCTTTTAGATTCCCACATCACTTTTAAAGACATTTTATGGATTCTTTGAGGAACAGATTTTAAATATAGTGAATTACTCTCTTCAGACGGGTGTCTTCCCCGCTGCCTTCAAAACAGCGGTGGTGAAGCCCCTTCTGAAGAAGAGTAATTTAGATCCCAACATTTTTAATAATTACTGACCTGTATCCAACTTACCGTTTTTAAGTAAGATTTTAGAAAAACTGGTTTTTAACCAAGTAAATGATTTTTTAAAAAGAAACTGTATTTTAGAGAAATATCAATCTGGTTTTAGGATGAACCACAGTACCGAGACAGCCCTTTTAAAGATTTTAAATGATATTAGGTTGAATGTTGATTCACAAAAACTCACAGTCTTGGTACTACTGGATCTAAGCGCCGCCTTTGATACAGTAGATCACCACATTTTATTAAACAGACTCAGAAACCTGGTGGGCCTCTCTGGTACTGTTTTTAAGTGGTTCAGCTCTTATCTCACAGATCGTTGTTTCTTTGTAAGTATGGATACATGTTCCTCCAGAACGCATGAAATTAGGTGTGGGGTGCCCCAAGGGTCAATTTTAGGTCCAACTCTTTTTAATCTCTACATGCTTCCCCTTAGGGACGTCATCAGGAGGCATGGCATCAGCTTCCACAGTTACGCAGATGACACACAGCTGTACATCGCTGTGTCTCCTGATGACACAGGGCCAATTAATACCCTTTTTAACTGCATTTTATATATCAAGTCATGGATGGCAGTGAATTTCCTACAGGTCAACCAGGACAAAACAGAGGTTTTAATTATTGGTTCTGAAGGCCAGAGAGAGAAACTTTTACCAAAACTACAAGATTATAAACCTTCACAATGTGTGAAGAACCTGGATGTCATTTTTGACTCTGAGCTTAGTTTTATTCCACACATCAAAAATGTAACAAAGACAGGTTTTTATCATCTTAAGAATATAGCCAGAGTCCGTTTCTCTCTCAGGCTAACACGGAGGTGCTGATGCATGCTTTTATCTCTTGTCGTTTAGATTACTGTAATGCCCTGCTGTCTGGTCTTCCCAAAAAGACCATCTCTAACCTGCAGCTACTCCAAAACTCAGCCACATGAGTGCTGACGAGGACCAGAGGGCGGGAGCACATTTCACTAGTTTTACAATCGCTGCATTGGCTCCCCGTGTGTTTCAGGATCGATTTTAAGGTTCTTTTACTAGTTTTTAAATGTCTCAACGGTCTTGGGCCATCTTATTTACCTGACCTGCTTTTATCATATCAACCCTCGCGGATCCTGAGGTCCTCCGGCACCGGCCTTTAATTGTTCCAAGAGTTAGAACAAAAACCCACGGGGAGGCTGCATTTAGCCATTATGGCCCTCACTTACGGAACAGCCTGCCGGAGAGCATCAGGACTGCAGAGACTGTTGATGTTTTTAAAAGGAGGCTCAAGACTCACCTTTTTAATTTAGCTTTTAACTGATTTCTTTTACTCTTTTAATTCTTCTATTATATGTTCTTTTTACTTTCTAATGCTTTTAAATGATTTATGTTTAAATCTTTATGCATTTTAGTCTTGAAATCTTTATTTATTTATTTATTTATTATCATTATTATTAATATTATTTTAATCTTTAACTCTTTAATTTTTCCTAATCTCCACACCATGTGTGGAGTCCACCCCGGTCTGTCTGGTCAGGGTGGTCTCTGTGGCGGCGCTCCCTGTGGCTGTGGGCTGTAGTGCCTCTCAGTGTGGATGGCTCCCCATAGGTGGTTCTTTCCTCACCTGGTTCCTCAGTGCCCAGCCATGTTATTGACTATATTGACTGTGTGTGTGTGTGTGTGTGTGTGTGTGTGTGTGTGTGTGTTTATATGTGGGGGTGGGAGGGGCGGATTTTCAATATGTATGTATTGTTTTTTGTTTGTTTTTATTCTGTGAAGCACTTTGTGCTGCATTTTTAATGTATGAAAAGTGCTATACAAATGAAGTTTGATTGATTGATTGAATGAGGGACAAGAAGAGGGTGAAAGTCAATGAGTTTTGAAGAGGATTTGAAGATTTTCCAATTTACTTCCATTCACACTAATTAGACTGCCACCAGAGCGCCACCTATTGGCCGATTTGCACTGAATTTTGCACAAACCCTCATCGAGCCATGGAACACAATTAGCAAAAGTGTTATGGTAATCCGACTGTATTTGGTCAAGATATAAAAGACTGTTTGTTTTGAAAACAATGTGCAGGAATTTGTTGTTTTATATTTTGGGCGTTTTTTGGACAAACAAAATTCTTTTAATAACTTTTTGCCACGAGGGTCCACAGATGCTTCATGCAAAGTTTGGTGCAAATCAGTCAAGTCGCCTAGGAGGAGTTCAAAAAAGTAGGTTTCTCATTGTTCGCGATTTTGCAAATGGAAATTTAATGCAAAAGTGGGTGTACCTTACATCACACAATTCAGCTGAATTCAGGGAACACTGAGATATAAAATTTCAAAACGTGTGACATGTTATATGGGAGTTGTGGCCAAACACGCTTTTGCATTGAAAATAGTGCCACCTGCTGGTCATTTTTGGTGTGTGAGTTACAGGGGCCAGTCTTTACCACCCCTATCAATTTCATTCCATAAGTGTTATGGTGTTGGCACAGTGCCAAATATTAAGTTAGACTGCCACCACAGCGCCACCTAGTGGCAGATCGGTAACTCCTTTTTCAGATATCCTCAGGAGGGCATTGACAATAATTGTTATAAGTTTCATGTTAATCCGAGCAACCGATGTGGAGATATATAACACTGCAATTTAAAGAGCGCCACCTTGTGGTCATCGCCTGACATTTTGCACAGAGCTTCAGGGGCTCATGTGTAAGGAGTAAACTGAGTTTCATGTCATTTGGACACACATTATGGAGATATGCAGCACTTCCTCTTTTGTACCAAATCTGCAGGAACCTGCTATTTAATAACTTCAGTAATCTTGGGAATATCAAAATTTTTTTAATAACTTTTTGTCAGAAGAGTCCACAGATGATGTGTGCAAAGTTTCGTGCAAATCGGTGAAATTGCCTAGGAGAAGTTCGAAAAACTAGGTTTACGTCATTTTGCACATTTGCGGAAAAAGAACGTAGGCGGAAATGGGCGTGGCCTACATCACGAGATTCAGCACAATTCACTGAACGCGTGCATATAATGTTTTTGAATGTGCAATAAAGTATATGGGAGTTATGACCCAAAACGCACTTTCCTTGATCATAGCGCCACCTACTGGTGGAAATTCAGGACGACAATAGATTATAAAATTTTTCGCCAGACCAAACGCGGGTGCCAAATTTGGTGAGTTTTTGAATATGGGAAAGGGGCCAAATTGGGGATTAAATGTTCGTAAGTATAATAATAATAATTAAAGGTTCAAGCAGCGATGAACGGGCCCTCGACCTTCACGCAACTCGGGGGGGCTGGCAGGACGCCAGGGTGGGACAAATAAATCATGTCAAGTTTGGTGGACAACAGACCATTTACTCCAAATTTATAGCAATTTCCTGTTTCATGGAGACATCAAAATTAAACCTCTGCAGCACATGTAGACACTAATGATATGTCATGTTTGTGTACATCAAATATAGACCACAGCATTGAAATTTCAGGTTAATCCAAAGATAACTGTCTGATAAGAAGTACTTCCTTTCGACACTAGGTGGCGCTATGATTATCAGGCAATATGGTAATGAAAATGTGTTCAGGGCGGGACTAATATGAATCATGTGAAGTTTGGTGGAGATTGGACCATTTATGCCAAAGCTACAGCAATTTAGTTTTTCATGGTGAGACCTCAAGATTCAACGCTTGGCAGCGGGCGTGCCATTCAACATTGGGCAAATCCTGTGATAACTTTTGGTCACAACGTAGTCACGCTTACATACACCAACTTTGGAGCCAATCTGATTAAATCTGTAGGACAAGTTTGTTAATTTACAAGCCCTGGAAATAGGCAAAAACGCACAAAAGTGGCACAAGTAAATTCAAAGTGGCTGACTTCCTGTTGGGTTTGGAGCATGGCTCCAAGAGACTTTTTTGTACGTAATAGAGTGTTACAGGTGCCTACCAAGTTTCATACATGCAGGTCAAACCAGCTTTGGGGGCTGCTTGATTGAAATATTCTAGGGGGCGCTGTTGAGCCATCTTGATGCATCAAAGCACAAAAATCACATCAGACAACAGGACTTGTGACCTGTAAATGTGTATGCCACGTTTGGTGAGTTTTCAAGCATCCCTTGTCCCTTCAAAACAACATCGTGTTTGATGGCAAACAAGGTGGCGCCACGGTGACAGAGTTTGATGAAAACTCAAAAGCTTCATTTTTAAGCATCATCAAGGTCTAAGGACTTAGACCAGCAAGTTTGAGGTGGGTCTGATTAACCTGCTAGAAGCGGGACATCAAAGAATGTATAAAGTAGCGTTCTGTTGCCAGAAGGTGGCGCTATGGCGGTGATTCAAAATTCCTCTGTAGATGTGTTCAGGGCTGGACTGTCGTCATATGTGTGAAGTTTTGGCAAGATATTCCCACGTGGAGTCAAGTTACAGCAACGTTTATCATCACGGCGAAACATCAAAGTTCGCCGGTAGGCCGTGGCCATGCCCTTCGACGAAAACTCACAGTTTCCACCATAAATCATCATCAACGTCTTATGACTGTTTTTCACCAAGTTTGAAGTGGATCTGGTCAAGTCTGTAGGAGATGTACATTAAAGTCTAAAACATGACATTTTCCATTGCCAGTAGGGGGCACTATGTTTATCTCTAATTATTGACATGTAGCTGTGTTCAGGGCGGGACTGTCATCAATCCTGTGAAGTTTGGCCAAAATTGGACCATGTATGCTGGAGTTATAAACTACTTCCTGTTTAGTGGCAAGACCCCTAACTTTGACGCCATCCCACGGTTACACGCATTGACGAAAACTCAAGCTTTTGATAACTTTTCATCTTCAAGGTCTTGGGATGAGACAGACCAAGGTCTGAAGTCAATTGGATGAAATCTCTAGGACTAGTTCGTTCATATGTGACCCCTGGAAATGGCCAAAAATGCAACAAAATTGCACAGTAAATTCAAAATGGCTGACTTCCTGTTGGGTTTACAGCATGCCTCCAAGAGGCTTTTTTGTACGTCTGTGAGCGTTACATAAGCCTGCCGAGTTTCATACATGTAGGTTAAACTAGCTTCAGGGGCTGTTTCCTCAAACTTTTGTAGGGGGCGCTACTGAGCCATTTTTTGGAACCCGCACACGAGATCCTTAAAATATCAGATTTCTGAGTTCTGAGATGTGTGCAAAGTTTCATGAGTTTTCGGGTATGTTAAGCCTCCCAAAAAGGCAATTCATTTGGAGGAAGAAGAATAATAATTAAAGGTGCAAGCAGCGTTTGGCGGGACCTCGCACTCACGCCCATTTCCGCCCCCAGCTTATGTCGTCACTGTGAATTATTGAGAAATATCAAACATATTGCCACAAACATCAGAAAATCCTTACAGAGCTGAACGTTTTGATGTTTGAATGCTTTCTGTAGCTGTAGGTATGTACAAGTGATGTCACATTATGCAAATTAGATGGGCGAATTTCTTCCCATCAGATTCCTCTTCCTTTATTTTGAAGAAGAGACGACAAAAACAACACAAAACAAAATAAATCTACTGTGTAAATGTGTTCAAAATGTTTTTTGACTGAGATTTATGAAATCCAATATGGCTGCCTGCTGGTGATGCCACAATATGCAAATTAGATGAGTTAATTTACTCCTATCACAAACTTTGGGTCATGATGAATAGTTTTCTCATTTACAGTATGCCTTTATCTCTCACCACTTTCAAGCCACAGCCTTTTGAAATGTTGAAATGAAAATGGAATATTTTCCTCAATTAACTCTGGCACCTAAAGGGTTAAAATGGAGATGCTCCCTCTGTCATGTCTGAATGTAAGATGTAGACACACGCACAGACATCATGTTTCTGTGAGTTTGTGTGTGACAGTGGTTGCCATGGTAATTAAGTAAGCGCACCTGGCAGAAGAGCAGAGAGAGACAGACAGAACACAGAGACACCTCTTTTAGTGGAGATTTAACTCCTCGAACAAGTTCTTCCCATTCCCAAACTGTTGGTCCAATCATGAAAATAATGTGATGATGAGAGAGATAAAGTTATACAGAAGATCTGTTTAGTAGCAGTTGAGATGGCATGTGTGCATCTTTAAAACTGATAAAATAAACGGTGTAGGAGGAGATGTGTTTTCTTGAGACCACGTTTGAGGCGGAATCTTACTTTGAAAGGTCAAATAGCTCACTTCCTGTTGGAATCAGGTCATGGGTGTCAATGCGTGATTTGTAAGTCAAACACACCAGTTTTGGTTTGATCTTGATACGACATTCCTACAGGCTGTAGTGGCCAGTTTAGTGCATCTAGGTGGCGCTGGAGAGCCCATTTTGGCACTGTAGGGGTTAATAATGTGTATTTGCTGTTTCAAATGAAGTTTCTGCTGCTGTAATCTGTCCTTTAAAGATTGTGAGACAGACAGAGAGAGCTGTGTGGCTGTGTCTGTGTGTGCAGCCGTTGTCATGGCGATTAATGACTTGTCAGCACCTGTGGCACACACAGACACCTCAGGAGAGCAGCTCACCAAAGGCTGTTTATAATGGGTTTTAACTCCTCAAACAAGTCCTTCCCTTACCCAAACCGTTGGTCCAAGCAAGAAAATAAAGTGATTTTGATGAACGCACGTGTCGCGCTTTTATATTTCTCGAGTCAAAAATGTGGTCAGGGAGCGAGTTTAAAATGTGTTGCACCTAAGCTGTTTCCAGAAATTTCTCCTCTGAGTTTACATGGGAGTGAATGAGAAAAATCGGCGCCCTTCGCTGGAGCCACTCAGCAAAAATGTGTACGTGAGAGATTCCATGTCAACATATCTGCAGCAGGACAAATTTTCCTACGTTTTGTGGTATAAATTGTGTCTGTACAGTGAAAATTGTGGCCATGGCAGCGAGTTAAAGACAAAAGTTTTAGACGATTTTTAGAGCCCTCCACTCTAGCTCACAGCATTCCGTGCAATACACACCCATTGTAAACTGAGAATTTCTCCACTTTTGCTCATGGTACTTTGAGAGGCACAGATCAAAAACGGTAAAAGATATGAAAAAGATGAAAACATGAGTGAATAGATGAGACCTGTGGCAACATTTGAGAGTTGGAATGGAGTCTGTAGCACAAAGTATGGAGACGCTGTAAATGCTAGAAAAAGCCCAAGATTGGTCTCTTTCTCCCCGCTGACATTCATTTCCTATGGATCTCAGGACGTTTTTCTGACATCTTACCTTATGGAGGCCACAAAATCCAAACGCAGCGAGTAATGAAAAAGTTACGCACAACTTTTGATTAGAAGGAGTTGATCTGTAATCTGTGCAAGTTTGAAGTCGATAGGATAAACGCTGTATGAGAAGATGATTTTTTTAGGAAAGGCAGTTTTAAGGCAAAATCTTACTTTGAAAGGGCAAATATGTCACTTCCTGTTGGATTTAGGTCAGTGTCAGCGTGATTTTTAGGTCTTGATGAGACGAACACGCCACTTTTGGTTTCATGTTTCTACGAAGTTCCTTCAGGACGTGGTGTGCATTTTTGTGTGCCTAGGTGGCGCTAGAGAGCCCATTTTGGCACTTTAGGGGTTAATGTCACCATTTTATAAAATTTTTCACCGGTTCTGATGTGCGTGCCAATTTTGGTGAGTTTTTGAGCATGTTTAGGGGGTCAAATTCCAGTTCAAAGAGGCGGAAGAAAGAATAAAGAATAAAGAATAAATAATAATAATAATTAAAGCTGCAAGCAGCGCTTATGGACTCTCGACTGCGCCATTTCCGCCCCCAGCTTATGTCGACATATTGCCACAAACATCAGAAAATCCTTACAGAGCTGAACGTTTTGATGTTTGAATGCTTTCTGTAGCTGTAGGTATGTACAAGTGATGTCACATTATGCAAATTAGATGAGCGAATTTCTTCCCATCAGATTCCTCTTCCTTTATTTTGAGGAAGAGACAAAAACAACACAAAACAAAATAAATCTACTGTGTAAATGTTGGTCCAAACTGTTGGTCCAATCATGAAAATAATGTGATGATGAGAGAGATAAAGTTATACAGAAGATCTGTTTAGTAGCAGTTGAGGTGGCATGTGTGCATCTTTAAAACTGATAAAATAAACGGTGTAGGAGGAGATGTGTTTTCTTGAGACCACGTTTGAGGCGAAATCTTACTTTGAAAGGACAAATAGCTCACTTCCTGTTGGAATCAGGTCATGGGTGTCAATGCGTGATTTGTAAGTCAAACACACCAGTTTTGGTTTGATCTTGATACGACATTCCTATGGGCTGCAGTGGCCATTTTAGTGTGTCTAGGTGGCGCTAGAGAGCCCATTTTGGCACTGTAGGGGTTAATAATGTGTATTTGCTGTTTCAAATGAAGTTTCTGCTGCTGTAATCTGTCCTTTAAAGATTGTGAGACACACAGACAGAGAGCCCTGTGTCTGTGTGTGCAGCCGTTGTCATGGCGATTAATGACTTGTCAGCACCTGTGGCACACACAGACAGCTAAGAGCAGCTCACCAAAGGCTGTTTATAATGGGTTTTAACTCCTCGAACAAATGCTTTGCATGCCCAAACGGTTGGTCCAAGCAAGAAAATAAAGTGATTTTGAGAGCCAGCCACTTCTAGTGAGCGCGTGTCGCGTTTTATATTTCTCGAGTCAAAAATGTGGTCAGGGAGCGAGTTTAAAATGTGTTGCACCTAAGCTGTTTCCAGAAATTTCTCCTCAGACTTTACATGGGAGTGAATGAGAAAATAATGGCGCTCCCTTCGCTTTGGAGCCACTCAGCAAAAATGTGTACGTGGGAGAGATTCCATGTCAACATATCTGTGAGCTGGACAAATTTTCCTACGTTTTGTGGTATAAATTGTGTCTGTACAGTGAAAATTGTGGCCATGGCAGCGAGTTAAAGACAAAAGTTTTAGACGATTTTTAGAGCCCTCTCCACTCTAGCTCACAGCATTCCATGCAATACACACCCATTGTAAACTGAGAATTTCTCCACTTTTGCTCATGGTACTTTGAGAGGCACCGATCAAAAACGATAAAAGATATGAAAAAGATGAAAACATGAGTGAATAGATGAGACCTGTGGCAACATTTGAGAGTTGGAATGGAGTCTGTAGCACAAAGTATGGAGACGCTGTAAATGCTAGAAAAAGCCCTAAGATTGGTCTCTTTCTCCCCCCTGCTGCCATTCATTTCCTATGGGACAGCTTTGGAAGATCGTCAGGACGTTTTTCTGACATCTCACCTTATGGAGGCCACAAAATCCAAACAAAGCGAGTAATGAAAAAGTTACGCACAACTTTTGATTAGAAGGAGTTGATCTGTAATCTGTGCAAGTTTGAAGTCGATAGGATAAACGCTGTATGAGAAGATGATTTTTTTAGGAAAGGCAGTTTTAAGGCAAAATCTTACTTTGAAAGGGCAAATATCTCACTTCCTGTTGGATTTAGGTCAGGGGTGTCAGCGCGTGATTTTTAGGTCTTGATGAGACGAACACGCCACTTTTGGTTTCATGTTTCTACGACGTTCCTACAGGCCGTGGCGGCCATTTTTGTGTGCCTAGGTGGCGCTAGAGAGCCCATTTTGGCACTTTAGGGGTTAATGTCACCATTTTATAAAATTTTTCACAGGTTCTGATGTTCGTGCCAATTTTTGTGAGTTTTGAGCATGTTTAGGGGTCAAATTCCAGTTCAAAGAGGCGGAAGAAAGAATAAAGAATAAAGAATAATAATAATTAAAGCTGCAAGCAGCATTTGGCGGACCTCAGACTCGCGCCCATTTCCGCCCTTCAGCCCATTTCGTCACTGTGAATTATTTAGAAATATCAAACATATTGCCACAAACATCAGAAAATCCTTACAGAGCTGAACGTTTTGATGTTTGAATGCTTTCTGTAGCTGTAGGTATGTACAAGTGATGTCACATTATGCAAATTAGATGAGCGAATTTCTTCCCATCAGATTCCTCTTCCTTTATTTTGAGGAAGAGACGACAAAAACAACACAAAACAAAATAAATCTACTGTGTAAATGTTGGTCCAAACTGTTGGTCCAATCATGAAAATAATGTGATGATGAGAGAGATAAAGTTATACAGAAGATCTGTTTAGTAGCAGTTGAGGTGGCATGTGTGCATCTTTAAAACTGATAAAATAAACGGTGTAGGAGGAGATGTGTTTTCTTGAGACCACGTTTGAGGCGAAATCTTACTTTGAAAGGTCAAATAGCTCACTTCCTGTTGGAATCAGGTCATGGGTGTCAATGCGTGATTTGTAAGTCAAACACACCAGTTTTGGTTTGATCTTGATACGACATTCCTATGGGCTGCAGTGGCCATTTTAGTGTGTCTAGGTGGCGCTAGAGAGCCCATTTTGGCACTGTAGGGGTTAATAATGTGTATTTGCTGTTTCAAATGAAGTTTCTGCTGCTGTAATCTGTCCTTTATAGATTGTGAGACACACAGACAGAGAGAGCCATGTGGTTATGTGTGTGTGTGCAGCCGTTGTCATGGCGATTAATGACTTGTCAGCACCTGTGGCACACACAGACAGCTAAGGAGAGCAGCTCACCAAAGGCTGTTTATAATGGGTTTTAACTCCTCGAACAAATGCTTCGCATGCCCAAACCGTTGGTCCAAGCAAGAAAATAAAGTGATTTTGAGACAGCCACTTCTCGTGAACGCACGCGTGTCGCTTTATATTTCTCGAGTCAAAAATGTGGTCAGGAGCGAGTTTAAAATGTGTTGCACCTAAGCTGTTTCCAGAAATTTCTCCTCTGAGTTTACATGGGAGTGAATGAGAAAAATCGGCGCTCCTTCGCTTTGGAGCCACTCAGCAAAAATGTGTACGTGGAGAGATTCCATGTCAACATATCTGAGCAGGACAAATTTTCCTACGTTTTGTGGTATAAATTGTGTCTGTACAGTGAAAATTGTGGCCATGGCAGCGAGTTAAAGACAAAAGTTTTAGACGATTTTTAGAGCCCTCTCCACTCTAGCTCACAGCATTCCATGCAATACACACCCATTGTAAAGTGAGAATTTCTCCACTTTTGCTCATGGTACTTTGAGAGGCACAGATCAAAAACGGTAAAAGATATGAAAAAGATGAAAACATGAGTGAATAGATGAGACCTGTGGCAACATTTGAGAGTTGGAATGGAGTCTGTAGCACAAAGTATGGAGACGCTGTAAATGCTAGAAAAAGCCTGAAGATTGGTCTCTTTCTCCCCCCCCCCTGACATTCATTTCCTATGGGACAGCTTTCGAAGATCGTCAGGACGTTTTTCTGACATCTCACCTTATGGAGGCCACAAAATCCAAACGCAGCGAGTAATGAAAAAGTTACGCACAACTTTTGATTAGAAGGAGTTGATCTGTAATCTGTGCAAGTTTGAAGTCGATAGGATAAACGCTGTATGAGAAGATGATTTTTTTAGGAAAGGCAGTTTTAAGGCAAAATCTTACTTTGAAAGGGCAAATATCTCACTTCCTGTTGGATTTAGGTCAGTGCGTGATTTTTAGGTCTTGATGAGACGAACACGCCACTTTTGGTTTCATGTTTCTATGACGTTCCTACAGGCCGTGGCGGCCATTTTTGTGTGCCTAGGTGGCGCTAGAGAGCCCATTTTGGCACTTTAGGGGTTAATGTCACCATTTTATAAAATTTTTCACCGGTTCTGATGTGCGTGCCAATTTTGGTGAGTTTTTGAGCATGTTTAGGGGGTCAAATTCCAGTTCAAAGAGGCGGGAAGAAAGAATAAAGAATAAAGAATAAAGAATAATTAAAGCTGCAAGCAGCGCTTACGGACCTCGACTGCGCCATTTCCGCCCCAGCTTATGTCGACATATTGCCACAAACATCAGAAAATCCTTACAGAGCTGAACGCTTTTGATGTTTGAATGCTTTCTGTAGCTGTAGGTATGTACAAGTGATGTCACATTATGCAAATTAGATGAGCGAATTTCTTCCCATCAGATTCCTCTTCCTTTATTTTGAGGAAGAGACGACAAAAACAACACAAAACAAAATAAATCTACTGTGTAAATGTTGGTCCAAACTGTTGGTCCAATCATGAAAATAATGTGATGATGAGAGAGATAAAGTTATACAGAAGATCTGTTTAGTAGCAGTTGAGGTGGCATGTGTGCATCTTTAAAACTGATAAAATAAACGGTGTAGGAGGAGATGTGTTTTCTTGAGACCACGTTTGAGGCGAAATCTTACTTTGAAAGGTCAAATAGCTCACTTCCTGTTGGAATCAGGTCATGGGTGTCAATGCGTGATTTGTAAGTCAAACACACCAGTTTTGGTTTGATCTTGATACGACATTCCTATGGGCTGCAGTGGCCATTTTAGTGTGTCTAGGTGGCGCTAGAGAGCCCATTTTGGCACTGTAGGGGTTAATAATGTGTATTTGCTGTTTCAAATGAAGTTTCTGCTGCTGTAATCTGTCCTTTATAGATTGTGAGACACACAGACAGAGAGAGCCATGTGGTTATGTGTGTGTGTGCAGCCGTTGTCATGGCGATTAATGACTTGTCAGCACCTGTGGCACACACAGACAGCTAAGGAGAGCAGCTCACCAAAGGCTGTTTATAATGGGTTTTAACTCCTCGAACAAATGCTTCGCATGCCCAAACCGTGGTCTAAGCAAGAAAATAAAGTGATTTTGAGAGACTGCCACTTCTCGCGAACGCACGTGTCGCGGTGTATCTGTCTCGAGTCAAACATGTGGTCAGGGGAGCGAGTTTAAAATGTGTTGCACCTAAGCTGTTTCCAGAAATTTCTCCTCTGAGTTTACATGGGAGTGAATGAGAAAAAAATGGGCGCTCCCTTCGCTTTGGAGCCACTCAGCAAAAATGTGTACGTGTGAGAGATTCCATGTCAACATATCTGCGAGCAGGACAAATTTTCCTACGTTTTGTGGTATAAATTGTGTCTGTACAGTGAAAATTGTGGCCATGGCAGCGAGTTAAAGACAAAAGTTTTAGACGATTTTTAGAGCCCTCTCCACTCTAGCTCACAGCATTCCATGCAATACACACCCATTGTAAAGTGAGAATTTCTCCACTTGCTCATGGTACTTTGAGAGGCACAGATCAAAAACGGTAAAAGATATGAAAAAGATGAAAACATGAGTGAATAGATGAGACCTGTGGCAACATTTGAGAGTTGGAATGGAGTCTGTAGCACAAAGTATGGAGACGCTGTAAATGCTAGAAAAAGCCTGAAGATTGGTCTCTTTCTCCGCCCTGCTGCCATTCATTTCCTATGGGACAGCTTTCGAAGATCGTCAGGACGTTTTTCTGACATCTCACCTTATGGAGGCCACAAAATCCAAACGCAGCGAGTAATAAAAAGTTACGCACAACTTTTGATTAGAAGGAGTTGATCTGTAATCTGTGCAAGTTTGAAGTCGATAGGATAAACGCTGTATGAGAAGATTTTTTAGGAAAGGCAGTTTTAAGGCAAAATCTTACTTTGAAAGGGCAAATATCTCACTTCCTGTTGGATTTAGGTCAGGGTGTCAGCGTGATTTTTAGGTCTTGATGAGACGAACACGCCACTTTTGGTTTCATGTTTCTATGACGTTCCTACAGGCCGTGGCGGCCATTTTTGTGTGCCTAGGTGGCGCTAGAGAGCCCATTTTGGCACTTTAGGGGTTAATGTCACCATTTTATAAAATTTTTCACCGGTTCTGATGTGCGTGCCAATTTTGGTGAGTTTTTGAGCATGTTTAGGGGGTCAAATTCCAGTTCAAAGAGGCGGAAGAATAAATAATAAAGAATAATTAATAATAATAAACACAGCAAAACAATAGGGTCTCGCCGCGAGGACTGCTCTGTGAGCAGTCCTCTGCCTTAGGCTCGGTCCCTAATTAAAGCTGCAAGCAGCGCTTTGGCGGACTCGTGACTCGCGTCCATTTCCGCCCCCAGCTTATGTCGACATATTGCCACAAACATCAGAAAATCCTTACAGAGCTGAACGTTTTGATGTTTGAATGCTTTCTGTAGCTGTAGGTATGTACAAGTGATGTCACATTATGCAAATTAGATGAGCGAATTTCTTCCCATCAGATTCCTCTTCCTTTATTTTGAGGAAGAGACGACAAAACAACACAAAACAAAATAAATCTACTGTGTAAATGTTGGTCCAAACTGTTGGTCCAATCATGAAAATAATGTGATGATGAGAGAGATAAAGTTATACAGAAGATCTGTTTAGTAGCAGTTGAGGTGGCATGTGTGCATCTTTAAAACTGATAAAATAAACGGTGTAGGAGGAGATGTGTTTTCTTGAGACCACGGTTGAGGCGAAATCTTACTTTGAAAGGTCAAATAGCTCACTTCCTGTTGGAATCAGGTCATGTGTGTCAATGCGTGATTTGTAAGTCAAACACACCAGTTTTGGTTTGATCTTGATACGACATTCCTACGGACTGCAGTGGCCATTTTAGTGTGTCTAGGTGGCGCTAGAGAGCCCATTTTGGCACTGTAGGGGTTAATAATGTGTATTTGCTGTTTCAAATGAAGTTTCTGCTGCTGTAATCTGTCCTTTTAAGATTGTGAGACACACAGACAGAGAGAGCCATGTGGTTATGTGTGTGTGCAGCCGTTGTCATGGCGATTAATGACTTGTCAGCACCTGTGGCACACACAGACAGCTAAGGAGAGCAGCTCACCAAAGGCTGTTTATAATGGGTTTTAACTCCTCGAACAAATGCTTCGCATGCCCAAACCGTTGGTCCAAGCAAGAAAATAAAGTGATTTTGAGACAGCCACTTCTCGTGAACGCACGCGTGTCGCGTTTTATATTTCTCGAGTCAAAAATGTGGTCAGGGGAGCGAGTTTAAAATGTGTTGCACCTAAGCTGTTTCCAGAAATTTCTCCTCTGAGTTTACATGGGAGTGAATGAGAAAAAAATGGGTGCTCCCTTCGCTTTGGAGCCACTCAGCAAAAATGTGTACGTGGGAGAGATTCCATGTCAACATATCTGCGAGCAGGACAAATTTTCCTACGTTTTGTGGTATAAATTGTGTCTGTACAGTGAAAATTGTGGCCATGGCAGCGAGTTAAAGACAAAAGTTTTAGACGATTTTTAGAGCCCTCCACTCTAGCTCACAGCATTCCATGCAATACACACCCATTGTAAAGTGAGAATTTCTCCACTTTTGCTCATGGTACTTTGAGAGGCAGATCAAAAACGGTAAAAGATATGAAAAGATGAAAACATGAGTGAATAGATGAGACCTGTGGCAACATTTGAGAGTTGGAATGGAGTCTGTAGCACAAAGTATGGAGACGCTGTAAATGCTAGAAAAAGCCTAAGATTGGTCTCTTTCTCCCCTGCCATTCATTTCCTATGGGACAGCTTTGAAGATCGCCAGGACGTTTTTCTGACATCTCACCTTATGGAGGCCACAAAATCCAAACAAAGCGAGTAATGAAAAGTTACGCACAACTTTTGATTAGAAGGAGTTGATCTGTAATCTGTGCAAGTTTGAAGTCGATAGGATAAACGCACTGTATGAGAAGATGATTTTTAGGAAAGGCAGTTTTAAGGCAAAATCTTACTTTGAAAGGGCAAATATCTCACTTCCTGTTGGATTTAGGTCAGGGTGTCAGCGCGTGATTTTAGGTCTTGATGAGACGAACACGCCACTTTTGGTTTCATGTTTCTCACGACGTTCCTACAGGCCGTGGCGGCCATTTTTGTGTGCCTAGGTGGCGCTAGAGAGCCCATTTTGGCACTTTAGGGGTTAATGTCACCATTTTATAAAATTTTTCACCGGTTCTGATGTGCATGCCAATTTTGGTGAGTTTTGAGCATGTTTAGGGGTCAAATTCCAGTTCAAAGAAGAAGAAAGAATAAAGAATAAAGAATAAAGAATAATAATAAACACAGCAAAGAGGACTGCTCTGTGAGCAGTCCTCTGCCTTAGGGCTCGGTCCCTAATTAAAGCTGCAAGCAGCGTTTTGGGACTCGCACTCGCCATTTCCGCCCCAGCTTATGTCGACATATTGCCACAAACATCAGAAAATCCTTACAGAGCTGAACGCTTTTGATGTTTGAATGCTTTCTGTAGCTGTAGGTATGTACAAGTGATGTCACATTATGCAAATTAGATGAGCGAATTTCTTCCCATCAGATTCCTCTTCCTTTATTTTGAGGAAGAGACGACAAAACAACACAAACAAAATAAATCTACTGTGTAAATGTTGGTCCAAACTGTTGGTCCAATCATGAAAATAATGTGATGATGAGAGAGATAAAGTTATACAGAAGATCTGTTTAGTAGCAGTTGAGGTGGCATGTGTGCATCTTTAAAACTGATAAAATAAACAGTGTAGGAGGAGATGTGTTTTCTTGAGACCACGTTTGAGGCGAAATCTTACTTTGAAAGGTCAAATAGCTCACTTCCTGTTGGAATCAGGTCATGGGTGTCAATGCGTGATTTGTAAGTCAAACACACCAGTTTTGGTTTGATCTTGATACGACATTCCTATGGGCTGCAGTGGCCATTTTAGTGTGTCTAGGTGGCGCTAGAGAGCCCATTTTGGCACTGTAGGGGTTAATAATGTGTATTTGCTGTTTCAAATGAAGTTTCTGCTGCTGTAATCTGTCCTTTAAAGATTGTGAGACAGACAGAGAGAGCTGTGTGTGTGTGTGTGTGTGTGTGTGTGTGTGTGTGCAGCCGTTGTCATGGCGATTAATGACTTGTCAGCACCTGTGGCACACACAGACAGCTAAGGAGAGCAGCTCACCAAAGGCTGTTTATAATGGGTTTTAACTCCTCGAACAAATGCTTCGCATGCCCAAACCGTTGGTCCAAGCAAGAAAATAAAGTGATTTTGAGAGCCAGCCACTTCTCGTGAATGCACGTGTCGCGTTTTATATTTCTCGAGTCAAAAATGTGGTCAGAGGAGCGAGTTTAAAATGTGTTGCACCTAAGCTGTTTCCAGAAATTTCTCCTCTGAGTTTACATGGGAGTGAATGAGAAAATAATGGGCGCTCCCTTCGCTTTGGAGCCACTCAGCAAAAATGTGTACGTGTGAGAGATTCCATGTCAACATATCTGCGAGCAGGACAAATTTTCCTACGTTTTGTGGTATAAATTGTGTCTGTACAGTGAAAATTGTGGCCATGGCAGCGAGTTAAAGACAAAAGTTTTAGACGATTTTTAGAGCCCTCTCCACTCTAGCTCACAGCATTCCATGCAATACACACCCATTGTAAAGTGAGAATTTCTCCACTTTTGCTCATGGTACTTTGAGAGGCACAGATCAAAAACGGTAAAAGATATGAAAAAGATGAAAACATGAGTGAATAGATGAGACCTGTGGCAACATTTGAGAGTTGGAATGGAGTCTGTAGCACAAAGTATGGAGACGCTGTAAATGCTAGAAAAAGCCCGAAGATTGGTCTCTTTCTCCCCCCCGCTGACATTCATTTCCTATGGGACAGCTTTGGAAGATTGTCAGGACGTTTTTCTGACATCTCACCTTATGGAGGCCACAAAATCCAAACAAAGCGAGTAATGAAAAAGTTACGCACAACTTTTGATTAGAAGGAGTTGATCTGTAATCTGTGCAAGTTTGAAGTCGATAGGATAAACGTTGTATGAGAAGATGATTTTTTTAGGAAAGGCAGTTTTAAGGCAAAATCTTACTTTGAAAGGGCAAATATGTCACTTCCTGTTGGATTTAGGTCAGGGGTGTAAGCTCTTGATTTTTAGGTCTTGATGAAACGAACACGCCACTTTTGGTTTCATGTTTCTACGACGTTCCTACAGGCCGTGGCGGCCATTTTTGTGTGCCTAGGTGGCGCTAGAGAGCCCATTTTGGCACTTTAGGGGTTAATGTCACCATTTTATAAAATTTTTCACCGGTTCTGATGTGCGTGCCAATTTTGGTGAGTTTTTGAGCATGTTTAGGGGGTCAAATTCCAGTTCAAAGAGGCGGCGGAAGAAAGAATAAAGAATAAAGAATAAAGAATAATAATAATAATAAACACAGCAAAAACAATAGTGTCCTTCGGCGAGGACTGGTCAGTGAGAAAAAATGCGGCAAAAACTATAGGGAGGGTCCTCGCCTTTGGCGAGGACTTCTTTGTGAGTAGTCCACTACTGTTGGGCCCGGTCACTTATAAACGCACGCAGCAAAAACACGAGGGTCCTCGCCTTTGGCGAGGACTGCTCCTTGAGCAGTCCTCTGCCTCTAGGCTCGGTCCCTAATAAAGAATAAACGGAGCAAAAACAATAGGGTCCTCGCCTTTGGCGAGGACTGCTCTGTGAGCAGTCCTCTGCCTTAGGGCTCGGTCCCTAATAAACGCATCAAAAACAATAGGGTCCTCGCCTTTGGCGAGGACTGCTCTGTGAGCAGTCCTCTGCCTTAGGGCTCGGTCCCTAATAATAAACACAGCAAAAACAATAGTGTCTTCGCCTTTGGCGAGGACTGGTCAGTGAGAAAAAATGCAGCAAAAACTATAGGGAGGGTCCTCGCCTTTGGCGAGGACTGCTTTGTGAGTAGTCCACTGCTGTTGGGCCCAGTCACTAATAAACGCACGCAGCAAACACAGAGGTCTGCCTAGAGGCAGAGGACTGCTCTGTGAGCAGTCCTCTGCCTTAGGGCTCGGTCCCTAATAATAATAATAATAAATGCACCAAAAACAATAGGGTCCTCGCCTTTGGCGAGGACTGGTCTGTAAGAATAAACGCAGCAAAGACTATATGGAGGGTCCTCGCCTTTGGCGAGGACTGCTTTGTGAGTAGTCCACTGCTGTTGGGCCCAGTCACTAATAAACGCACGCAGCAAACACAAGAGGGTCCTCGCCTTCGGCGAGGACTGCTCTGTGAGCAGTCCTCTGCCTTAGGGCTCGGTCCCTAATAATAAACGCAGCAAAAACAATAGTGTCCTCGCCTTCAGCGAGGACTGGTCTGTGAGAATAAACGCAGCAAAAACTATAGGGGGGGTCCTCGCCTTTGGCGAGGACTGCTTTGTGAGTAGTCCACTGCTGTTGGGCCTGGTCACTAATAAACGCACGCAGCAAAAACAAGACAAAACATACACGTGTACCAATTTTCATCTTCCAACTCCAAAAAAAAGCCTATGGGGAGGGGTTTTTGAAAATTTCAAGGGGGCGCCATAGAGGCATTTTGTCCCCCCCATGGGCGACGCCCCTATCAGATGTAAGAGCTCACCATTCTTGACCTGTGTATCAATTTTCATAAGGATATGAGGTCACTGAAGCTATCAAAATGCGAAACGTATTTAGTGGTGAGGGATCAATAGTGGCCTTGCCGCCACACGGACACCATTAGATGTAGCTTCACAGTGTTCATAAGGTAGCTTCACCAACTCGTTCTGCATGCATTAGAAGTGGAATGAAGTTGATGCAGTCAAGTTTGTGGCATTAGTACATGTTAAAGTAAAAACTGGTCACTTCCTGTTACCACTGGAGGGCGCTATGAGTAAGGTGGGATATTAACATATCAGTGCGTTCGGGGCGGAGCCATCATCATGTCCAGCAAGTTTGAAGCTGCTGAGATCAAGTATGTGGGCGGGAGAGCCGTTCGAAATTCAATGGCAAGACAACAAAAAGCCGCCAAAATTTGTCATGCCCTAGCGGCCACACCCCATGACATAGAGAAAAGCTTTTAATAACTTTTCATCAGCATGGTCTCAGGATGATCTGTAGCCAATTTGAAGTCAATCGGACTAAATCCCTAGGAGGAGTTCGTTCAAATTTAAGTTGTGGAAATCGCCGTAATGAAAAATTCAAAACAAAATGGCCGACTTCCTGTTGGGATTTTACCATGACGTTAAGAGACTTTTTTGTGCATCTGGGTATGATACATGTGTGTACCAAATTTCGTTTGCCTACGACAATCTAACTCCATTGGGGAGGGGTTTTTGAAAATTTGTAGGGGGCGCTATTTCAGCATTTCGCGTTGACCATGTGCAACCGCCCAAAAATATCAAATTTCAGATGTGGCTGGACGAATGTGGAAAGTTAGAAGCATTTTAAAATTTGGGAAAGAGGTGAAATTGGGACACAAAGTCGGGTAAAGAATAATAATAATAATAATAATAATAATAATAATAAACAGCGCAATTTCAATAGGGTCCTCCGCGGACGACTTCGTCATCGATCGGGCCCTAATAAATAATAATAAACAGCGCAATTACAATAGGGTTCTCACGGACGACTTCGTTGTCGCTTTGGCCCTAATAATAAACGCAGCAAAAACAATACTGAGCAGTCCTCTGCCTTCGGGCTCGGCCCCTAATAATAATAATAAATGCACCAGAAACAAGAGGGACTTCGTCCTTCGGCCACGGTCCCTAATAATAATGCAGTGGATTTCTGTCTCAGCAATGTAGACAGAGTAAACTTAGCTCTGCCTTGCTTGCTCATGCCATGCTACCCCAACCATTTCAACCTGACACCCACATAGGTGTCAGGTTACGATCTCAATCCTTCATGTTTGCTTGACTGACAAAACAGAAACAGGTGCTGTAGTTATATCTCATCCTGCTGTAGATCCTGTCATCTATTTCAGGACCATTCCAGCAATTTTGCATGGACAGCCTTCGGGTTTCATATACATATTTTGGGAGGGACACATCCCTAACCAATATTCAAAAATGCTTTGGCTTCACATACACTGTGGCTTTAAGACATTTAAAAATGCAGCATGGATCTGCAAATTCTTCCCGGCGGTGCATTCAGGTGCCAAGGTCTTACTGCCCAACAACTCAATGTTGCAATATCACACAGCAATTAATATAGTAAAGAGATCCACTGAGAGTATGATTATGCTTTCCACAAAACAATTGTGTCAGTTTTAGCAAGAGTTTTCAGAAGAGAAAATAGTGCAGTGGATAAGCCAAATTGTGTTATGAGAAATAGTCTGATTCACCTCTTCAGGTTATAGTATCCTTAAACCATCAATAGATTATCTCACCTGGAAGCCAAGTGTTCTATGTGCAAGCCTTTGATTTAATTCATTTCCTTCTTATTTTCTAAGTCGGTTCAGTCATAAATCATTCTTTTGCTCTTCCATCATTGCTCATTAATAATTACTGTTAGTCTGTCATCAATAAACAAGCTAATGTTATGATATTCATTGTATTTTCTATGCTACATATTCACTAACAGACATGGTAAATCTTGTAATTCCATATTAGACAATTTATGACACTATGTGTTCATTATATTAAATTTAAATTTATCTTGCCTCAGAGGACTACAGCATATGACATCCCTCTGTCCATGCACCCTCACAGTGGATAAGGAAAAACTCCCCAAAAACCCCCTTAACAGGGAAAAAAAATGGCAGAAGCCTCAGGATGAGCAACTGAGGAGGGATCGCTCTCCCAGGATGGACAGATGTGCAATAGTGCAACATATATTGTGTGTACAGGTAAACATAATAAATGTAGAATAATTTCAATTCACTTTTTCAATTTCAATTTTATTTATAAAGCCCAATATTACAAATCACAATTTGACTCAGAGAGCTTTACAGCATACAACATCCCTCTGTCCTTTGGACCCTCACAGTGGATAAGGAAAAACTCCCCCCAAAAAACCTTTTAACAGGGAAAAGAAATGGTAGAAACCTCAGGAAGAGCAACCAAGGAGGGATAAAGGGACAGAGAGAGACAAAGAGAGATGCAGGACAAACAGTAATAACAGTATGGTGTAAGACAACTGTCAAAAAGATACATGCATTATTTTAACCATTCGTATTCGTAATGTTAAACATTTGTATGTCAATAAAATTGTTGTACACAAAATTCTGCTGTCATATACGTGAGTCTGTGAAATTGTTCGGGTTTGGATTGTTTTTATGTGAGTATGAATCTAAAAGCTGTGCAAAGTCTTGTGAATACAACTGTAATTTCTATGACTACGAAGTCCTCACTGTGAACATGAATTCAAGTTTGTGGGTACGAGTTGAAAAGTGTTGAAATTACGTCACTGAGGTCACAGGCAGGTCACAGGGGAAAGTAATCGAATCGCGATTCCTCCAAACGTGCATGCCCCATAGGCAAAGATCAGGGCTGTTTCAAGACCCTCTGGGGGACCTAGGCAAGAGGCACCTCGGAGGCCCCCCACCCCGCCAGCACCCGTTTTCGACACTGAGAAGACATTAAGTGTTTCGTAACAAATCCTTTATTTATAGAAAAATGTAAAAACAAAGCAAAATTGCCCTACATTATTTAAATAACAAAAACACATAACATGCTTCCTTTCAAAGAAAACAATAACAACAAAATACAAAAATAAATACAATAACTCCTTGTGTAAGACAAATATTTGTGTAGTCATTTTAAATTAAATAATCTCATGACAGATTTAAACTGGAGAGCAGATGAAGTTATTCTTAGTTATTCTTATTTCTTAAGTCACTGTAAACTTAGAATAGCTTCCTTCTACCTTCATCTGTTGAGGCAACTGTAGCGGTATGCTGTTGTTGTGGACCAAAATATTTCAACAAAGCACCTTGAGAGAAAAAAAAAAAGAGCTCAATTATATTTGGTGAGTTTGCATTAATATTTTACAGAACTGTGTGTATGTGCTTCACAAACACTCAACATTTAAGATATGTATGAAATAATTAATGAACAACAGTAACAACTTCAATGCTTCATGTTAACATAATATCTTCCTCTTCTAAATACAAATTAGTTACAGTTTGGACAGAATAAAATGTTATACTGACAGCAGAATTGATGTTGGTTTCATTAATGTTAGCATTTGACAACAAATGCATTACTAATGGGAGAAATTAACATTGTCGTTGGCACTAACTTATTGCAGTTACAGTGTTTTTATTTTATTACAGTGTTACAGTGTTCTGTGTACACAACTATGGCAACACAGCTAATGTTATATAATACACCTCTTCTGTTCAAACAAACAAACAAACAGATATGTCTCAAGAGTTTAGCAGCTTCAAGCTGGTCCACTCACTGTCTAATGCCAGGGCCACACCGCCCACGGAAGCGCCGCGAATAGCCTCGAAGCGCTGAGAAGTGAAGCCAGTTTCCTTTCGGCGTCCATGTTAACCGATTGTGTCATCCACACCGGCCACACCGCACAGCTCTGCCGCCGGCCCTGCAGCGACCATTTCGGTGTCTGGTCTATTTTCTGCGCGAGCCGCGAGCGAATGTGTCAAGCCGGGCAATTACCCATGATGGAAAAACAACAGCTGGGAGCAGAATCGCTTGTTGACCGGCGCGGAGAAATGCACGTCTGATGTGAACGGAGGTGCTCCGGCTCGTGCGAGAATTTCGATACACTGCGCTTCGCAGGCCCTGGCGTAACTAATGTTAGCTAGCTGTTGTTGTTGTCATGTTGTGCATTGAACATTAAACTTTTCTGATGCTTGGTGGGACTGGGACAAAGTGGCATGTGGCAATAACTACTTGTAACACATTCTCACTTACCACTGTCTCGTTTTTTCTTTTCATCCTCCTCTTGCTTTTTTTTTTCTTTTAGTGTGCCCTGAGGGATACATTCGCTTCATTTTGCCGCAGCCCGCACGGCACTGGCAGCAGCAGCAGCAGCAAGTCAGCTCAGTCAGCTGTAGGGGCCCCATTAGGGAAGTCTCCAACGTGTCATCGTTGCAGTGTGTCTAAGGGGGTTTCAAGTTGTGTTGTTGATTACAGACCAAATGTCAGCAGTTCCTGGAGGCCCCCTCTCACCACTTGCAAGCAGCAGCAAGTAGGGGGGCCCCATTAGGGGGGATTCCGACGTGTTGTCGTTGCTGCAGTGTCTATAGGGGCTCCACTGATATTGTCATTGGTATGGACCAATGTCAGCCGTCTCTGGGGGGCCCCTTCCAGCTCGGGGCCCTAGGCAATTGCCTAGTTTGCCTGTCCGGTTGCAACGGCCCTGGCAAAGATGACAGAGGACCGGGTAGAGCTGCCAGCTTATGTTACTGTGTCCTATTTCTGCAGTCCTGTAAATCATTCTTTAGACCGAACAGCCTGCACCAAAAAATGCAAATCATTAATCTAAGACTTTACTCATGCTGTGTAGATGAATCAAAGGCACAGCATTAATCTACATGTAACCAATCCCTGTTTCCATCGGTGTATTTATTTACTTATTAATTTGTCTGATTGGTTAATTTATATTAATGTATTTTCCTCAGATGTTATCGTGGTATGTGCTCGCATAACGTTAATGTTATAGAATGGCTATTGTATTCTCTTGGCTTTTATTTTGAAAGGCCCATATTTACTTGGACAACCAGGAAGCTCACCTGTCTTACTTTTCTTCACTTTCTTTTCAAGATGAAAGATGCAAACAGGCATTGGAAGAAACCAAAATCAGACCGTTGTTTGAATTTTATTTGAGTTTTTCTTGTTTTTTTGATTTAGACAACAAAAATGGAAAAACAGCTCTGTTTTGTCATTTGTAGGTTTTTTTTTTTGTTTAAAGCGTAAAAATGAAAAACCATGGCATTTCCGTTTTCCCGTTATCTGGTTAAAACGAAATATCAAACTGACAAAAGGTACACGGTCCGGGTCTGTGTACCCTTTAGCCATTCTATAACATTAACGTTATGCGAGCACATGCTAGAGTAACATCTGAGGAAAAATACATTAATATAAATTAATCAATCAGACAAATTAATAAGTAAATAAATACAGGGATTGATTACATGTAGATTAATATTGTGCATTTGATTCATCTACACAGCATGAGTAAAGTCTTAGATTAATGATTTGCATTTTTTGGTGCAATACAGTTGGCAATATAGTTTAACCAACAATTACCAGCAATTACTGTGTGTGCAGAATTGTTACTGGTAGCAGTGGTATTTAACTGGGTTTCCACCGTAATGCGCTGTTGCCTGAACGAAACAGAGTGGAAGTAGGTTAAGCTGACTCTCCACCAGTAGATGGCAGTATGAGTACTTAAATGTATGCCTGGTTTGTCTTTTTGTGAACTGTTGGCTTATTTTCCAGGGGTCCGTTTCACAAAGCAGGTTTAGTGAAAACTCAGAGTCTGTTAACCCTGAAATGAGGGAAACTCTGAGTTTTCCGTTTCAAAAAGGGAGGTAACTCAAACCAGAGAAAGAGGGGTAACTCTAGCCTGTTTCAGAGAGGGAGGTAACTTAAGCTCTCGGTCAGTTACCGTAGTAACAGACTCTATGAACCTAACCTGGTTGGGACCAGGTTTTTCTCAATGATCCTCCAGTTTCTCTCTGTCTCCGCCCTCTTTCAGAGCCACACACTTCATTTGATTTCCTCATTCATTCAGTCAGCAGGCGAGTTTTGGCATAGCCTAGTTCTGCCGTCTGTCATTTAAAAAAATCATTTAAAAAATCAGAGTCAGTATATTAGAAGTCCATTAGGCACAGTAGGTGGCGACTTTTTTCACTAACATGGCATGTCCTTTTGATAACGATCCCGTGGATGAAGGTGCAGCATTACTGCGCAGAGAATTAAATATTCGTTGGGAGATGGTTATTATCAGACCGCGCATAGATTCTCTAGCATTTCCACACAATTATCTTTTTGAGCGGTACCGTTTCACGTCACAGTCCATCATCTACATAGGCTACACAACCTAATCCGTCCTTACATTTGCAACATTACCAATTGTAGTCATGCTCTCACATCCCAGCAGATATTGTGTGCTGCGCTACGTTTCTTTGCAAATGGAAGTTTTTTGTACAATGTCGGAGATGCTGAGCACTTGAGTAAGGCAACTGTATGCAGGGTGGTCAGAAAAGTGTACTCGTTTTACAGGCATCTGCCTTAGTAGAAGTCTGTGTTAGTTTAAATAGGCTTAATTATTTAACAGAACATGATATAGATGAGAAGACATTTATGTGTGTGAAAACAGCATTATGTTGGGGATAAAACAACTGCACAGTCAAACAGCCACTTAATATTTACTTTACAATGTAAAACATGATCAAAATGAAGTAACCCCATGAGATTATGCCGAGGTCTTACCTGTGTGAACAATGTTTTTATATTTCATCCTAAACTGCTGCCAAGAGCGCTTCTCCCCCGCGGGATTGCAGCTAAATGAAATACCATTCAAGCAGTTTCCCCCTGTAATATTATTGTGATTGCAAAGGACTACATTTAAACTGTCATTTAAACTTACGCATTGACCCGAGCAGCAATGTTCTCCCACGCCGTCTCCCTCTCTTTTGCAGCTGCAGCGGTGTTGCACTTTTTGAAAACATGTGCAAACTCGCCATATGAGCGCATTAAGCACGCGCTTAACTCCTGGTGAAACTACTCCGAGTTGATTAAACTGATTCAAATCAGCTGTTCTGGAACCGGAAACTCAGAGTTTCCTATCTCAGAGTAGATCAACTCAGAGTTCAGGATTAGACTCAGAGTTTGTTGAACCTGCTTTGTGAAACGGACCCCAAGTTATTGATGCAGATCCATTTAATGTGATATTTGATGTTTATGGTTTATTTACAATCTAGTTATAGATAGCATGTATTTACTTTTCATTTCAGAACCACACGCAGGCCTACCTGAATGGAAGAATGAGCATGTGTTGATAGTGTGGCAGAAATGAAAATGAAAAATTTGCCAAAAATAAAGACATATTTGGGTTGTTCTTATTGGACACGATTCAGTGGATCAGGCTTCAGTTACCAGCCAGTCACAGTACCACCTGTACACTATACCTTTATCATTTACTCTAAGCTCAGAGTCAAACCTGTATGTCCTTCTGTTCCAACTCTGCTGTTAGCGGCTTACATCAGAAATTTCTTGATGTAGGCTGTTCGGTCTAAAGAATGATTTACAGGACTGCAGAAATAGGACACAGCTTAGGACATAAGCTGGGAGCTCCACCCGGTCCACTGTCATCTTTGCCTTTGGGGCATGCGCATTTGGAGGAATCGCCGTTCGATTACTTTCCCCTGTGACCTGCCTGTGACCTCAGTGATGTAACTTCTACACTTTTCAACTCCTACCCACAAACTTGAATTCGTGTTCACAGTGAGGACTTCGTAGTCATAGAAATTACAGTTGTATTCACAAGACTCTGCACTCACAGCTTTTAGATTCATACTCACATAAAAACAATCCAAACCTGAACAGTTTCACAGACTCACGTACAGTACAGGCCAAAAGTTTGGACACACCTTCTCATTCAATGCGTTTTCTTTATTTTCATGACTATTTACATTGTAGATTCTCACTGAAGGCATCAAAACTATGAATGAACACATGTGGAGTTATGTACTTAACAAAAAAAGGTGAAATAACTGAAAACATGTTTTATATTCTAGTTTCTTCAAAATAGCCACCCTTTGCTCTGATTACTGCTTTGCACACTCTTGGCATTCTCTCCATGAGCTTCAAGAGGTAGTCACCTGAAATGGTTTTCCAACAGTCTTGAAGGAGTTCCCAGAGGTGTTTAGCACTTGTTGGCCCCTTTGCCTTCACTCTGCGGTCCAGCTCACCCCAAACCATCTCGATTGGGTTCAGGTCCGGTGACTGTGGAGGCCAGGTCATCTGCCGCAGCACTCCATCACTCTCCTTCTTGGTCAAATAGCCCTTACACAGCCTGGAGGTGTGTTTGGGGTCATTGTCCTGTTGAAAAATAAATGATCGTCCAACTAAACGCAAACCGGATGGGATGGCATGTCACTGCAGGATGCTGTGGTAGCCATGCTGGTTCAGTGTGCCTTCAATTTTGAATAAATCCCCAACAGTGTCACCAGCAAAACACCCCCACACCATCACACCTCCTCCTCCATGCTTCACAGTGGGAACCAGGCATGTGGAATCCATCCGCTCACCTTTTCTGCCTCACAAAGACACGGCGGTTGGAACCAAAGATCTCAAATTTGGACTCATCAGACCAAAGCACAGATTTCCACTGGTCTAATGTCCATTCCTTGTGTTTCTTGGCCCAAACAAATCTCTTCTGCTTGTTGCCTCTCCTTAGCAGTGGTTTCCTAGCAGCTATTTGACCATGAAGGCCTGATTCACGCAGTCTCCTCTTAACAGTTGTTCTAGAGATGGGTCTGCTGCTAGAACTCTGTGTGGCATTCATCTGGTCTCTGATCTGAGCTGCTGTTAACTTGCGATTTCTGAGGCTGGTGACTTGGATGAACTTATCCTCAGAAGCAGAGGTGACTCTTGGTCTTCTTTTCCTGGGTCGGTCCTCATGTGTGCCAGTTTCGTTGTAGCGCTTGATGGTTTTTGCGACTCCACTTGAGGACACATTTAAAGTTTTTGCAATTTTCCGGACTGACTGACCTTCATTTCTTAAAGTAATGATGGCCACTCGTTTTTCTTTAGTTAGCTGATTGGTTCTTGCCATAATATGAATTTTAACAGTTGTCCAATAGGGCTGTCGGCTGTGTATTAACCTGACTTCTGCACAACACAACTGATGGTCCCAACCCCATTGTTAAAGCAAGAAATTCCACTAATTAACCCTGATAAGGCACACCTGTGAAGTGGAAACCATTTCAGGTGACTACCTCTTGAAGCTCATGGAGAGAATGCCAAGAGTGTGCAAAGCAGTAATCAGAGCAAAGGGTGGCTATTTTGAAGAAACTAGAATATAAAACATGTTTTCAGTTATTTCACCTTTTTTTGTTAAGTACATAACTCCACATGTGTTCATGCATAGTTTTGATGCCTTCAGTGAGAATCTACAATGTAAATAGTCATGAAAATAAAGAAAACGCATTGAATGAGAAGGTGTGTCCAAACTTTTGGCCTGTACTGTATATGACAGCAGAATTTTGTGTACAACAATTTTACTGACATACAAATGTTTAACATTACGAAAACGAATGGTTAAAATTATGCACACATCTTTTTGACAGTTGTCTTACACTATATGGCAGTAGCTCGCAACCACATTAATTTAAGTAATAATGTAAAAATAATTACAGCTATTAATGGTACAATATGTTGTAAGTATATATTAATATATAATAGTATATGTATGTGACAGTAATCATATGTGTATAATAACAGCAGCAGTAGGAGGCATCAGGCATCAGCACAACCAAGTCACACCATACGGGCACAGCTGCGATACGAGTTAACCTGTGAGACAGACACAGGAACCTGTAACACACAACTTGTCAGTGGCTTGATAGCTTCACTATAGTGCAGTGTATGTGTGCTCCTGACCTTCCAATTGTGTTTTAACTATTTTTTAACATTTCTAAGTCTTGAAAGCTTTAATTTTTGGCATGAAATACTTTTAATCATCCAACAAAAGGGAGAATCAGACAAAAACATATGAATGATTTTTCCCACCCTTGATACTTTGAGGATTGCTTTGGCATCGGCCTGTTTTCTCCTGTGAACCAGCTTGAGCCTATTCAGCTGCTCAAGCAGCCAGGCCTAGCACCCACTACCAGGCCTTGCTGCATTCTCCACCTGGCCCTGCTGCATTTTCCACCAGGCCCAACTGCATTTTCCACCAGGCCCAGCTGCATTCTCCACCAGGCCCAGCTGCATTCTCCCTCAGGCCCTGCTTCACTCTCCACCAGGCCCTACTGCAGCCACCACCAGGCCCTGCTGCACTCTCAAAAATGGGTCCAAGCAAAACGCAAGCTGACTTGAAAGATGAGAAATCAGATGAAGATGTCGTCTCGCTGGCTCAGGTAAAAGAGATGCTGTAGCAGCGGAAAGACATGTATTCAGCACTTCTACAGCAGCAACAGGAGAACTTTAAAAGTTTTGTAACAATCATTTTAGACTCCACTAACTCTAGACTAGACACACGGGAAGTGCAAGAAATTAAAACGAGCATTCAATTTACACAGAAGGAAGTGGACAATATCAAGACCCAAAACATTAAGCAGACTGAGCATTGTAACTCCATGCAAGCTGACATTATGAAGATTTGTGACAGCCTGCTCGCTGTTTCAGATAAAATGGAGTACCTAGAAGGTCACTCGCGTGGGAGCAATCTGGTATTTGATGGTATTCCAGAGCAGCCTGGGGAGACCTGGGTTGATACAGAGGGAATGATTAAAAATGTCCTTGTGGATAAGCTTCTAAAGAAGGAGATCGAAATTGAAAGAGCCCACCGCACTGGGAAACCAGTAGCTGGTAGCAACAGACCCAGATCCACTGTGGTAAAATTTCTGAGATATAAGGATAAATCAGATGTTTTGGGAAGAGCCAAAAACTTGAAAGGATCTAGGATCTACATCAATGAAAATTTCACGGAAGCAGTCCATTTGAAAAGAAAGGAACTGCTCCCCAAAATGAGAGAAGCACGTGATAGAGGCGAAATTGCCTATTTGAGACATGACAAACTAATAATTCGCCCACGCAACAGCACCCCAAAGCCACCTGGAAACATGAACATCTAATGGGTAGAGTCAGAGTTGATCATCAATGGTTATTCCATATACAGGAATGATAGAAATAAATTTGGAGGTGGAGTAGCAATATACACGCAATGTCATTTTCTTTGTAAAGTCAGGTATGATCTTATTAAGGATAACATTGAAGCTATATGGATTCAAATCCATCTGCCACATTTAAAACCTTTTCTAGTTGGCTGTCGTTATAGAGCTCCTAACTCTAATGTAGAATATCTCAATACTTTGTGTGAAATGATGGACCATATTACAGAAGAAAATAGAGAAATATACTTGCTTGGAGATTTTAACATTGACTGGCTTTCTGAGATTTGTTCCCTGAAAAGAAAACTTAGGTCAATGGCTGACACCTGTGGATTAACACAGCTAATATCTCAAGCTACTAGAGTATGTGTGAATCCAAATGGTGTTATTTCCTCAACATGCATAGATCATATTTACAGTAACAACTCTGAGCTGTGCTCCAGACCTGTTTCAGTGCCAGTAGGTTTCAGCGACCATAACTTTGTGGGGTCCATGTCATTGGTTCGACAGCCCATTGGTTCGACATCCCATTAGTCTGACTGTCCGCGGTGCTGAACGGCTCGCGGCGGGCGTATGGTGCGGAGCAGGCTCATGGCTTACGTGTTTGTCACTTTCTTTTTCATTTTAACCCACACCATGATCTTTTCCTGACCCTAACCAAGTAGTTTTTGTGCTTAAACCTAACCAGACCTTAACCACAGGGCATCATGATGATTTCGGAACGGACTTCGGAACAATGAGTTTAATATGGTCAAACCAATGGGCTGTCAAACCAATGGGCAGTTCCCAACTTTGTGGCATTCTCCAGGAGGACCAAAGTGCCTAAGGCAGGTGCTAAAGTTGTCCTTACTAGAAATTTTAAACATTTTAATAAAAACGCATTTCTTGTTGACCTTGAAGATATACAGTTGACTAATGTATGCTCTATTGATGATGCGGAGCTCTCTCTGAATACATTCATGAATTATTTTATGGCGATTGCTAACAACATGCACCAGTGGTGAAATTTACAACAAAAACAATTAATGCCCCTTGGATTAATAAATCATTAAAAGAATTAATGGTGCAAAGAGATAAAGCTAAGAAGACTGCTATCCTAACTGGTTCCACTGAAGACTGGAGGCACTACTGCAAGTTGAGAAATAATGTCACTAAGATAAATAGAGTTAGCAAAAGAGTTTATTATCAGAGGAGAATTGCTGATAGTGGTCAAGATAGTAAGAAACTATGGAATGTTCTGAATGAAATCATGGGTAGGAAAAAGTCTGTTAGTTCTTTTATTGAATCTGAAGGTGTTTATTTAACTAAACCTTTGCATATTGCAAATTATTTCAATGACTATTTCATTAACAAGGTGTCTAGAATCAGAGATGAAATGGGTAATACGGGAGTTTCTATTTCAGAGGAGCTCATCGGAAAACATATCATGAATGGTAAAAACTGCGCTTTTGAATTCTAGCAGGTTGATGTTGTAACTGTTGAAAAAATGTTAAAATCCTTACCGGAAAACAAATCAGCCAGCAGTGACTTTCTGGATAGTAAACTGCTGAAGATCTCTGCTTTGCATATTTCTTCAGCAATTTGTCATATCTTCAATCGATGCTTAATCAGCAGCACATGTCCCAAATTGTGGAAAATAGGTAAAATAATTCCTCTGATCAAAGATGCTAAATGTACATTTAGTGGTCCCAACAGTAGGCCTATAACCATCTTGCCTGTTCTTAGTAAACTGTTAGAAAAGATAGTTTTTAAGCAGATCCAGAGTTACTTTTTAAACAATAACTTAATTTCTAATCACCAACATGCATATGGGGTCGGTTATTCTACCTGTACGGCTGAAACGAGTGTGTTTGTGGACCCAAATGCAGTACCAGGCTCGCAGGAACAGTTGGTAATGACTTTTATTAGCACCACAGCAAACAGGGAATGCAGCAGGCAGAATAAACACAGAATAAAGTTCGTTCTTCGGGCAAGTTGCCCTCACACAGTCTCTGAGGCTCAGATGAGGGAAAGAGAAGCGGCCGTGATCAGCCACGGAACCGAAGGGAAGCTCCAGAGCCCCCGGTTCCACACAGTTCAAAACTCTTTCGGAGAGAGGGGAAGAGATGAAGCTTACGGCAGCCAAAGGTGGCGAGGCAGACGCTCCGTAGCCAGAAGAGCCGTCAGCGAAGGCAGAAGCACCGTTGAGGAGCGGGCAGGAGGGTAGACGAGGCCGGGCGGAGGAGTCGAGACCAGACGAGCAGGCAGAAACCAGAGACGCTGAAGCAAAGCACGAGGTCGGGGACAGAAGGCAGGTGAGTTTACCGGGAGGCAGATGAGGAGAGCAGGTCGGGGACAGGCAGAGTTGGCACCGGGAGATCAGGCAGGAGAAGAACGCTGGAGAGTCTCGCATAATGCTAAAGAACAATCTGGCAGTGAGTGAAGGTGCTGGAGAGGCTTATATGCAAGGCTGGTAGATGAGCTGCAGCTGTGTAGACAGGTGAGCAGAGTTGGGCTGATGAGGTGGGCGTGGCTGGCAGGTAGAGTGAAGCAGAGGGAGGAGGAGTGGAAAAACACTGCAGCAGAGTGGCAGGAGAGGACTGAGAGACAGGGATTGTGACAACGGCACTGACACAAATGAATGACAATTGGCTAACAGCCATGGATAATTCAGTGCTTGTTGGTGCAGTATTAATTGATTTTAGTGCTGCCTTTGATCTGGTGGATCAGGATCTGTTAATTAAGAAGCTTGATCACTATGGTTTTAAAGCATCCACTCTTATGTGGGTTAGTAGTTACTTGTTAAACAGAACACAAAAAGTATTTTTTAATGGCACTTTTTCAGACAGTAGACAACTTGAATGTGGACTTCCACAAGGTAGTTGCCTTGGGCCACTCCTCTTCTCGATATTCACCATTGATCTCCCACTTGTTTTAAATAAGTGTGATTTGACTATGTATGCAGATGATTGCACCATGTACTATGCTTCACCTTCTTGTGATGAACTGAATCATACCCTATCATCAGAACTTAATGTCATCTTTAATTGGATAGAAACGAACAAACTCAAGCTTAACATATCAAAGACGGTCTCTATAATATTTGGATCTAATTATAATATGGCAAAGAATCCAATTCTGAATTTACAAATAGATGGTCGACCGATTCAATATGTAAGAAAGGCAAAGCTACTGGGTCTCCGGCTTGATAACACTTTGTCTTGGTCTGAACATGTAAATAAGATCGTTCTGAAGATGGGTAGAGCAGTTGCAGGAAAAGTGCACCTCTTATTCCTTTATCACTGCTCTGTCAAACAGTTCGTTCTCTGGTTTTGTGTCACCTGGATTATTGCTTGGTTATCTGGTCTCAACTGTCCCCCTTTGATGAGTACAATTGATATGCATTACAATTTGGGTTGGCTCTATGTTGAGAAAAGAATTTTAATGAATTTATTGGTTAATTTTTATAGTGTTCTGAAAAAACAATCTCCACAATTTCTTGCTCAAAAGATAATCTACACCAATGAAATTCATTAACTCCACAAGAGGTGCCGGCAATGAGCATATAATTCTGCCAATTTCTTGAAGAAATCAGTTTTGTATAGAGCCACAAGTTTATGGAATCTACTCCCAAGATATATTCACAGAACCAGAGACAGGAATTGTTTCAAGAGAAAACTGAGAATACACTTGCGATCTAATTATTTGAGTTAATTCATTTGTTGTAAGTCTGTCATTTATTTTCTCTGTGTTTGTCTTTTCTCTTTTTTAATATACTCCATTTTATTATTTTTCAATTATGTATTCTTGTTTGTATACTTTTTGTATTATGTTATGAGTTTTATGACTATGGACCCCAGGAAGACTAGCTGTTCGTCCAGGCGTCAGCTAATGGGGATCCATAAACAAATAAGCAAATAAACATTGGAGCACAAAGGCTCCGGAGAGGAAGCCGAGTTAGTGACATGCAGTTGAGCTGAGTTAGCAAGATCCAGTAACAGGACATGAATGTTAGCAAAGGATAGAAAGAGAAGGAGAGAAGGTGTATTATAGGAGGTCCCCCAGCAGACTAGGCCTATGTCAGCCTAACTAGGGGCTGGTCCAAAACAAGCCTGAGCCAGCCCTAACTATAAGCTTTATCAAAGAGGAAAGTCTTAAGTCTAGTCTTAAATGTGGAGATGGTGTCTGCCTCCCGGACTGAAACAGGAAGATGATTCCACAGGAGAGGAGCCTGAAAGCTGAAGGCTCTGGCTTCTGTTCTACTTTTGGAGACTTTAGGGACCACGAGTAACCCTGCGTTCTCAGAGCGCAGTGTTCTGGTGGGATAATAAGGCACTATGAGCTCTCTAAGATATGACAGAGCCTGACCATTTTGAGCTTTGTAAGTTAACAGTAGGATTTTAAATTCAATTCTGGATTTTACAGGGAGCCAGTGCAGAGAAGCTAAAACAGGAGAAATGTGATTTAATTTCTTAGTTCCTGTCAGTACACGTGCCGCTGCATTCTGGATTAGCTGGAGACTTTTCAAAGACTTATTAGAGCTACCTGATAATAGGGAATTATAGTAATCTAGCCTAGAGGTAACAAAAGCGTGAACCAATATTTCAGCTTCTTTTTGGGACAGGCTTGGGCTAATTTTTGCAATATTATGCAGATGAAAGAACGCAGTCCATGAGGTTTGTTTTAGATGGGAGTTAAAAGACAAATCTTGATCAAATATCACTCCGAGGTTTCTAACGATAGTGCTAGAGGCCAGAGCAATGCCTTCCAGAGAAACTATATCATTAGATAAAGAGTTTCTGAGTTGTTTGGGGCCAAGAACAACAACTTCAGTTTTGTCTGAATTTAACATAAAAAAATTGGAGCTCATCCAGGATTTTATGTCTTAAAGGCATTTTTGAAGTTTGGTTAATTGATGTGTTTCTTCTGGCTTTACTGATAAATACAATGGTGTATCACCCGCATAACAATGGAAATTTACAAAGTGATTTCTAATGATGTTACCTAAGGGAAGCATATATAAAGTGAATAAAATTGGCCCGAGCACAGAACCTTGTGGGACTCCAAAACAAACTTTAGTTTGTAAAGATGATTCATCGTGAATGTGAACGAACTGAAATCGATCAGATAAATAAGATTTAAACCAGCTTAGTGCAGAACCTTTAAAGCCAATTAAATTTTCCAGTCTCTGTAGTAAAATTTGATGGTCAATAGTGTCAAACGCCGCACTAAGATCTAATAAAACAAGTACAGAGACGAGTCCTTTGTCTGAAGCAATCAGAAGGTCATTTGTAATTGTAACTAGTGCTGTCTCAGTGCCATGATGCACTCTAAATCCTGACTGTAATTCCTCAAATAAATTATTATCATGGAGAAAATCACACAGCTGGTCTGCGACTACTTTCTCAAGGATCTTTGACATAAAGGGAAGATAAGATATTGGTTGATAGTTGGCTAACACCTCTGGTTCCAGGGTGGGCTTTGTTACAGTGGTTTAATTACAGCTACCTTAAAAGACTGTGGTACATAGCCTGTTAATAAAGATATACTGATCATGTCTAATATGTAAGTGTTGACTAAAGGTATGACTTCCTTAAGTAGCCTAGGTGGGATGGGGTCTAAGAGACAAGTTGATGACTTGGATGAAGAAATCATTGAGGTCAATTGTTGAAGAGTAATCTGGGAGAAGCAATCTAAATATATATCAGGTCTTAGAGCTGTGTTTGAGGGCAGATGGGTACTGTCTGAGGACAAGAGGTCATGAATTTTGCCTCTAGTAGTTAGAATGTTGTCATTAAAAAGCTCAAAAAATCATTACTGCTAAGGGCTAAAGGAATACAAGGCTCAATAGAGCTGTGACTTTATGTTAGCCTGGCTGCAGTGCTGAAAAGAAACCTGTGGTTGTTCTTATTTTATACATTTTTAGATGGTCTCCCCAAACCAAGCGAGATTCTTCCAGTTTAGTTAAATGCCAGTTCCTTTCAAATTTTTGCGATATTTGTTTTAATTTTTGGATTTGGGAGTTGTCCCAAGGAACTTTCTTTGCTTTGTAACTAATTTTTGAGACGTGCTACTGAGTCAAGTGTTGTTCGCAGTGAGCCTGCTGCGCTATTGACAAGATAATCAATTTGGGAGAGTTTAAAGTCGGTACGGGAAACCTCTGTTACAGAGGGACATGGTATTAAATTTAAAACTGATGGAATCATTTCCTTAAATTTTGCTACAACAGCAAGTATAGTAATTGTTACTGAGTGGCGTGTAATCAAGTAGAAAGAAATCAAAAGTTATTAAGCAGTGATCTGATAGAGAGGGATTCTGTGGAAAGACTTTTCAAGTCTTTTTTCAAGACTAGTTTTCAATTTCAATTCCATACGTCAGGAGTAGATCGAGGGTGTGGTTAACACAGTGAGTGGGTTTATGTACTTTCTTACTGAAGCCAATGAGTCTAATAATCTGATAACCGCAGTAGCGAGGCAATCATTATCAACGTCAACAGGAATATTTAAATCACCTACAATAATAACTTTATCTGATTTAAGAACTAAACTGGATAAAAACTCTCAGAATTCAGTTAAAAATTCAGAATACGGGCCAAGAGCATGGTACACTATAACAAATGGAAGTGTCTGTGAGGTTTTCCAGATTGGATGTAAAAGACTAAGAACAAGGCTTTCAAATGAATTATAATCTAGTTTAGGTTCAGGGCTGATTAATAGACTAGAGTTAAAAATGGCTGCAACTCCTTCTCCTCGGCTGTTGCCTTGAGGACCAGTATTATTATGAGTATTATGAGATGTATTGTTATGACTGGGAAGAGTAGATTCATTTAGACTGACATATTCATCATGAGTAGGGTTGGGATCCGGATTTTTGGAACCGGGTCCAAAGTTCCGGTTCTGGAACCAGTTCCATCACATTTGGCGTGAGAGTGCGGCACGAGCCGCATATTTCTGTCCAAACCTGACCGAGCCCGACATTATCTAATCACTAAAGCAATGAGTTTGTGTCACACAGTTGTCATGGTTACAGGCTATTTAACAGGCCAGGTGTGCGCCATGGGTGCTCAACGGAGAGGGAGACCTCCGTGTTTGAGACGAGAGTGGGCGACGGGAGCGGGTGGCGGGAGGTCCGACGCTTCCAGCGAGGGGAGAGGGAGAAATATAACAAAATAAGATAAAATTTAATTTAATTTAATTTCAATCACAGCGGAAGCTGGCGGTGGGAGGTCCGCTTCCACTGAGGGGAGCGGTAGAAACAAACAGCCAATGTGTGTGTGTTCTGTTCAGGTGTTGTCACGTAAATAACAGTGCTCAAGCATGAATGCATATAAGTATTTTTTATTACATTGTTGTGGTTAATTTTAATAGTGTTACTGTAGAAATCAGAGAATCACTTTTTGTTGTTATATATTCTCAGGGAGATGATACAAGCTCTAAATCTGAAATACACACCACACACAAATGTGTATTTTCCTCTAATTGTACTGTGCAACAGTTAGAATAAAGTTTTTGTATTTGTATGATTGCATTTGTATTTATTATATACTTGTTTAAGCATAGCAAGTATAATGAATATAATGTAGGAATCGGTAAGAGGAATCGGTAAGGAATCGGAATCGTTAAAATCCTAATGAGTCCCAACCCTAATTCTATCCAATCCATCTGCCACATCTTCTAAATTTCACCACCTGTTCCTTATCATTCAACTCTACATTGTACCACCTACCTAAGCTCTTTATTGACTTTTCCGTAATTGTTGGGATTTCCTCATCATCTATGACAAACTTCCTATCACTTAACTTCCTCTACGTATCGAGATGCTTCTAGACTTACTAGGCTTGGTCTTCATGCTGGCCCACTTGAGGTTCTTATTTACCTTCTCTAGTAGCCTCTTTGTACATGGCATTGTTGTGGTCACCAGTGTCATGTCATCCATGTAAGCTCTAACTGGTGGAAGATGCAACTTGTTCTGCCTTCTCTCCCCACCTACCACCCACTTAGAAGCCCTGATGATTACTTCCATCGCCATAGTAGATGCTAATGGAGAAATTGTACACCCTGCCATGATACTTATTTCTAGCCTCTGCCAACCTGTTGTGAAACCTGCCGTACTTAGACACAACCTAATATCCTGAAAGTATGCTTGCACCAAGTTGACAACTACCTGTGGCACTCTGAAATAGTCAAACGCACTCCAAATGAGGCTATGCGGTACTGAACCAAACGCATTTGCAAGATCTAAAAATATTACATGCAGGTCCCTTTTTTTAATCTTCGTAAGGATATCAGGCACGCTTTTATAAACCCGGTAGGGGACTCCATTAGGCCCTGGGGCCAAAGAAGCCTTTGGCCCTGGGGCCAAAGAAGCCTTTCCTTTGGGATATCAGGTGGGAAACCTACTATCCTATTCTTCTCTAAATCTCAATATGTATTTCTCAAATATTCTTCAACCTCTAGCTTTTCTGCTTTGAGCTGCCCTCCATTTTCACTCCTCTTTCTCTCATGCACCCCAAACCTCTCTACACCATATGAGTAAATTATATCTCCCATCTTTTCTAACCTTTCTATCTGATCTTCCCTTTCTTTCAAAGATCCTTGAGAAAGTAGTCGCAGACCAGCTGTGTGATTTTCTCCATAATAATAATTTATTTGAGGAATTTCAGTCAGGATTTAGAGTGCATCATAGCACTGAGACAGCACTAGTTAAAATTACAAATGACCTTCTGATTGCTTCAGACAAAGGACTTGTCTCTGTACTTGTTTTATTAGATCTTAGTGTGGCGTTTGACACAATTGACCATCAAATTCTGCTACAGAGACTGGAACACTTAATTGGCCTTAAAGGTTCTGCACTAAGCTGGTTTCAGTCTTATTTAACTGATCGTTTTCAGTTTGTTCATGTTCATGATGAATCATCCTTACATACTAAAGTTTGTTTTGGAGTTCCGCAAGGTTCTGTGCTCGGACCAATCTCATTTACTCTATGCTTCCTTTAGGTAACATCATTAGATATCACTCTGTAAATTTCCATTGTTACGCGGGTGATACACAATTGTATTTATCGATGAAGCCAGAAGAAACACATCAATTAACTAAACTCCATAATTGCCTTAAAGACATAAAAACTTGGATGAGCACCAATTTCCTG
The DNA here is from genome assembly GCF_011397635.1 of Epinephelus fuscoguttatus. Lineage (NCBI taxonomy): Eukaryota > Metazoa > Chordata > Actinopteri > Perciformes > Serranidae > Epinephelus > Epinephelus fuscoguttatus. The sequence continues at coordinate 51,582,065 of NC_064752.1, forward strand.
ATGTTAAATTCAGACAAAACTGAAGTTATTGTTCTTGGCCCCAAACAACTCAGAGACTCATTATCTGATGACATAGTTTCTCTAGATGGCATTGCTCTGGCCTCTAGCACTACCGTACGAAACCTCGCAGTAATATTCGATCAAGATTTGTCTTTCAATTCTCACAAACCTCAGGGACTGCATTTTTTCATCTGCATAATATTGCGAAAATTAGGCCTATCCTGACCCGAAAAGATGCAGAAAAATTGGTCCACGCTTTTGTTACCTCTAGACTGGATTACTGTAACTCCCTATTATCAGGTAGCTCTAATAAGTCTTTAAAAACTCTCCCACTAATTCCAGAATGCAGCAGCACGTGTACTAACAGGAACTAAGAAACAAAATCATATTTCTCCAGTTTTAGCTTCTCCGCACTGGCTCCCTGTAAAATCCAGAACTGAATTTAAAATCCTACTGTTAACTTATAAAGCTCTAAATGGTCAGGCTCCATCATATCTTAGAGAGCTCATAGTGCCATATTATCCCATATTATTATCACACTGTGCTCTGAGAATGCAGGGTTTCTCATGGTCCCTAAGGTCTCCAAAAGTAGATCAGGAGCCAGAGCCTTCAGCTATCAGGCTCCTCTCCTGTGGAATCATCTTCCTGTTGCAGTCCGGGAGGCAGACACCATCTCCACATTTAAGACTAGACTTAAGACTTTCCTCTTTGACAAAGCTTATAGTTAGGGCCGGCCCAGGCTTGCCTTGTACCAGCCCCTAGTTAGGCTGACTTAGGCCTAGTCTGCTGGTGGACCTCCTATAATACACCGGGCACCTTCTCTCCTTCTCTCTCTCTCTCTCATGTCCTGCATCTTGCTAACTCGGCCATACTGCATGTCACTCACTCGGCTTCTTCTCCAGAGCCACTCCACTGTCTCGCAGGTTAACTTCTATCACAGCGATGCCTGGATAGTGTGACGTGTGTGGTTGTGCTGCTGCCGTGGTCCTGCCAGATGCCTCCTGCTGCTGCTGTTATCATTAGTCATACTTCTACTGTTATTATACACATATGATTATTGTCACATACATATACTATCAGATGTTAATATTTATTTTCAACATATTGTACCACAATAGCCAGAAACATAATTATAATATTATTACTTTCATTAATGTTTGTTGTAAGCTATTAACATTATCGTCTGTCCTGCATCTCTCTCTGTCTCTCTTTCTCTCTCTGTCTCTCTTTCTGTCTCATTGTGTCATACAGATTACTGTTAATTTATTATGTTGATCTATTCTGTACGACATCTATTGCACGTCTGTCTGTCCTGGAAGAGGGATCCCTCCTCAGTTACGCTTCCTGAGGTTTCTACCATTTTTTTTCCCCGTTAAAGGGTTTTTTTGGGGGAGTTTTTCCTTATCTGCTGCGAGGGTCCTATGGACAGAGGGATGTCGTATGCTGTAAAGCGCTGTGAGGCAAATTGTGATTTGCGATATTGGGCTTCATAAATAAAATTGATTGATTGATTGATTGATTGATTGATTGATTGATTAAAGCAAACACAAATGAGCCCAAAGTCAGCTGCATGGATCAAAACAGCCAATTTTGGACTTGAGAATCTTGAACAAACCATTGAGGAAAATGCCTTTCTTTATGTTGACACAACACAGTCTATTCAGAACAATCAGACGGGTGGACTATTTTACTTCGGTGGATCTGAAAGACGCATTCTTTCACGTCCCCATTGTGGAGAGGCACAGGAAATATCTGAGGTTTGCTTTTCAAAACAAAGCCTATGAATTTTGTGTCCTCCCCTTCGGTCTGTCCCTGAGCCCCTGGACATTCACTGCATGCGTAAATGCGGCATTGCCCCCCCTCCGGGAGAAGGGAATACAAATCTACTCCTATCTCGATGACGAGTCGCACGCACACCAAAACGGAGACAGATCACCTCCAAACACTGGGCTTCCTCATAAACTGGAAGAAAAGCGGGCCGTGGCCTCGTGGCCGCTACCGGTGCGTACGGATCTCCTATCCCAGGAGGGAGGAGAAATTTTCCACCTATCCCCTCACAAGTGGAAGCTGGTGGCTTGGTTCCTGAACGGGAACGTCTGCTAGGTGAAGGTTTGCCTCTAGCAGTAGTGGAGACTATACAGAGTGCCAGGGCTCCATCTACCTGTTCTCTGTATACGTATAAATGGCAAGTTTTTACGCGCTGGTGTGCAGCGCGTAATGAGGATCTGCTGAGCTGCAGTATAGGGATCTTCCTCCAGAGCTTGTTAGACAAAGGCTCGTCTTCCTCTTCCCTAAAGGTCTACTTGGCTGCAATTTCTGCTTGCCATATGGATATTGACGGAAAATCAGTAGGTTGCCACTCTTTGGCATCTCATTCATGAAAGGTGCTCGACGCTTTCGGCCACCTGTAAGATGTGTTTTACCCAGATGGGATTTAGTGAGGGGCTCTGGAGGGGGCTCTCAGGGCCTCCATTTAAACCTGTCGACATGACCGATTTGAAATATCTATCCCTGAAGATGGCACTATTACTAGCCCTGTCTACAGCAAAGAGAGTCAGTGATTTGATTGCCTTGTCAGTGCAACAATCATGTATGGCTTTTTCGGCAGATAAGCAGCACGTCACGCTGTTGCCTAATCCTGCATACCAGCCGAAAAATATTGAGGCTGGTTTCAGATCTGTGGTTGTGGACTTGGTGGCATTTTGCCCCCCTCCTTTCGCATCAACAGAAGAGGAGCACTTACATAGACTGTGCCCAGTCCGCGTGCTCTTGGCATATTTGGAGAGGATGCGCGCGCTGCGCCGTTCTAACCAGCTGTTTGTATGTTACCGGTTCCAGTCCCGTGGAATGGCCCTATCCAGAGAGCGTCTGTCTCGCTGGATGGTGGAGGCCATAACATTAGCCTATTCCTCTTTGGGGAATGACCCCCCCAGAGGGCCTGAAGGCTCATTCAACAGAGTGTTTCTACTTCATGGGCGCTTTTGTGTGGTGTTTCTGTGGAGGACATGTGTGCTGCTGCCTCATGGTCGACTCCTCACACTTTTGTAAGATACTATAGTCTGGATGTGTCCAATGCGTCCTTTGTGCTCGTGGTATTGTCTGCAGCCAGACAGTGAAACGTTTTGGCCTCATCAGCATACTAGTGTATATTATATGGGATAACTTATCGCGAGTAGCCATGGTTTCCCATGTTAATTCCTCCTTAGGCCAGAAGGGATACGCATGTCAGTATCGTCTTTAAGGCCAGCAAGGGTGGTGGTATGTGTTGTAGTTTGAGTAACAACTTGAGTTCGAAATGAAGAAATGAAGCTACAACCCAGGTTTTACGAGTGAAGAACAAGAGTTCTTACTAATTCAACCTTGCTGTCCTGCCATATGGGTGCGGGCTGAATAAGCTGCAGGCGGCAGCTGACAGTGGCAGGTGAGCTGTTTTTATTACAGCTGCGGGGACGGGCCCAGGCTCATCATAGGGAGAGAGCCTGTCACCTGTCACACTGGCCAAGATGTAACTTGGGTGGTGTTAAGGTTTTTATAAATAAAATTTATTCAGCAGCGCTGTTGATCGCAGCTTGGTAGCATGAGTAAGAACTCTTGTTCTTCACTCGTAAAACCTGGGTTGTAGCACAACCCTCATGCTTTTTTTGTTGTTTAAAGCACTGTGTAACTGGCCTTTCTTGAGAGTGGGAAGAGTGAGGGAGTCACATTATGTTATGTCTAGGTTCCCCTTGACTGGGGACATAACAGAGTTCATCACTGAGTCCAAGTGGATGTTTGTGTCAAATTTGAATAAAATTCCCTCAAGGTGTTCTTGAGATATCACATTCTCAAGAATGAGACAGACATGGTCAGAGTGACTTTGACCTTTGACCTATGACCATCAAAACCTAGTCACTTTATTAATGAGTCCAAGTGGATGTTTTTGCCAAATTTAAAGAAATTCCTCCAAGGCATTCTTGAGATATCACGTTCACAAGAATAGGACAGAAGGACAACCCAAAAACATAATGCCATTGGCCCCGGCTATCACCGGCACAGATGCATAAAAAAAGATAAACGAAATAGTCCCAAATCATGTCAGAAAATGAAAACTGACACATCACTGTCTCTTTTATTTTTATCTGTTTTACACAGGGACCGGATTGATCCCTTTGCCTTTAAGTTCCAGTTTAAAAATGTGGAATATTCCTCAGGCCGCAACAAGACCTTCCTGTGTTACCTGGTGGATAAAGGGAACACAACTAATGGGCTACTGAGAGGCTATCTGGAGGATGAGCATACTGGGCCTCATGCTGAAGAAGCCTTCTTCATACAGTGTCTGCCGAACTACGACCCTGCACTCAAATACACAGTCACCTGGTATATATCTCTCTTAAACTGCCTGATGTTATGTAGTTTAGAGAATGTGGCAAATTAAAAGACAGCTTCATTATTATTATTATTATTATTATTATTATTATTATTATTTAAGTCTGGTCAGAACTGGCCTTTTTTCATGTCCATTTTGAATATATTTATATATTTATATTTATATATTTATATAAATGCTCTTATGCTCTTTAATGCACAAATAAACCAAATATGAATTTTGGAGCTCTATTCAAATATAATTCACAATAACTGTCTTGTTTCCAGACATCATCTAAAATTTAAACTGACAAATGTCAAATTTTAAGTGTAAAAAAGTAGATTTTTATGTATTTAAAATACACACATACTGTACATGTATATAAAATACACAGTACTTATTTATGGTTGCATAGTGTGCAGCCATACATGCAAATAATATACCCATATAATATATGTTGCAGGTGTGATGTAATATATACAGCACAATTAACTGCTATTCAGAGCTAAACAAATTGTGGTAATATTAAAACTATACACGAAAATGCTGACATCTGAAATTTGAATACTCATGGAAAAAAGGGTCCACATTGAAAATAATTTAGAATTATCTCTCAAATGCCTTCAGATGTGAAATGCTATAAGCATTGTTATATTCTGACTCAGTATCTCTTATGAGTCTCTCTTTGAATACCATGCATGTGTAGTGTAATCCAGCAGAATGATGAGACTGGCTTTGATACAGCATTTAATTGTCATCCTCTGTGTAAACAGATAAAACAACACAATAGTGTGGTTGGCGTTGTCCTCACACACACACACACACACACACACACAACTCCTGCCCCGTAATATGGAAGTCCAAGCAGCAAAAGGGTGTGATTATGACACTCAATGTGATTGTATAGTTTTTACATAAATATGAGTTATCTTTTTTAACATGACATGAAATCATGAAATATTTTTCTCACAGCACCAACTATTTTTAGCTATGAACCTGTTTTTTTTAAGTATTTTTTTCCCCAAACACAATATAACAATGAATTAATATAAAACAATAAAATACCAAATCATGTGCAAAGGCTCTTACCAATAAATAAACTAATAAATAAAATGATTAATTAAAACATTGCCTTTTTATATAAAACATACCTGTGTAAACAGATAAAACAACACAATAGTGTGGTTGGCGTTGTCCTCAGACACACACACAGCTCCTGCCCCTATGCACCAGAAGAGACACACAACATGCACAATAAAGCCCCGTCAGTTGCGCAATACGATGTCGCTATCGCGCAATCCTAGCTAACAAGTTAGCAACTTCGCTCGGTCTAAACACAGAAATAACTGCACAATACCAGCTTACTAACGGTTGCAAAACTGTTTATATATATATATATACAATATTCATATCACTCAACATATACTTTGTTTTCAGTGAAATTTGTGCATTGCAGATTAAAATATAAAAGTCATGGAGCTGTGTGCACTACAAACCGTAACATGGAAGTCCAAGCAACATAAGGGATGAGCTGCTGGCTTCCTGTAACTATACCAACCACATCCGCCAAAATAAAATATTCCTCCAAAATAAAATAAAAAACTTGGGAAACTATCAAGTAATGGTAGCTCTTAGAGTCAAACCAAATGAATCCCACAATGTTTCATGAGCAACTCTATGAATAAATATTGCACACATAAAACATAACAACAGTGTGCTCTGTCAAGCCATAGGGCTGTTCAGTTTAGAACTCAGGAGGGCAGTGTAGCGCTTATCACAAACCTTTCACAGATGACATGAAAAGTGCCTGCATATACTTTTCACATTCAATTCAAAATCAGACTCACCATCCGAAATGCTCAGCTCAGAGGTATAAAATCAAAATAAAACCAATAATGAGGGAGAATTTTAACCCACTGTGTTCACACTAAAAAGGGAACTTGCCCATGTTTTTAGCTTATCTGTCTTTGAAGAGTCTGACCATTCATCATCTGGATAAGTCTGTTGACAGGTCTGACCAATCGGCCAGCTCTAGTCCTAACAGTACCATCAGGACACAACCCAGACAAGGCACTCTGAGATACATCAGGCCCAACACACTCAGGGCTACTTGGGCAGTCCAGTTCATCAACAGGGGATATGGCGAAGGAACATCTCCAGCCGGAAATGAACCAGCCACAGACACATTCACAGTGTCATCATCGATCACTTGGGTCTCCTCCAGTGGCGCCAGAACTCTGGGCACATGAATAGAGGCTGCCACAGGGATCTGAGAGACCCAGTGTTCAGTATGGGCATTATGGTCCACTGCCCCGACAGTCATAGCAACCTGGTCAGCGGAAAGATCTGCAGTGTCATTCACACTTGAGTCACAGGAAGAGATTGTAGGGGCACAGTCAGGCTGTGTGGGATGGTCAGTGGAGAGATCGACAGCTGTATCCCCATCCGCAGCACAAGAAGAGACAACAGAAGCAGAATCATCAGACTCGGGAAGGACTGGGAAGAAGTTCACACAGAGCAACAGGTTACGGTGGAAAACTTTTGACTGGCCTGATCTGGGGTTACGAATCTCAAAGGTGTGGGTCCGGGGGTTGCAGCTGATGACCATATAGACAACATTACTCCATCTGTCCGCCAACGTTTTGCGTCCCCTCTCGCCTTTGTTCGTCAAGAGAACCCTATCACCGGGCTAGGTCACTGCACCCTTGACTCGTCTGTTGTAGACGTCAGCTTGCTGCTTCTGTCCAGCACTTGCATGTTTCTCTGCCAGCACCATGGCTTCATGAAGATCTCTCCTGAGATCCTCAATGTGCTGTGGGAATGGGGCTGCACTGTCATCTCTCAGAACAGATCTGAACAGAACATCTACTGGCAGGCGGGGAACCCAACCAAACATGAGGTAGAAGGGTGGGAACCCAGTTGTCTCATGGGTGGTGCTGTTATACATGAACATCAAGGTGTGTAACATTTGGGGCCAGGCTTGCTTTGAGCGCGGTGGGAGGGTCCTGATCATGTTCCCCAGTGTACGGTTGAAGCGCTCAGCTGACCAATTACCCATCAGATGATAGGGTGTGGTGTGGGACTTCTTTACACCTGAGACCTGGAGAAGGGCAGCGATCAATTCACTCTCAAAATTAGTGTCCTGATCTGAGTGAATTCTCTCAGGGAAGCCGTAATAGCAAAAGAAGCTATCCCACAACCTCTGTGCCACCTGCTTGGCAGTCTGGTCAGGGCAATAGAAGGCATGCGCCAACTTAGTGAAGCGGTCTGTTACAACCAACATGTCGACAGTGCAGTTCTTGGAGTCTTCAGCAGACCAAAAGTCTATGCACACTAATTCCAGTGGCGCTGTTGTTTTGATGCTCTCAAGCGGCGCACGACCATCCGACTCTGGTGTCTTGCCCATAACACACCTGGCATAGCACTTGACGAAGTTCTTCACATCGGGCTCCATAGAACACCAGCAGAACCTTTGTTTCACAAGAGAGAAGGTTCTATCTTGGCCCTGATGGCCCGCTTCATCATGACATCCACGTACAGCATCATCTAACAAGGGACAAGGGAACCACATACTGCCTTTTCTTCCTCTTGGTGACCGGATCTTTGGACACACAGTACAGTATACCATCTTCAACCACCAACTTCTCCCACTGCCTCAAAAGCCTAAACACATTCGCAGCTTCACTGGGTCTCTCTCTCTCTCTCTCCTCGAAGGCCTGCGACCTCGCTCATTGTGTGTGTGTGTGTGTGTGTGTGTGTGTGTGCGAGTAGCTTGTTATTTTCTGTCTATCCTTGTATGCTGTTTTTATCTGTTTTGCTATTGTAAAGTATTTTTTACTGTGACCTGCCAAGGGACTACAGACGCGAATTAGCTTGAAGCTATAATCTGGTACGGTGCATCAAATGGTGACATTTATGTTTGAGCTGTACATTGTCCCTTTTAAATAAATAAAATTTAAAAAAAACATAGAACAACACCCTTGACAAGTCAGCATCCTCATGTTGTTTGTTCCTGAGGTCCTGCTTGGAAAAGGATGGCAATACATCCTGACCAACGGACATGACACTCAGTATATGATCTACCAGGACCGTAGATCTGAGTCTCGTAGATGTATTCCAGTTAAGATAAGAAAAGAGATAAGATACACCTTTATTGAGAAATTCCAGTGTTACAGCAGTCAAGGGTAAATAGTCAAATTAAAGATTTAAATATTTAAAAACTTAAAAAACTAGGCATGCAGAAAAAAGTACAAAGAATATAAGAAACAGCAATAAATAATAATAACAATAATGAGCAGTGGATAAAAAGTGAGCAATGGATTAAAGTGAACATATTTAGTGCAAAGTGAATATTGAATGTGCAAATAAATAACAACATGAGAGAGCTTTTATCTCCTCCTGCAGAGGATGGGAGTCGTTAGTCCTCAGAGATAACAGCTTGGCTGTCATCCTCCTTTCTCCCACCATCTGCACAGAGTCCAGAGAGCATTCCAGGACAGAGCTGGCCTTCTTGATCAGCTTGTCCAGTCTCTTCCTATCTGCAGCCAAGACACTGCTGCCCCAGCAGACCACTCCGTAAAAGATGGCTGATGCCACCACAGTGTCAAAGAAGATCTTCAGGAGCACCCCCTGCACTCCAAAAAACCTGAGCCGCCTCAGCAGTGTCATGACCTGACTCAAAGCCATGACAAAATCGAGGAGACGTACGGTTGTGAAAGTAAAACGAAATGATTTTATTACAAACAATATAAACTTAGGTAATTGGCAACATAATCAAATACTAACTGAACTAACAAATAAACTAACTAAACCACAACATAATGCGCCGAGGAATCGCGGGTGCAGTGATGCAGCCGCACCAGGTAGGTCACGGAGCAGAGCAGAGAAGGGAAGAGACTATGTGAGGAGTAGTGCCAGCTCTAGCAAGCCCCACCTACGACCTGCAGGGGAAGACAAGACAACACAAGAGAGGGAACACAAAACACAACAGCAGGCCCTAGAGGCAGGAGGCCGTCACAGCAGGTAGAGTCTGCTTTGGCCTTTCCTGTATAGTGCTGTTATGTGATTAGTCCAGTCCAGTTTATTGTTTAAGATGAACACCCAGGTACTTATAAGATGTCACCATCTCAATGTCCTTTCCCTGGATGTTCACTGGTGTTGGGGGGAGGAGTCTGCGCCTGCGGAAATCCACCACCAGCTCTTTGGTTTTCCTCGTGTTGATCTGAAGGTGGTTCCTCAGGCACCAGTCCACAAAGTCCTGGTTCAGTTCTCTGTACTCCCTGTTGTCCCCATCTGTGAGGCTGACAACGGCAGAGTTGTCAGAGAACTTCTGCAGATGACAGGTGGGGGTGTCGTATGAAAAGTCTGCAGTGTAGAGGGTGAAGAGGAACGGTGCCAGCACTGTCCCCTGCGGGACCCCAGTAGGCAAACTGCAGTGGGTCCATTGAAGGGCCTACTGCTGGGCGGAGACAAGACAGGACTAGGTGCTCCAGAGTCTTCATGAAGTGTGATGTTAATGCCACCGGTCTGAAGCTGCTGAAGTCCTTAGGGTGCGGAGTCTTGGGCACAGGTACCACGCAGGATGTCTTCCACAGCTGTGGTACTCTCCCCAGCCTCAGGCTTAGGTTGAAGATGGTTTCAACTATCCCGCACAGTTGGTCTGCGCAGGACTTCAGGAGCGTGGAGCTGATGCTGTCTGGACCCACAGCCTTCCTCGTCTTTATCCTCCTCAACTGATCTCTCACCTGACAGGTAGTGAAGGACAAGCTGGAGCAGGGGGCATGTGTGCTTGGGGGTGGAGGTGATGAGGTGGGGGGAGGGGTGGGGGGTAGTGAGATGTCCGGGGGAGCGGGGGTGGGGGAGGTGTCGAAGCAGTGTGCCAGGAGTGTAGGTGGGGGGGAAGACTGATCAAATCTATTGAAGAACAGATTCAGATCATTCACCGACTTCTGGTTGCCTCTGGCCTGGGAGTCTGGTTGTTTTGTCCTGAGATGGTTTTCAGACCTCTCCAGACTCCGCTGATGTCACTGTGCTGCAGCTGTTCCTCCATCTTCTTTGATTGGAGTTGTATGCCTCCTTGGTGTTGGCATAAAATAAATCCAGTGTTTTATTGTCTCTGGTGTGGCGGGAAACATACTGGGTGAAGGTGGGCAGGGTGGTGGATGGACAGGTGTGGTTGAAGTCCCCAGAGATCAGAAGGAGGGCTTTGAGGTTGCTGTGTTTGCAGCCTACTTGTAACAGAGTGGAGAATGTCACAAGCAGACTCAGCCTTTGCAGACGGGGGGACATACATTGCTACCATAATGACATGAGAAAACTCCCTGGGTAGATAATATGGTCTCATGCCAACAGCCAGCAGCTCAATGTCCCTGCAGCAATGCTGTTCCTTGATAGTGATGTGCCCAGAGTTACACCATCTATCATTCACAAACACAGCCAGCCCTCCTCCTTTCCTCTTATCGCTGTCCGCTGTCCTGTCGTATCTGATGAGCTGGAATCTGTCCAGCACGGCGATCGTGTCCGGTACTTCCGCCTTCAGCCATGTCTCGGTAAACACCAGCACACTGCTCTGCCGGTACTCCCTCTGATGGTGAGTCAGCGCCGACAGCTCGTCCATCTTGTTGGGGAGGGATCTTACATTCCCCATGACGACGGACGGGAGGACGGGTTTGTACCCTCTCCTCCGGTATCGGCGCTGCACTCCGGCGCGACATCCCCATTTCCTTCTCCGCAGCTGCTGCAACAGGCGTTCGCACAAGAGGCGCCATCTTGTGGCAGTTTAAGAGAACCGACACCTCATCCTTAGACAGAGAGCCGACAAGGGGTGCTGCAATACAAGGAGGAGACAGCTTGGCTTTCTGAGTGGCCTTTTGGGTAGCTTGGCGGAAAGCCTCCTGAACATCACCTCCAGACAGAGCCTCTGACTCTTTCAGCAGTTTTTGGTATGGCTCACTAACCAGATGCTCCCCGATCCTCCTCGCCACGAAAGGTTCCCTGCTGAGGGCATCAGCAACAACGTTTTTCGGCCCAGGGATGTATTTGATGTCAAACTCATAGGTGGCCAACTTCGAAACCCAGCGTTGCTTGACTGCATCCAGCTTCGGCTTTGTGAGAATGTGAACAAGAGGATTATTATCAGTCCAAGCGGTGAATACATGTCCCTTATGCCAGTGGCTGAATTTCTTGCAGACCGCCCATCTCAGCACCAGAAATCCTAAACGTTGAGCGGGTTAGTTCCTCTGGGCCTTGTTCAGGGACTTACTGGCAAACGCTATCGGACGAGCCTGTTTGTCACCAGGAACAACCTGGGACAGAACAGCACCCAAGCCGTCAGTTGATGCATCGGTGGATAGGATGAACAGCTTGGAGAAGTCAGGGTGAGCCAGTATGACATTACTGAGCAGGGCATCTTTCAGGTCCTATAGAGCCTTGTCACAACCTGGAGTCCAGTCCTCAGCTGTCAGCCTCCTGTAGACATGCACACGTTTCCATCTCATCCCTTTCCATCCCTTGTTGATCTTTGATTCAACTGTCAGCTGAATGGGCGGCTATTGCAGGGTGGAGCAGTGAGGAATAAAGCGCTGGTACCAGCTGACCAGACCCAGGAATGGCTTGATCGTCCTTGAGCATGGGGTCTGACCATTTGGACCCATCAGGTCTGACTTGGACACATTATTTATGGCCTCTAACTTAGCAGGATCCGTCGACACCCCATCGCTGTCAATGACATGGCCAAGGAAGTGGATTGAGCAGCGCAGAAGGTGACACTTCTTGGGGGCGAGCTTCAGGTTGTGTGCTTGCAACCGCTCAAAGACCATCTCAAGTTTGTTTGTAGCTTCGTCCTCAATGGGAGCAAACATCAGTAAATCATCCAGGTAACAAAGCAAGCTCATGAAGTTCTGATGTCGGAATATTGTCATCATCATTCTCATGAAACTTGCTGGGCTGTTATACAGACCCTGAGGAAGCCTATTATACTTGCGAAGGCCAACAGGTGAGGCAAAGGCAGTGAATTTCTTGGACTTTTCGTTGAGAGGAATGTTGTAAAATCTTGACGTGAGGTCCATGGTACTGAACAGCACATTCTCTCCCAGTGCAGCAAGGCAGTCTGCCTGATGAGGGAGAAGGTAGGCGTCCCTCACAGTCCGGGCGTTTAGCCAGCCAGTGCAGATTCATAGCTCCCCATTCCTCTTCCAGACCAAGACCAACAGCGAAGCAAACTGGCTTGTTAACTTCCTGATGATACCTTTCTCCTCCATTTTATTCAGTGTCATTCTGAGTTTTTGGTAATGAGCTGGAGGAATGCGTCTGTAAGGGAGCTTGAAAGGTGTCTCATCCTTCAGATGAATCTTGTGAACAAAATCCGTCACTTCACCGCAGTCAATTTTGTGCTTGGAGAAGATGTCAGAGTACTTCAGGGTGAGTTCCTACACTGATCTGACACTTCACATGAGTCGAGATCCAAGTTGCCCAAGCCTTGTTTCCTCAGAGTCTCTGCCAAGTCAGGCAAATTTGACATCTGTCCTGTTGAAAGTTGCTGGCTGTTGGACTTGAGACATGGACTGTCACTGGGCTGGATTTCCTCCACAGCCAGGCATGAGTACACATCTGCCAGAGTAGCATTTCTCCTGATCATTATGGGTTTGTCTGTGGGGTTAATGACCTTTATAGGATCCCACCCATCTCCCCATAAGGGTGTCACCACTCTCCCAACAAGAACATTTCTCGACATAGGACGAGACTGTGTCGGCTCAACCACAACAGTGCAGCCTGGGGGTCCACATGACTTTTCTGGGAGCTTCCCCCACACCAGATGTACATGTCCAGGTAAGAGCGTAACAGTACTGTTGAGTTTGACTGTCCCCACAAAGTCTGGCGCATCCTCACCTTCCCACCTTTGGATGCCGGCGAGCATGGCAAGTAACTCATCGCATCCTTCAACACTAGAACCAGCCGTCTCGGAGATCAATTCCCAGTATTTATTTGACTCTTTGAATCTGCATATCAGATATTTGATCACCTTTGTCCCTACAATGAGCTTATCCATCTGTCTGGGAACCACCAGTGTAACCACTCACTTTATATCCAGACACCACAAGCTCAAGATCACAAACTTTCTTAGGGCGGACTCTGTGACCTCCACATCCGAATTTTAAATCCTACTTTTAACTTATAAAGCTCTAAATGGTCAAGCTCCACCATATCTTAGAGAGCTCATAGTGCCTTATTATCCCACCAGAACACTGCGCTCTGAGAACACAGGGTTACTCGTGGTCCCTCAAGTCTCCAAAAGTAGATCAGGAGCCAGAGCCTTCAGCTATCAGGCTCCTCTCCTGTGGAATCATCTTCCTGTTACGGTCCGGGAGGCAGACACCGTCTCCACATTTAAGACTAGACTTAAGGCTTTCCTCTTTGATAAAGCTTATAGTTAGGGCCGGCTCAGGCTTGCCTTTTACCAGCCCCTAGTTAGGCTGACTTAGGCCTAGTCTGCCGGAGGACCCCCTATAATACACCGGGCACCTTCTCTCCTCTCTCTCTCTCTCGTATCCTATTACTGCATCTTGCTAACTCGGCCATTCTGGATAGCGTGACGTGTGTGGTTGTGCTGCTGCTGTGGTCCTGCCAGATGCCTCCTGTTGCTGCTTCCATCATTAGTCATTAGTCATACTTCTACTGTTATTATACACATATGATTATTATCACACATGTATACTGCCAGATACTAATATATACTTTCAACATATTGTACCACAGTAGCCAGAACTATAACGATAATATTATTACTTTCATTAATGTTGTTGTAAGCTACTGTCATTACCATCTGTCCTGCATCTCTCTCTCTCTCTCTCTCTCTCTCTCTCTCTCTCTATCGCTCTCTCTCTCTGTCTCTCTTTCTGTCTCATTGTGTCATACGGATTACTGTTAATTTATTCTGCTGATCTGTTCTGTACGATCTATTGCACGTCTGTCTGTCCTGGAAGAGGGATCCCTCCTCAGTTGCTCTTCCTGAGGTTTCTACCGTCTTTTTCTTTTCTCCCCTGTTAAAGGGTTTTTTTTGGGGAGTTTTTTCTTATCCGCTGTGAGGGTCCAAAGGACAGAGGGATGTTGTATGCTGTAAAGCCCTGTGAGGCAAATTGTGATTTGTGATATTGGGCTTTATAAATAAAATTGATTGATTGATTGATTGATTGATTGATCCATGTTCATTGGACCTGCAGTCTCAAATTTTATGTATGTGCCATCTGTCATATTCACTCAATAGTGTCACAAATCAAATGACCAAAACATGTACCAGAGAACTTATGATCGAATGTAAAATGTTACTGACAAAAAGATGACAGTAATTATGTTCAAAACAATTTGTTGTAATGCACAGGACCAAAACTGAGAATAGACTCTCTGTGTGTTAATCAGAACTGATTTAACAAATAAAACCCATACCAACCGCAACATGGAAAATGACTCCATGTAAATAACATAAAACAGGACCTCTAAGTAAAACAAAACACTTGCCTTTGTGGCAGGCAGACTCAATAGCCACACACACAAACAAAATAAAATGGCTAGAGGCAAGCAAAATTATATTGCTGAAATGCCACTTGCGGAACCTGATTGATCACACAAATATCGAGGCCAGTTGAAAGACAGTCTACTGGATGTAGGATCAGCTGTAGGCAGATCTTCAGCAGTCACAAGTCACGGCACCAGTTGTAACCCCTCATGTTCTGACTCACTCCAGCAGAATGATGAGACTGGTTTTGATCAGGTTCACAGCATTTAATTGTCATCCTCTGTGTCAACAGATAAAACAACACTATAGTGTGGTTGGCGTTGTCCTCACACACACACACACACACACACACACACACACACAGCTCCTGCCCCGTAACATGAAAGTCCAAGCAGCAAAAGGGCGTGATTATGACACTCAATGTGATCGTATAGTTTTTACATAAACATGAGGTATCTTTTTTTAACATGACATGAAATCATGGAATATTTTTCTCACAGCACCAACTATTTTTAGGCATGAACCTGTTTAAGTATTTTTTTCCCAAACACAATATAACAATGAATTAATATAAAAAAATAAAATACAAAATCATGTGCAAAGGCTCTTACTAATAAATAAAATAATAAATAAAATGATAAATTAAAACGTTTCTTTTTTATATAAAACATACCTGTGTAAACAGATAAAACAACACAATAGTGTGGTTGGCGTTGTCCTCACACACACACACACACACACACACACGCACAGCTCCTGCCCCTATGCACCAGAAGAGAACTTACCAACGGTTGCAAAACTTGTCAACAATGTTTATATCACTCAACATACTATGTTTTCAGTGAAATTTGTGCATTGCAGATTAAAATATAAAAGTCACGGAGCTGTGTGCACTACAAACCGTAACATGGAAGTCCAAGCAGCAAAAAGGACGAGCTGCTGGCTTCCAGTAACTATACCAACCACATCCGCCAAAATAAAATATTCCTCCAAAATAAAATAAAACAGAGTCTTGCATAAATAAACCCAAAATACACATCCATCAATATGAAAATAAAATAAGAACAAAATTAAAGGAACACTCTGTGCATTTTGACGAACTTCAAACAAACAAAACAACCTTGTTACACATGTATTGCATTAAATGATGAGGAATTTAAATACCCCAACAGCACAATATATAATCAATTAGAAAACATTCATTACATTTGTTTGTGCCTTTACATTAATATTGCACATGTATTATCATATACAACACAGCATTCATAAAAACGTTGCATTTATGATTTCATAAAATGTGGTTGTAAGAGGCTGGCAGATCTTTTAATGTTAAAACACCAGCCTTTGATAGATAACTAAATATCAAAGGCACTCCAATAATTTAGTATTTTGCTTCCATAAAGTCTGGGACTTGTGAGAGATGGGTTAAAAATAGTAAAAAAAAAAAAAAAAAAAAGCATTACAGAGAGGACATCCTCATTTTTGGTCCTTAGAAGTAGTAGTTCTGAGTCATGCTCCTGAAACACTTGGTCCTACATTTCCCATAATGCAACTGAATAGGATCTTTTAGTAGACACTTTCTTGTTGGTAAATTCTTCTTTTAGTTGAAATTCTGTTGTCTCCATGCCCAGATAACTACAGAGATGTCACTTGTGTCATTCTCCCAGACTTGACAAAGCCTCTTAAGAGCCACAAAAAACCTCATACAACAGTCTTCACAGGCTGAATAGTATTCCTCATCACAAGAAAACAGAACATGACTAGGCTTGTGCCGATTTCCGATTTAACCGGTTTGGTCCGGTTTAAGAGCTCCACCCGGTTTAATTCACATCAACCAGATAATCTGGAGGAGAGAGAAAAAAAAAGAAAAAGCTTTTCACATCGGTGGCGTGTCAAGGGACTATATTCAACTTATCTTGCAATGTAACATGCATTATGACAACTTAATAAGGTTTATGTTTGTTTATAAATGAAGTGGAGGAGCCTACAAGTGTTTTGTTTAGTTTGTCTCAGAGGTTTCAGAGGGACTCCGCAGCTCCGCTCCGCTCAGCTGTCTGCTGCGAGAGATCAAATTTCATTGGGGGCGGGGAAAAATGCGAGGGACTCAGCAGTCATTCAGTTTGTTGCCCTAGTAACCCGTTTCCACTACTACAGGACCGTCCTCTCGCTTGGCCTTCTCAACCGCTGTGTCTCCACTGAGAGAGTGGAGTCAGAGGAAGGTTCCTTGAGCTGTGTTCGAAATCGCTCCCTATCACGGATATAGTGCACTATATAGTGTGTTCGCCATTTTGTAGTGTTGTTCGAATTCTCCGTGGTTAATTTCATTCACTATATAGTGGACTATAAAATACCCTCAATGCACAGCAAATGTGAGTGAACAAATGATGTACCCTACATTTTACTCCCGTATACTACAATACAATGCGGTTGTCTTTTGCCAGAGGAGAAGAACAACAACAACAACAACCGCGAAGATGGCAGAAGGTGCTGCTTTCGTTTATAAATGTAAGTAACGTTAAAGTATCAACATTTTAAGTGTTTAACACGTTAGTAGCGTAGCTTTATATGTCTTTCAACAATTATAAATCGATGGAATTAGCTACTGTTTCTTAGTAGAGAAGTATCCCATGTCCTGTATTTGTATCTGTTAGCTAATGCTACCATTAAAAACTCCGACGCAAACGTACTATCTCTACTGTAACGTTGTCAACGTGTGGAAAATGCCTTGGGATAAAGAAAATGGTGTTAAAAAGTTCACATCTGAGTAATGAGTTTGTTTAGATTTCTAACGCAACATTATGAGGAGACACTTAGCTCACATCTGATCTGTGTTTGTGTTATTTTCCCAATTGGCGATTAGTTATAAAATAACTGCTCCTCTCTCACTTTTTCCAAGGGACTGACCAGGATGTAGAAAGCCTCATAAAACTGAGAGTGAAGCACAACGCCGTCTTTTCAGGACGGCGAAATGCGGCACTTCATGGATGGGAGTAAGCAGACATCTTTGAGTGATAGCATTGTTTTGTTCCTCACTTAATTTTGTTTGTCAAGTAATGGTAGTCCTAAACTCAAATTACCTGTGTAAATCAGTGCATCATAATCTGTAAATCTTAACAATTCATAGGAGAATCTAACAATCATGAGGCTAGACTTATTGAATAATGTAATATAATATCAAGCTTCATAATATTAATGTATATTTAACAGTTATTTTGAAGAATGCAAATGTAAGTAATACTCTGCTTGTATTAGGGTCGTCCTTAAAGAAATGGGGCGAGAGGGGGTCATAACCCCAGCCAGGGCTGGCAAGAAGTGGGAAAACCTCAAAAAAACTTACAAGGTATGATTTGTCTCAGCTCTTTGTAAGAAACAATAAATTTAGTCAATAGTGACAATAAATTTGCCTTATTATATCAATGTATGACAGGTCTATTCCTCCATAATTTTAAGGAACTCAAGAAGCCCCCAACTGGCCAGGGGACAGAGTCGGGGGAAGACACAGCGGCGTCCCGGAAATGGTACCCCCTTATGGATGAGGCACTTGGGGGGAGGCCGTCTATTCAGCCTCCTGTCCTTGTTGCCTCAGCCTGGGGGGAAAATTCCAGGGCTGCTGCAGTGTCTCCCCCTGATGCCCATAGAGCGTCCCCTGAGCCTGCAGCAGGAGGAGAGAGCAGCACAGGGGAGACAGGACCAGGGCCAGCCAAGAGGCAGAGGACAGACCCCGTCCTTGAATTTCTTGAGGCAGAAAGTGCGAGGGCAGAGGAGAGGGCCAGAAGGGAGGAAGAGAGGGAGGAGAGGTTGCTGTCTCTTCTTGAGAAAATTGTTGATAAAATGTAAACAGTTAAATAAATGTTTTTGAGAGTAGGTAAGAGGTTTCTGTGTATATTTCAAGAAAAAAAGTCAAGGTGATTACAAGGGGCGCCAGCCAAAACTCCCTGTTTTGACTTATGGATTTCAAAATGTAACCAAAGCTCTATCATAGGTCTGGGCAATTTATTGTTATTATATTGATATCGTGATATGAGACTAGATATCGTCTTAGATTTTGGATTTTTGGTCCATATTGCTCAGCCCTACTCTATCATTATCGTAATAAAACAACAACAATAATAGATAAATATAGTTATAAAGCTATATTACTTTAAGTACTTTTAATTGCAACTTCAATTCAAACAACATGCCCACTATGACAGTCATGTAAACTAACAATGGTAGCAACATAAATAAATAACTACACAACAATAACAATAACAATTATTTGATTTGATTTCACAATAAATTACAACAAACAAATAAATAATGAATAAATTTAGCTTATAATCTAATTATTTGATTTCACAAGAAATTACAAGAAACAAATAAAGTAGTAAATAAATAATAAATAGTAATAAATACCCTAACCAACCACTCCTGAAACATAAGTGAACCTCACCTCACCTAAAATAACACTATTTACAAATTGTCTTTTCCATTTTCAGTAGTAATCGTGGTCCTCCAGAGGTGCCACTGGACCATCAGGAGCAGAGACAGCTGCTGCCAAGCGTTCCCTGATGTGCTCCCCACTTTGCTGATCCAGGTGGTGATGTGGCTCATCCACATTATCATCAGGTCTGAGGACCTCCTCTGCTGGCTCCATAATGTCACCGTTTGACAGGCAAATGTTGTGGAGTATGGTGCAACAGGCGATGACATCTGGTGAGAAGGTTGGTTTTACCTCCAGTGCCTTCAGGAAAATCGCTCTCCAGCGAGTTTTCATGCTGCCAAACGAGCGCTCGATGATGGACCTTGCCTTGGCGTGGTGATGGTTGAACCGTTGGGCTGTTGCCAGGAGGACTGGCTCCTTGTAGGGACTGATAAGGGTGATGGGGGCAGAGAGACATGGGTACCCACCGTCCCCAAGGATATAAAAACCTTGGGGTGGATACAGCTGCCTGGTGTATATTGGGCTGTTTTTCAATACCCTTGAGTCATGGACAGATCCTGGGTAGCCGGTGAAAATGTCCATGTACTTGCCCCGATGGTCACAGACTGCCTGTAATTGGATTGATGGAAACAGTTTCCGATTGGTGTAACACTGGGAATCGACAGACGGGGGTTTTACTCTAATGTGGCAACCATCGATACTGCCCACTACCTTGGAGAATGCAGGGGACCCTGCAAGACGAGCAAATCCGTTTCCTATGTCCTCCAGCTCAGCGACAGGTGGGAAACAGATTACCTGATTTTTAATCTTGAGCAGCTTTTTGGAAACTTTGTGGACCATATCATGGACTGTTGTACGGGGTATGTCAAAGCTCCGTGACACAACACGGTAAGAGGTGGCACTGGCAAGCCAAAACACAAATACTAGCACCTCAAGATAGTGGCCCCATCCATGGTCCTGCTGGCCACTGGTGACTGCCATCAGGTGCTCCAGAGAAGCCCTGGTCAGACGGTAGTCTGGCTTTGGGTCTGCCTCCCCGTCCAAGTAAAGGCGAAGGACTGGCATGGTGGCATTAAGGCGGCAGTGGGTCTGGGGCTCCAACTAAAATGATCATTTTAATGTTAAATATTATTTTGGTAACTTATAAAATTTGCACTGGTTGAGTATGATGTTAGTTCACTCAGGAAGACATTTAATACCATTTCTCTTTTTTTGTTGTTAAAAACACAGACAGCTCTGAAAGGAGAAGCCCTTCTGCCCTTTACAACCACTGGAGACAGCTCCAACACAACAAAAGGCTTGACAGGGTGAGGACCAGAACCAGTGATCTGTAGTGTGTGAGAGGATTTAAGGTCTTCTTTAATTGTGGCCCCACTGTTCAACTTATACACATGGTTTTGGATAATTTTTCATCCTCAAAATATATTTGACAATGTACAAATTTCATTTGAATCTGATCAAAGTCTTAGGATACACTGCCTGCCACATCAAAGTTTCTCTTATACTAACCCCACTATTGATATCCAATTAGTGCAAAGCAAGCCGTAAGTGTTAAGTATATACATGTGATTTTCTGTTTCTGCTCTTGTCACAATAGTGTATTGTGTTGTGTTTTGCAGTTGCTGCCATCTCCAGCTCCTTCCAGAAGGATTCCCTTGACAGGGAAGACTGTTTTCCTGATTCCTGCCTCCTAATGAAGCCTTTGGCAAATTTGTATTTCTTGTTTTTAATTAATAAAATATTTGTAGAATTCATATTTGTCTTTCCTGATTGAAATGTTAAATTTATAAATGTAAGTGTCAGTGTTTAAGGGTTTAGAAATTAGGGCTGCAACAGGTATTTTCCATTATTTGTTTTAAAAAGTTGCAAAACAAAACAAAGAAGCGGACATCCTCAAATGTTTAGTTTTACTCACAACCCTAAGATACTTATTTCCCTGTCAGAGAGCATAAGAAACCATGAAACACACATGTAACAAGCTGGAATCAGAATCATAAGTATTCAAACTGATTAATCAAACATGATAACCCAAAGTAGGTGATTAATATAATAACTGGTTACTTAATAATTATCCAGTCAATCACTGAAACTAATATAAGTTTATATGTAAGAGTTAAATTAAAGTTTCAAGAAAACTGTTACATTATTGCCAGGAGTGTATTTCACAGGGGGTTATTGCCTAGTGGGTACTCAGCAAAACAGGGAATAACTTCTATTCATGATGTGTCAACTTAAATACGATGGTAATGTAAGATATACATTATGGTACTGTTATACTTTTGAGTTAAGGTGACTAGATAAATTAAATAAAAATCGAGGACATTTCCATTTCATTCAGTGGTCACAACACCATTAAAATACTGACCATGATAACTACTGTTAAGAAAATTAATTGTGCCAATAGTTTGCTTATATCAGCTAGCATGTTAGCTTAGATTTTTTTTTAGGCTAATTACCAGTTGACGTCGGCGAATCAACAAAAGGCGCCTTAAACGCCTAAAATATGTTTGCCTTCACCTCCGTCGTTGCCTGAGGAGCAGGACTTGGGTCAGCAGCATCCAAACAATAACCGGAATCATTATTTTAATACACAAAAAGAAAAGAAACGAATAGGATGCTAGCCGGTAGCGTTAGCTCACGAGCTAACAATAGCCACTTAGCTCGCACGAGCCAGGTAGCTTGTAGCTCGTGCACTATCGTGGGCTATTACAGCTCACAATGCAGACACACAACTGTAGCTGACAAAACCAAACGTCCACACCATTGACATTTCAACAATTTATTGACAAAAAGTACAACCACCATACAGTTCGGTCATCCTCGAAGCGCCCGGTTTGTTTACATGATGCTCGGCGCGTCCACTTGCGTCACAGAAGTATGCGGCGCAGCTACTGACGCAACGACGTTCAGAAAATTTCAGTTGGTGTCCGAAATCTCGTTCAGTCGCTCCCCATGTAGTGCACTATATAGTAAACACGAAATAGGGAATAGTGAGTGAGTGGACGGTTTCGAACACAGCTATGGTGTCCTTCTGTGTCTTCTTCTTCTTCTTGTGTAACCTTGTGTGTATTGGCGGTTTTTTCAGCATTACCGCCACCTAGTGGATTGGAAGCACATTACACCTATAATGGGTTTTATTGGGAAAAATAGCTCAAATGCGACCCCCAGTGTTAAAATTAGGTATATAATTCGATATATCGGTTCAGTTAGATATTTGGCTTTAAATCAAGCCGGTTGGAAAATTTTAAAACCGGCATAAGCCTAAACATGACATTCAAAATTGTGTCCATTTAGTAACACCTTTGTACACAAAAATGTAAAAGTTGTACAATAAAATAAGTGCCTCTAAATCTGGTGTCTTTCTAGGGCTTTTATACAATGATGGTCAGAAATGTGTGACATTGTTGAAAATTACCAACATTTGTCTTCATTCTGTCACCTTCCTTCTAGGTATGTGTCCTCCAGTCCATGCTCTGCTTGTGCAGCAAAGATAGCTGAAGTGCTGAAGGCCAGGAAAAACGTCAAGCTGAGCATCTTTGCTGCTCGACTGTTTGAGTGGGAGGAAACAGAGATCCAGGCTGGACTGAAGGCCCTTCACGCCGCTGGCTGTAAACTGAGGGTGATGAAGCCCCTGGACTTCTCCTACACCTGGGACACATTTGTTGACAACGAGGACCAACCTCTGAACCTGTGGGAGGACTGCAAAGAAAACTATGAGTATTACCAAGAGAAGCTGGCTGATATTCTACAGTGATTGCAGTAAGTGTTAAAAAGAAAAAGCTGCTGGTTGTTGGCCCCGTGCTTTGATAGTGACAGTAGAGATACAGACAGGCAATGTGGAGAGCGAAAGAGAGAGAGGGAGAGGCATTATATGCAACAAAGCTCCATGCCAGGATTGAACTTGGGTCATTGTGATTATATGGTGGTCATCCTAACCTGGTCAAAACCCAATATGTTCCAAACACAAAAAAGTATTGTAAGGGTGGATTTCTACTCTAAATGCACTCATCAATCATTAGCAGAAAAAAACACCTCTTTTTTTCTCCCCCGTCCATTCCGATGAACGTAGATTCTTAACACCAGAATCACCTAATAGGAAAAATGACAAAAAAATGGTTTTCATACGCCTTTTTTCAACAAAAAACATGAGATTATTTTCCAGGAATGGTTAACTCATATCAGTGAATAAACTGATGCTTTTAAATATATTTTTGGGCATTTTTAGCCTTTATTTGACAGGACAGACAAGCGTGAAGGTGGGGGGAGAGAGAGAGAGAGGGAGTGACATGCAGCAAAGGGCCACAGGCTGGCGTCGAACCCGGGCCGCTGCGGCAACAGCCTTGTACATGGGGCGCCTGCTCTACCACTAAGCCACTGACGCCCCATAAAGTGATGCTTGAAAACATTCATTCGCTCAAGGTCCAAAAAGTTTGATATATTCAGTGTCATACTTGTGTTTGACCATGTAGTCGAGGTAGTTTGCGTTTCTGTTAAGTAGCTGTCCATTAGTCACTCACTCTACAGCAGGAAACCGCATTTAAAAATAAAAGCTCTGTGCTGGAAATTTACTGTACTTAAAAAAGTGGGTTTCATTCATGAAATGTTAGTAAATCTGAGTACATTTGCACATAAAAATCCTAGGCACTAAAAACCTATAAAGGATTCAGGAACATTGCGGAAAAGTTGGATTTGATCGTAGGCACTTGTGTATGTTCATGAATGCCAATCAGTGGTAAATTGACAACAAACTCTCGCGAGTCAGCGATCAGCATACATCCCTGCCCATGAACAGCCAGTGACCACCATGTAAGGAGGTGATAATTAGGATAGGTGCATCCCCTCTACCTGCAAACATGACGCAAACACAGAGACAGAGAGAGACAGAGACAGAGAGAGAGAGAGAGAGAAAGAGAGAGAGGGAGAGAGAGAGAGAAGCTTTTCCGATGCTGAGACTTAAGTTATTTGGGGTGAACTGGGATTGAGAAATACATTTTATTTTCATCTGTTAGTAGTGGTATGACTATTTCTGTTTATATTTTTATTGTCATATTTTAGTTTTTTTTAATTTGGCCCATGGCATCAATTCTTAATTTAAACTGTGTGGTTGCCTGACAACTGCATTTAAATCGGGCCCCTGCCCCTCCATCTTCAGCTTCCCTTGTGGCAGCTGCACACAAATTAAATGCTCTGCAGAGCAGCACGTCTCCCTTATCTGTGGTCATGGACAGCCAGGTAACAACAGTGTTTGATCTAAGCCTCAGCATTCTTTGTCTGTTGAGAAATTTAACCACTATTAAAACATCTTAATACAGGCAGTCTAATTTAGGCAATAACCCACTGTCTGGTTTAACAAGTAAGTTTTATTTAACTAACTCATTCATGTTTTTAAGAAACCTAATCTGAAGCTTAAATCTGCTGAATATCAATTTATTTACTAAATGATTTATTTATATTTTTTTTCACGTTTAGCTTATGTGTTTCAAAGGAATCTGCATATTGTGAACATAACAGAGCACAAAACAAATTAAAATTGTAAACAATAATAACAAGCAATATTTATGTGCTGTCCGTAGCAGGTGTAAATTTTGTTAATACCTCCGAAAAGATTGGAGCTACTTACACAGTGATGAATGCCAAAATACATGTAAATTTCCCTCTGCGAACAATTTACACACAAATTCGTTCTGCTCGTGTTGCAGTCCATTCAGAATGAACCCACAACCCACCAGTTAGGAAACACTGGTTTAAAGCACATTGGGTCTCATTCATGAAACGTGAGCAGAAGGAATTTGTGTGTAAACTGTTTGCAGACGGAAATTTACGTGCATGTCCACATTCATCAATATTTTAGTAGCTCCGATCTTTTCGTAGCTACTAACAAAATCTACTCCTGCTCCTGACCACTCGAAGTGCTTGTGTAAATTTAGTAAAGCACATAAATATTGCTTTTCACTATTGGAAATTACAATTTTAATTCGTATTGACCTCTGTTATGTACACAATACACAGATGCCTTTGAAACACATAATCTAAACATGACAAAAATATTAAAAATATAACACATTTAGTTAAATTAGTTGGCAATTATCAGGTTTAAAATCCAGATTAGGTTCATGATTGTGAATTATCTATGTAAATCGACTCAATAGATTACACGTTCTTTCTACATGTTGAATGATGATAATAAAAATATCTGTAAGGACAGCTGGATCACAGCCTCTTCGGCCTCGGTGCCTGGGTTCAGCAGGAGCAGCAGGTGGTGGAACCACAAAGGAGCACGCGCCAGCTGAAAGAATGATTTGAGACAACACATTTTTATGTGTGCCTTTTTGATCATTTGAATGAATAAATCTGATTTGAAAAATGTTTGATTTACGTTGTATAAAACAGAGCTTTAGGCTATTAAGATTCAAATAATTTGAAGACGATCCATACAAAACTGCTGTAGGCTATATGTTATCCGTATCATTTGTTAAAATAAATGTTAAATAGCTCTACATTCCGACAGCCATCACTGATGTAGAGTTTATCCATTACGCACAAAACATCTCTGGTTTCCCGTTCCCACTTCATTCAAAACCCCACAAATGAATCTTCTGTTTGTTTGGTGACCGCTGTATTTTTTGTGTGTGCTTATGAATTTCTTTGCCTCCAGTTTCATACCAAACCATTTAGGCTACGCTTCATCTCTGACATGGTTCTTTGTACTACGGAGACAACATTAACAGCATCTGTTACCTCCCTCCAGGCCTTCGCTTTGCCTGTCCCTGTCACACCACTACCAACTGAAGAATATAAAATGTTTTTTCTTAAGTCCACTTCACCCAAAATTATTTTGATCTCTGCTTCGGAAAAATTCTTTTTTCTTTCTCTCTCTTTCTTTCTTTGCGCCATGACTGACAGGTCGACTGGATGCACCTACACCTCCTTATATGGTGATTATTGGCTATTCATGGCGGGGATTTATGCTAATTGCTCATTACTGGGAGCGCGCTGTCACTTTACGATGGATTGGCATTCATGATCATGTTTACGATCAAATCTGAGTTTCCTGCGGCGTTCCTGAATCCGGAGTAGGTTTTTAGTAGAGTAGGCTTTTATGTGCAAATCTACACACAGATTTACTCACTTTTCATGAATGAGACCCATTGGATATATATTTTGCATTGTATTTGAACAGAATGCTGAAAAACTCAAGAGCTGAATATTCTGTGGACACAATAAAATGTTTTAAACTGATTGTTTCTTTAGAAAAATCAAGTCACAACTGTTAAGTTTGGTTTTGTGTTTTGGACCCAAAATGCAGAGACAGAGGCGGAAGACAGTTTTGAAGAGTTTATTACAAAAACGGAGCTCCAAAAAACAGGGAAACAGGTGGCAGGTGAAGGCAGCGGTGGTTTGGCTGGCGTAGCTGGTGAAGCCGACTGGAAGGAGCATGTGACCGACGCAGGAACGCTGAAGCGTAGTCAGGCACGGCAAGGAGACACACTGGAGTCTGCATACAAAAATCAGGAAAGCGCATAAGAGCGACGAAAAAACATACGAGAGTCACAAGAGATAGAGCCGTTACTATACCGGTCGAGACGGGATAATCTGGCACAGGAGTAGTGTCGAGGACCAGGTTTTATAATGAGAGTGATTACTGGATGAGAACCAGGTGCGCCTTGTCAGGAGTCCAGCCAGCCACACCCACCACTGCACACACGCTGCCAGGGAGAGAAACAGGGAAAAGGGAGGGGGAAAAAAGGAAAACAAGACAACCCAAACACAAAACCAAATGCTTGACAGAGCATAACCATGACACACAACAGTATTTCCATTTTAATTTTCTGGTGACATTCAGATCCACCCTCCATTCCAATGGACAGACATTTTTGAAAAAAAATCCTGATTAAAAACCATAAATCTTTCATATGATTTTTTTTACATGTATAAGTAACAAACCATCTCATGTTTACTTAAAACAGTTTGAATAACAAATTATGTACTTAACTATGATTTAAAGACTGAAATATGTCTTGTGCTTCCTCCTTGCGTCATGGTTGGCCATGCTTGTTAAAAAAAGGGGGCATGACTCTACTGCAGTCTGCTTTGGATGATGTGGAACACTGATTTGATTATAGACATCTCATCTAATAAATCTGTGCACTTGGGGGAGTCAGATAATACATTATAGAATTTGTTATTTTTAAATCTTTATGCATTTTATTATTATTAAATTTCTAAATCTTCATTTTTTTTAAATATTTAAATCGTTAATTTCTCTAAATCCTTACATTTTTTATGCATTTTATCATTATTTTTTCTCATACTTGTTTTAACCTATCCCATTGCCTTTTAGTCTTTTAGTTTTTTAGCTCCAGTGTTTCCTCATGGGGGGCCTCCACACTAGGAGGTGTGTCCGGTCTGCCCACGGGGACGTCGCCTTGGAGATCCCTCAGGCCCGGGGGACTGGGGGGCTCTGCACCATGTGTGGAGTTTACCCCGGTCTGTTTGGGTTGGGGTGGTCTCTGTAGCGGCGCTCCCTGCGGCCGTAGGCTGTGACACCTCTCAGGGTGGATAAGCTCCCTATAGGTGTTTTTTCCTCACCAGGGGCCTGTATCACAAAGCGAGATCAACCTTTCCTGGGTTACCCAGACCTATCCTGGGTTGACTAACCCTAACAATGGCAATCAGGATAATCGGTATCACGACGCTGGATGTCAACTCGGTAACTCAACCCAGGGTTGCTTTATCAAGAGCCGTGAACGCGCACGCAGCGGACAAATCACAATCATGAGAGAAGCGCAGCGTCACCGAGCGTCCTCACAGAGCGCCCTCACAGAGCGCCATATGTGAGGGGGGAAAAAAGTATTTCTCGTGAGGATCAGAGATTAATTCTACTAAAATATGAGGAGGAGAAAAGCAACATTACAGAAAAGGCCAACACCGTGGCAGCTGCAGGAAGAGGAAACATGCGTGGCAACGCATAACGGGATTAATAATGTTTAGTTTTAGTTTAGATTAGTTTATTTGCACATAATGTTAAAAACAGACAGTATAAAATTTACAAGATTAAAAAAAAGAAAAGTGCCGGAGAGGTTAGAAGCCACTAAAAGCTTATCAAAGAAATTCCCCTGTCAAAACATCAATGAAATCACATAATAGAGAAGAAAAAAACGGGTAAGGAAAGAAGAAAGGAGGAGAGAGGGAAAAATCAAGACAAAACAAGGTAAAAAATAAAATTATGTGTAGGTTAAATTACTCATCGCTGGTTCAAGCAGCTACAGTACCTGTACCTGTACATCTGACACTGATCACACCCTTGAATCCCATGAAATCAATGCTGCGCAGATGAATTGCGTGTATTACAATTATCGTCTAACATCATTGCGTCTGATAAATTAGTCTTCTTTGTTATAAAGTTATATATGCTACAATAAAGCTTAAAGCTGACGCCACAATTAAATCATAAACACCAAATTGATAGTCTGAATAAAATCATCCTGATATTGAGCTGTGTTAGAAATTAACAGCTGCACCACAGTAGCCTCCCTCTTTAAAAAACAAAAAGGAAAATCCCTAACACCATGAAGTGTAGACATGATAGGCTACTTTCCACATTTCCAGCAGCAAAGCTGTCAATTAGGCCCATTCTCTTTAACAGGGATCATTTCCTCCAACAAAACAAAATGTTGGCACTAATTAATGGTGCTATTAAGTGTCCGCAAATGATCAGTTTCTTTCTTATGAAGGGGTGGGATGAAATTTCAACTTCTTTCCACTCCTTTTTGAACAATCTTTTCATTGTCTGTTGTTGCTTTTTTTAATGTTCAAAATAAACTTTCAAATCAAATATCAAATTAATTAAACTTCCCGTCTGACTGGGCTGCATTTCTGTCAGTGGAGTCATTTTTTTCCGAACAGCTGATTGGCCATTGGGTGGTGCTTTTTATAGGATCAGATTCAACCCTGAACTTACCCTGCTCCGGAGCAGAATAGCCCTGACATGCTACTATATTGACTCTGTGTGTGTGGTGGGTTTTCAATATTTGTAGTATTTTTGTTGTATGTTTTTTTTTGTGAAACACTTTGTGTTGCATTTTTAATGTATGAAAAGCACTATATAAATAAAGTTTGATTTGATGCCAATTTTTAAAATACTGTTTATTACAATTCGCTCAAGACAGTCTTAATCCAGAATCTGTTATGTTAGATACGAACACTGGAATCACAATGCAGATCAAGACAAAAAAAGATTTATTAAAAAAAAGGCACAAAAATCAGTTCAGGGGCTGAATTGAGTCCGTGGAGGGGGAGAACAAAAACTGGGGCTGAGGCGTTAGGCTGAGCGTGGCAGGCAGGTGGAGGAGAGAAAATGGCAGGGCACTTAAAAAAGACAAAAAAAACCAAAAGCCGGTTAGTAAGGCAGCGGTACA
Source organism: Epinephelus fuscoguttatus (assembly GCF_011397635.1). Classification (NCBI taxonomy): domain Eukaryota; kingdom Metazoa; phylum Chordata; class Actinopteri; order Perciformes; family Serranidae; genus Epinephelus; species Epinephelus fuscoguttatus. The sequence goes on from NC_064752.1 coordinate 51,611,761, forward strand.
AGGTCCATGATCCAAGAGCAAAAAATCCACAGGTCAACAACAGGGTAAAAAAAACCCAGTGAGCAAAAACAAGTTTAGAGCGAGAAATTGAACCAAGTAGTTACCACGAGGGTTTCAACAACGAACTGGCGAAGAATGGAGAGGAGAACCAGGCTTTTATGCTGCAGTGATTGGAGTTGATGTGGTACAGGTGTGCTGATGACAGATGCAACGCAGGAGTGCAGTGATTAAGAGACTGAAGGGAGCCACGCCCAGCCAGGGAAAACCCAGTGAAGGCAGGACTGAAGGGGGGAGCAAAAACAAAGAAAACAAAACACAGCAGGACAACAGATTCCTAACAAAATCTTTTAGAAAAAATATTCTGTCCAACACAAAACTTAACAAAACAAAACTAGGGGAAGTGAGCAGAAGCCACTCATGGAGAGGCAGACTACAATAAGAAGTGCCCAGAGGTGCCACCTATTCACCACAAGTGCAACACTGCAATATTCATGGCAAAATGGTGCAATCTAAACTTGTGTCCCGGTGCTTTTACTCACATGCATTGCATGCATAGGTGCCTCACCTCCCAAAAAGATGGCACTCTGCCTCACTAAAAGAAAAGAACCAACACCCTAGTTGGTTTATTAACAGAAAAATAGGTACAAAGCAGCAAAACAGCAAAACAAAGATCGCAAAACCACAGCAGGTAAACATACAAAAGGTTCCACATGCATTGTGCTTGGATAATGGATCTGAGCAAAGCTGAAAATAAAAGGTAAGCAACTTAGCACACAGGGTTAAAAGCATTGACTTGTCTAAAGGAATTTACAGCGTATCTGCTAACAAACAACCACAACAGGGAAGAGGACAAGAGACAAAGAATGAGCACAGCCACCAAGGTCCTTATATAATCTGGCACTAATTAGGGGTGTGGTTGGGGGAGAAGGCAGGTCTGGGGCTGCATTCACTCGCACTTAATGACTGAAACACACTGCATTAAAGGAGCAACCCACCACAAACATCTAAGCTTGGAGACAACCACACAGTCTGTGCCCCTGGGACCGACCACTTTGCGCACAGTGTTGTGCTTATGTGATGAATACAGAGCTCCCTAGAGACTGAGATTGTGGATCTCCAGTATTAAAGAGGACAGAGAGACAAAAGCTTGTAGTATAGGCAGATCTGCTTGGGATGAAAGCATAAGAATGGCTCTTTCCAAAGTCATCTTTAATGGAAAGAAAAATGGTCAGACCTGCCTCATTTTGATCTAACAGAGATCTTCATCAGGCATTTTGAAATCACCATCATTGCTTTGTGATGGTGATTATTGTACTACTACTGGAGGCTTTTAATATAACGTGCAGATCTCCTGTCTGGTTTTTGCTTTAGTTTGATTTTTTGATCCAGCACCCGTTAAAGTTTTTTGGATATGCATGCCCTCCACCTTGCTTGTTCCAGGCTTGCCTCATACACTGTTTTTGGAGAGCTGATGGGCATGAGCTCACAGATTCCAGATGTCAGGAAGAGAGCTGTGGATTTTTGTCATGCTCAACAGTTGTGGGCGTAGAAAAAGCGCCATGTCGTATCGCAATTTCTTTACAACTAAATATAAATGCCAACAAATGCTGAGCTGGCATGTCCATTTTCTCTCAAATAATTCCAGGTGGCACTGAATGGAGAATAGAAGAGTTCCCGGCATTAATGGTTTCTTGGGGGACTTGTATTAAGCTTTTTGGTCCACATTAAGGAGAGATGTTCTTGATGTCCTTAATAACAGTGTGGAAAGAGGAGTTTTTACTCTAACCCTTGGGAGAGCTATACCCACTGTGTTGCCCTGAGAAAGAATATCGAGACTTTTTCTCAAAGACTCTGGCACAGTGAAAAAAAGCAATGGACTAGATCATACATGTTGATCACAGTTACTGTATTCCAAGCAGATCTATCAGAGATGTTTACCTTATTATTTGGAAGTATAACTCACTGGGACTTAAGTGGTCTTAGGTGTTTCTCTGTATCAAGAAAAGGTGACAACCACAAAGTCTGAACTATCAAGAAAAGGTGTTTGGTTGGGGCATTGGTGGCTTAGTGGTAGAGCAGGCGCCCCATGTACAAGGCTGTTGCTGCAGCGGCCCGGGTTCAAATCCAGCCTGTGGCCCTTTGCTGCATGTCATCCCCTCTCTCTCTCCCCCCCTTCACACTTAACTGTCCTGTCCATTAAAGGCAAAAATGCCCCAGAAAAAGAAAAGGTGTTTGGCAGGGTGGAACATCCATACTGTGGAATGTGTTTAGTGCTTTTGGTTTTCTTCTCTGTTTTTTACAGCCATGATGGAGGGGCTCTGTAATAGTGTTAATTAGTGTTATTAATAATAATAATAATAATAATAATAATAATAATTATTATTATTATTATTATTATTATTATTATTATTGTTAGAGAACATGTTTTCATTTTTGTTTTTCTTATAGCAAAATAAAAAGGGTCATTCGAGTAATGTCCTTTCTGGAAGGACAAAAGTGGCCATATCTTGAAACGAGAATAAAACAAGGTCAGGGAAATTAATTACTATTCTAGAATTGCTAATTAAACACTGTCACCTCACAGCTCGAGCCCAGTGGCTGGCTGTGGAATTTGTATGTTCTCCCCATGTCAGTGTGGGTTATCTTCAGTTTCTGCAGCTTCTTCCCACAGTCTGAAGCACATTTGGTGACTCTAAATTGTATCCTACCTCTCACCCAATGTCAGCCCCCCACAACCCTGACTAGGATAAATAGTTACAGATAATGAATGAAGGGTGAATGAATGAAAGTATTCAGTGAAAGCATGTATAATACTGGAGTGTGAGGAGGAGTCAAAAAAGGTTATGGTCTTTTTTTTTAAATGGTTCATTGAATGTGCTCTTTTCTCTTTTAATAAAGATTTAATCTGTTTTTCCCAAAAAACTCAAAACTTTTTCTTTTTCTCTCTGTTGACACAGGAATCAAATTGGGAATGTATTCACCCCCAGTCATCATCATTACTTCTTTACAGATGACTCATACTGATGTTGTTATTGTTGTTGGTTGATAATGATACATATTCATAGTGCATATGAATCTGACAGTAGAACAGCCATGTGTGTATAAGTGTGTGTGATGCCTTTGTTTTTGTGTGTTTATGAATGCTGCAATCAGACTTTCTGTGCCATGGTGAAAGACTTTCTCCACAACATCTGACAGCAATCCCCAATCTGACTTCCTGTGTGTGTGACAGACAGCCAGAGGGGTATTCCAGGTAAGAGGTTCAACAAACTCCGAGTCTAATCCTGAACTCTGAGTTGACTTACCCTGAGCTGGGGAACTCTGAGTATACTGTTCCAGAACAGCTGATTTGAATTAGTTCAATCAGCTCTGAGTAGGCACACCTTGAGTTAAGTACGTGTACAACCACAATAAAAAGCCATCATCAGTGGAGTCCCAATACCTCGATTCACCATGGCAACCGGAGAGAAAAAGCGATCAACTTATTTTACACCTGTGGAATTGGAGGCGCTCATGAATGCCTACAGCGAATATGAGCATATATTTCATAAAAAAGTAACACTGCTAAAGCTGCCAAGGAGAGAGAGGCGGCATGTGAAATTTAGCAAGCAGAGTTGGCTTGATGGGATGTTGGTGGCTTAGTGGATAGAGCAGGCGTCCCATATATGTTGGTTTTGCCGCAGCGGCCCGGGTTCAACTCCGGCCTGTGGCACCTTGCTGCATGTCACTCCCTTTGTCTCTCTCTCCCTTTCATGCGTAACTGTCCTGTCAAGGACCCCCCCCAAAAAATATTAAAAAAAAATCCTTGCTAATTTCGACTGCTGTTTTAAGCACATATAGATGGTTGATGACTTATTTAAAATTTGAGTCCTTTAAAAACTACCTACTACTACTGATCAAGGATACGTGTACCCGGCCCGGAGGGTTACCGGGGTCCTGCCCTGGAGCCAGGCCTGGGGTTGGGGCCCGTGGGCGAGCGCCTGGTGGTCGGGCCTTCGCCCATGGGGTCCGGCCGGGCCCAGCCTGAACCGGCTACATGGGTTCGTCCCCCTGCAGGCCCACCACCCGTAGAGGGATCCAGAAAGGTTCGGTGCAATGTGGATTGGGCAGCAGACCAAGGCGGGGGCCTTGGCGGTCCAATCCTCGGTGACAGAAGTTGGCTCTTGGGACATGGAATGTCACCTCTCTGGCAGGGAAGGAGCCAGAGCTTGTGGAAGAGGCTGAGCGCTACCAGATAGATATAGTCGGCCTCACCTCGACACATAGTTCCGGCTCTGGAACCCTAGTCCTTGAGAGGGGTTGGACTCTCTCCTTCGCTGGAGTTGCTCCGGGTGAGAGGCGGAGGGCCGGGGTGGGCTTTCTGATAGCCTCTCTGCCTGTACGTTGGGGTTTACCCCGGTAGAGCGAAGGGTTGCTTCCCTGCGCCTTCGGGTCGGGAACGGGTCCTCACTGTTGTCTGGGCTTATGCCGAACAACAGTTCAGAGTACCCACCCTTTGGAGTCCCTGGGACGGGTGCTGGACAGTGCCCCAACCGGGGACTCCATTGTTCTGCTGGGGGACTTCAACGCTCATGTGGGCAATGACAGTGGGACCTGGAGGGGCGTGATTGGGAGGAACGGCCTGCCCGATCTGAACCCGAGTGGTGTTCAGTTATTGGACTTCTGTGTGGGTCGCAGTTTGGCCATAACTAACACCATGTTCAAACATAAGGATGTCCATCGGTGCACGTGGCACCAGGACAGCCTAGGTCGCAGGTCAATGATCGACTTTGTAGTCGTATCATTTGACCTGCGGCCATATGTTTTGGACACTCGGGTGAAGAGAGGAGCAGAGCTGTCAACTGATCACCACCTGGTGGTGAGTTGGATCAGATGGTGGGGGAAGACGCCGCGCGGACCTGGCAGGCCCAAAACAGTGAGGGTCTGCTGGGAACGCCTGGCGGAAGAACCTGTCCAGATGATCTTCAACTCCCACCCGGGAGAGCTTCGACCCGCGTCCGAGGGCAGAGGGGACACTGAGTCGAATGGGCCTTGTTCCGCTCTGCCATTGTTGAGGTGGCGGTTTGCGAGCTGTGGCGCAAGGCCGCTGGTGCCAGTCGCGGGTAATCCCGAACCCGCTGGTGGACACCAGAGGTGAGGGGAGCCGTCAGGCTGAAGAAGGAGGCCTACAGGGCATGGTTGGTCTGTGGATCTCCGGAAGCAGCTGACGGGTACCGGCGGGCCCAGCGGAGCGCGGCGGCGGCAGTCGTGGAGGCAAAAACTCGGGCATGGGAGGAGTTCAGTGAGGCCACGGAGGAAGACTATCGATCGGCTCCAAAGAGGTTCTGGCAAACCATCTGGCGCCTCAGGGGGGGAAGGCGGCAACTTGCTCACACTGTTTACAGTGGGGGCGGAGAGCTGCTGACGTCAACTGGGGACATTGTCGGGCGGTGGAAGGAATACTTTGAGGAGCTCCTCAATCCCACCAACATGTATTCCAGTGAGGAAACAGGGACGGGGGTCTCAGGGGCGGGTCGTCCAATTTCTGGGGCAGAAGTCGCCGAGGTGGTGAAACAACTCTGAGGCGGCGGAGCCCCGGGGGTGGATGAGATTCGTCCCGGATATCTCAAGGCTCTGGATGTTGTAGGGCTGTCTTGGCTGACACGCCTCTGCAGCATTGCGTGGACATCGGGGGCAGTGCCTCTGGAGTGGCAGACCGGGGTGGTGGTCCCCATTTTCAAGAAAGGGGACCAGAAGGTGTGTTCCAACTACAGGGGGATCACACTCCTCAGCCTACCCGGTAAGATCTACTCCAGGGTGCTGGAGAAGAGGGTCCGGTCGATAGTTGAACCTCGGATCGAGGAGGAGCAATGTGGTTTTCGTCCCGGACGCGGAACTGTGGACCAGCTCTTTACCCTCGCCAGGGTGCTGGAGGGGGCATGGGAGTTCGCCCAACCAGTCCACATGTGTTTTGTGGATTTGGAGAAGGCTTACGACCGTGTCCCCAGGGGCATCCTGTGGGGGGTGCTCTGGGAGTATGGGGTGGGTGGCCCCTTGCTAAGGGCCATCCAGTCCCTGTACCGAAGGAGCATGAGTCTGGTTCGCATGGCTGGCAGTAAGTCGGACCTGTTCCCGGTGAGGGTTGGACTCCGCCAGGGCTGCCCTTTGTCACTGGTTCTGTTCATAACTTTTATGGACAGAATTTCTAGGCGCAGCCGAGTGGTGGAGGGTGTCAGGTTCGGTGATGGGAGAATCTCGTCCCGCTGCGGATGACGTGGTCCTCCTAGCTCCATCGAACAGTGACCTCCAGCTCTCACTGGGGCGGTTTGCAGCCGAGTGTGACGCGGCTGGGATGAGAATCAGCACCTCCAAGTCCAAGGCCATGGTCCTCAGCCGGAAAAGGGTGGATTGCCCACTCCAGGTCAGAGGGGAGGTCCTTCCTCAGGTGGAGGAGTTTAAGTATCTCGGGATCTTGTTCACGAGTGAGGGTAGGATGGAGCGGGAGATTGACAGGCGGATTGGGGCAGCGTCAGCAGTGATGCGGGCGCTTAACCGGTCCGTTGTGGTGTAAAGGGAGCTTAGCCAGAAAGCGAAGCTCTCGATTTACCGGTTGATCTTCGTTCCAACCCTCACCTATGGTCATGAGCTCTGGGTAGTGACCGAAAAAATGAGATCGCGAATACAAGCGGCCGAAATGAGTTTCCTCCGCAGGGTGGCTGGGCTCAGCCTTAGGGATAGGGTGAGGAGCTCAGACATTCGGGAGGGACTCGGAGTAGAGCCGCTGCTCCTCCACATCGAGAGGAGCCAGTTGAGGTGGTTCGGGCATCTGGTAAGGATGCCTTCTGGACGCCTCCCTTGGGAGGTGTTTCGGGCTTGTCCAACCGGGAGGAGACCTCGGGGCCGCCCCAGGACACGCTGGAGGGACTACATCATCCGGCTGACCTGGGAACGCCTCGGGGTTCCCTCGGAAGAGCTGATGGAAGTGGCTGGGGAGAGGACTGTCTGGGCTTCCTTGCTGAGGCTGCTGCCCCCGCGACCCGGACCCGGATAAGCGGAGGACGACGAGTACGAGTACGAGTAAAAACTACCATACCCAAGAAGTGGCTATTTCATTATATACTGTAGGCCACCAATATCATATAAAAAGCTACTGTTCACAAAAAAACGTAGCGAGATACACATTTGCTCTGATGAGAGCACACGTCTGCGGTGTGTCAGATTTGATATGTGTGGCCGGAGAATGTTGATGAGGTAAATGATTGAGTCAAATGAAAAACGGTACGGTTCAAACAGATATTCACTGGGGAATGACAGCACATCTAAACGAGGTCTGAAGATCCCCTCCTGGCATAAGGCATTGTTAATTAATTCAGCCTCGATATCGATAGGATTTCCTACATACGGACAACCCATGTCTGTCTGCCAGCTTGCTTCAGGCTCAGCAGTAGGGAGGAGACAGGGTGAACTCAAGGTTTCTTATAGAAAACCTGCCAGCGAGCAGGTTAGGTTCACAGAGAGTCAGTTGCCATGGTGATTGACTCTGAGTTTGAACTACCTCTCTGTCTGGAACTGAAAACCCAGAGTTTCCCTCATTTCAGGGTTAACATACTGAGAGTTTTCACTAAACCCGCTTTCTGGAATACCCCCCAGGTCTGTTGTACCTTGTGTTGAGATTAGCAGTGTGAGAAAGTGATGGGATTAAAAAGGCTGTGTTAAGTCTTTAGTCTTCTGCTTGTCACTCTGTACATTGTGACAGTTAAATTAAAAAACTGACACATATCTGTTTACATGGTCGAATTGACCAACACACAATTAATCTGGGAATTTTTAGGCACCAGGGGCTCTTAGGCCCAGGCCGAATTTAGCCTTTTGTGTTTAGAGTACATCATCTGTATACATCCAAATATGATATCTGTATTTTCTTCCTGCCACCTGTCCTCCTCTCTGTGCTCTCACTAATAAATTAACACATTTCAGTGGTCTGCTGTTTCTTCTGTTCACCTCCACAACAATACAACAAATATATCATCAGTCTTCAGGCAGTTGACCAAATCAGTGACAGCCTTTGCCACAGTATTTTGAGGGGTCAAAGCTGCATGTCATTGCTGGAGCCCTGTGCTTTCTTTCGCCAGCAAAAAAGGTAAGGCCAAAAGTCACCAAAAATTGGCAGGTGGGTTGCAAACTCTGCCCAATCCTTAGGCACAGAAAAAAAAATAGACAGAAGGTAGCCCTCTAACAATCAATTTTTGCAATTATCTTGAAAACATCTTGGTTTAGAGTCCAGTTTCTTTCATCATTTTAAATACTTTTTTTTTTTTTGACATTTTGCAGCCATTTGATAGGACAGCATTTAGCGTCTAAGGCTGACAGAGAGAGGATGACATGCAGCAAAGGGCTGTAGGTTGGAATCAAGACTGCGCTGTATGACCTGTGGGCTGCCAGTTGATGATTGCTGTCTACTGCTTTAAAAATGACAAATATTGCAACTTTTTCTCAATTTTCTCGAAATCCTTTTTTTCAAGAACATGTCAGAAACCACTGGGCCACTTGTCCTGAAATATTACAATTTTCATCAATCCAAAGTATCAAGGACATACTGATACTTAAGTCATTGTAAATTGTCTGGTCTTAAACATGTGTATTTAACTTCAATTTTACATAAATGTGCATTAATCAATATTGTTATCAATAATTGTTACCAAACTTGGTGCACAGATGCTACATCTGTTCAGATACCGCAGCAAAGTTTTGCTAAGCAAGTCTTGGAAAATTCTGTCACTTGGGTTCAACACAAATGTGAAAAGTCAATATCCCATAAGTGGCTGCAGAGAGCCATACAAAATTCGTTTTGCAAAATCTAAGATTATGACTCATACCCGGGGGGCAAAGGGGGGTGTGCTGCATTTACCCTGCTGTAAAAGGTTGGCCAGGGCCGGCTTAAGGCATAGGCGATATAGGCGGTCGCCTAAGGCACCACATTGTCTGGTGGGCGCTGGGAAAAAAATGAAAATAAAATAAAAAATAATAAAAATTCGCCAGTGGGCGCCCATCCTATTTTTTTCTGGAAGTAACAAATGAACAAATACAGAAAAAAAAGATAGAAAGAGAGAAAGCAAGCAAGAAAGAAAAAAAGAAATACACTTTGCACCCCTGTTCCTCAAAATTTTTCATCTGCCCTGCCCCTGCACCTGTACTGTGAGCACTGAGTGTGGGGTCTGTGTCAAAATCTGGTCAAGATAAGCAGATATTTACATTTTACCTGCATTTCATAATAATGAAAAGGTCCAAGCCTTCAGATGTGGGAGGAGGAGGAAAAGAAAGTTCGATATAGAAGTATGTCGTCTGTCTTATGTTATCTTTAACCCTGTGGGCCTGAACGACGCATAGTCCAAATTCACACCTGTTCTCTATCGATTTTCTCCGCGACTGTGAGGGGAACCATAGCTTTCCGAGGAGACTAAGCACTTGTCGGTAGTCCAATGTTTTTACAGCGAAAAAAAATGATAAAGTTGATGTATAACAGAGGTTTCATACAGCTTTGCACACACATTACTCTTAGATGGATTGGGCTACTCGCAAATGCAGGCTCGCACAGAAATGCCACGCATATGACTTTAAAGTGCAGGACCAGAGCTTTCCAGTGATACCACACATCATTGTGCTGTCATCCCATCACGCTATAAATCCAAATAAATTGTCTACAAAATAAAAACCCTACGGATTTCTTTACAATCCATTATACAGATCTTGTTATCAGTCACTTCATATAGTGAGGAATATCGTATCTTACCACGTCTTAGGCTTGCGTGTGTTTCTCCCTGTCTATCCACATTTGTAGTCCGGCTTTCAAGATGCAAATATCTCCATATTGTCCAGTTGACACTCCATCAAACTTTGTATGACAAGACAAGCGCACTTCACCTTTGCGCACACAGACACTTGTAGCCTAATTATGCATGCTGACAGGGCAGTAGTCACCATATACATTGAGGGGGACACCTCCTCCTCACCACCATGAAAAAATTCTGGCAATTATGTCGGCCTGGCACAAACCACATGTTTTGGACAACTGTGAAATGACAGAATGTCCCAGCATCATGGTTCTTATATTGCCAGATTCCAGAGACTCTCCCCTCTTCATATATGGCAGAATATGTCTACTTCCAACTTGCTATGATGAGATACATGTAAAAATGTAAGAATTTAGTCACACGGATTTGGTTTTTTCATTGATATAAAATTTAATATAAAATACAGGCATATAGAAGGTCATGGAATGAATGGAATTCGATCTGGATTGCCCAGATTGTCCTGAAAAAAACAAGATATAGCATGCAGGAAAAATACCCCAAAAAAGGCCTAGGGCCCATAGGGTTAAGGCCTGGATACACAGAAAAGGACTCAGTTTCCAATGTGCTTAGGTGAAGGGATACACTTCAATTTATCAAACAACCAAATCCCCACTAATCACCTACCACAACGTGAAAATGAGCACTGTATCTCTACATGCGTGACACATTTACTGTATCAGGGGAAATTTTCCTCATTTTATTCCTCAGGTTAGCGTCTTCAGTCAGTGTCAATACAGTGTATTGTAACTACGGTCTTAAAGTCAATGTATTTGCTTATTTCTGAAAACATACATAAATGAAAGCTGCAGACAGGTGAGTCCAACACCTGCAGGTTGATGAACAGGATAGAAAGGCAAAGATTTGGTAGTGCCAGACCTGGAAACAACAGATGTCCTGGGACCCGGTGAATAAGTAAATCTTCAGGTCGAAATATATTTATAAATTTCTGTACTACTGTATTTAACTTTGCATTTTGACATCAACACATTTTTAACTCTCACAGCTCTAGTAAGCATGATATTTTTCATTTCTCCCCTGTAACAGTGTCACATTTTACTCTGTCACTACAGAATTTCAAATTAAACTACAATTAGGTTATTATCTAACTTTTACATCCAGATTGTGAGAGCGGCATTATGTAGTAAGCCTCTGGAAACATGGCTTGAAAAAGTAAAATGCATATTATAAAATAAAGGGGATACATAATTGTAAATTAATGTTATTTTAAACAAAATTCCTGCAATTCTATATGACCATCACCTGCACTAGTCTATATTAGTTGCATTAAGGGCGTAGAGGACAGCATAACTTCTTCTACAGCGAGAATGGGTGAAATCACAGCAAGACAGTTAAATGCGTCCCTGATAATAACAGCAGAGAGCAGCTGGATGAGAGACGGAGCGGTGCGTCGTCATATTTACAAAGAATTCCATCGCAAATCTGACTGAAACTGAGGCCCATTCATAAATAAGGGGGACCACAGTGGAGATTACGCGCATGGACAGAAACATTTACCTTACAGCACAGGAGAGCTGAACAAGTCTGTCTGTGTGTTTGTTAGTTTCTGTTTGACTTTGAACCCAAGCAAACGTGTCAAATTACCAAACGTTAGAGTGCTTGCTGTGGAGCAAGACGCGCAACTTGTGGCTGTGAGTAGCGTACGCACTGCAGCCTCCACTCCCCACCTTATTACGGCACAGTAAAGCAAGTAAATGATTCTAAATATACCGTGCAGTTGTATTAATATTGATCTCAGCAAGGTAAAGTCACTGTTTGTGTTAAAAGAGTCATAAAACAGTTTCAGCTGGCCTTTGTTTCCGAGTCGGTAAGAGAGCGCCACGGAGGGGGAACTGCCCATTGGTCTGACAGCCCATTGGTCCGACATCTCATTGTTCCGACCATATTAAACCCATTGTTCCGAAGTCCCGTTGTTCCGAAATCATCATGATGCCCTGTGGTTAAGGTCTGGTTAGGTTTAGGCACAAAAAAGGAAAAGATCATGGTGTGGGTTAAAATGAAAAAATACAGTATAGCCTAGTATAATCACATATCGGAACAACGGGACGTCGGACTAATGGGATGTCGGACCAATGGGCTATCGGACCAATGACATGGACCCCACGGAGGGCGCCAAACTGTCTATGTACACTTCGTCTTGTAAAACACACGAAACAACAGCGCATATAATTCTGCTGTAAACCCAGTTTATAGGCAGTTTTCCCCTTTACGCTGTAATCCCAATGACTATGTTATTTCTTCCAGCCATATCTCCCCTGTCTTTGGTCATTAAAATGGTGAAGATGGCACCACTGCGCCAATGAACTTTCGTCTTGCATGCATGGCACATTGCACAGAAGTACACTGACTACAACTCTTGTTAAATAACTTGACATGAAAGAAGCAACAGACAGCATTTTTGCCTATATATATCATTATGAAAATAATGTGGGTTGCACAGGGTAGTATACACAGTAAAATCAGACTATTGGTGTTTACATAGGTTAGTTAGTGGCTTTGCAATAAGCTTCTGCCACCGGGGATGAATTTTCGCGGAAAAAATCTGCTTTACGGCAGGAAATGCGTCATGTATTGCCAAACTGGTCGGTCAGCCAATCAGGGACTGGAGCTGGTCCTTATGAGGAACTGGTTGGGGCATGAGATAGTTGAATCAGGAGCACAATGGCAGATGGACAAAGTTTGGAGATAAGTGAAAAACGGCCTCCCAAAAGAAAACAAGTTAATCTGTCTGAGGAGGCGAGGATGCACAAAAAGGAGAGTGATAAAAGAAGAGGAAAAACAAGAGTAAACCTCAGTCAGGTGTTCAAGAGATGGAGGGAGCTCCATGACCAAAGAGGCTTCAACACTGGTGTCCAGCTAGCTTTCTAATGGATCAGTAAGTAACACGGCTAAATGTTAGCTAGCTGAGAGAGGACTGTACTTTACTGGCTGCTAGTTCATTCCTAGCTGGCCAGCATCGCAAATCACCGCAACCAGGGACCGGGTAGCGAGTGTTGGTCGGCTGACATCCTCGTTGCCATTCTACTATTACGCTAGGGCCACACCGCCTGCGGAAGCGCCGCGAATAGCCTCGAAGCGCCGAGAAGAGAAGGCAGTTTCCTTTCGGCGCCCATGTTAACCGACTGTGTCGTCTACACTGGCCGCGCCGCGCCGGGAAGCTCCGCAGCGATCAGTTCGGCGTCTGGTCTATTTTCTGCGCGAGCTGCGAGCGAATCTGGGAGCAGAATCGCTTGTCGACGGCGTGGAGAAATGCGCGTCTGATGTGAACGGAGGTGCTCCGGCGCGCGCGAGAATTTCGGTGCGCTGCGCTTCCGCGGGCAGTGTGGCCCTGGCGTTATTCTTTCCCGCCACCACCGCCACAGCCGCAGCTACTGGGCACACAGCATCTCCGACCGGGAGAAGTGGAGTAAAATCCTCTCTTCCGCTCCTGTTTGTCTGGTGAACGCCTCTCCTCTGTCAATACACTCTGCCAGCAGTTTAATAATATTGATGCCAGTTGTAACATTTGAATGTTTTAGTAGTGAGTGTGTGTGTGAGAATGTATAGTGAGCCGGTGACTGTTGAAAAATAACTCCGCTGCACGTCGGGGTTCCATTCCCCTGTCCCCTGAGTTATTTTTCAACAGTCACCGGCTCACTATACATTATCCCCTACATGTCTACTGTTGTTTGAACTGATACTGTACATATTGGCATAATTTACTGTGAGTTGTTTGTGCATTCTGGTATAATTATTTGCATTACTATTTGTTTTTTCTTCAGATAAATCTGATAATTGTTGCTTGGTCTCTTTACTCATTTATTTAGTAGAGTGTCCACACACCTTCTCATTCTACATATACATAGAGGTATACTGGTGGCTGGTCAATTTGGTCTTTGCGACAGTGAGAGCAACACCGCTGACGCTAGGTGGGGCCAAGCTAAAAAAAAAAAAACGAATCCTATCTGTTGCCTCTTTAAATAAGTAAACATTTGCATTCCCAACATGATACAGGGCAAAATATTATATAGGAATCTTTACTTACATTCAAAGCAGGAGCTCACCAGATGTCAGCAGGTAGCCGACACTCCTCCCAAGTTTAAATGATGCAGGTCCTGACGCATGCACACATTGTAGTGCAAGGCCCAAGGTCTTTGGGTAAATTTTGTTATTTATTTTTGTTGGGACCTCAGCCGCATGTTTTAAACAATAGAGAGGCCTTGACAAAACCAGCCAGTCTAAGAACAAAGGAAACGCGCCAAGCTTCCATTGGTCTGGTAGCTATAAAAATGTAAATCACTTTAGAAATTCAAACTCTTGCTCCCTATTGGGCGACAGCAGCCAGGTTCAGGTGGAGTCAGAAGGAACCTTCTATGACGTCACTGAGACTTTAATTGCCGCTGCATGCTGACGCCCCTCGCGATCCCTGAGTGATGAGCTGCTGAAAGGAGCCAAAGCTTTCTGTGCGCAAGTTACTGCTAGGGAGCACCTCAAACATTTGAATTTAACCGACCTAGGCCGCCCTTTTGTTTATTGACTCGCTGGACGAGGAAAGACACTTTTTCTTTTGTTTTTAACACTCCACGGAACACCAGAGGAACGCCGTGCAACCCCGCCGTTCCTCAGCATCTGCAGATTTTGGAGAACCCCCTTTTTCTCCCGAGGAAGACGAAGTCACCAAGGTCCCGTTTCTTCAACCGAGTCGACTCAGCTGATCCCTCTTCTGCCACACTGAGGACAGCATCTTTCATTCCGCTGTAGGACGCTAAAGCCTGAATTATGGTCCTGCGTTAAATCAACGATGTCGCTATGTCGAAGGGTACGTGGCTACGCAGAAGGCTCGCCGTAGCCCCCGGCGTAGCCTGACGTGCACCTCCCCAAAAATGCAACTACACGTCGAGGTGACGCAGACCCAGGGCAGACTGAGAGGGCTGTGATTGGTTTGCTTGGTAGCAATGCATTTCCAGTTCCGTATTTCCAGATTGCGCCATCCCCGCCATCTTTAAACATCTTCTGCTGCGATGTAGATATTGCAGTATTAAGGCCCATTTATGCTCAACGTTCAATACGGATATGGATACGGACGGAGCCGTCTGTCCGTGCTCCGTGTTCATTTCTCTGCGACCAGAAAAGCCGGAAGCTAAACAAAGAATCAACTAGAGATGACGATAACCATTCAGGAAAGGAACGCAGCCTCCTACTGCTCTGGCGGTGAATTGCACCGCGACGAAATGGAGTGACGGAGAAGTTCGAAGGGTTCACGACGGCGTCACGGTAACGACATAGGTACATTGTAGGTACGCCACAGGACCATAAATCAGGCTTAAGAGAGCTTGGGCAGAGACTTTATATATAGCGTGTGACTTAAGAGTAACTTTAACTGTGATTTTGTGAACTTTGAGGACCGCCGTGTCCCTTTCTTTGACAATCTAATCACTGATTGCTGCTTGTTGTTGCGCTCGCCAGAGCAAACTGATTGTGCCGTTAGTGTGCCGGGTCGCGTGCTCACAATACGCCGCATTCCTATCTGTAACAAGGACCAGTGGATGGTAGGCTGACCCAGTTAGTCTACCAGCCTCTGAGGGATAGGAAAGTGACCATTGTTTTCCTCCACGGCCACTTTTACCTCGCACTGATTACGAGCGCCCGCTTGCCTTTCCTCTCTCTCTCTTCCCCCCTCTTTTAACTAACCTACATGCACACTTGCATGCACACACACATACACACATTATACCTGTGGTAAAATCACACATTGTCTTGTGAGCAACTCCTTAAGGGCAGTTCGCCATTACCACACTCTACACACCTACACGTGTTGGCACAGCTATTCTGTTAGAGCATACAGTGTGTTTGATCCCGCCGGACGCCATCTTGTGCGTACTTTAAAGGTGCACATGTGGCCAGCTGTTTTATGACCCATTGTCTTGCTCTAGTATCCCGCCTCAGTACTTCTTCCAGTGGCGGTTCTAGGCCAGTTTCAATGGGGGGGCCAAGCTAGGGCCAGTCCTTTTGATACAGGGGCACATACAAGTACGGTCAAATATCTAAGTCTGAACAATAAGATATATATATGTGTAAGGGGGTCTGGGGGCATGCTCCCCCAGGAGAAAATTTTGTATTTGATTTAAAGGCATCAATCTGGTGAATTCTGAGAGCAAAGTTATGATGGCAGAATATGCCTAGATTTCAACATCTTTGTGCTTTTTATGTGTGAAAAATGTTCCATTTTTACTGATAAAAACACTAGTTGTACTATGTTATGGTGAAGGGTTACACTTAAAATACGGCCAAGTATTAGTGGTTAAACATTTCAGTAATCAAAAGAAAAATGACTGACGTACTGATCTGCCTCTGGAGGGCTATTTTAATATTTAAAATCATGTGCAGACAAAATATTCTTTTAAAATTCTCACACTCACAAGTACAGTTCCAGATACGCAAAACAATACAAAATACGCAAAACGAAAGGAAAACAAAAGGTGAGATTCAAATAAATTACACACAAACAGGCACAAATTACTGCTTTCCTCCCTCCCTCTCGATTTGCAAGTACAGCACCCTGAATCAGAGCATTTCAAAAGCCCTCAGGTAGTTGAATGCCTCTGGGACAGGCCCATATAGCAACCCACTGGATCCGTGGCGTGTGCGATCCGGCCGAGGCGCGGATGCTGGAGCTAATAGCAGCCATTCAAGAAGCTGCTCCACCAGCCGCGGCCTAGAAGCGGCTCGGCGCTTCGCTCCGCTAAAATTACGCGCCGGGTCTATTTCTGACGGCACGTCAATTTGCACAGACCAAATGAGTCAAACAGGAAGTCAGGCGCAGAAAAGACGAGAGTATTGTTGGGAATAGAATGATTTTATGTGTTTTACTATCAGTTGTGTTTCACTATATAAGTTTTAGATATGTGAACAATGAGAATACTGAGATGATTTCAGCTGATCTGAATGTGTTTGCTTTGCAGAAGTGGAGAAGTACAGGAGAGGAAGAGACATGAAGTCTGAGGAGCACATATCGCAATGCTTAGATAATTAGTTTCATATATGGTAAAAAGAATAGAAAGTGATGTACAGATAGTAAGGTACAGCACGTGTAGGGAGTTGTGTTGTTCTCTTGTCTTTCAAAACAGGAACCACGCCCCCACCGCCAGCGGGAAGGAGTCAGATTAACACGAGGCAGGGGCGTGGTGTGGTGAAGGAGGAAGTGGAACTGCCAATGAGAAGAGGACAACGCCTTGCGTGCACAATGACACTCTGTTACGCTCAAATATACTGGGTCAGGGAAAGGACAGGAGGTCAGACTTTGTGAACTGACACACCTTTGTTGTTCGTCAGGGACGTGAAGTTGAGACCCAGAGCTCTGTAATTTTATTCCTTTACTGCTTAATAAACTACATTAACTGAGACCGAATATCTTCTCCTATTGCTTCATTAAAGAACACGCAGGACTGAGCTCACACATAGCACATTAGAGAGTAGGATGAGACTCTTAGTCCAACAGTATCCAGTCGATTTTCAAAATAAAAGACCCATGAAAACTCCGGATCGTATTTCACATCACTACACAAACATGATGTGACAGGCATGAATCAAATGAAAAGGAAAAAGTTTTCAGAGCTTACCTCAATGGTGCTGTGTGTTGCTGTGCAGGCTCAGAGTTGTCTTAAATACAGCCACACAATTCTCTACTGATGTTTTCTGGGTGTTTTCAAGAATGTTCACGAAGTGGATGTCAGTATTCCTCAATATTCCGCTTAGAAATGCGGTCTGCTCTATCAACTCAGGCTCACATTAGCGCTAGGAGAGCGACGTCTGTGGTGAGGCCGGGGAGGGTGAGGGGGAGGGAGGGGGGAGCCGAAGAATTCCCAGTAGGAGCTCCAGCCGGTGCGCTACAGAGTGACGTTCATTTACCGGAGGCATTTTATATCTGGCCATTTTTTGGAGACTGTGGCAGGGCAAATTAGTCAATGTATGGGAAACACTAAACACTAGAAAACTCAGGCCCTTTTCCTTCTTGTGTGGTGTATTCTGCATGATTCACTGAGTGCGCCTCTTTAAGTGGTCCGACCGGCAACCTGTTGAGACGATTTAGTTCCGCGTCCCCCCTCCGACTCCTCGGCGGGGGGGCCACAGGGGGGGCCGGACTCGGAGTTACGGGGGCACTGGCCCCTGCTGGCCCCCGCCTAAAACCGCCATTGACTTCTTCCCTCAAATTTCCCGCCTTACTCTTATCAGTACCTGGCGTGACGTTGTGTGTCCCTCAAGAGGCCACGCCTGCCATTCTCTTTCTCTCTACCTCTCTCCCTTCACACACACACACACACACACACACACACACATATGCACATATGCACATATGCACACACGCACACAGAGACCCACTTGCATGCTTTGATTTGTTGCTTCTAGTAAGTCAATTTAGTGTAGTATGTTTAGTGAACAGCTTGTGATTGTTGGATCATAATTGTTTAATAAACATTTGTGACTTTACTATAGCAGTCCTCTGTGGTGATTTGTGCATTGTTTTTGTATCAGTAGCTGGTTGTGATGGTCAGTGCTCGGGTTCACACCTTCTAATTATTTGATTGTTAATATTCACCTATATTAGCAAACTGAGACGAGGATTTTTTCCCTTTTTGTCTAAAAACCGGTTGGTCATTGATCCCAGTATCCAGGTGGTGCCCCGGAATTATTAATACATATTAATAATTTAATTTCTTAACTAATTACCATCGGTAATTAATAATCAATAACCAACTTGCCTTTAGCAAATCCCTACATTTTTATGTTGCAGTTGTTACTACTATTAAATAATGGGTAGTGCAGGTAGAATTTACCCATTATAATATATTTTAATTGCTGACTAATACGTTAAGGTAAGTTTTAAACAATTTGCATGGATTGTATTTACACCCCTCAAAAATCCTTTTTTATAATGCAGGAGTGTTTCATGCAGAACATTGCAATGTCACAGTGAAGCTGACATTTGACCTTTTTGGAATTCAAATAAACACAAGAAGTTTGTGCTCTAAAAATAAATAAATAAATAAATAAATAAATAAAAAAAAGGGATCAGCACTCAGTGAATAACCTCCTAAGCCCTACGACAAGCTATTATGGCAAGGCTTAACTATACAGACCAGTGAGCAGTGATAACTAACATGTCTTTGGGGTCATCGGGTGGGAACCTCCTTTCACCGGTGTTTCGTCTAGTTGGTCCCACGACACCTCCAGGAGGCTAGACAGTGATCTCTGGCGTCCCAGAGACACTCCCCTAATGCCAGGTCTCACTGCTCCCCACACTAACCGAACAACCTCCTTTACCTTACCTATACTACCACAGAGGAGGTAGACCCAGGGAAGAAAGCCTTGTTGGGCTATCACACTCCCCCGCCGGGTTAGGCTGTACAGTCTACCTCCCCAAGACGAGCCCTCACAACAATGACACCTCCAGGAGGCTAGACAGTGATCTCAGCCCAAACAGCACTGCCACCTTCAACCAAACCCAGGCTCCGTTTATGCGAGCTCCAGGCAGAAGCAATGCTGATACTACCTTTACTAGCACATTCACCATACTCTATTTCACACACTACATACCATAACTACAATGTAAGCTAAAGTTAAAGGAGATAAATGAACTCACAGGATCAGCAAACACACTCACTTCGCAGCATGGTCTCAAACAAAATGGATTCAGATAGGCCACTCCCACACTTAAATAACCTTCCTCTTCCTGGATTTCCTCCTTACTTACGCATGGCTTTCTCAGCCCAAACAGCACTGCCATCTTCAACCAAACCCAGGCTCCATACATGCGAGCTCCAGGCAGAAGCAATGCTGATACTAGCTTTCCTGTCACATTCACCACACTCTATTTCACACACTACATAGCATAACTACAATATAAGCTAAAGTTAAAGGAGCTAACTGGACTTACAGGATCAGCAAGCACACTCACCTTGCCGCATGGCCTCAAACAAAATGGATTCCAATAGGCCACTCCCACACTTAAATACTTCCTCTTCCTGGATTTCTCCTGACAGGAAGTGGATCTCTCCACCTGATCTCAAGGAGTTATGTGCCCTGCTTAGTAGTTCCCCCTACTGGCCCCCAGCTGACATTATTTCTTCTGTAATAGATAAACTGGCTGCATTTAATTGCTTCATCTGACATTTCCCTCACTGTCTTCCTCAAACTCTGTCCCTGCACTCCGAGTTCCCCCAGGAGTGAGACAGTTGATCTTGCTATGAATCCCCTACACCCCACTTCCACTGGACAAATCCTAGTCTTCCATCCTCGCTGCTCAGCTTCTGCTCCTAAGTCTGCATATCTAAGCTTTTTTCTTTCATATGCTTCTTCCACTGAGTCTTCCCAAGGAACTGTCAGCTCAATGAAATAAACTATCTGTTGACTCACTGACCACAACACTAAGTCAGGCCTCTGCCTGGTACAGACTATTTCCTGAGGAACAACAAGCTTTCCCCCTAAATCTACTTGCATTTCCCAATCACAAGCACCTTCTAGGCGGCCACACCCTTGCCTCCTCACTAACTTATCCCTTCTGTATTTCTCTCCCTCACGGACAAACTGAATTGCTAAACTCCTATCCTTAACACCTTCTGAATTCACCTGTCTTCGTTTCCCTTCGATGCCTGCAGCTAAACATTTCAATACCTGATTATGTCGCCATGTATATCGACCTTGTGACAAGCTAACTTTGCAGCCTGACAAAATATGCTTTAAAGTTGCAGTATGTGAACACAATGGGCATGACGGGTCCTCATTTGCCCACAGTTTTAGGTTCTGGGGGGTTGGTAAGACATCGTATGTAGCCCCTATCAGGAATCTAATACGATTCTCCTCCATACTCCACAGGTCCCTCCAACTAAGCTTCCTCTTCTCTACACTTTCCCAATTCAACCACTGTCCCTGTTTAGCCTGGGCCACTACCTTTGCACCCCTTACTATCTCTTCCTGTCTGCGTATCTGTTCTACAACCAGCTTTCTTTTATCTTTGAGGCCTGCTGTATTCCATACCGGTTTACCTGAGCCAAGCCCCAGGCCTCCCCGGCCAAACTGAACATTACCTACAATCTCTGCATGTCTAAGAGCTGCCTCTGCCTCCTGAACTGCCGATCTTGGGTTCCACTTCCTCCCCTTGGTTGGATTTGGAACCACACTCCTAACTACCACATCCTTACTCCCAGATAACAAGAGCTCTGTCCTGACCTTGGTACATTTAAATTCCTCTGTTAAACTAGATACTGGCAGCTGAAGTATCCCTTTTCCATACAATGCAACACTACTTAGGCACCTAGAGCGCCCAACCACTTCCTAATGTAGGAGCTAACCGACCTTTCAATTCTCTCCACAACAGATATTGGAATTTCATAAATTGACAGTGGCCACATTAACCTAGGATATAGCCCAAATTGCAAACACCACAACTTCAACTTTCCTGGAAGTTCTGATTTATCTATTCTATCCAATCCCTCAGCCACATCTTTTCTAAATTTCACCACCTGTTCCTTATCATTCAACTCTACATTGTACAACCTACCTAGGCTCTTTACTGACTTTTCCCTAATTGTTGGGATGTCCTCATCATCTATGACAAACTTCCTATCACTTAATTTCCCTCTACATATCGAGATGCTTCTAGATTTACTAGGCTTGATTTTCATGCTGGCCCACTTGAGGTTCTTATTTACCTTCTCTAGAAGCCTCTTTGTACATGGCATTGTTGTGGTCACCAGTGTCATGTCATCCATGTAAGCCCTAACTGGTGGAAGATGCAACCCATTCTGCCGTCTCTCCCCACCTACCACCCACTTAGAAGCCCTGATGATTACTTCCATTGCCATAGTAAATGCTAACGGAGAAATTGTACACCCTGCCATGATGCCTATTTCTAGCCTCTGCCAACCTGTTGTGAAATCTGCTGTACTTAGACACAACCTAATATCCTGAAAATATGCTTTCACTAAGTTAACAACTACCTGTGGCACTCTGAAGTAGTCAAACGCACTCCAAATGAGGCTGTGCGGAACTGAACCAAACGCATTTGCAAGATCTAAAAATACTACATGTAGGTCCCTTTTGTTAATCTTCGCTGCCTGAATCTGGTGCCAGATCATGCTAGTATGCTCTAAACACCCTGAAAAACCTGGTATTCCTGCCTTCTGCACCATGGTATCTATTAAGCTATTCCTTTCTAAGTAACTAGCTAGTCTCTGCGCTACTACACTAAAGAAAATCTTCCCCTCCACATTCAAGAGAGAAATCATCCGGAACTGGCTAAGGTCCACAGACTCCTTCTCCTTAGGAATGAGGACACCCCTGCCCTACGCCATGCTCTTGGTATAATTTGTTTTTCCCAAACTATTCTTAGCTGTTTCCACAAAAATTTAAGGGTATCAGGCGCACTTTTATAAACCCGGTAGGGGACTCCATTAGGCCCTGGGGCCGAAGAAGCCTTTGCACGCCTGACCACCTCCTGAACTTCCTTCCACCTAGGTGGCCTGACATCCATCTCATGCTCTATCCCTCCTAATGGAGGGATATCAGGTGGGAAACCTACTATCCTATTCTTCTTCAAATCTGAATATGTGTTTCTCAAATATTCTTCAACCTCTAACCTTTCTGCTTTAAGCTGCCCTCCCTTTTCCTGGCTGAACAATCCTTTAACAAACTTAAAAGGGTCCCTGAAAAAACCTGTCCTAGCATATTCCTTCTTCCTCCTCTTTTTCCTGAGATGCTCTGCCCTTCTAAGAACTGCTAGCCTGCTTCTCAACTCCTCTTGCAACACCTTAATTCCCTCCTTTCTTCTTCTGTAGCCTTTGTCCACTGCTTTCTTAACTGTCTCCTTTCCTTGACTAACTTCTCTATTTCTCTCTGCCGCCTAGACTTACCTGACTGTACCCTCTCACTCCTCTTTCTCTCATGCACCCCAAACCTCTCTACACCATATGAATACATTATATCTCCCATCTTTTCTAACCTTTCTATTGCATTTCCTCTAAGCCCACTCAAGATTACTGACAAATCTCTATTAACTATCTCCCATTCTTTACTGTCATTTGCTCTAGGCCATCTAACTCTAACCTTTTGCTCCATGGTTCTCTCTCTGGCTAGCATACTGGCCTCAGTGTCACCTGCATCCTCTCTTACTACCCCCTCCTCCTCATTGGCAGCGTTACTGATATCCTGCGAACTGTGGTTTTCTACCTGCCGCTGGACTTCATCCGACTGACTCGACTGACTTCTTAGGAAGTACTGATCAATGCGGCTACTCTGCCCTTTCTTTGCCACACACTTTTTCTTTCCCTGATGAGTTCTGAGGCCTTTCACTGATGTTACTTTCTGCCAGCCGCAAGGACAAACCTGAAGCATCTTGTTCTCAACTGTGCTACTTTTATCCTCTACAGATGCGCTCACCTTGCCCTGAGTGCTGCTAATTCTAGCACTGGTGGATAGGTCCGTGCCCCTATCCTTCACTGAGTCACAGATCCAAGTCATAGTCGTGTCCGTTCCAATGTCTGTTACCGTGTAATCCACCTGTGAGTCATCTTCCACCCCTGCTCTCGCTGACTCTTGGGGTATTTTTCCTATGTTGGCTGTAGCTAATTTTTGGTTGTAGTAAGGCTACTTGGATATTATTAAATGTCCTCACTTCATTATTTTATCCTACTAGAAGTCAGTGTGAAGTTTTCTCATAATTAGCATATGAATTCTTGAGTTATGGCCTAAAATATGTTTTTGAGGTCATACTAACCTTGACCTTTGACCTCTGACTATCAATTCTGATCAGTTCATTCTTGAGTCCAAGTGGATGTTTGTATCAAATTTGAGGATATTCCAGCAAGGCCTTCTTGAGATTCAAAAAATGAGACAGATGCAAGTTCATTCATTCATCTTCTAACCGCTTCATCCTCTTGAGGGTTGCAGGGGGGCTGGAGCCTATCCCAGCTGACATCGGGCGAGAGGCAGGGTACACCCTGGACAGGTCGCCAGACTATCGCAGGGCTGACACATAGAGACAAACAACCATTCACGCTCACATTCACACCTATGGACAATTTAGATTTACCAATTAACCTAGTCCCCAATCTGCATGTCTTTGGACTGTGGGAGGAAGCTGGAGTGCCTGGAGAGAACCCACGCTGACACGGGGAGAACATGCAAACTCCGCACAGAAGGGCTCCCACGCCCGGGATCGAACCGGCAACCCTCTTGCTGTGAGGCGAGAGTGCTAACCACCACACCACCATGCCGCCCCCAGATGCAAGTTGTTTGTGCCAAATTTGAAGAAATTCCCTCCAGGTGATCTCGACATATTCTTCATCTAACCGCTTCATCCTCTTGAGGGTCGCGGGGGGGCTGGAGCCTATCCCAGCTGACATCGGGCGAGAGGCAGGGTACACCCTGGACAGGTCAGCAGACTATCGCAGGGCTGACACATAGAGACAGACAACCATTCACGCTCACATTCACACCTACGGACAATTTAGAGTTATCAATTAACCTAGTCCCCAATCTGCATGTCTTTGGACTGTGGGAGGAAGCCGGAGTGCCTGGAGAGAACCCACGCTGACACGGGGAGAACATGCAAACTCCACACAGAAGGGCTCCCACGCCCGGGATTTAACCGGCAACCCTCTTGCTGTGAGGCGAGAGTGCTAACCACCACACCACCGTGTATGCTTCAATGGGGAAGCATAGAGTGGGTTGTTCCACTGCAGCGAAACTAGACAGTCATTGGATAAATGCTTGGTTTTGTCCTGCCCACCAGACGCTCAGCGTCTCTGGGGGTCTATGGGGCAGTGGGCTGGCCTCGGCTGGCCTGGACGCTGGGCATGATGTTTGGATGATCTGTCTGAGGCTGAATCCCTTTTTGATTGACAGTGAAATGAGCGAATCAGTGATCTTGAAATATAAACCACCTGAGCATTTTTCAAGTTTCATTTCATTCCGTTGTTCCGAGTTGATCTGGAGACTTTTACAATCCTTTTAGTGACTTTTTCTTTATTAAAAACGACTAGCGACAAATCTAGCATCTTTTTCTGGTGTTATTGGAGACTGTACGCGTGTTTGGAGACTCTGACTTCTGTCGCTCTGCAGTTACTGTCCCCAACGAGCAGCGGGTGCTGTGAGCCCCTCCACCGTCCCAAAGCACTCACAGGTGGTCACACTAGCCTCCCACAGCAGCCCCAGAGGGTAGAATTTACGTATAAATAAACGGACACATTTTATGATGTAGGCCGAAAATGAGCTTCCCCTCCTTGAAAGACCAGCAGCTGCCACTGATATATGTATATATATATATATATATGTATATATATATATACATACATATACACACATGAACATTTTCTCAATGGATAAGGTCACAGTGACCTTGAACGCTGACCTTTGCCCTCCAAATTCAAATCAATTTAGCCTTTACTCAAAGTGGATGCTTGTGCCAAATGTGAGAATATTCTCTCAACGTGTTCTGAGATATCACATTCACAAAAATGGGACGGACAGACAACCTGAAAACACAATGCCTCTGGCCATGGCTGTTGCCAGTGTGGAGACATAAAAATTGACATTAAAGCTCCCAAAAAGGTGTCATACGCACTGTGTTATTGGGTAATTGGTTTACATGACAAAGGATAGAATATGTTTAGATTCAAAACTGCACCTGGGGTCAGTCCATTTTTTCCTGGAGTGAATGTTATCTAGCACCTGTCCCAAACAGAAAACATACAACCTCCTCTCTGCATCTAGATGATACAATTGATTTTTTTTTTTTTGGGGCATTTTTTTTGCCTTTAATGGACAGGACAGTTAAGTATGAAAGGGGGAGAGAGAGGGGGAGTGACATGCAGCAAAGGGCCACAGGCTGGACTCGAACCCGGGCCGCTGCAGCAACAGCCTTGTACATGGGGCGCCTGCTCTACCACTAAGCCACCGACACCCCACGATTGATTTTTTTGATATAAGCCTGTGACCTACTGAGATTTTCTTGCTTTTTATATCCTTTCCGTTTCACTGTGTTTATTTTAAACAAAGTAGGCTAAATACTTTTTTATTCCTTTTCTCTTGTTGTCTGTAGGCTGATCTCTTGCTTCTCTCTCTGGGCTTTTCCTTTGTCTCTCCTTTCCATGTTTGCCTCTGTTAGTGTTGGCTTTTCTGCTCAGGGAGGGGTTTCAACCAGCAGATGGTCCTCAAGTCTTATTGGCTCATGCCTCCTCCCTGTGTCTCTGTCACCGTAATGAAAAGGAGGAATTGTGCACAACTGTGACGTCGCCCCCCTCCACCCATTCACTCATGTCCTCTCTCTGCCTGTTTCTCTCCTTGCTTTCATCTCCTTGACTGGCTCTGCGACTGACGGAGGATAGGTGGTCATGTGATGTTATAATACCCAGGGATTTTCTGCCAGGCATGCGCTGTAAGCTCCCTTCCTCCCTCCATCCATTCCTACCTGAGGAGAGGTTGCCTATTATTGTCCTGCATCCAGCCGCTTGCTTAGCTCTCCTTCCTACACGATCTATTGTTAGCTGATGATGACATTTACCATGGCTCTGACTGAGGGCTGGATAGTGTGTTAGAACCCTGTCCTCTAACATACTCACCAAAACACACACACGCTGGAATATATGCACAGTTGAGAGACAGCAGCAGGGACGTGGCTGGTAAGTGGCATGCTTAGTGTGTGTGTGTGTGTGTGTGTCTGTGTGTTTGTGTATATGTTTGTGCCTCTGTGTGTTTGGGTTTAGCTCCTTGTCTCATTATAATCACCACTAAAGCTTACTGTATTGTGTGTGAACATTTCCACCGATAAGTATGTATTCCAGTGTAAACACAAATCATTGGTCCGGTATGAGTGTGTGTGCCAAAAATACATTAATTTGTTCATTGCTTTACTCTCTGCTCTAATTGAACAGCCTTCCCGTCAGTCTGCTTTGATATTGATTTGACAAATACTTTATCAGTTATTGAGTCAATGATTACTAATGTGTTGGCTGAATTGATGTATTGATTGTGGATTTGCATGTTTTTGTTGACATTTTATTTGTATTCATTATTTGCTGTAGTTATTTGTATTTTGTGGATTTCTGCTTTATTGATCAGAGCACAGTGAGCAACAGGACTGAGATCAGACTCATCTCATCAGCATTAAGGTGCACCTTATCATGAATGTAACAGCAGCAGTGAAGACAGACAGGGTGCATTTAGCAGCCTCCATGGACAAACAGCTGCTGCCACCTGAGCTGGCTACTGGCAGCCTGTCGCTCGGTGTCTCCATGGCAATCACTGACTGAAGCAGAGTTATGGACTGAGTGGCAGACTAATATTGCCATCCATATTGACACTCCCTTAATTTAGCTAAAAGATATACCTGGAGAGCATGTGCTTCAAATTTGGACTAACTTACATGGGTCAATAATCAGTGTTTATCTTATATAAGAGGACAGGTAGTACTGGCTGTCAAGTCTAGGGGATTTAATGATCACTAGGCCTTACAGCCGTACTAGCTTCTGGCAAGCCACAGTATATACTAATACCTTTGGATTCACACAATAAGAAAGGATGTTGACCTTATCTAAACCCTAGTGAGCTTGACCCACTCATTTCACTGTGTGCTGGCTGCACTGCCATTGTGGCACTAAAAGCAGGTACATGAGGTTTCCTAACCATAACCAAATAGTTTTATACTACATGTTAAATACAATGTTGTTATAATGTGAAGGAAAATAAAGTGTCAAGATATCTACTACGTTATAATTTACAAATGTTACATTTTTGTAATTTACAAAATTGTACAATGCAGACCTTTATTCTGGTGATTGGGTTGAGACTGCACAGATGCATAACAGTAGGAATGAATGAGGTGGAGACTGAGTTCTGGAAGATTACACAGGGTGACAAGGATGAAGCAGTTTCCATATTGCTTCAGAAGATACATTTGGCATCAGAGTCTTTTGCTTTTGATATCTCTCTATTCTAACAATCAGTAACAATAGGCCAGTAACAGCAGTCAACCTGAGACAGGTGGTAACACCACTAGCATGAGTTACACACTTGTACTCAACGCCTCCTGGGTGAAAACACTGACTATGTTTACATGCACAGTTGAGTGGAGCTACAGTTATAGTTTGACAAGGCAATTTAATTGGACTATTGTCCTTGTCCCAGTGAACATACACGGGAGGAAAATCAATTTCCTGTGTAGCTCAGTCCATAGGGACTTGGGTTGGGAACCAGAGGTCGCCTGTTCAAGTCCCCGTCTGGACCAAAAAAATATGGAGTGTGGACTGGTAGCTGGTGAGGTGCCAGTTCACTTCCTGGACACTGCCGAGGTGCCCTTGTGCAAGGCATCGAACCCCCCAACCGCTTGGAGCGCCTGTCATGGGCAGCCCCACTCTGACATCTCTCCACTTCGTGCAGAGTGAAAAAATTGAATTTCCCCTCAGGGATTAATAAAGTATATAAACTTTTTAAAAAATTAAATAAAGAAATTATTGACCAAAGTATGTCCAACTCCGCTACTGTAGGTGGCGATATACCCCCTATCAGCTTGTTAGACCTTTTCCAGTTGACCTATTACGTCACAAACCAAACAATCAAGAATGGTCCAGCTGTTCTGCCACTTTTTTGAACAGGTCGCCATTCCATGTTTTCACATCATGAACTGTGTCTCCTTGTCTGTCCAAAAATGCATGGCTCTGGATTTAGACTTCACCATATTGTTACTGACTTCTTCTGTTATGCATTTAATGCCATCCAACTTAAAATTCTTAACAATCTGACAGCAGTTTGCTGTGTTTAAGTGGTTTACTCAAGCAACCTATTGTTAGAAAGCTACACTTATAGCATATTCAGTACATTGTTATACCCTCTTTTTTTGAAAAGCTCCCGGACAGAATATTGGAAAACAAGAAAAAAAAATTGTGATATTGGCATATTGATATCTATTCTGAATTTGGAATCAGCGAGGCTCTTTGATATAAATCCATTGTGTTTTGAAGCTAATATCTCCAAGTTCTAGTCATCTAAAAATATAAGATTAAAAAACGACAACAACCTTTGTATGCTAAAACAACAACAAAAGCACTTACAGTGATTCTGACTGTTGGTGAAAACACTTCAGAATTTTACCTTTCAAATGAGGCCATGCATGTACATATACTAAAAATGCGTGTACCTTGGATAGGTGTTCTAGGTGAATGTAGATGAATTTTACACGTTATTTATTTAAGCCAAAGTATACAACTAAAGAAATACAGTGAAGAGAGGACATTCCAGCAGAGAGAGGCAATCTTAGAAGATTTTGCTGCTCACAATAGTCTTTTCGTTGTTTCATCAGAAATTAATCAGCAGCACCCCCACCCCTTTAATTCTGATCTTATATACATCTCAAATGAGATTATGACTATGGGAAATTTACACTATATCTGCATTTGACAAGGAATCAGTCTTGATCAATTACAGGTGGGCAGGCAGGGAGAGGTTGGCAGCTTCAGTTACACACTGCTCTCTAAACAGACAGGAGGGATTCTCCACTGCTGTCTCCCCTGTCGACCATCTGCACTTAGACATTTTGGCCAACAGGAGCTCTTTCACATGCACATGGCCACTCCTTTGTTGATAACACTTTAACATATTCTCACTATATATTCTGCAGCCACAGAGGAACCATAAATATGAGTACAGAAACATTTGGCAGGGTGCTGTGCTGAATGCCACATGGCAGTGTTAAGCTAATCCCAGCCAATTCCACTCCAATCCTCCCAGCAGAGTTGATCAGGCAGGCAAAGCAGGATAAGAGGGCTTTGATGCCTTCAACCCCACTCTGTCATCAGTGTGTGTCTGTGGGGACATACAGACAGTATGTGTGTATGTGCACAGGAGGTGAGAAAGGATGAAGATGTAGCCTGATATAAAGATTTAGTATAAACCTTGATGATTGTGTGTGTGTGTGTGTGTGTGTGTGTGTGTGTGTACGTGCGCATGCGCGTGCACACGTTCGTTTGTGTTTCGTGTACATGCGCCATGCTCTATCAAAGTATTAAGTCAGATTTCTGTATTGACAACATAGAATAAACAGACTGAGGGGTAAGATAAAAATATCAAAATGACAAAAACCAAAAACACATGATAAATGCTTGTAGAAGTATTCGCCCCCATTGAGTCCGTGTTTAGTTGAAGCCACTTTGAGTTTGAGCAGTAAGTCTGTGCATACGTCCATGTCATGTTTGTGATTAGTGTAAATAGACCGACATACATTTGATGCTACACTGCAAACAGCTCTATCTGACTCAGTTTCCTAGTCTGTCAAAACATGTCTTAAACATGGAATCAAAGACTGAATGACATGTAGTTGTGAATTTTGTTGTTGCTGGTTTTTTTTTTTTTTTACACATTATGGCCCCGACAAACCAAGCCAACAGGTTGGTCAATGTTGGGGCATCGGTGAGCATCTAGTTGCACTAGTATGTGTGGTACGGTATGTCGGGCGACAGCTGGTGAATGAAATTACTCTGATTGGCAGTTCAGCTTAGTGCATGAGAAGAGAAATAGAAGTGAGGAAAGTAAACAAAGCGCTAAAGCCCAGAGAGAATGAGACCAAAACAAACTTGTTCCATAAGGTCAGATTATTTTTCCTTATAAATTGAGCTCTTTAGCAGAAACGTTTCCTGATGGTTTGAGTTACTGTTCACTGGCGCACAATAAATATACTCTGTTCTTTCAACACTGGATTGTGTTGTTAATATGCTAATTGGCTAAGTAGCGTCGAGACGCTCTTCCTGTTTCCCTTTTTGAATGAGGATTATAGACTGACACGATATGCTGGTGTGGAGAGGTTTTTTCTCACATGCAAGTGCAGAGCATACATGCTGGTTAGCAGAGTTGGGTAAGGGTTACTTTAAAAGTAATCGAAGTACTTTACTGCGGTACTTTTTTGAAAAGTAACTAGTTAAATTACAAAGTTACTCCCTGAGAAAAGTAACTCAAGTACCTTTAAAGTACTTCCAACGTTACTGCCTGAGAAAAGTAACTCAAGCACTTTTAAAGTACTTTTGATTATTTTACATTTCCTATTAGGCGATAGACCACAGGGCGCTAAGCCTACATTTTTTTGTCTCCAAAATTAAAGTTATGGACCACATGCCCTTCACTGAGATCCATTTCTCCCATCACAGCTGTCACTTTGACCAGCTGGGGAGATGATATGGATGTAAACTCTAAGAGAACCTTGACTGGTATATGGAGGCTTACAACCACAAGGTTGTAATTCTAGTTTAAAAAAACTGATATGAGCTTTGTACCTGAAGTTTGTTTTAATTTTGATGAATAATAATGGGTGGTGGGTGGCTTAGCTGACTTAAATTAGAGCTAAGCTTCCCTTGGACAGTTACCCAGCCTACCAGCTGCACAAGGTTCCACACTGGCTCAAGGAGGATAGCAAACTGCAGCAGCCAATGAGTGACTTTCCATACAGTGGAGTCACACTTCCAATTCACTAAGACTTACCTCCAACATAACAAATAAACTATATTTATTCCATGTATATTATAGGGTGACCATATTTTGATTTCCAAAAAAGAGGACACTCAGCCGGCCACGACATAGCCTACTTAAATGATACTTGCAGTTTACTCAAAGATGCCTTATCACTTTAATATATTTAAAATTTATATGTTTGGATAGAAAATTCAGTTATATTATAAAATAATATCTCTCAAAGACAGAAATTCAGATAGGCCCCAAAAGGGGACACACACACACTAGAGTGTGGCGATCTGAGCCCGACGGTACCCGACGGGTCGGCTGGGTTTGGTCAAAAATGCAGCTATAAATTGTATTCGGGCTTGGGTCGGATTCGGTCAGCTTTCAGTGAAAATGTAGTGTAAAAATAAATAAAATCCTATTGTCTGTCCTGTTTATTGCTTGGGCACTGTTATTTACGTGACAACACCTGAACACAACACACACACATTGGCTGTTTGTTTCTATCTCTCGCCTCGCTGGAAGTCTCGGACCTCCAGTCGCCCGCCTCCACCTTGATTAAACACTGAAAATAAAATAAAAGAGGGAGAAAGGTTTTCCCTATTTTATCTTATTTTGTTTTATTTCTCCCTCTCCTCTCACTAGAAGCGTCGGACCTCCCGCCTCCCGCTCCCGTCTCAAACACAGAGGTCTCCCTCTCTGCAGCTGAGCACCCATGGCGCATGCCCGGCCCGTTAAATACCCTGTAACCACAGTGTGACACAAACAAAGTGCTTTGGTCATTAAATAATGTCGGGCTCGGTTCGGGTTCAGACAGAAATATGCTGCCCTTGCCGCACTCTAACACACACACAAACACACGGAAAACCGGACATTATCATCAGTTTATAAAAAACCCCCGGGCGCCCCGGACGGGACGTGAAAAGTGGACATGTCCAGGCAAAAGAGGACGTTTGGTCAGCCTAGTATATTATTACAGTATCACTGGCAGAGGAATAGCTAAACATTTGAAACACTGAGCAAGAGAGAGCAAGAGGGTAAGAGGGAGAGAGAGAAGCCATGACTAGCTGCTAAGCTAAAGTAGCTAACAGAGCTAATGGTATGTAAACAACTGGGATTTGCAAGAATGTTGCCAAAAGAAGAAAAGAGCAGAACTAGTATAGTTAAAATGTACAGCAGGTGTTTAGCAGCTGTAATTAAGAATTTAATGAAACCAACTTGGTTAACTTCGCAAGGGTAGCACAAAGATGCTACCAGTGACACAGAAGCACCGTAAATGACCCTACATGCTTACTGCAGCAAGTCAGCATGTAAGGCCAGTGGATTTAATTTGCAAGAGCGTGCATATGTGTGTCACTTTCAGTCACAAGCCACAAAATTGTAGAATAATACACAATACAATACAATTACACAATACCTTGTGTAATTATAGAAAATGAACAAAGTCAACTGCTGTTCTGCACATGATAGATACTCAAATGTAAAGTACTCTCTCTCTCCCTCGCTCTCTCTCTTGCTGTCTCTCTCTCTCTCCCTTTCTCACACACACACACACACACACACACACACACACACACACACACACACACACACACACACACACACACACATGTCCGTTGCAACTATAGCAACAGTCCTATTGTAGAGAAAGAAAAGCAGAGACAAAAGACAGTGTGGAGGAGGGGATGGAGGAAAGACATTGAGGAGAAGTTACAGGATGAACACAGAGGAGATATATAGAAAGGGGAAGAGAGGGACGGACTCAGAATGATGTTGAGTGTGGCATGTGATGGCACTGTTTCCCATTCATTGATCTATTTCTGGCAGCCCATCATAATATCAGCATTAACTGTCACTTGATTTTCTTCTTAAAAAATCTGTTAACAAATAAAATAAATTAATTGATAAATTGGCTACTCTGGCTCTGATGCAGCCGTCTGTCTCTGTTTGCAGTAGTCTCACCCAGTGTCCCGCCCCCCAGCACTATGTGTGTGTGTGTGTGTGTATGGCATATCTCGAGAATTTATAATCTTAGCTACTTCACTAGGCAGGTGTATTGGTAGGGGCATGTATTGTTGAATTTGGAGCATAATTGGAAATGCAAAATGTTAAATATTAATAATTGTTGAATAAACAAGTGAACACCACTCTGTAAAGTGGTTGGGGTGGGGTTTCAGGGCTATGCAGAGAGTAAGGCATATCCTCACAACAGATAGAGAGAGTGACCAGAGATGTTACATTGTGGCAAACTCCAATATCTCAAGCATAAGCCAACTTTCAGAAAAAGAAATGCTTTTTTCCTGTTAACATCTTGCTTTACTGTTTATCCTTTCTCTAACTGGGAATATAGGTATTGGCAGTGATAGAAGAAGTACTCATTCAACTTTTACTGTTAATACTGTACAGTAAAGGTCCTTCATTCAAACTTTTACTTAAAGCGAAGAGTGAAATTGTGGTATTATCTTATTATTTACTTAGCAACTTACTAGTTTAATGACCAGATGCTAGATAGTTGAATAAATATTAATGCATCATTTTTCAATGTTTATTTTGTGAGTAAAATCTAAATCTGCAACGTTACCAGTGCCATGTCTCTGTCAGGTACTCTAATAGCAGGCATTATATGTTTTTCCTTTTAAGTAGAGGCACACAGCAAGTAAGTAGTATGCTGTTGAGTTGCATATGTTTTTCCAACTTTTATTGTTTTTTTTACATTATTTCAGGGTATATGAGTTAGAATAGTGATTTCATATTTTTCATGCCTATGTATCTTGATAAATCTATAGCTGTTTGGGGCCAAGGTAGATTCCTCAGGACCAAAAGAAGCCCAGTGTCAACTGTAAAGAGGTGTGTATGAGCAATGTGTTCTCATCTCACCAACTCATTAAATACTGGTGCTTTGTCAATGCGGTTCATGTCTGCATATTACACGTTAGGTATCCTCCTGCATCTGTTGTTGACGGTCCGTGTCAATTTACACCTGTTAATGCATTATGTCTTCTCTAAATACACTTCCATTTTCACAGGAAATGTACAGTTTTATCTCACACAGGCTCTGTCCTCTATTGGACTCTTTCAGTAATACTCCTCTAATCGCAGCCCACATATTCATGCTGAGAAAAGCATAAACTGAGCCAGCCAATCAGGACGTCCCTGCCCTAATACATGCGTACCCCACAGTATAAAGGGAGAAAGATTCTTGCTTCCAACATCCTTTTTCTCTTCAGCGATGGCAAGTAGCACACTGAGCAGCTTCCACAATGGATGGAGTCGCCATTTCAAGAACCTTGTCAGTTCCTCGGTGCAGCCCAGGCAGAGAGCAGTGTTCAGCAGCCACCAGCCTGCAAGTCCAGCTTGGTGCTGGCCTAGTTTAAACGCTAGCAGCAGTGGGATCACTCCAGATGCTTCGCTGCCATGAGGGTGAGCAGGAGCTCAAGATCAATGACACTGAATAGCCTTGCTGCATCGTTGCCCCCCCCATGCTGCGTGAACGCCGGCAATGTCGTAATGTCCTGTTGATACTTATGTTGGTCATGTGACTTTTTTTTCTTTAAACAGATTACATTCCTCAAGAGCATTTCCCTCTTCCTTCCTCACCGGATTCATCATTACTGAATTTGGCTTTGTTTGATTGTGTTGAAGAGCTGAGGAAGCAATTTCAAGGCTGCAGAGCAGGAGCGAAGCTAAAGGCTAGAAGGTGGAGATACAAGCCTTTCCTGCCATCAGTCATTATGGGGAATGTAAACTCTTTATCAAACAAATGTGACAAGCTGCTGGGACTGCTGAGGACCCGGTGACTATACAGGAAGTGTAGTCTTTATGTGCTTCACGGAGACGTGGCTGAATGACAATGTGCCTGACTCTGTGTGAATCTACCGGGTTTCTCTACTGTGTGAGTGGACAGGGACGCAGAGACGAGCGGTAAAAACAGAGGTGGGGGACTGATCCCACTTGTGAACAATAAATGGTGTCATCCTGGACGTATCAGAGTGCAGGACAAGATCTGGTGTCAGGATTTGGAACTGTTGGCAGTTGATCTTAGACCGCATTATGTGCCATGGGAGTTTTCGCATATAGTCGCCATTATTGTTTACATTCCACCGAGGGTAGCAACGGCAGTGGCGTGGATGACGTCATCCATGAAACTGTTGCTAGGATTCAGACCCAGCACCCTAGTGCATTCATTGCAATAACAGAGGATTTTAACAACACTACTCTCTCCTCCCATCTGACCGGCTTTGTGCAGCATGTGGACTGTCCCACCAGGGAGAATAAGACACTAAATTTTATTGTATGGAAATGCCAAGGACGCCTACAGTGCCTCTGCCTTAGCACCTCTTGGCAGATCAGATCATAATCTGGTCTCTCTCCAGCCTACATACAAAGCCTGTGTATTAAAGTTGCCTGTTACCATCCGCTCAGTCAGGAAACGGCCCCCAGAGACCAGCGAGTCTCTCAGACTGTATTGAATGTACAGACAGGACTGTACTACTGCAGCCACAGGACAACAGCATGGACATGGACAGTAGGGTGGATATTTTAACAGATTATATAAACTTTTGTAGGGACACTGTGATGCCAGTAAAGACTGTACGCTGCTTCCCCAACAATAAACCCTGGGTCAGAAATAATATTAAGCAGCTCCTCAACCAGAAAAAGCTGGCGTTCAAGCAAGGGGACAAGGAGAGGCTCAGGGAGGTTAAGCATAAGCTGAAGGGGAGACTAAGACAGGCAAAGGTGGACTACAAAAGAAAGGGGGAGAGTAAGCTGCAGCAGAACAGTATCAGAGAGGTGAGGAAGGGAATGAAGAACATCACAGGCTATTCAAAAAAGAACAGCCAGATTATGGATGGTGATGTGGACAAAGCCAACAACTTCAACCTGTTTTTTAACAGGTTTGATGAAGGGGGCTTTGTTCACCCTACCCCTGCATCCATCCCCCCTTTCACAGTGTCACCTGCTGCTGCTTCTGCTCCACTGTCTCCTGGAAGTAGCCCCCCCCCCCACTACCATAGCTACAGCTACGACATCTACCACTCATGGCCAACTATCATTGTGCTTTACAGCAGACGAGGTGAGGGCGGCGCCCAGGAGACTGCATTCAGGGAAAGCTGCGGGCCCGGATGGAGTGTGTCTAAGGTTCCTGAAAGACTGTGCAGCCCAGCTACTTCAGTAGCTCTTTGATAAGAGTCTTCAAACAGGTAAAGTCCCGGTGCAGTGGAAAACATCCTGTCTCGTACTGATGCCCAAAGTGGGACGTCCAGCCGAGTTAAATGGCTACCTACCGGTGGCCTTATCATCACACATTATGGACCCTGGAGCACCTGGTCCTCTGTTTCCTGAAGTCAGAGGTCACTGATGCTGTGGACTCCCTCCAGTTTGCCTATCAGGAGCACATGGGAGTGGAAGATGCAGTTCTTTACATGCTGCATCGGGCCCACATCTACTTGGAGGAGCCAGGATGTTGTGTGAGGATCCTTTTCCTTGACTTTTCAAGTGTGTTTAATACTCAAGAGTCCTGCCACATACAAAAATACTCTGATGTTACAGCTATTGTGGCTTGTAGCAGGAGTGATCAGGAGCAGGAGCACATGGACCTTGTGGATGCCTTCAGGGACTGGTGCAGCAAGGGCTGTCTCCACCTGAACACAGCCAAAACCAAGGAGATGGTGGTGGATTTCAGAAGACAGAGGTCACCCCATCAACCAGTCTCCATACAGGTGGAGGACAATGAGGTGGTGCACACCTACAAATATGTGGGGGTCCTCTTGGACGATAAGCTTGACTGGTCCTCTAATATTGATGCCCTCTGCAGGAGGGGGCAGAGCCGCCTGATCTTCCTGCGGACACTGAGGTCCTTATGTGTGTGTGTGGAGATGTTGACCATGTTCTATCACACAGTGGTGGCCAGTGCACTTTTCTATGCTGAAGTGTGTTGGTGGCCCAGCCCTTGACCATTGCCCATATCTGGGGGGTTCTGCCTCAGGAAGCAGGTTTGATAGGTGCGTTGTCCACACTGGATAAACCTCTCCAGGCTTGGCTCCTGAAAGGGACTGGTTGAGGAGGTTGTGTAGGTTGTGCAGGTCATCCAGGCAGCAAGAGCGGGGTCCACCACTGCCTCCAATGTTGGTGTGAGGAAAGGAGGCTAGATCCCCTGTTGAGTGCATCTGGCTCCATTCTCTCTAGTCTAGCAGGAGAAATAGGGTCCCATGCACCTGCATGGCATTTTTTCTCATTTTCTTGTTGCCATGGTCAGCCCATGCCCCTTGGGGATTGTTTGGCCGCCATCTTGAATTGATGTCCATGCTAATGGCGATAAACACTGATTTTCATAACTTATGAACCAGACAACATACAAAGACAAATACATCAATTTTTTCATATAATTTGGAAACCAGGAATCAAATGGAACGATCACTGACATGCTATAACCACTCTTTATTAGTAAAAATACAGATAAGTGACACTGTGTATCATACTGCCGCAATAGGTGCAACCTGGCCGACCAGCAGCATATCATACCACTGCGAAAGATGGCATTTGCCATCTATGTCTGACACTGATAGTACTGACAACTCATAGGTATTTGATGACTTTGAAATAAGATTGGGCTGATTATGTCATCACTGGGAGCATTTCAAATTGACGTCACCCAGTAGCATATCATACCACTGCAACGGGCAGTGCCAGCCATGGCATAGGCTGTACAGGTGAATGCTAAGGGTGCCGTTATCCATAGGGGGCACTAAAATCTAAACATTTATCTTTCATTATTTTTTACTAATGCTATTACTGTTTTTTTTTTTTTTAATATTTCATAAGGCCACAACAACATAACCACATAGCAAAGTCTAATTAATAATAGAGAGACCTATTTGTCTGGGTTCCTGCTGCCCCCGGCCCCCCTCCCAGCTCATTACACTATACTTGTTCTCAGGGGGAGATTGGTGAGTTATCCGACCTCACATGAACTCTGAAACACGCTGTATCATTATCATGTTAAAAGAACAAAAGCAGGAGGAGAGCTAGTTAAAGTTACCTCTAAGGGGCCAGTGGCTGCAACGAACAGCTCACAGAGGTTGTATTCATTTACATTGTGAAGTGTTCAAGCTCTTCTCAGTAAAAGTGAGTATTGGGTAAAGGTACATTGTAATGTTCTCATGATATTTTCCACGTAATCTTGTAAAATGTAGCTTTTGGTGAGAAACTTCAAGAGAGAATAAATCCAGCTGTTTGAAGGAGCAATTTGTTGATGTTTTCACAGCACTATACAGAGAGGGAATCATGATGTATCATATATAGTTAAAAGGCTTTTTGCTGATTTTTTTTAAAAGATGCTTTTCATGTGAAAGAAGGTTATATTAAAGGTTGTTTCATAAATGTGTATTATTGAATTTGTGCTCATTCAAAGGTAGTGAAATATAGGACTGAATGACTTAGAAACTGTTCATGTATTTTTTATAGTGTAGATTTCTGTGTTTCCCTGGCACAAAAGACGAATAAATAACAAAAATAAAAAGAAACACCAGTATAATAGCATTGATACCAGCTATTGGTCAAATTGTTATTTTAAACATTGATAGCAGTATCGCCCAGAATTTCAAAATTGGGGAATCCCTAGTTTAATTGGAAAAACTGTATTACTATTTTACAGTGTCATATATTATTTTCAATATTTAATCTTCTCTGTAATTATTTTTTTTAATTTATTATTGATTTATATGATTATTATGAGACATATACAACATGTTACTAAGAGGAAATATAGGCTATACATATTTTTCTTAACTTTTTTTTTTTTAGCTAGGTTTTTATTTGCATTTTTGTTATAAACATGCAGTGCTTTGACTTGGGGGGGGGGGGGGGGGGGTGCGCTTCTGGGGCAGCAAACGTGCCTGGACCGCCACTGACAACGGGTGGCGGTGACAGCGCGTGTGTGGCGCATGCTGACGAGATCGAGGCTGAACGAGGCTGAGTGAGAGGAGACAGAGGGAGGCTGCTTAGTGAGAGAGCGGAGGGTGGGGGAAGGGGGGATCAACGCCTCCGCCCGCTCGACACTAAAGCGCATATTGCGGAGCTGTGAACAAACCAAACAACACAATGTCAGGAGAAATTGAAAATATATACCATCTATGTAAAGTCAACTTGCTAATTAAGGAGACATTACATGTTCAAGAGACACCAGCGCCATCTTCTCTGCTTGTCTTCTCTCCTTGCCACAGAGCATTAGTATCTGATGCCAAAATTACTGGCAAAGCAGTGGTATTTGACCACCTCAGGATGAGAACAGGCTAAAATAAATGCTGTTAGAACTGTGTGTTTCACTCTACATTGTATCCATTTGTTCAAAGTGATTAGGTTGTTAAACTGCTGATTAAACTGTTAGGATTCAAAGCAACGTCTATATTTTTGCTTTTATGAAACAGTAAAATCAAAGAATCAAACACACTCAGAATTAGAACTCTGTATCCTGTGAAGTCATCCATACAACAGGCTTTAATATTTAGTCATTTTCTTACTGGACTGTGAAAGACGCAGAGTGTGTGTCTAACAGATGTGAGTGCAGGAGGCATTTAGCTGTGACAGGCAGCCTTTACTGACACTGGGAGGAATCACACAAAGAGACAAAGACCACAAAGTCCCTAAGGAGATGAGAGAGAAGGAGCAGCAGCAAAAAGGGAGGGGGAGAGAGCTGGGTACAGAGTCAGTGCCAATGTTTTCTCATGAATTGTTCCTTCAGTATTCACACACAACTGCTGCTTTTAATAATAATAATAATAATAATAATAATAATAATAATAATAATAATAATACATTTTATTTAAAAAGCGGTTTTCAAAGTTCTCAAAGTCACTTTACAGAGACAGTTCAAACACATCAAATAAAACAACAATTTTCAGCAAAGACATCGAAGACAAAGAGGAATAGTAATGGGAGTGAAAAAACAAGTAAATAAGTAAATGAATAAAAGTAGCTAAACATTAAAAGCAGAACGGAACAGGTGAGTTTTGAGTAGTGATTTGAATGATGGGAGGTCAGTGCAGTCACGGATGTGTTTTGGGAAGGAGTTCCAGAGGGTGGGGGCAGCAACGGAGAAGGCTCTGTCCCCCCAGGTTCTGTGCTTGGTCTTGGGGATGGTGAGAAGGTTGGCATTGGAAGAGCGGAGGCTGCAGGAAGGGGTGTAAGGGTAGAGCAGGTCTGTGAGGTAAGAGGGGGCCTGGTTGTGGAGAGCTTTATGGGTGAGTAGGGGGAGTTTGAAGTGGATGCGTTGTGGAACAGGGAGCCAGTGGAGGTTCTGAAGGACAGGGGTGATGTGGTCGCGGGAGCGGGTGTGAGTGAGGAGGCGGGCGGCAGAGTTTTGGATATATTGGAGTTTATTGAGGAGTTTGGAGGTTGTGCCATAAAGGATGCTATTGCAGTAGTCCAGGCGGGATGTAATGAAGGCGTGGATCAGGGCTTCGGCAGCATTGCGAGAGAGTGAGGGTCGGAGGCAAGAAATGTTTTTAAGGTGAAAGTAGGCTGTTTTAGTGACTTGCTTGATGTGTTGGTCGAAGGAGAGGTTGCTGTTGAAGATGATACCGAGGTTGCGGCAGTGAGGGGAGGGGGACAAGGTGGAGTTGTTGATGGTGAGGTGGAAGTCTTTGGCTGTTTGGGTGAGGGAATTTGGACCAATTAGGATCATGTCTGATTTGTTACAGTTGAGTTTAAGAAAGTTTGCTTGCATCCAGGATTTAATTTCGGAGAGACAGTTTGACAGGGTGGAGTGGGTTGAATGGGTGATGGATTTAGTGGAGATGTATAGCTGGATATCGTCAGCGAAGCAGTGAAAACAGAGACCATGACGAAGGATGATTTGACCAAGGGGGAGGAGGTAGAGGATGAAGAGGAGAGGACCAAGCACCGAACCCTGGGGGACGCCTTGGGACAGAGGAGCAGTTGAGGAGGAGCAGTTGTTGATGAAGATGAATTGTTTTCTGTCAGTGAGATAGGAATGTAGCCAGGTGAGGACATTGTCAGTGATGTTGAGGAGGGTTTGCAGGCAGGAGAGTAGGATGGAGTGGTTGATGGTGTCAAAGGCGGCGGTGAGATCAAGGAGGATAAGGATGGAGAGTAGGCCGGAGTCTGAGGAGAGGAGGAGGTCATTTGTGACTTTAAGGAGGGCAGTTTCGGTGCTGTGTTGTGTGCGGAATCCAGATTGAAATTGTTCGAAGAGATCATTATTGTTGAGGTGGGATTTGATTTGTGAGGCGACGACACGTTGAAGGATTTTTGAGAGGAATGGGAGGTTGGAAATGGGCCGGAAATTGCTCATGATGTCAGGGTTGAGACCAGGTTTTTTAATGATGGGGGTAACTGCAGCCAGTTTGAGAGAAGGAGGGGCAGAGGCAGAGCTGAGGGAGGAGGTGACAATTTTGGAGACAAGCGAGGAGATGGTGGGGAAGCAGTGCTTAACAATGGCGGTTGGGATGGGATCTAGCATGCAGGTGGAAGTTTTCATGGTTGAAATGATTTTAGACAGCTCAGCTGGGGAGACAGGTGTGAATTTGGAGAGGGGCAGGGTGATAAGATGGGTGGAGGGGGGTGAGGAGGGTGGGGGGGGGGGGTGGGCGGTGGTTAGAGAACTGTGGATGGTGTCAATTTTGGTTTGGAAAAATGAGAGGAAGGAATTGCATTTTTCAATGGTGAATGAG
Source organism: Epinephelus fuscoguttatus (assembly GCF_011397635.1). Classification (NCBI taxonomy): domain Eukaryota; kingdom Metazoa; phylum Chordata; class Actinopteri; order Perciformes; family Serranidae; genus Epinephelus; species Epinephelus fuscoguttatus. The sequence goes on from NC_064752.1 coordinate 51,653,774, forward strand.
TTTGAAATATTGTCACTGGGATTAAGGAGTTTGTTTACGGTGGAAAAAAGAACCTTTTGGTTATTGGAGCCGGTGTGAATGAGGTTGGAGTAGTAGGTAGAGCGGGCAGTATTGAGGGCGGCTTTGTACTGTCGGAGGTGGTCTGTGTAGGCTTGGCGATGAACTGTTAAACTGGTCTTTTTATGCAGTCTTTCGAGCTGATGCTTGTGGGATTTCATTTGGCGGAGTTCGGGGGTGTACCAAGGGGCTGAGTGTGTGAATGAGACAGATTTGGTTTTGATGGGGGCCAGCTGATCAAGACAGGAGGAGAGAGTGTTGTTGTAGTAGTTGACAAGCTCACTGGGGTCATCAGACAGCAGGGGAGGGAAGGTAGACAGAGTGTTGGAAAGAGAAGCTGAGAAATCTTGAGGGGAGATGGATTTGAGGTTTCTGAATGATATTATGCGTTTGTCCCTGGGGAGGGGGTTGGGGAGATGAATGTCCGAGATGATAGCCAAGTGGTCGGAGATGTGGAGATTGATGCTGGAGAGTTGTTGCATGGTGAGACCGGTGGAGCAGACTAAGTCCAAAGTGTGGCCATGATTGTGAGTGGGGAAGTTGACATGTTGAGTGAGATTGAGGCAGTCCAGTAGATCAAGAAATTCAGAGGCATGTTTGCAGTTAATGTTGTCAATGTGGTAGTTGAAGTCGCCGAGGAGAAGAACAGAAGGTGAGATGGCTGAGAGCTGTGTGACAAAATCAGAGAAATCAGAGAGGAAAGGTGGATTGGGCTTGGGAGGGCGGTAAATAACAGCAGTGACCAGGGGAGCGGGGCCGGGGAGTTTAAAAGCAATGTGTTTGAACGACTGAAAGGAGGGAGTGGATATAATGGTGATTGTTAGGACTCTGTTATGGACTGAGGCCACGCCGCCGCCTCTTCCAGTGAGATGGGGCTGGTCAATATACGTGTATCTGGAGGGGGTGGCTTGGTTGAGTGAAAAATAGTCGAGATGTTTGTGCCAGGTTTCCGTGATGCAGAGGAAGTCTAGGTTGTTGTCAGTAATGAATTCATTTAAGATGAGTGCTTTATTGTTGAGTGAACGGATGTTTAGCAGTGCCAGTTTGAGGAAATGCTGCTGTGCGATTGGCTGTGAGGAATGGGGGAGTTGGTGGAGGTTGGGGTTGGACCGTTTGACGTGTTTTATTGAGAGGTTACATTTGTTCACAGAGTTGGACCTGTTATAGGGACGGAGTGGTCTGACTGAGATGACGCAGTCTGAATGGGGAGAGCAGCAGCAGGTGGGGACAGTGACAGAGCAGCAACAGGAGGGGACAGTGACAGCTCGGGCCTGTAGGAGGAGCTGTGGCAGGAGAAGGTACTCAGAGATGACACCGGAGAGCAAGACGGTGTGTGGGTAAACATCAGTCAGTCACGTGGGTAGCTTTGCACAGCGTGCTGTAAATTGTCTGCTTAAAGCTCTGCTTAAAGTTAGTCAAAGATTTTGGCCATTTTTAAAAAGACCTTAAATTACTGCATGTCTGTGTAAAGATGCAAACTGCACAAGTCTCCAGGATGCAGCCTGATAAGAACTTTTTGTGGTTCTGCTTCACATCAAAGTCTTGAACTGGTGAACCACGGAGTGGCTTTATTGTAAAGCCGGCACTGGAAATGCAACTTAATTTGTCATTGATGGTTGCACTTCAACATGCTGATGCATATACAAATCTTTATTTTCTTTTTACGAATTTTGTCAGTGGATCAGTTTTCAGTATTGCAAGGAAGTAGTGAAACAGCCACAGTGAGCTGACAGATGAACATTTTTTACCTGTCATTGGCATTTGGCGGGTGTTAATTTTACTCCCTGGTTTCAGAGGTTAGGTTTAGGCAAGAAAAGTTAGTGTAGTTAGGTTTAAAAAAAGAAACATGATGATGACATACTTTAAACTGACTTACAATTCACATGGCTACTGATCTCTCAGGGGAAAGTTCTGAGTTTTGTGACCCATCCACCACCCCATTCTCTCTTCTTCAGGGACCACTACCTTCTTTATACAATACATTGATCCGGTGATTGCAGCCTTCCCAATACATGGATTAAACACAAATTACTGGCTCATGATAATGTAGGTGTAGCCCCCTCACTCAATTCCTAATTTTAACACAAACCTTGTAATTACTCACTCTATACTTTAAACACCTTTTTGCATGAGAGAGGAATAGGTGATGGCTACAAATATAAAACTGGGAGTTGTGTACAAAAATATGATTCAAAACCAAGGTGCAAAGAGGCCCAGTTAGCTTATAATATAGCTATACTGTATGTGTGAGCTTTAACTCCCATGCTTAATACTTACACAACTATAGCCCTTTAATGTTCAACAATCAAATTACCATACCGTGAACTGGCTTACATAACTATTAAACATGAATCACCCTGTGTTTATATATGTACTTTTTATCCGCTCCATTGTCTTTGTAAAGTTAACATATCACACCGTCATTTCAAACTCAACACACTCACACACTAAATAGACTTTTATTCTGAAACATTTGTCAGAACTTCCTGTGGAAGATACAGTAGCTTGATAGTTTACTTAAAGCGCTTGACGCTTTTAGGTGACTACAACAACATGTCGGCTGGCACATGAGGAGACACAGTGACTTATAGTAAAAGTAATAAAATAGGACAAGAATAACCTGATGACATCACACACGCCGTGATAGACGACCGGGGATAATTGGTGAGAACCAGCGTGTAGCGTGTACCAGGCATAATACAAGTCTGAAATATGTCTGTCAGCGAGTCCTACTCCACCTATTTAGACTCCACCGTAGACAACGGCAGCTTGTAGCGAGCCACAAGCTCTGTGGCTTCTTTCAGACTGATAGGTTTAAGGTTATCTCCATTATTAGAACCAAACGTCAGCCGTTGCTGTTTCGAAGCTGAAAGACCAGTGTACTAAAAGTAATGGAAGTAAGTTAACTGATGTCTTGTTTGAAAATGTACTTAAGTATTTGATTACTCAAACAGCAAACTAACGCGTTAGGTTACTCGTTTCAAAAAGTAATCAAAATACTCTAACGCGTTACTTTGTAACGCGTTATACCCAACTCTGCTAATGACTGACTAATGATGACTGTCCTCGTGTTCCTCCTCAATCTGTCTCGTCTTGTCTGAACTAAGTCCCGCACTTCGCAGAATCCGACAGGTCCCAATCCTCACCCTAACTTGATTGATTGACGCCTGTCTATCCAACACACAAAACGGACATGAGAAGCTCAAGGTGTGCTTTAATTTTTGAACACCTCCATATAAACAAAACAAACAAACAAACCTTAACAAAAATACACATTTTTCCATATTAACGCGGAAATCAAATGAGATAAGTAATAAATGAGGTGGTATTTCACAAAATCAGCATAAGGATAGAACTACATTACACATATCCAAATATTACAGCATAAACTAAAATCAGTAGGGCACTACATAGGTTATGGATGAATTTTGGTGCATTACTTTTAGTAGGAAAGTTATGAACAGTGGGCCTCATTTACTAATATGTGCATGGAAATGTTCTTACTTTGCGCACAAAATAAGTGCGTACGCAAAATCATCATAGGATTCATGACACCTGCGCACCGGCCAATTTTGTTCTCACCACCTTGCGTATGTGTGTGAATCAGAATCATTCTAAATTGACAGGCGCATGCTTGCAATTTGTGATTAGCATACTACCATGCCCCCATTTCTCCATATAAGAAAACCACTTGCCTAGAGTTGATGCATGAATGAAGGAAGTGGTTACGCGAAGAGAGAAGTAGTAAATTTCAGTTTGTTAGAAGCAATGGCGCCGGGTCTTACAGGAATGCCATGGGTCACTGCAAGATTGTGGAGGACACAGCATGCCAGGATGATCTTGCACACCTTCTCAGGGGTATAAAGTAGTTTGCCACCGGCTGTATCCGATCCAAACACATCCAACGGCCCTTAAGCATGCCAAAAGTGCGAGGGGTTTCAGGGTTTGCATATGGTGTCATCAGCCATGTTTTAAGGCCATATCCCCGGTCACCCAAACAATATAACATTTTAGCATTAACGGAATAGAGACTTACTAAAAATACTAACTAAAAACAACTGAAATAAAAGACTAGAACAAAAGATGCTCACCAACAAGCCATCCACTTCTCACAGCCCCTGCCTCCAAACGCATTCCCACGGGCCACAGCGTTAAGGATATGGCAGTCGGCATTACAGATCATCTGCACATTGATGGAGTGATTTTTTCTGTTCATGTTGTTGTTAATATTTTAATTGTCACAATGATGAGGGTGAATGTGTATCAATTTCATGGTTATTTAATACATTTGGCCAATATATTAGTAAATTAATGATTTTAAAAATTTTTAATTAAATCTCTTTTTAATGAATGTGGTTTTATAGACTCTGCATGTACTTAAAAGGTATGTGTTTGCATTTTCTAAGTCAGTTCGGCCATCCTCATTTTTGCGTACGCGTGGTCTGAGGCAGTTCTTAATTTGTTTGCAGAGTAGGAACAAATTCGGGTAAGAAAATATTGATGAATCCCGGATTTGTGGGTCAAACGATCGTACGCACAGTTGAAGCACAGATTTGTGCGTACGCACTGTTTGTGAATGAGGCCCAGTGTGTTAGCACAGCCTGAGTAGGGCGACCCTGCACATGTGTGTGTGCGCGTGCATGTACGTGTGCGTGTGTGTGTGTGTGTGTACACAAGTCTCAGACAACAAGTCAGGAATAGCATAGTGAAGATGGTGTCTGAGTTGGTGCAGATATGCAGTCAACAATCAGGCTTGCTATGTGCCTGTTTGCAGCTGCTCAACAAATCTGCAATGTCATTAGCTGTCCAGACCTCCTGGCCCATCATCTACCCACCAATATGGTTATAACCCTCACCCCACCCTGGTGCTATTTCATCCTTCAGTCTGCTTAAGAATGCAGATGTTCCTCTCTCATAAAATAGGAGAGGTCTAATCCACTGCAAAAACTATTGGTCAGTCACCGCTGTCGACCAGGACACCTGCCACAGAGGGATCAGAAAAAATCAGTGCGACATTTTTCTGGGTTTTATTTTATCAATTACAAGAACACTTCAGGAAAGAGCAACCACTGGCTTTTTGTATTAAGCTTTTAATGTGAATATCTGCAGGAAATGTTTAGTTTCAGTAGGAGTAGTTAACACTGAGCCAAGCGAAAAAAGTAATTATAGCAAGAAGAAAGGTATAGTAAAAAGCAACTGGAATTCACTGGTGAGGCTTTGCAGAACAATTACGCTAACAATGGAAACATATGCAGGGAATTCCCACCAGTATTTAATTTTATTGACTTATGTTTTTTAAAAATCTTTTGTGGTAAAAAAAAAAAAAAATACAAATAATAGATTCATTGATTCCATCTAAGTATTTATATAGTTGTCAGGGCTCCACTGCAGGGAGGGGAGCTCCAGTCCAAACTGATCATCTACTCTGCATCACAGTAACACCGTCCTCTCCACTAATCCTCTCAGGCAAGTTCAAAGGTCATCTAATTTTAAATTGTGGTGCATTTATTCTGCGGCCACAGGCTTCATTTTCTGGAGATTTAAAGAGAGTGAAAAGAATCCTGAGCTGACATCGTGAGACAACAGTTTGCATGCTTGTTACTCAGCTGGCTACTCAAAAACTGTCATAACAATGTTAATAATGTTTTATGACCACAGACATTTAATTTTAGACCAAATATGTTAGCAAGTTAATGCTAAATGGTAAATGGACTGCACCTTTGTAGTCTTCCGACCACTCAAAGCACTTTATATACTACAGGGCACATTCTCTCTTTCACACACACATGTGGCCAAGGCTACCATACAGGGTGCCACCTGCTCCTCAATTTTTAACACACTCACACACCAATGGAACAGCCTTTGGTAGCAATTTGGGATTCAGTATCTTGCTCAAGGATACTTTGACATGCTGCCGATCCCCCGGTTAGTGGGCAACCCACTCTTCTGTGTGAGCCACAGCCACCCAGACCAATTATTTTTTATTAAAAATTTTGATAATACAGGAGGTAGCAGAACAACCCTCCCTGGATAAGATCCTTCTTAATCTACCTCCTTATCATCAACTCCTCTGGCTCTGCCTTGGCTCTTCTTGGCATTCTTGTGGGTGTCCACCACCATATGGAGACCTCAGGAAGAGGCTGGTGTGCTTATGGCTAGGGCTGGACGATTATGGCAAAAATAATAATCACGATTATTTTTGATTGATATTGAAATCATGATTAATAAACATGATTATTCATTGATTTCAAAACTCCACCAAAACTCAACTTCAAATATAACTTAAAAGAACAGCCAGAAATAAATTAGTAACAAGTAAACAAGTAAAAAAAAAAAAAAATAATAATAGTAAATTAAAATAATAATAGCAATAAAAACAATAAATAAAAATAAATACTAGGGCTGACCCAAAAAATTCGAAGCTTCGAAGCTTCGTTCGATGGCATGGGATTCGATTGTGAAAAAAAAATTCGAATATTCTGCCTCCTTTTTTTCTACCGTTTTTTTTGGGGGGGGCGCGCCTTGAACGCAACACCATCTCCGACAAGGAAATAGAAAGCCCGATGTGCAATTAATGAAGACCTATTATCCTGCTTGAACACAGACAGTTAAATTCTTTCAACTATGTGACTCAAAATAATGATAAAATAGATTTTATTGATGTAAAATAATATGCTGATGGTGACATTTTCCACTGGTCCGCTGTGCACTGCGATGGTGTCAGTGACACATGCTGCTCTGAGTCACACTAAAAATGAAAACCCTCTGCGCTGCAGTGTGCGCAGAGGGTTTTCATTTTTAGTGTTAAATCAAAAGTTAAACACTACTAGCAACCAGAAGTGTTTTTTCGTTTGTGAATATTTTTTATCTTAATTCTAGGGTTGCAAGAAACTACCTTTTTGCCATAATTTGTAAGTTATTAACTTTTTTGGACGTTTTTTTCGCTCGTGTTGCCTTGGGGGACAGATACGACAGCGTGACAAACTTTGCAAACAATTTCCTTAGCTCAACGTCCGTCGACTTGAAGCCAAAATGTTTCCAGATGACTTAAGTTGTCCCACAGTGTACCTTTCTTCTCAACCAAAGGCTGTCTTTCTGCCATGTTCTCAATCGCTCGCTCCACATATTGATCCACACACGTCACACGCTTGCTGCTGCTGCAGATAACACAGGTGCATTCACAGTGCTTACATACATGCCGCGCCGTGCGGCACATTAATCGTTTTTCTTCGATTATAATGTTTTTATGATCGTGAGAAGCCAAAATCAAAATCATGATTAAAATTCGATTAATAGTCCAGCCCTACTTATGGCTGTCCAACCTAATCACAAAGACATGGGCATGGTGGATGCTCTTGGCAAGTTCAAGCTTGAAGACCTGTGTCTGCAGCCTCCTCTCCAAGAAAACTTCAACCTTCAGACCCAGGATGTAATCCAGCTTCATCTTACTTTCCCTTACTGTCCAGTACACCAGTCCTCACCAGACGCCCAGGCAAACAATTACCTTCAAACAGACGCTTGGGGCCCTTCTCATTAAGAATGAGCAGCTCTTTGGCACCTTTACTAACAAGCACATTTGAGAATTAACAGTAAAATGTGAGTGTGTGAATTTGAATTCCTTTGAAATGTGAAAAAAAAGCATTTTGTTATGCCTTTAAAATGACCATAACTGAAAATGTATGACTGTGGTTCTCCTCTGTTGAAGTATTTTACAATAAATTAAAATTCATGTTTGCATTGTAGTGGTTGTGACATCATTAGTGGTTATGTTGAAAATTTGCTTAACAGGGTCATGTTGTGAAAGTGAGGAGGCACACAAACATGTTAAGTTGATTTAATGAGTTGTGTTTATTTAACATTTAAACTCTGTGCACATATGAGACAACTTTATTCTCTTTTTAAATATAGGAACTTCTTTTGAAAACTGAGTCAAAGCCATCCTGACACAACACAGTGATCAGACAACAAAAACAAGAGTTCAACAAGGTTCGTGTTAGGTGTTGGGGAACTGGGGCAACCTTACGAGAAATGGGCTACTGGAACAAGACATACTGTAGATGGATGAGAGCAGAGAATATGGAACTGTTGGAATGCGACTAAAGAAGTAAGCCCAGTGAGAGAGGTTACATGCAGAGGATGTGGGGTATATGGATGCTTTGAAACCCAACATATACACTGACAAAGAAACAACTCCTGGCCCACTGTTCCAACATCCACAAACAGCAACAGCTATCACAACTAGAGATTGATGAGGTACAACAAACATGCTATGGAAAGGGGGAGCCAGGATGACAGGTCAAAGTGTTGATGTCACCATCATCCCCACACTCCAGGATTGGGTACTAAGCCCCAAGCCCTTATGACACAAATTCCCTTACAGCAAGGGCAAATGACCTGAGATTGACAATAATAGATAAGCTGGAATCCGGGCACCCCCAAAGCCAATTACCAAAGCAAAGTGACAAAGTGCCCTCTGAAAGTCTGCTAGATGATGTGAATGCAGATGTGAATGCATTACTATGAACTATCCCCACTAGGACCATAACTGGGACAAATCAGCTGACATATACCACTGCAACAGTCAGTGCCGCCCCTCCCTAAACACAGAACACGCGCTGTGCGTAGGGCCTCATCTTCCATAGGGGGCCACATTTTGCGCGAGGGGACGCATTTGCGCATATGCGCAATGGATGCGCATATGCGCTATCGTGAGGCGCGCGTAGAATCAGCTCGAGGAAGGAGAGAAGAGACCTGACCGCCCATGCGTCGCTGCAATGATTGACAGCAATCTGAACAATAAGAGGGGTGCGCTGGCAGGCACTTGCAGAGCTGCAGCAGGTGAAGAGTTGTCGACATGTCGTCCAAAAGAGTCTCAGGAGTATGTGCGGGGACGGGAGGGCGGGCGGGCTCCACGGAGGGGGAGACCCGAGCCTCGGGGGTATATGCGGGGCCAGGAGGTAGGATGCTCCCAGAGAGGGGAGAGGGAGAAATGTAGCTAAATAAGATGAAAATAGAAAAGAATGTCTCTGTATTTTATTTCTGTTTTCAGTGTTTAATTAAGGTGGGAGAGGTGGAGGGCTGAGGGAGATTGGACGCCTCCAGAGAGGGGAGAGGGAGAAATATAACAAAATAAGATTAAATAAGAAAAACCTGTCTCCCTCTTTTATTTTATTTTCAGTGTTGAATCAAGGGTAGGGGATTGAGGTGGTGGAAGTTACTTTCTTTTGATGAGTAATTGATGGCTATTTGTGACTCAGAATTGTTTATTTATTTATTTCAGTTTGAAGTTATTTTTATTTAATATTTATTTATTTATTTCAGGCTGAATTTTTTATTTTATTTGACTCATACAGCCAAACTACTGTATCTAGAGTGCATTTGTCATTGCCAGTAAAGGTTGTCAAGTTAAATGGCAAGTTGTTGTACGGTCATTTTGTACCTATGATACATTTGGGATGGGGGCCTCCAAATAAAATTTCGCTTAGGGCCCCAATTTGGTCAGGGGCAGCCCTGGCAACAGTGATCCTAGAATTGCTTGGCTACAAGATGAACACCATGAGCCACAAAGGGTGTTACCTTCCATGGAGAAAGAGATCAAGGCAACAAAGAGAGAGGTTAGTCAACTCTCAGAGCTACAGAAAGGTGTGGGGAAGAAAGGGATACCCAGGAAATACAACAAACTACCTATATCTGAGGCACTGGAGACTGCCAAACAATGGCTGACAGCTCTGGCTACCAGCTCAAAGAGACACAAAAGAGAAGAAGAAGCCAGGAGAAATAAATACAATGTTCTCTAAAACATTCTGTTCAACATCTATTTTGGCTGTTCTCCATGCTATCTGAAGTGTACTCTCAGTGGCAAGGTAACAATATGAGAATATATCTACCAAGGGCTGAAACTGAACAATACTGGAAGAGCATATGGGAGAAGGAGGCATCACATAACACTAATGCTGGACCTAAGAGCAGACCACAGCAATCTCCCAGAAGAAGAGCCAGTTACCATAACAACGACAGACATCCAAGAGAGAGTGTCAGGTATGAAGAGCTGGACAGTACCGGGCCCTTACATGATCCACACCTACTGGCTAAAGACACTAATTGCACTCCAGGGACCCATCCACAGTGGCTGACTCAAGGGCAGACAGTCCTGATCATGAAGGATCCCCAGAAGGGCACAGTCCCATCAAACTACTGGTTAATCTTAGAATCTCAAGATTTCATGTCAAGATGAATTCTCAAGGAAGGAGTGGGCCACATAAATCTACAGTGTCGGTGTGCAATGGGGCTTGTGGTAGTTCAGATTTTTTTGATGGTTCTGACTGTGTTATGAATATGTTGACCTGGTACACTAGGCAGTTTCTAACTCTTACGTCTGTTTTTTGGTCCATGTTGGGAAACCATACCATTGATTTGAAAATTGTCCCTAGTGGGCTAGTTGTCACACTCTGTTCTCGGAATGGGGGGATTACAATTCTTGTGCTTTGGAGGATGATGTCATAGATGTGTGACACAGTTAGGTCACTGCTGATCTATTTGTATTGCTTTAGTGCAGTAGCATATTGTGTATGTGTGATTTTGTGCTATGTATTGTCTCTGATGTGTACACGGACCATCTGCAAGATCTGGTCTTTGAGTGGTTAGTATGCTCTGCCACAAAATTGGCTTACTACTCTGCTACCTTCGATGCTCTTATGTCTGTGTGGGCTGATGGGACAAGTAGTCAGCCAGGTTCTCTGCACCTGCCCTGTGCTCTATTCTAAAGTTGTAGGACTGGAGCCTCATTTCCCATCTCTTGATCCTTGCAAGTGGATTTGAACTGGGGTTGTTCTAGATCAGCCCAAGTGCTTTGTGATCTCTTACTAGAATGAAAGGGTTGTAGAGGTACAAATGGAAGTGTTCACAACTAATCACAATGACCAGTGTTTCTCATTCTGTTTGTGAGTAACATCTTTTACATCACTGAGGGCATGGTTGCTGTATGCTATGGTGCATTTCACCCCTCCTTTGATCTTTTGATATGGAATGGTGCCCAGCTGAGGTAGCCAGTAGCTCTGCGGGTAGAGCAGGTATCCCATGTACATATCCTTGCTGCAGTGGCCGTGGGTTCGATTCCAGCCTTGTGTCTGCGTGGCCTTAACCCCCCCCCCACCCCACCCTTTTACGCTTAATCTGCCCTGTTGAATAAAGGCAAAAAAGCAAAAAGAATAAAAATGGCATCCAGCCCAATGGACTGGCCTCCACAATGAGTTCTGTCTCTGAGTTCTGTCTCCATGCCTGAATCCAAGTACAACAGGACAATATCATTGGTGAGGCGATCTTTGATTACCTGCATTGCATGGGCTTGCTCCAGGTCCCAGTGTCATGGTGTGACTTTACTGGTTAGTTTTTTCGCAGAGGGGCTGAGAAAGAGGCAAAGTCTTTAATGGAGTGAGAGTGATAACTGGCCATGCTGAGTAGGCCTCTGACTTCAGTAGGGTCTTGTGGGTCACTGGCTTGTTGAGTAGCTGCAACCTTTAACCCTCCGGTCCCCCTTATAAAAAATCACACCTGTCCCCTTCGGGACCTTTTTCGTCCTTGTTGAAAAACAACCATAAAAATATGAAATATGAATTTTTTTTCTACTTTTTTTTTGCTTAAATCTTTTAACGAACTCCTACTCAGATTGTTCATATCAAATATTCATTCATTTTGAGGATCTTTAACCCTTTATATGCCATTTTTTTTTACATGAAGTCACTGTTACTTTTATGAAAAAACATGAATTATGAATTACTTTTGTAACAGGAGCAAGCCCCTTTTTCTTTTAGACAACAAAAACCCTGGCCAGAGCACCTCAGTAGAGAGAGAGTAGACAACACGGGATTAACAAGTTAAGACTATTTATTTTTACAATAAAGAGGGAACCATAGTAAAATACTCAGTTTTACAGCCTCAAAAATCACACACTGAACACCTGGATTAGATTGAGCAACACACAAAAAAACAACATGCAATAAAACAGCCCTAAATACAATCTAATACCAACAATGTTCACAAAACACACATCAGCAAAGGTCTCATGATAAAACAGCAATACTGAAGGTTCTCTGTAAAATAAGGCCACGCCCATAAGAAAATAAATAGTCACTATACACAATATAAAATGTAGCAGCTCACAAAATGGGAGAAACTGTTTCAATTTACAATTACAATACTAAAACCTCGACAACCTGATCAAAACATCTCGCGTGCACGCTAGATAATTAAAAAGTGTCCCAGAGCGAGACACAGGAAACTAAAATGCAGCGGAAGCGCTGCCAAAACACAGGAGGAATATCTCTTTGTTGATCACTCCCTCAATTCGCCCAGTCTCTTGACACAAGCGTGTCCCCCGATCAAATTGGAATCTTTACACAAAGTTACAACGATACCACACGGTGAACTAGCCGCCATCTCCGCCTCGCTCGCTCTGGAACTGCCGATCACACAACTGGTCATCTCCTTGTAGAAAACGCCGACTCGTGCGATGATTGTCCCAATTCGCCACAGCTGTGGCGGTTGGTGTCATGTGACTCACCAGTCGACCAAAGAGGCAGGGAGAGAGAGAGAGAGAGAGAGAGCAGGTGGTTAAACAAGCAGGTAACACCCAAAACAAAATATCCTGCTACCTGCCATTTCACTGCACCCTTTACATCTTCTACATAATAAATGTTAGATGGAATTTTTTTTTATAATTATCAGTCTGGGATATGTGAATGATTAATAACAACACCAATTTTGATGCATTATTTTTTTTGTGCAGTTTCAATTTTTCAATAAACACTGACACCTTTCCCCTTCGGGACGTTTTTCGTCCTTGTTGGAAAACAACCATAAAAATATTAAATATTTTTTTCTACTTTTTTTTTTGCTTAAATCTTTTAACCAACTCTTACTCGGATTATACATACCAAATATTCATTGTGTGTGTGTGTGTGTGTGTATGTATGAGAGAGAGAGAGATAGATAGATAGATGGAGAGAGAGAGAGAGAGAGAGAGAGATCACTGTTGCTTGGCAACCAAGAAGAGCTCCTTGATTATTTGATCTGTTTGTTGTTTAAAACAAAGTGAAATGCCTATTTTTTAAACTTACTTGCTGTAAGAAGAAAGGAGAAGACAAATACAGCTTCAGAAGAACAACAATTCACCAGAAAATCCATCAAAAACAAAGACAAACAAGGATTACAGTGGACAACAGTTACCACAAGAGCAGATACAAGGGCAGGAGGAGGAGGATGCTAGCCCTGCTAGGCAGTGATCTACATCCAAGGTACTGAAGAGCACCCATCCACTTTTAAATGGAGACAATGTATCTGTAACAAAAACTTTAAAAGGAACTGGAAAATCCTGAAAATTCATTTTTTGCCACACATTTCTGATCAGTCTAATCAGTTAGCTAAGTTGAGCTAACATTAGCATTGGCAGTTAACAGTAAGGATTCCATTAACAGTTGGGACAAGCATTATCAGTTACTTCATTCAAACAAGGCTCAGTGAGAACCAATCAAGAAGCTAGAAGTAATCTGACCAATCAGAGTGCTGTATACAAACAGCCCCACCAGCATGAGCCAATCAGAGACACTCCCCCACTGCTCAACTGTAAGTAACTACCACCCAATCCACTACCCTCCTGAGATAAAAAATGAATCTCAGAGAAAGGAGTTTAAACAGAAGCTGATGGAAGAAAAACCTGAGACTCTGTTTGCTGATCTTTATAAAAATGGAGAGGTCAGCAACCTAATATTTTATTCTGGACACCCCAGTGCATGGCACAGTGCCATCATTCTACATCACCCCTCTGCAGAAAGAAAAGGCATCTGTAATGGATGGAAGCTGCAGATTAAAGAGAGTGAGGACCCAGATACAGTGATGGCAACTATCAACATCTACAAAACTGGGAAGATTATGGTACAAGGCAACTTAAAGAACTTCCAGTATGAATTTCAAACCTTGAAAACATTAGCAGGAGCACAGAAAGAAAAACCTGGCCCTGCTGTCATTCTTCCTCTAGATCTCCACAGACAGTGTCATCACCTCCCTCAACACACAGCAGCCTAGCAGAGGACCTGACCTGCAGGACCCCCGCTCTCATACATACCACCATGATTGAAATGAGAGATAAGCTTGCACATATGGAAAGTGAACTAGTGCAACTTCAGGAAATTTCCCTCCAGACAAACTCTCTTAGAGAATTGAACAAAGCCATCCACCTGCAACTGTCAACAATGAAGTCACAATATGAACAGACCCAGACCCAGCTAAAAGAACTGCAAGATGACAGAGACACATGCAGGAAAGAGTTGGCCATACTAAACAAACTGCTGAGAGAAATACAGCAAGAGAACACTAACAACAAGAAAGAGATATTTTTACTGGCTGAGAAGCTAAGAGAGAAAGACAATTAACAGTCTCAACGAGCAGCTACAACATCCTACTACCCCAAACCCACACCCCGATGAACCACAAACTCTCACCAATCCACTGGCTGCCTCTCCTGACCTGAAGCAACCACCAGAAACACAGACAAACCTCAGTTCACCCAGCGAGCAGCAACACCCATCAGAGCAATCGTCACCTCCCCTTGATCAGCAAAATTCGGACATTGTTCTTCTTATAGACTCTAATGGGAAATTCTTGGATGAAAAAAGGCTGTTCCCAAATCACAGCGTGACCAAACTCAGGTGTCCCACCACTAACAAAGCCCTTGACCTGCTATCCGAACAACATCTTGGCAGCCCGAGCCACATCATAATCCATACAGGAACCAATGATTTGAGAGCTCAGCAGGAACGGGTTGCAACATCACTAAGAGCAGTGATTAATAAGGCCAGCAACACTTTTCCAAAAACAAAGATTGTCATGTCCACTCTGCTCCCACGAAAAGACTTCCATCCTAAAACAATTTTAGGAATTAACGCCAGTATATCAAGAGACTGTGCTCTCAAACCTAATGTATATCTGGCCCATCACCCAAACATCAGTGTGGACAGCCTCTATGACCAAGTACACCTCAAAAAGGAAAACATTTCTGTCTTTGCCAAAACACTGAAAGATGCTGCGCTGGGTCGCATCCCCACATCAGGCCACCAAAACAACAGAGAGAACAGAACACAGATGGCACCGACCAGGACACAAGGACCAGCACACCGGAGACAAGAAAGGAGAGGTCCACCAAGACCACCACACCAGAACCAACTGGAGAGCCCCCAGAGCACCACCAAGGAACTCACCCCAGACCCCCACCCCTACTCAACCCCCAAGTACCACCACCACGACCACTGCCATACCCACCCCCACTTCTAATCCCACGTTCATGCCCACCTCACCTTGGCCCCTCACCCCCTCCCAGGAGTAACACCAATGTCACTGCACGACCTCCACAAACATGGCAGCAAGACCTCCACCCACCAGCACCATCACAGACTCACAGGAGAAGCTATGCTGAAGCCCTCACTGGTCCTCCAAGCTCCCATGACATGATGGACATCAGACAAATGCTTACACTCATCTGCACTTGCCTTACAGACCAGGGACCGTGGTGAACCCACACACCCACACACACAAAATATATTACTATTACTATATGTTATTGTTATAAGCTACTGTTAAATTTTATTTTTTATTTCTTTATTTTTATTTCTCTGTTTACGAATTCTATTAACCGATCAATATTCACTAATATCAATGCAACTATATGTTATTAATACTGTTTATGTAAACCAATTCTATACATAAAATAATTTATTAATCCATAGTCAAAAAAAAAAAAGAGAGAAAGAAAAGAAAGCATTTTCACTTTGTATAAAAACAACAACTAATTCAGTAATTAACACTGTAGCATGGCACGATATGAATCCTTTGTCATCAGCCAATGGAACATCCAAGGGTTGAGATCATCAGCTTTTGGACTTAAAAGTAATAACTCCAAGTTTACTGATGAGCTCAAACACTCAGACATTATCATTTTAATGGAGACGTGGGACAGAGGAGACTTACCCACCGGTTGTCCTCCAGGCTATGGGGAGTTGACAGTCAATTCAAGAAAGCTTCCTGGAGTAACACAAGGAAGGAGCTCAGGGGGAATACTTATCTGGTTCAAAGCTGAATATACAAATTCTATTGAACTTGTTAAAGAAGGTGAAAATTATATATGGCTGAAGTTAAAGAAAGACCTGACCTCCAACACCCAAAACATCTATCTATGTGCAATCTATATCCCTCCAGCTGAATCTCCCTACTTTAATGATCAAACCTTTACTGATCTAGAAGGTGACATCAGTCATTTCCAAACTCAAGGAATGTCCTAATTATAGGTGATATGAATGCACGCACAGCAGAAGAAACAGATAGTATAAGTACAAAGGGAGACAGATACATGAATAATAAAACTAACACCTGTCTAACTCTTCCCCCGAGGAATAATTATGACAAAATGACAAACAAAAATGGGAAAGAACTACTGCAGCTCTGCCGGGCCCTCAGTCTGTACATAGTCAATGGTCGGGTAAGAGGGGACTCCTTTGGCTGTTACACCTACAGTTCTTCTCTTGGCAGTAGCACAGTAGATTATGCACTAACAGATTTGGACCCTTTCTCTTTTAGAGCATTCACAGTTAGGCAACAAACCCCCTTTTCAGACCATAACCAGATCAGACTATATCTAAAAAGAACACACTCTAACCAACCATGCCCAAATCCCAGTAAATTATACAATATAACAACTCACTACAGATGGGAGCAAAACAGACTCACTGAATACCAGGAAGCAATGAGTAGCCATGAAACTCAAGAGTATTTAAACTCTGTCCTGGCCCATACATATCCATGCAGTAAAGAAGGAGTAAATATAGCCACAAACCACATCAACAATATATTTTATCATGTGGCACAACAATCTAACTTACCCTTCCTAAAACCAAAACAAAAAAGGGGACAACAAGAAAAATGGTTTGACTCAGAATGCAAAAATATGAGGAAAAAACTAAGACAACTATCTAACCAAAAGCACAGGACTCCAGAAAATCAGGAGCTACGTATACACTATAGTGACCTGCTCAAACAATATAAACAAACATTGAGAACTAAAACACCACCTTGAAAACCAGGTGAACTTAATTGAAGAATCAATAAACTCAAACAGTTTCTGGGACCACTGGAGGACCTTAAACTATAATAAAAATAATAATAATCTAGCCATTCAAGATGGAGATATCTGGATAAAGCACTTTAAAGAATTATACCAACAAACAAGTAACACACCTGAACAAGACCAAATAGAAGAAAAATTAAGCCAATTAGAAACAATAATCAAAGACTACCAAAACCCATTAGACTATGAAATTACTGAAAAAGAATTAGACCATAAACTGAAAACCCTAAAGTGTAAAAAAGCCAGTGGACCTGATGGCATTCTAAATGAGATGCTTCAACACACAGACTCCAAATTCAGATCAGCCATTTTGAAACTCTTCAATTTAGTACTCAGAGTTGGCTATTTTCCTGAGTCGTGGAGTGAAGGACTGATAACCCCCATATTTAAAAGTGGAGACAAGACAGACCCTCAGAATTACCGTGGGATCTGCATAAATTCATGTCTGGGAAAGGTTTTATGTAGTATACTAAATTCACGAATCATAGACTTCATTACAGAACATCAGCCATTAAGTAAAAGCCAAATTGGATTCCTCCCTAAATTCAGAACCACAGACCATATTTTCACACTGCACACTTTAATTGATAGTTATGTGCACAAAAATAATGAGAAAATTTATGCTTGTTTTGTGGATTTTCAAAAAGCCTTTGACTCAATCTGGCACAAAGGCCTTTTCTTTAAATTAATTGAAAGTGGTATTGGAGGAAAAGTATATGACCTGATAAAATCAATGTATACTAATGGAAAATGCTCAATTAAGATTGGAACCAAGAAAACAGAATCTTTCTTCCAGAGACGTGGAGTAAGGCAGGGCTGTAACCTCAGCCCCACCCTATTTAACATATATATCAATGAATTGGCAAAACAAATAGAAAAGTCTCCTGGACCTGGACTGAAATTACAAGAGACTGTAATAAAGTGT